>NW_026535816.1:5807500-6407500 GCF_028551555.1 Melozone crissalis
GATGCTACCAAGTTTCCTAATTAAAATGAAGAAGGCAATCAAGGCAAAACAGATTCGGACCACAATTCTTAAAATGGTTTTCCAATCTTTGTCTCATTTACAATTATTATGAAATGTTGCCCGCACTGCACTGGGCATAGTGTGGGTAACTACTGATGGTTATTCAGTATTTTTCACAACAGAGCAGACCTCCTTCTTGCACAAAAGCTTGTTAGAACAACTTTCTTTTAGTGACAAAAGTTCTAATTTGATTTTCTTTTTATACATACAAAGTCTGCCAGAGCAGATTGAGAATTGTACTTACAGTTTCAGGTAACGTTTCTATTTTGTATGCATTCACCTTTCTAAATTGAAGAATGTTTTAGTTCAATAAATAGTTAATTTATAACACCCGTGACTCAAATTTTCAAGTTTAAAATAATCTCTACTAACACTAAAATATTTTGCACATATGCTTCTATTTTATTTACAGAAGATTACTTCAAGAAAAGAAAATACTGACTTCATTAATTTTGATTTTTATTTTCTTCAGATGTAATGAACACTCTTCAAGAAAATAACATATCCTACTTTCATAAGTGGTATGTGCTTGTTTCCTACCTATCCACACAAAATGGGTTATCTCCCCAAGGTGTTTGCTAGAGATTTTTATTTTTTTTTGTCTGGAGTGAGACATCAGAATTCTTCTGTTTGGGAGCTGATTGGATTATGCTCATTATTTTATGATCATCCCAGAAACACACTCATAAATCTTACTGCAATGCCATTAGAATAAGATGTTCTGATTATGCTTTATTAAAGCAGATGCTACCATCTGCCCTGCAGAGGAATAAAAATATGATTCACTACATTCAAGAGACTCTTGGCAAATATCTTCCCCTGTCCAAATAAGATTTCTGAATTAAACTTTGGGTTGAAAATAGTGCAAATTGGAAATAAAATTATAAAATTCCTTTTTTTTTTTTTTTTTTTTTTTTTTTGTGGGAGTAGTACATAGAGAAGAAAGGAGGCAACCCCAGCAAAGTCACCTCTGAATGCAGAGACCAACCAGACTTGTTTTCAGAGGAGGAGAAGGTAAAACAGGAGTTCCCATACTCTAAGTGATGGAAATCCAGATTAAAATGCAACAGCTTAGATTTATCTTCACTAATTACTTTAACTGGCACACAATCTGTTGATCTTAAAGACTGTGAAGACCTAAGCAGGGAGTGAATCATTCCCTGTGAATATTCACACACTCTCTGTTGCTCTAATGGCAACAACACTCACAGTCAGCACTGGATAAGCAAGGCTTGGAACAGAGGCATCCTTTGGACCTGCCTTTTTCTTGACTTCGAGTGTTCAGTCTGATTTCAGCCCTCCAAACCAATGCGAGGTTTCATTGAAGGAGAATCAGCTGATCTGTTTTCTCCAAATTCACATCTGCTGCAGGAAACCACCATTGATTTATCACCATTTCCTTGGGTGATATGCCAATGGCTTCTCATACGATCACCGGTTTATACTTGCAACTTTTTGGAAGTCAGATCCATTATTTACCATTCCCTGAATTGCACTGTCTGGTCACACCAGGTTTCTTATCTTTACCCCTCTATTAAGTGCTCTATTTTAACCTGTATTCAATCCTCAACTTTTATCTTCAGCTACTTCCGATTTAACCCGGAAAATCTGACTAAACAGAGAAACACAGAATGCATTTTATATATCACATACACAAAGTTGAGAAAACCACTAATGGTCCCTCATTTGTTTGTTGATGATCCGACAGAGAAATAAAGCCCTGGTTTAGGCATTTGAAGATAGCACATTTTCATTTTTAATCTCTATGAAAATATACAGCTCTTTCCCCTTGGCAAGTTTCAGTCACAGGTTTTGCAGAAATACTAGTGAACCACAAAACAGTCATAAAAATCTTGCTGTACAGGTTATCAAATTAGAGTTCAAAATCCAGGTTGTGCTTAAAATCCTCTAAACCACTACACTGGAACTTGGCAGGTGCACATTATAAACACAAATTGACCTAGACTGGCAACAGTGCCACCAGGATTTACTTTTTATGTTGGCTTCAGAATGAAATTATCTTTGTAATTTAACTGCTTTGTTCTCTGCATCAGTGAATTACCAGATAAGAGCAAAGTGCTACTGAGAAATGGTTTTATAGAAAAGAAACACGTGAAGATGGAAACAAAAAAGGTAACTGCAATGTTACAAGGTCAGAGAGACTTGAAATAAAAATGTCACACTAAAACATGCAGGCAGAGGCATCTAGCTACAAGAAAAAAAGCACCTTTATTTTGTTGCTTAATGTGCATCTGGGTAAAAGAAGAGCTAAAATGTTGTAAAGGTGGAAGAAAGAAGAAGGGAGGAAATTCAACCTGCCACAGGTTATCAAAGACATCACCTCAGAGCTGGTACCTAGACAAAAGCAAAGAACAGATTGAGCAAAGGGGAACTCTCAGCTTCTTCAGCTTCAAAGCAACAGGTGAGTTGATAGCACTGCACAGACAAAAGCAAACTGGGGATAATTTAAAGAACCTAATTCACTGCTCAGTCTTTGCAGTTCTCAGGGTATTGACTGAAGCAAAGTTATTTCACACATATCTACAGAACCCTGGTAACTGATCAAGTGTCCCTCCAGGGACATCCACTGCTGCTAAACCCTCCTGAGTAGCTGAGGAGATTTTCAAGGTTATATCCAGAGAGGTTGAGGTGATCTCTGGGAATGGGGTGGCAAAAGGAATGAAAAACATCCCCAGAGACTGGAGTGATGCAACTTCACTGATAGAAAAGTGACTTCTGACAGTCCTAATCCACTGCCCTAAGCAATGTCATCTTCTGCTGCACTGCTATTTCCACACCCTTGGGTATTTCTGGAAAACACAAAACCCTTTCTTTGTACAGCACGTTCAATGATTTTGCACCTACGCTGAGCGATCATTATCATGAAACACATTTCCTTATTTATCACTCCCCGCTTTGACAAACTAAATCACATTATAGACTTCTAAAGCAAGCAGGAGGTTTCCTCCTATTGCTGTAAATGCCTTTTCTGGGGAAGGGAGCAGGAGGAAGGTGGATTTTTTTGCTTTACCTGTGTGAACACAGTCCTTTGCTCATCTTACCAGGTCAAGGCTGCCTGAGCTCAAACAAATCCTGAGCTGCAGGGAAAACCAGCTGAGTTTCTGGTGTGCCCCTGAGTGGCCTCACCAGAGTGAAAGCAGTGTCTGGGGATGAGTGCCTTGTCCGGATCTGTGGGAGTTTGTTTGTTTTGAGGAGAGAGACCAGAAAGCGGCAAAGAGGAAACAAGTGAGGAAAATGAGGGCTGGGGGCAGAGCTGCACTCGGAATAACAAGGATGAGGCTCAGTGCCTCTTGTTGTGTTTTCATTTTCTCCTCTTTTGCACTCACAGGACATTGTCCCTCTGCCTTTCCTGCCTGTTTGCTGACACAATCAGCGTGTTGAGGAAGGTGATTGTCGAGGTCTTCATTCTACTCTTGTCCATCTGTCCCCATGTCTCCATTCCAACTCTCTCTGCCACATGGAGCCACATTTTGCTGCCTGCATGGTCTGCCTGGAGAAGCCCTGACCCAGTGTAACAAGCATGACAGAAAAATGGGAGAATGGATCCAAGAGCCCAGAGAGCACTTCTTGGTCTGTGCCTGCACCCAAACATTCTCCCTTTGCTGGACACACACACACCCCCTGATCCCTTTTCCACACTGCTGATACCACACGAAGAAAGATGAAGTGAGATCAGATACAGGAGGAGTGAGGGGAAGATAACTCTTATTATCTCACCTTTCCTTTCCCACCTCCTTCCTGTCTCCCCTGTTTATCTGCATGTGGATAGGGGTGAAACAGGGATGGCAGCAGCAGAAAGTGCCCTCTGCACCATCCCTCTAATCCCTCTGCTTCCTGGGACAGGAGATGAAAGCAGCCAGGGAAGCTGGAATCAGGGAACAACACCCCCAGCTCAATTCCTACCACGTTCCAGCCACACACATCAACCCAGTCCCTACCCCTTCCTTTAATTTGGGCTTCCCATAGGGCAGAACCCCAGATGGGTGGCAGATAAGCTGCTGTATGTTTTGTCAGGGTGTTTGATTACTACCTGGCTCAGGTAAATAAAGTATTTAAGCTTTCAAAACCAATGCTAACATTGGTTCAGAAGAGTTACAGGCAAGTCATGTGTCTCTACAACAGAATAAAACTTCAGCAGTCAGTGGTGAGACCAGTCTTGAGTTATCCCTCAACTTAAGTCTTGTTACTGGGGACTTGAAATTACTTTGTACATTATAAATGATTTTATTATTATTACATATTTTTTTTCCTCATATTCTGGTACCAAACTATACCTGTCCTCAAGACAAAACTGGGTGGTTTTGAGTTCTACCCCTCTTTAACTTACACTGGGTTTCCTTCAGGTCCAAGAGGCCTTTACAATTGCTCTCAACTGGAATTAGAAGCAAGTGGTCGGAAAACCCATATCATCTAAAAACCAACAACCCTTATTTGGTTATGGTTGTCCCAGTCTGACCTTGCACTTTCCTGGCGTACTGAGTTTTAGTCAAAGTATTCCTCCATTAGAAAGATGGAGAGAAACTTAAAGATTCATTGGTTTAAAGTTCAAACAGCAGATGCAAGTAAAAATCAGGAACACAGGCAAAGTCAATAAATAAACATGGAAAGCTGGAATTCTGCTTTCTTTGCCCTCCCACCTGCTCTTTCCACGTTTCCACAGTAGTTTCAGAAAGAAGTCTTTTATGCACTTGTTCATATACTCCTTTCATTAAAACACCCAACAAAATAACCCCAGAGAAGCACCCCTCAGTGAATCCCCTCCTTCCACAACCTTAAAATTAAAAATCTGAAATTGCAAACTACGTTTTTTGGCCGTGGAAATACAAAGTGCGGTACACACAAATCTTCAAAAGCAGGCATTGCACTACACCCACACACAGTCAGACCTGTCAAAATGATCCTCAGCATCTTCTCCTGCCCCATGCAAAGCTGAGCAGAGGACGATGCACGAAGCAGGGTGGTTCCTTATCCTTCTTGCAAATGTCAGGAGGTGTTTTTATCAGAGCAGCGCTAGCCCACGGGACTGGGGAATCACTTGACATGCCCTTACCTTCCTTATCTCTGTGCTGCTTGAACAGACAGCTTCATCTTCCGGCTACTTTGTCCCGAACAGCCTCTAAACAACCTCTTTTCACCGCTTTTTTATAGTTGATTGTCAAAGCCTGGGGAGGGGAGGAAGGGGAGGGCTCCCACCTTGGAGAGCCGGGCTGCAGCTGGGTGTCATCAGCTCGCTGAACCCCCTGCCCTCCGCCCACAAAGCGCTTTATTTACCGACCTGCCAGTCCAACTGCAGCTCGGGAGGATAAATATTTACCTCGCAGGAGCCGCGTCTGTTTAAAAGCCCCGCTGCTTTTGGATGAGATGGGATGGAGCGGGGAGAGCAACAGGAGCGGCCGCGGCAGCAGCAGCGCCGAGAGCGGCCGCGCTCGGACACGCCGGGCCCGCTGACCTGGTCCTGATCCTGATCCTGATCCGGATCCTGCTCCGTGTCCTTCTCCTGGTCCTGGTCCTGATTCTGGTCCTGGTCCTTGTCCTGCTTCTGGTTCTGCTCCTGCTCTTGGTCCTGGTCCTTGTCCTGCTCCTGCTCTTGCTCCTGCTCCTCTTCTTAATCGTGCCCGGCGCTGCCTCCGCAGCTCCGGGACAGCCGCGATACTCGTGACAGCCGGGCCCGCTCTTTCCAGTCCCGATCCCTTTCCAGTGCCGGTCCCGATCCCTTTCCAGTCCCGATCTCTTTCCCTTTTTCCCTTTCCAGTCCCGATCCCGGTGTTCCCGTTCCCGGCCGCGCTCGGGGCCGCCCCCGAGTGACGGCGCCCGGCGCTGCGCCCCCCCCGGCACGGGCAGGTGCTCCAGGGAATTCCTGCGCTCCGGGAATTCTCTGCACAGCTTCGCTATTGCTGGAATCGAAAGTATTTATTTTATGTTGTTTTTCCTTTTTTTTTTTTTTTTTTTTTTTTGGTGCGTTTTCCAGCGCCCCCCGGGGGTTTTTCCAGGTTAACACGGGCATTGACCGAGGAAAACACCGACTGCTCCAAAGATTTGAAAAAAAAAAATCAGGTGTTTCTCTACTTAAAACACTTCTCGCCGGCTCTAATTCTCTTAGTGAAATAACAGCATATTTATATTGTTACAGCTGTTTCATATCAGCATTTACTTGCAAAAAAAAATCAGCATTAGAGGCTGGTTTCTGAGCAGGAGTCAATGATCTAATGAGGTTTTTTTACTGAAAAAAAACCTCAAGTGCAGGAAGGCTGCAAGTACACAAACGTTAAACAAGAACACGCTCGTGAAGTGTATATTTTCTTCTGTCTCCAGAGATTCCAGGATCACTCCTGAAAATACTAAAACTCCTGTGGGTTTTGGTCATTGGGAGCTCCCTGGTGATCATTGGGGCGCCTGGATGAGCAAAAATTGGATAAAGGGTTTCTGTTGAGCAAAGGGGTGACCTGTGCTGCACTGGCTGGGATGTCAGTTTTCTGTGGAGCTGGCTAAACAAAAGTAACTGCTTAGCAGAAAGTGAGATAAAGAGATTCCAGACAGGTATACAATGCAATTAACACACACTTTTCACTCTTTGTGGATTGGTTTTATTTCGACCCCTATAGTTTGCTGCCTTTTTTCTGGCATTATGGTATCTTTCACCTAAATAGTTTAAGCATGTCTAAAATACACGTGTTTTTTTAAGGTAGTTTTGTCACTTACAACACTTCTCCTCAGTTTTAGAATCTCTTTTTGCCTAGAATAATCTTCCAGTGTATTTGGGGTGTTAAAACTTGTTCCCTGTTACCAGCTGAGCCACTCTCTGACCTTGGGAAGAATTACATGTTATTTCAGATTTGCTTTAAATTTACACAAAACACCAAGGCTATGAATCACATACCAGATATTCCAGATAGAGGACTGGACATAGAGAGCAGACATGCCCAAGGTGCGGGAGAGAGAGAAAATGGGAAGTGAAGTAGAATGCCTTTGAAACGTCTCTGAACACGCCAAAGAATAATTTAACCTGGCAAGGATCCACGGGCTGTGTATTAATTTGGCTTTTGAATGTTTCTTGTCTTTTGGCTCATCTTTGAGGTAGCCCTCTTAAACAGGCCACGTAGAGGAGCGGTGAAAATGACACAGGTTGGTAACACTTGCATCTCTCATAACACCGATACCAAAAATTATTGGGCAGTGAGTATTGAGTCAGTGGAATTTAGAACAATCTGGGCAAAACTTGGTTGAAAGCAGCCCAGTTTCCCCTCCTTTTTCCCAGCTCACTTGACAGGTGTGTGGACAGCTTTGCCCATGAAGCAGCACCTGTGAGCCTCACTGACACAGGGCTCCTCCTGCGCGGTTTATTCGTGCCCTGGAAGTGCCAAGCCCCTGCTGGCACATGGTGCTCTCCAGTTTTTGGGAGAAGGAGCGTCAGGCAGGGCTGGGAAGGCGAGCAGGGCCTTGCCCCAGTGCAGGGGAAGGGCCTGGAATGAGGAGGCAATTACTGTCACTCCCTTGGGAAGAGCAGGCAGGGGCAGAGGGAGGCTGAGCACGCAGCACAAGCCCCTCTCTGTTCACGGCTCGTGATTTTACAGCTTCTTTAGTGTTTGACACAACATTGCTGCACCACCAGAAAGCAGAGAGAATCTTGATTCTGGGCTCCCTTTAGCTCGTTGGTCCTGTCTGTCCTGTTTGTTATCATTGCAATAAGTGAGTCAGTTCTGCACCTCTGCCATTGCAGCGGGTTCCAGGGGCACTCCCTCAGCTGTGCTGGCCTCTTGGCTGATTACCATTCCAGAAGCGCCCCTTCCATGAGAGCGGTGTCTTTGCTGCAGCGGTGCAGACCCATGACTGCCACAAAGCTGGCATTGTGCTGAGTCTTTGCCTCTCTTGTGCAACAATGGGGTTTATTCAGGGAGAGCAGAATCATCCTTCTCGGAAAAGACCCACGAGAAAAACAAGTCGGGAGCCCCAAAGCAGAGCACTGGGGCTTTACCAACCATCTTCACTTTTTCCATCCCAAAAGACAAATTCTCTGTGAGATCTCCCACAGTTTATCCTGATGAGATTTAATCACCAGGGTTTATTCTTATGTTCTTGAAAGTCACTGAGCAGACCTGACCGAGTTTCTCTTCCTCAGCGCCGCAGTCACATTTTGGGTCACTTTGGCAATGCTGAGTTTCAGTTCAGGCCAGGTTCCTGACCCTGCAGTTGTGCCTGGGTGGTGCTTAGGCTGGTGCATCCAGGGGTTCTTTCCTTGTGCTGCTTGCCCTGTTAGTGGATTGTGCAGAAAAGTGGCAAAATGGATCACAGTCCCTGAGGGGTAAGGGCCAAAACAGACTCTGAGATGAGGGCTCTAAATGGCCGTGCTCCCTGGATAGAAACTCGTGGTTATAAGGCAGGAAATTAAAAAAAAAAAAAAAAATCATCTTTTGATACATCACTTTTCAGTGTGTTCCAAATTGCTGTTATATTTGCTGAAAGGTTTTTATGAAGCTGTAATTTTCCTGTTTATGAAGGAGAGTAAATTAGTTGCAGCTAAAGTAGCCTGAATTCGGTCCCAACCACTCAGATATTTTAGTAGCAATTTGCTCAAGAATTCTCACAAGATTTCACATCCTTCTTTATGAAATCTTTTCTCCAAGACTACAACAAAAGTTAGCCACAGTATGGTTGCACTGCTTCCCCCAAAATCACAGCCCTCATAGGCTGCAGGCTGGGAAACACCAGCGTTAAAACAACAAATAAACATCATGATGCAGGATGGTGAAAGCTGCAATACTGTGTAATCTCTTTTCTTTGAAAAAAGTGACCCATTGAAACGCTCAGGGGTTTCCCTTCCTGTAAATGGGGATAAATTAGCTGCAGACAGGAAATAATGTGTTGGAGGATCCTTCCCCATGGACTCCATGCAGCTAATCCATTCTGTCTCACTAGAAAGTGCACCCTGCTTTATCTTTAGCTGAGATTTGTGGGCAGTCACGTCACCAATTTCCTCTGGCACAACCTTCTCTTACCCTTTGAAAACTTTCTTTTTTAATTGGTTAAGGTATGCCTGCGGTTTGTTCTGCTTGGTGGAATGACTTTGAAACATTCAAGTTGAGAGCTTGAATAGAGATGTTTTGCCCCTGCATAAAAGTAGAAATTCTGCATTTAGAAACTAGAATAATGAGATTTTGCACATTAGCTACAGCTCCTTGATACGAAACCAGAATTTTATTTTTCCTCTGTCATCATTTAGCAGAACACATGATAGAGAGGTCTTCTTACTAGTTTATATATATATATATATATATATATATATATATATATACACATATACAGTTTAAAAAATTCCTCAATATGTGGATGGTTTTGCCAGAGAGAACTATATTTGTTGAGCAGTTTGGGGCTTTTCCCCCAGTCTTCCCATTTCACCCCAGAATACTCCATTGACACGTGCAGTCCTTAAATAAAGCCTTTCAGCAGTCTGTTGCCCCTTTCATCCAGCGTTTTAAAAAAAGATTTAAGCAATCCATGAATGAGGTTGCTCGCTGCAACTGGAATTCCACCTGAGGCAGGTGGAATTATCCAAATTTAGGTGGTGCTGCTGCGAGGACTTGGCGCCATCTCGTGTTCAGCCTTTAAATCACTCGCTAAGAGAGATTTAAACCCTGAGAGGTTTGGGGGGAGGAGCAGGTAAACAAAATTTTATAAATTCTGGGGTTGGCAAACCTGCTTCAGTGAACCAAGAGCTGGCGGGGGGCAGCTGCAGGCTTTTCAGGTAGGCACAGCTGTTTCCAACATCTGCATTTGCTCTCACCATCAGGAGACGCAGGATTTACACCCTGTGTGGCTGAGTGTATTGGTGTGGAGAACACAGCCCCATGCAAGCTGGTGTTCCGTGGTGATGTTCAGTCGTGGGATTTGTTTAGTCACACCGCTGGGGGATTCAACAAATGCCTGAATTCGTTGTGGGGAATAGAAAGAAAAGCATGCTAGAAAGGCTTTGTGAGCTACAGAAGATGTTATTAAGCTGAAAAGATGTCTGTCGTCACATTATGTCTTCAGAAAATCTAGTCAGTTTTTTTTAAGGTATTTCTTATTAAAAAAAGAAAACAAACAACAAACACATGAAATCCTGTCCCTTCAAACATCAAGAGAGACTATAACAGCAGAGAAACTGAGTTCAGCTTACCTGCCAGCTTGGAGGCAGGGCACCAGCTGGGCCTCTTGCCCTGATGGCGTTGCTCCTTGCTCCCCTCTGTGTGTCAGGGGGGTGGTGGCTCTCTCTCAGCCCTTCTCCCACAGCCCCACACCCAGCTGCAGCAGCTCATGCCTTCTCTTTTGGTTTTGGGGCAGCCCTGGGGGCAGCCCTGGCTCAGCTGTGAACGCCCTGTGCTGGCCGAGCTGCAGAAATGAGCTGTGGGCTGGGACTTGTCCCGGCTCTCAGGAGGCAAGATTAGCCTAAGCCCCTTTCATCTAACCCCAAGAGGAGCCAGAGCAGACAGGGTCAGCTCCTGGCGCTCAGCTGACGCTCAGGAGCTTGCTCACATGCCCAAGCTCAGCTCTGCTCTGCTGTTTTCTGCTGTTTGTTGGGATGGGAATTCACCTCACAGGGCAGATTAAAGAGCGGCCAGCTGCAGAGCTGAGTCCCTGCTGGTTCACATCCTAAGTGTCAGTCCCAGAGCAGTCATTAAGGTCCATTACAGCAAAAATCCCACTGAAAACCCCAAGCCAAGGGCAGGGAAAAGCAGCAGGTCCTGACCTCCAGGGCTTGTCTTGGACCCAGCAGCTGATAACCCACGTGGGTTATCCAGAGCTTGCGTGGCCTGGAAATTGTGAGTAATTGACCCTGAGTGACACAGCAGTGGGAACTCCTGGATTTACAGGTTCCCTGGGGAAACGTGGCCTGGTTTTTGCACAATACAGATTTCCTGTCAGGGAACCCTTCTTGCCTCTCTGAAATCTGAATTTCAGCCGTTTTCCCATTTCCTTTGTTCCTCTCTCTACCCTCAGAGATAAACTTGGTGTTTTTCTGAGACTTGAGCACCTAAGACCTGTTTTGTTTATCCAACAGATTGCAGGTTTTCAGCAGTTCTTTGCTCTTAGAGTTTGTGGGGGGTCTTTTGTGTTTCTTTTTTTTTGTTGTTTTTGTTTTTTGGGGGGTTTTATTTGTATTTTTTTGTTTTGTTTTGGGGTTTTTTGGTTTTTGTTTGTTTTGTTTGTTTGTTTGTTTTTTATTTTTTTTGTTTGGATTTTTTTGGGGGGGGATTTTTGTTGTTGTTGTTTTTTGTCCAAAGAGCTTCTTTCCTTCTGCCCTGCCTTTGGGCTCCATACATGTTTTGATGTTTTGTAGATGACTGCCCATATCCTGGTCACTGTACTTTCATTACATTTTAGAAGCAACCAGGAAATTTTCTCCTGATTCGTTTTTACTTTCTTAAAATTAGCTGGCTTAGAAACTGGACTACACCTTAGGGGTAGAAGCTGTACAGCCTTCATGCACATTTTGCCACCTTGAGAGTGGAGCTGGTGGGGAACCAAGTTAATTCCAGCACGAGCTCTTTCAGAAGGGTTGTTTTCAGCTTGATCTCAGTTCTGATTGACTGAGAAAACCTGTGTTTCACTGCCCATGACCTCTGAATCCTCTTGTGATTCCATGCTGATTGCAGCTACATAAGCCTCTAAATAAACTTGTCTCTGTTTGAAAACCGAAACTTTGCTTCTGTGCTTTGCCATGCTTTCTGTTAGCTCAAGGAAAAGCACAATTAATCATAGAAAAAGATATTTATGAGTGCTGTAAATCCTGACATTTGGGCAGTGAGCAAGCCTTTTCAGGTAATTTGCAGTTTAATTTTCTTTCCACAGATCCAATCTAAAATTTGAGATGTATTTATCATAATGCATTATTTCATTCTTTGCAGCTTCTTAACGTACTCTGTCTTTGACTTGTAATATTATGAAATAGGGGGTCCTAGCTCCCCCAAAATCCTCTCTGAACAGGAAATAATGATGGTCAGTCATCTTGATTGTGGTTCTCATATTTGTTGCAGTACATGTGCTCTGCTCTTGATATGGAACTAGAATTTTTTTGCATATTTTTAATCACCGTTATTTTCTTCCTGGTGTGAATTTATGTCCAGCCAAAGGAAGCACCTCGGTATCAAAAACTTGCTGGTATGACAAGAGCTGCATTTCTGTCATAACTATAGACTTAGACAGTGGTTTTCTGAGCCACATCTGAATTGTGGCTCATGGATTGAGCCTTAGAAGTGTTTCATGTTTTTGCTATTGCAAATGATTTTTTTTCCTGCTCTTAAGATCTTAAGATTTCTTCTGGGACTTTTAGCTGAACTGTTTAGGAAGATGTTCACTTTTTTCAGGCTCATTTAAAAATCTTCTTGGTTCCTAAAGCCTAGTTCACCATAGGAGTGCCTAAACCACTGGCTTTACCCAGGGCACAGATGGGATATTTGTTTTCCTGAAGTAATGGAATGAATAAGGAATTTAGCTTCTGCTTTGCTTTTGCATCATCAGACATCCTCTTTCTGTGTACACATCACATTCCTTTTAAAAAAGTATTCACATCTTGTTTTTGAGCATTCCTTGTTGTTTTTCTGGCTAGTCAGTCATGTGATGGTGTATGTCCTCACCAAACAGCCCCACAAACTCTTTTAGTTTGGACACAAACAGGGCTGAAATGAAAAGCAGTGTTTGTGGGTAGTGACATTTACAGTGCTGAAGTTAATTTGGTGTTGTGAGTAATATCAGACAATGTAAATATAAATATTTCACCAAAAATTTGCTTGTGGACACAATAAGCAGCACCTTCCTTGCCCTCTTCCTCCATTAGAGGGAGTCAGTAAAATCATATCTAGTAAGAGAACTGCAACTTAATTGTCCCAGCTGGATGTCAGTGCTGTGCTCTGGCTGATAAACCTATGGAGGTTTATCAGGTGCGTGGGGAGAACTCAAATGTTTTTTCATAAAAAGATTAGATCTCATCTGTTTTTCAAACATCAAAACATAGACAAGCATATGACCATTGCCAACATATTTTGAATTGCCTGGATAGAAAAAAGTGCAATTTTCATACCCATTGGTTAGTAAAACATTGTTTTAAATAAAAACTTGCTGAGGAAAAGATTTATTCTAAGCGTATATTTAAAGCTCTGGGCCCCTCACTGCAGGAGGGGCATTGGGGTAAGTCCAGAGAAGGGCAGCAGAGCTGGGCAAGGGTCTGGAGAGTCCAGCTGAGGGAACTGGGGGTGTTTAGCCTGGAAAATAGAACACTCAGGGAGATCTCACTCTCTAGAAGTGCCTGACAGGAGGCTGGAGCCAGGTGGGCTCATCCTCTTCCCCCAGGTCACCAGCAAGAGGAGAAGAGAGAACGGCCTCAAGTGGCACCTGGGGAGGTTCAGGTTGAACATTAGGAAGAAATGTCTTCACTGAAAGAGTGGTTAAACATTGGAGGGATCTGCCCAGGGAGGTGGTGGGGCTGGAGGTGCTCAAAGGAGGAGGAGGAGCCTTGGCACTCAGTGCTGTGGTTTATTTGTGGAATGCAGCATTCGGGCAAAGGTTGGACTCGATGACCTCGGGACTCTTCTCCAGCCTTAGTGATTCTATAATTCCCAACCACAACCTATACATTTATTTGAAATTTAGTAAGTTATTTGTTTACCAGACTGACTAGGAGGTTCAGATTGAACATTAGGGAGAAATGTCTTCACTGAAAGAGTGGTTAAGCATTGGAGGGAGCTGCCCAGGGAGATGGTGGGGCTGGAGGTGCTCAAAGGAGGAGGAGCCTTGGCACTCAGTGCTGTGGTTTATTTGTGGAATGCGGCATTCGGGCAAAGCTTGATGACCTCGGAGCTCTTCTCCAGCCTTAATGATTCTATAATTCCCAACCACAAATTACACATTTCTTTGAAATTTAGTAAGTTATTTGTTTACCAGACTGACTAGGAATGTAGTGGTAACAAATATGCTGCACGAATATGAATATGTTGTTTTTCTTAGGATAGCAATGCCACGGGGGGAAACAAAAGGATTCAGGGTAGCCTGGAGGTTGTTTCAGTTTGTTTGAGTGCAAGTTCTTTAAACTTAGAGCAATACATTTTTGACTTTACTTCTGTCATTAATCCTGAAAATTTATGTTTGCATTTTATGGTCAAACAACAGAATAGGAAATGCTTCTTTTTCTGGATGTATTTACTAGCTCTCAAAATGGGGGAGTAAACAAGCAATTCATAGCATGCAGCAAAATTCCTTTTTTTTGCTAAAATGATTACTGAAATAGAACTTTTTAGAGGCCCTCATAGGAGGTTGTGTTTTTAACAGTGATTCAAGTTCTGCACACACTTCAGAGGTGATTGCTGCCTGGACTGAAATATCTGATTTCAGACATTTCCCTCATTTTTTCGGGATCTGTATAAAGAGGAGCTAAAGCTTTACATCAGGTTTTGTACCTTTTGTGCCAAAGCTGTTTTTACAAGCTTGTCTTAGGTTACAAGATGTGGCTGGGGGTGTGTGCTCTGTCTCCACCTGTCAGAGGTGGGGCAGTTCTCTGCTGTTCATGGGGAAGTTTTTTCTTTATCTCTCCCACAGCCAACCCTCCCTCCAGGAGATCTCTGCTGTCCATGGCCACTGAGTGTCCCTGCATGGCTGATCCAATTCCACCATCCCAATGGGGAGATGCTCCGCCCAGGGGAGGAGCCAAGCATTCCTGCCTGGATCCAATCTGAGGTTTGGGACACCCCAGCAGCCTTTGCCCCCTGCATTGCCAGAGGAGCAGCTTTCTGCTGCCCTGCATGGCCAGAGGGAGCCCAGGCCCATCTGCAGCAGCCCTGGAGCTGCAGAGGAAAACTCCCCCCTTGTGCAGGATCCCTGCTGCAGCAGAGTCACAGCTGGCACTGCAGGAGGGCTGAGCCCCCATGGGATGGGGCTGGGACACCGCCCTGGCACACAGGGGGTAGGGCATGGTCTGACTCTGGCAGTGTTTTATTTTTAGTTTTGTATTATTGCATTTGTATTTTTAATTTTCCTAGTAAAGAACTGTTATTCCTACTCCCATATCTTTGCCTGAGAGCCCCTTAATTTCAAAATTACGATAATTCAGAGGGAGGGGGTTTTCATTTTCCATTTCAAGGAATGTTGCTGCCCTCCTTAGCAGCCACCTATCTTTTCAAAGCCAGACACAGCTATACATGTGGCACTGGAGAGCTGGCATGAAAGCAGGATGCAGCTTGCAGACACATTAAAAATGCTTTTGGAAAAACACACTGTGAGCATAAGGCCAAAGTAAATCTTTGCAGCTCCTCTGAGGAGAGCCATCCGTCTGCATGGAACAGCTACTGGTTTCAAACTGAGAATGTGCACAGAAATAGATGCTGACACTTTATCTTCTAACCCTCAGCTGAAGTGATAATGCCAGCACTATAAGGCCTTTAGAAGAAAAAGCCATTGTTCATATGCATTTTTTAAATTAAATATTCTGATAAAGCACATGTAGTGCTTTAATTAAATAGTCTGAAAAACCTATATTTAAAAAGCCCACTAAAGCACTTAATTCTGTCTGGGTATTTGTTAATAATTACAGAGAGTTTCAGGAATTATGTGAGAAGGACAAAATTTAAGCCCTGCTCCCAAAAATTCTACATAGAAGGTTAATTATAACAACGGATTGGATAATAGAAAAATGTATAAGATGTTCATGATCTAACTCATTGCATTAACAATTAGTGTTCACATGTTGGATTCTTTCAATTTCCTTATTAAGAATAAGAAAATTATGACTAACTTTGAGGTCACAGAACAATGTAGTGTAATAATCCTCTATTAAAGGGATTTTTACTTGGACATCCTCATGAAAATATTATTTCTAACCTCATCTATCACAAATATAGGACAAGGGTACCCAGATAAGAATTATAAAATGTTCCATTTTTCAACGACTTTATGCCAATCATATTTCCAAGGCAAATGAGTGCAACATCAGATGGTTATCTGCAATAAATATGACACTGGCACAGGGAGCATTAAGAAGGTTCTTTTATTAAGATTTTCCACATAAAGGTTTTACTTGTTCGAAATCATTCTAAAAAGTGGTTTAAAATAACAAGGGCTTTTGATATATTTTGCAAAACTAAATTCTGAGACAAATGACACCCATGCCAGCATGAACTATCAGGAAAGGAGACTGAGTAATATCCAGATGTCAGCAGCAGAAAGGTGTTTAGACATTGGAAGGGGCTGCCCAGGGTGGTGGTGGAGCCACCATCCCTGGAGGTGTCATGGTACCTGGTCAAAGATTGGACTCAATAATCTCAGAGATCTTTTCCAGCTTTGTTCATTCCGGGATTCTGCACATTCCTTTTTCTGGCTCAGGGCTCAATCTGGTGGAAGTGTAAAAAAATGTTATTTTCCTCTATGCAACAGAAACCCAGGAAAAGTTCAAACAACTCAAAAAGCCACAGGTCCTGATTTCTGCCTTCAGGAGGAGCTATTTCTTCAGTATTAGGAGAGTGAGCTGCATTTTAATGGTTTTGATTCTGCAGTTTCTTTGCTGAGCTTCCGTGCAACTGAGTGGGAAACAGCACAGGGGGAAAAACATGCACCGTAACAGAGCAGGGTGACACCAGTTGCATTTTTTAGTGATAAACCCACCTGTCACAAACATATAGTGTGGGTTTTTCTGAAATGGTGCCTGCTTGAGTGAATGCTAAAAGGGGCTCTCATCCTCCAGACTCAGGCAGGTGGGAATGAAGAAGAAAAAAGAGACAGGAGGATTATTTTCTGCCAAATAAGCTTATCTCCGATGGGCACTGTGAAAATAAACCCGGTTAAACTGGCATGCTCCTAGCAGCACACTCTGCTCTACTGGTTAAGTTGTTTTTAGCAGGCACAGATCCTAGGTATCCACAAAATCCAAATAAGAAAGCACATGGATGTCAGAAAGCTCCAATTCATCACGTGGGTGTCAATAAACCGAGAGAGCTGAAAACTTTTCTGTCTGTGATAATTCTGACTGCTCCAAGTGCAAACAGGACATGATCACTGCAGGTTATTCTGACCTGAGCCACCTTTCTGGGGCAGAGATGGCAGAGGGAATGGAGGGCAGGGAAATGAGGAGCATCTGTGCAGTGAAACCTGCTCTCACAGTGGAAAGGGGCAGGAAAAGGATGAGGTGACAGCAGTGTCACTGAGGGGTGAGGGACCTGCAGCACAGCCCAAGCACTGAGGAGTGCTGCTGTTGTTGGGAGAATGGTGATCCTGCTGTCAGAGCACAGGGCATTGAATTCCCCTCTAGAGGAGGGTCTGGACATGAAAAAGCAAAAAGCCGGTGGTTCACATGGAATGAGCACGGTGGTTCAGGCAAAGCGAGCACATGGAGAAAGTGTAGCATGAAAGGACTGGAATAACAAGGAGAGTAATGGATGTTATCTAGATGGTGAAGGTGGAAGTCATAAACTCATTTGTGCTTTTTGTTCCTGATGAAGACTCCTCTGTGTTGGTCCCCTTGTACCAATTCCATTTCCATGGTAACAATCATATCATCTACCTGAACTGGAAGTCAATGCCCTCCTTTCATGCAGTCTTGTCATGGCTGTCTCCTGCCTCCTGACAGTCCTTTGTCCTTGCCTTTTGGAGACTGCTGTCTTGGAGCAGATTATTCAGTTCAGATATTTGTCGTTCTTTCCTTTCTCTTTCTGAACAGACAGTCCTTTTGACATTCTCAAAAATATCTGCTTGTGTGCTATGTTATGAAAATTAATGAAATCATCATACATATTTCAGAGATTACCAGGAAGCTGGAAGAGAGTGCCTGCCACCTTTTTCTTACAAGAATGTTCACTGATCAGCAGAGCAGACCATATTCACAGATATGAATCCCTCACCTGCCACCGGTGCTGTAAGCCCAGAGATGCTGCTGCCACTACAGCCACAAAATTCATGTGCTACCCCAACCCACAGCCTGTTTCCCAGCTTGTTCCCTGCTGCAGCACCAGTGGCCTGGACTATGTTGGGCTCCAGGAAGAGTGTGAGCAACGCTGATTTAAGTGATTTAAGTTGTTTTTTGTCTGTGCACGAAGCACATCCCAAGAACCCCCTCTTCTAAAAAGCAGATTCAATCCACATTTGCGCCCAAAGACTTTATTTCTTAAATAAAGGAAGTCACACGTAATTTCCAGTAAAAGTTCTCACAGAGGCGGCTGATACCGTTTTCAGGCATTTACATGTTTGTAATTTTACAGAGGAGGAATAAAAGGCCAAATTCTGCCAGGAAAGCAGTGCCAGGCCACTCCCCTGGCAGCCTGGGGGTGTCTGTGGCTGTGCACCCTCTGTCTGCTGTGCCCCACTCACTACCCCTGCTCAGAGTGACAAAGGCAGAGTGTCACTGGTGCAGCCCAGCAGTCGATACACTCCTAATTGTGCTCTGGAACTCCTTTTCAAAATCATTCCCTGATGTCTGACTGTTCTCTGGAAGCTATTTTTAAACAGAACAACAGCTCTCTCAGTGTAATGAACAAAATGGGCTTTTCTGTAGCAACAGCTGTGGACTGCTTTTCAAGTACCATTATTTGTGGTTTTTCAGAGGTTTTTTTTTTTTTGGTGTGTTTGTTTGTTTGCTATTAGACATTCAGCTGTCATTAAAATAAATTTAAAAAATACAGTCTATACCTGTATTTAACATTAAAAGCCTTTTTTTTAAACATTATTGAACATTTTAAACATTATTTTTGAAACAAAAATACCTAGAGTCTGTCTGTGATTCCCAAACCCAGGACTGAGCAGTGCCATGCCCTGCTCACCTGAGCCACCTTGTCCTGGACGTGGAGGATAGGATGAGAAAGACTCTGCTGTAACCAATAGGAGCTGAAACATTGGGGCAAATGCCTCACAAGTAGATGCTGAAAGAGACCTAGTGACAATAACAACAAAGAGTGACATGTAAAACCTTCCAAAGTGGTGTGTGACCCAGAAGAGCTCACCTAGGAACATTCCATCTGACGCGCAAACAGCAATATGCTCAAAAACAGTGAAAAGTGGTGCCTTGAAGCTGAAAAAAGTGAATGTTTGGCTGCAGCTGATGTACTGGCAGGATCCACAGTGGTCTCTACAGCTATGTGGATAAGAAGTGTGGAATTTTCATGGAAATACTCTAGAGGTTCAATGAACAGGAGTAGCCTTGACGTGATGTATGAGAGTTCTATGTTAAATATAAACCATGTTTGTGGGGCTGGCTACTCCTACAGTTTGTGGTAAAATAAACCTCTCCTGTTAAAACTGATATCTAATTTCTCTGGAAGCATGTGATTTTATACTGCTTACTAAAAGGCTTTCTATAGTGATCTTCAGACTAGGAAAGGGTGTCAGACTGTGTTTTGGACAGGAAGGATTTCTGATTTGATTTCCATGGCACTGAAACAGAAAACATAGTTTCAATAGGAAGAGAAGGTGTCAGAAATGGGCTATTATTTGTTTTCAAATTAACCTTAGACTTTAATTTGGGGGGCGGGGGGGGGGGGCAGGAGGGGTTGTGTATGTGTGGCAGTTAGTCATCATGTAATTTATATTCATTCAGTCTTCATATATTCTTTATTGGACTTTAGGATTACTGGGGTACATAAGTCTTAAGTTACGTAAAATGGATGAACGTTGTAACAGCTGGGTATAATGCAACTTTAATACACATAAAAGGCTGTGTTCACCTGGGACTGGTGGCTTTTAGGGCTGCTTGAAAAGCTGCTGAATGTTTTAAACTTTCCTCTCTGTGTGAAGTTTGTAAATGATCTGGGACCCATCACCCCAAGCAAAGAGCTGCTTCTCTTTAGGATTGTAGTGCATGCTGGAGTGGCCACCCTGGCGCTTTGGGAAATGCAGTCCTGGGTTTGTGTGAGCATTCAGAGCCCCCAAAACATCATAAATGCACTGGATGCGGGAGGAGCCCCCAGAAGGAGAGTTGTAGACCACGTGCAGGGTGTTGCAGGCCATGAAAGCTGCCTCAGCATCCCTGCTGCTGCAGGGCGTGTCCCAGCTGTGCTCCACCGCCATGGCCACGGGGTTGATTTTGGTGAGGACAATGTTCCCCCCGGTCTCTGGCTCTGCGTGGAGGGCCCACAGCCCCTGCTCATCCAGAGCCAGGTCTATCTTTGTCTGCGGAGAGAGCTGGTAGGCAGGAATCCTCCCAGCCCCTGGCAGCAGCATCTGGTCAGCCACGCTCCTTCTCTGGAGGTGGAACTTCACGATCTCGTTCAAGGAGCCGTGCCTGTGGTAGAAGAGGAAGCCCTGGTAGATGACGTGGCCAGTTCCTTCCCAGGGCACCGGCAAGGGCACTCTGCGAGCCTTCAGAGTCTGGTTGTTCTCCATGAAAGCCATGATATTCGCAAATTCCAAAACCACGTTATTCACAGAGCCGCTTAATAAATAAATCTTGGCGTGCTTTTTGCCGGGGTCTTTCATCCAAGAGCCGTGCTTTCCTCCAGTCTTCTTAACCACCTTCAGGGACCTAATACCTGCAAGCATGTGGTCACAACCTGCAAGGAAATAACCAAAGGCAAAGAAAAATAAAATTAGAATATCTGTAAATTTTCTAGTTTCTTTTATTTGAATTAATTAGTTTCCTTTTAATTCATCAATATATCAGTAAAGGTGATTGACTCAAAAAAGAGTCAGTGTATCAGTAAAGGTGTCAGCAGTGTGGCTCTGGTAAATAGTACTGAGAATAGTTTTATATATTATATTTGAATAATATTATAGCATATTTGAATATATTTTAATAATATTTATATAAAATATCAATATAATAATATATACTATATATTACATAATAATATATAGTATATATTGATTATATAATATATATCGTATATATATTATATAATCATTATATACTCTCTCTATATTATATATTATATATTATATATTATATATTATATATTATATATTATATATAGTATACAGTGATTATACAATAATATAGCATATATCATATATTTGAATAATATTATAGTATTTTTGAATAATATTATATAAAATAACAATATAACAATATATATTATATATACTATTTTCTATAATGATTATACAATAATATATTAATATATAATCTATATTGATATATATTGTATTTGAATAATATTATGATATTATTATGACATATTCCTGCTAATAAAACTGTAGTATCTTCATCTACCTGTAAAGTGTTTGGTTTTGTTCTATTACACCAGTGTTATCCAAAACATTTGGATGTTTTTGTGTCTGAGAGGAGACCAAGAGCACAGTTAGTGATTTTGTGATTATTCTTGTCTGCCTGGTCTGCCTGTTTACAGGGCTATAATTTTTACTTCAGAGAACTGACTTCTGGTTTAGATCAACACAGTAAAGTAATCAGATTTATTTCTTGTTGGAGGCATACAAATTAAAATCCATTATCTACGTGTATAGTATTTTTGTTTCACGACTGGTCTTATCCTCAGATAGCCTCTTTTTTATGCATTTATAGTATAAATAGAAACAAAAAGAGATCAGCATAACTGAACGCCAAAAAACTGGGCTATCTTCCCATTCACCTTCCCAGCACCTGCACAGAAGGGAGCAAGAACGGAATATAGATCACACGAGCAGGGGTGTGCGTGCACTGAGGCGGCCTTTGAAGGAGCTGGCGTGGTGTCTGTGCTGCCAATTCCTGTGCCAGGAGCGTGGCTGGTGGAGCCACCCAGCTCTTTACCCCCCTGTAGGGTTAAAACTGGCCTCAGGTCACAGCTCTGGCTCCTTCACATTCCCTGTGCCCTCTGCAGGGAGGTTTCAGACCAGAAAGCACCAAGCCTGGGAGGACGCAGGCATTTAAACTCTGAGATCTTTATCAAGCAGCATCCTTTCCAGGGGGAAAAAAAAAAAAAACCAACAAAACTATTGCAAAGCATATTAACCAAGTTTGTTTACCAAAGGCACTCATAAATTACAGGGTGCAGCATTTGAAGTTGAAAGAATTGCTTTCGGTGGAGTGCAGCCATTTCAGCAAACAGGACAAACAAAGCTCCAAGGCAGGAAGTTCTGGCAGCAGATGAAATGCAGAAAGCAAAACCAGCCCCCCTGCTTGGCCTGATAGGAACCTATTGAAGTCAGTGGCAAGACTCCAGTTGCCTGTAGAAAGCAATCTTTATGTAATTTGTGTGCACTGATACCCTCTAATCAAAGCTTTTGGATATTGCTGCTACAAAGTGGATTTTTTTTTTTTCCTTCAGAGGAGTCCTCACTCTGGAAGTGCCTTCCCTCAGCAAGCCACAACAGCTCTCTCAAACCTAACATTTATTGATCAGATAGATTAAAAAAAAATTAAAGGTGCTGAAACAAAAACCCTAGGCAGCCTTAGCAGCATCTTCCTCTGCAGGGGAAATAACCAGATTTTTGTCTGATTGTTATTTTCTGTGTGAACTTGACCCAAACACAGTAACAAAGCTGGACTTAAAAACCCTCCTTTCTGCTGTATTTTTGAAGTGACTCAGCAAAAATAATCATAGAGTCTGGTTAAGACATGAAAGCATAGAAGAAGAGCTGCTATTTTCTAGAGTTGAGGATCTTCCTACTTTTTCTAAGTGCTGTAAAATCTGCACAGGGAATACTTTTGACATCAAATTCAATGGGAAAAGCATCTGACTAGTACTGACAGTAGAGAACAAATTGAAAATAAAGTTCCCATGAGCTGCTACAATAAAGTTAAAAGTAATAATTTCCAACAAAGGAAAATGTAAAGTAATTTTTTCCCCTCTGAAACTCTCAGAAAGGTACAATTTTCAAAGTGCCTTAACCACAGTCAATTTAAAAATCTCCAATTTTTTTCCTCTCTGAAAAAAATGCCTGATGTTCAAAAGTTCTCTAAATGGAAAACAGAACTATTGATATTCAGAGCACTGAATTGTGAGTATGAGGAGACTCAGAAGCAGAATAGGTGATTGTTTCTGTAAGCATCTGCTTTAATACTGATTTGTTTAAAAAGTCTAAGAAGAAATTGTAAATTTCTGTGTAAAATTAAATCAACCTCATTCTGCTGAAGTCAGTGGAATTGTATAATTGATGATGCTAAAGTTCTTTCACTCACTTTTTAAAAATTTCGGTTTGTATCTCTTATTATTTACTCTTCATTTCTTACTACTATGAAAAGTCTTCTTTAAATTTGTCTGTAATATATAGTTTACATACATACCAAAACCTCTTAAGGCAAAGATAATTAAGGAATGTCATTTGTTTTAAAAAAATTATAGATTGTGCATGTATTTTTCATGCTAGGTACCATAACACCAAATTTACAAATCAGAACTAAGCTTTGCTGACAGCCAAGCCAGTGTGCTCTCTTATTGAAGGAGGGGACAAGGAAAGGAAGGATGATAGAGCAGGATAGTAAAGCTGGTAAGAATTGTAGAAGTAAATTAAGTAGTTTATTAACCCATGAATTTACTTTTGACTTGAGGTTTTGACCCTGCCTAGTCCAAAAAGCAAAGACCACTATTACTTCCTTAGTACAGCTGCAGCACTCAGAAATGTGTTTTTCTGGGACTTTGCAACATCACACCTTCAGAGGATTTTACCTGATTTTATAATAAAAAAGTAACTTCCAAAGAATTAATTTGATATGCAGTAGAATTTCTGCAAAGTGAATGTTTGAACTGTATTTTCCTCCCTCCCTCTCCCATACCTTTTTTGCATATACATGAGTTTTATAAGTCTTGCATTTACACAGCCCAAACCCCCTTGCGGATGAAAATCTCTTATCCCCGCGCCAGCACGCGCACGTGGGACTGTTCACACCGAAGCTCTGAAAAACAAACTGCTCTTACTTGCGTTAAGCATGAGTTTAAGCCTCTTTTTCTCCTCTGCCTCTTCCAGCAGCTGCTGTTTCAGCAGGTCCTCGTGCACTTCCACGCAGGCGTTGGAATCCGTGAGGGATCCGAAATAGTCGATGTCCCTCTGGGCGCGCTCGACCCTCGTGAGCAGATTCTCCACATCCTCCTTGAGCTCAGCCTTGTCGGTGCTCAGCCTTGCCAGGCGGGCCAGCGCCGCCTTGGAGAGCTCCCTGAACTCATCCACGTATTCCAGCAGGTCTTGGCTGCACTTCTCCAGCCTCCTCTTCAGCCAGAGCACGGGAAGAGAACAGACGTGGGTATTCTGCGTGCACCGCGACCTCGCTCATGGTCACTTTCACAACCCTGCTGCTCCCTCCTTCCCAGCGCCCTGCACCCATCTATTCCAGCCCAGGGTGTCTGTGTGAGGAGAACACCTCAGACTGGCACAGCATTCAAAAGTCTGGACAAAAATCCACATTTTTTTTGACTTGGCACGTCATTTCAGGACGACCCCAACACGTGCTCTGACTCCGTGGTTCAGGAGGCTGAACAAATGCTTTATTAAGCTATAATATTACACTAATACTATACTAAATTACATACTAAAGAGATACTATACTGAAGAATACTACACTATACTAAAGAAAACCCTGTGTCTGTCTGGAGACAGCCGTGACACGGCTTTGACCCAACTGGCCGAGGAATCAAAACAACCTTCACCAGCATCCAATGAACAAATCACTTCGGGTAAGCAATCTCCATAACACATTCCACATGTGCAAAAACAACAGGAGCGGTGAATAGAGACAAGAATTGTTTTCTCTTCTTCTCTCTGTGCTTCTCACTGCCTTCCCCAGGAAAAGTCCTCAGAGAAGTTGTGACCAACCCAAAACAACAACAACAACAAAAAAAAGAACAAACCCCCCCAAACATAGAAAGCAAAAAACCTATTTCTTTACACCTAAATTTAAATTATCAGTGTTTTCAAAGGTAAGAAATATGTTTCTCTGTTGCAATGCAGCTGCTTCATAGGTATCCTGAAAATAGTAGTTCAGCTGCCACTTCGGGAAGATGAAGAATTTGAGCAGATCTTTGGTTGGTTTGCTTTGTGAGCTGTGCTTTCTGTGCCACCTCCTCTCTCCCCCATTTATACAAGACCATGAGCCCCCAGGAAGTTGCTTAATTGCTTTCTACAAAACCTTTATTTTAGATGCTTTCAAGTGCTGTCATCAGTATCTGCCTCACTTCTCTGTCCTGTTCCTTTTGTGCCCCTTGCACCAAGTGCCACAGGTTACCTCATTTTTAATGGGTGCCAAAGGAATAGAAATTGCCAGGTGAAGCTACTCCTAGAGTGGCAAAGAAAATGTAAATCTCCATCTACACAGTGGGAAGAGAATATCAGGTTAATCCTTCAGTGTTGAGAAGATAAGACTAGTGAGGGCTTTGTATGGAAAGGGACATCAAATCAGGCAAGTTAGAGCTTCCCAGTGAGTCTGAAAATGTAAGCCAGGAGCCAGGGACATGTCAATAATTAAAAATAAACAATATATGATGGTAACACACAATACTGAAGAGGTATTTTGCAGTACTGGTAGCTTTTTACTGTAGGAAAAAAAAGCAAGAAGTGGTACATTTATATAAGTAATTGAAAGGAATTCAAGGAATTGAAAGGACTGCATTTCAGTCTCTCTGATATTAAGGGCTTATTTGAAGTGCAGATACACTGCTGGTTTGCATGAATGTGACTTAAACTGCCCTTCCAGGTGGGGTTATCTGCACACAGGAGAAAAATACCTGATAAATTTCTATCTCCTCGCTAACAAATACTTGACAGCACTTCTACAGGTGAAAATATATTTATACTGCTCCCTGGGATGGTCTGTGACCGTTCTGTGTAAACATTTGCATTTATAGCTAAATTCAATGATGCCATTTAAAAAAAATACAAATTAGAATAAAAACATAACATTATGAAATTTTGTCCTGCAACAAACGATGCGATGAGTTGGGATCATTACAGTTAAAGTTTTAGCCACGATTTTACTCATCCATTGGACAAAGCTGGAAATTCACCCTCCTGATTTGACATATCATACAGGCTGTCGTGGCCCCAGAACATCCACACACTTTCAAGCCTCTTTTTGCTGCAGAAGGATTCATCAGGCACATACCTCCAGAGACAGAAAACGCTGGTCAATGTAGCTCAGCAGGGCTGCATCCTGCATCACATACTGTGCTGCTCCCAGGATGCTCATGAGGGATGGAACCAGCAAGAAATGGACCTGTAAGGCTACCATGGCACCAGAAGGCTTTTGGAGGAAAGTGGTGAATCAGTTCTGTGGGCAATCCCAAACGCTGCCAGTCCAAGGTCAAATGCAATTTACCGTCATCTGAAGCGAAAAAAATAATAGTAAAAATTACTAAAAAGTTAAAAAGTACCGTGGCTGAAAAGATTAAAAGGACTTAAAATGGCTGTTGCATTCTATCATTAAGGAAGTAACGTTGTGGCAGAGGGACTGAATGTGTTTATTTCTAGGAGCCAGATGACTGCTTCTCAGTTTGTGATCCTATGATCAATCCCAGATGTTCAGCACTGAGTCACATCCAGCCTGTAGGCCAAATTTTATTAAATAATACAAATAAAAGTAATTTATTTTCCCCTCATTTCTCCTCCCATCCGCTTTCCCGTGTGACCAGTCCTGTAGAGTGTGCTCTTTGCAGGTCAGAGTGGATTCACAGTGGGTGGAACACAGGGAGCTCTGGTGCTGGGTGTCTGTGCCTGTAAAGCCACCTAAAGCAACTCATTTCACTTCCACTATTCAGCCTATTTACAGTGGCACTGGAAACCAGACATAAAACTCTTTTTAAAAGAAGTTCCTCCTCCTTTTCCTCTTGACACTACTTTTCCAGCTGAAAACAATACCCTTAACACAGCTCTGTCCATTCAGTGGAGTTTATGACAGACATCTTTTTTTGGAACTATAATTCTACTTAGTCTGACTTAAAAATTAATTGTAATTAACTTACACGAGCCTACTGCATTGGAGGCAATTTGTATTTATTTGATTTCATAATTTTCCTGACTGAATGCCTTGTTTGGAAAAACTCGTGGCCATGCTAACACTATTTGCTAGAAAACCATGTGCTAGGAGCTTAAAAAGCTGCCTTTGTATCTGAAGCCAAGCTGGATGCCTCTCTTTCTCAGAATTCTCCACCTCTTCACTTTTCACCCCTCCCATTTTTCTTTTTCTACAATTTTGTTTTTTTAATTTTTCATCACATTTACCAAGCTTTCTTTTTCTTTCTAACTGCCTCGTGTGAAGATTGCAGAATTCAAGAGAGTGTGTATGCCACGGCAGGGAGATTTTTTCCTCTGTGTGTTTGGTTTTTGCACGGTGCTTATGTGTGCTTTGCAGGCAAATTTCACCCCAGAGCACGCAGCAGTATTCTGTATTTCAGTATTGCTTCACCCTAAGAGTGGCACACAATTTGCCAGCTCCTATTTACAGGCACAGTCAGTGATGCACAGAGAGTTTAATATTTGATTTTTCAGTCCAGTGACATTTCAGTTTACTCCAGAGCTCCTGCTTGAGGGGACAGGGTGCTTGACCTGAGGGCAGACACCTTGGGAAGTCTGAATTTCCTTTATTCTGTCCTGTGGAATATATTGACATTCTTTTCCACAAAATAATCAGCTGCAACACCAGGGAAGATCAACATAGGAAAATAAATCCCTTTTCTAACCTCTGAGGTGAACCTGGAACCCTTCAGAGTTGTTCTCTGAGTCTCACATCTGTCCCAGCTAATGACTGGGAGATGAAGGTTGTGGAATTCAAAATGACAAACTTCCTTTCATGAATGCATATTAAGAAGCCAAGATACAGATATATAACTTCTTTCCTTTATCTTAAGGCAGAGAAAATGTTCTAAAAGGTAAAATATCTTGAACTGCTGTAAGCAGTTGATAAGCTTAAACATTCTGCACATGGAGTTAGATTCTGTGAAGCTGCTCAGTCATTTCTTAGAATCACTCACAGCTGAAAGACCAGAAGGATTCCTACAAATCATCCTAGAAACCCTTCCAAGGATTTCTACAAATGGGGCATTCTCATGTTTATTAAACCATGATCTCGTGGCAATGTCAATGCTGGTCCATGCCCAATGCACAATTCTGGGAAAACCACAGCACCTGGTAAAGTCCTCAGCTTTGTTGGGTTTTTACATTTATTTTGCTTTGTTTGTTGTATGTTTTCCACTTCTCTTCAGCCTAGATATGCATAGAAATGTTTTTTTTTTTTTCAGCTATACATAATCTGTATAATAAACAAATATATTTATATCTAATCTATAGCTATCTATAATTATATACCAGCTATATATAATCTGTATAAAAACCAAATATATCTATATCTAATCTATAACTGTCTATAGTTATATACCAGCTATATATAATCTGTATAATAAACAAATATATGTATATGTATATGTATATGTATATCTATATCTATATCTGTATATCTAATCTGTATCTAGAGCTAATCTATATCTATAGGTATGTCTGATGGTGATTTAAAGCAGGATTTTTTGGCATGCCTGGGAAGACATTGGTCCCAGTGCACAGGATATTACACACTAACAGAGCAAAAACTTTGCTTTTAACTCAAGGAACTCTTTTTCTCATGACCATTACTCCCTTGATTTGACAGGCCTCTCAAACTTTAAAAGGAAACAAGTGTATAAATGTGGGTGAATGTGCCTTTTCACTGTTCTTGTCCTCTCCCTGGCTGAGATGTTATCTTTTTCCTGTCAATGCTGCTTCTTTGCTGTATTTTTTCCACCTTTTTACCATTTGGTGTCTGTTTTAACAGCTGTTAGATATTTTCAAAGGAAAAATAGGCATTTTCAGTTCCATCTGTGTTTGTGGTTTTGATTTCAGATGCTGGATGGAGCTTTATGTGTTTTAAAAGCAATGTTGAAATCAGTTCATAGTGTGTACTTGATCTGGGGGAAGAATGACATTTCCTTAAGATATTATTTCACTCATATGATTGTATTCTATGTTTTGTTGTTTTGGTTTTTTTATAAGTCAGTTTCTTTTTGTCATTTCAGGTGGGATAACTAGAGAAGTGCCACAACAAATCAGGTTCTTTGTCCTCCAGTCCCACTCTGATTTCTCAGCTCCTCACAGGAATCACAAGACATTTTTTTAATTTTGAGCTTTGGGAACATCCCTGACTCCCAGGGCTCCCTCACCCTTTTCCCATGGCTTTTTCCTTGGCTTATCCTGAGCCATGGATGCTGTCCGAATGCCCTGCCCTCTGTTATTACAGCCCTGAAAACAAGTGGGAAGTCCCAACTCCTGTCTCTTAGATCCAAGTAGGGCACAAATACACCAGATTTTACTCCCAAACTACACCCTGTCTTAAAACAAGGTTAATTATGTTTTTCATCTTTAATTAACCTCAGCATGCAAAGCAATAACAGATGAAAAGTAGAAATCAGATTCTGATTCAGAGCTTACTACTGATTTTATACACACCTGCATCAGAATAACTGCTGCTCACCCTGATGCATCAGTGATATCCCAGTGCTTGTGTGCTCATGTGGGATTTTGTTTGTGATTGCAATTTTGTTTAGTTTACAGCTGCCTATTTTGATAGATTTTGATGCTGGTGAATCAGACTGGTGTTTTATTTTAGTAGTATAGGGAGTGTCATGGTCTACTTCTGTATTTTCTAATTTTGTTGGGACTTGGGTCTGCAGAACCAAGTTCCTTGTTACCACTGGCCACAGGTCTAATGCTGAGATCTGGGAGGTTAGAAAATATCTTTGTCACAGTAGGAAATCAGCACTTAATTCCAGTTCTGTCACTGCCTTTTTGTGTTTCTTTTTGGTTTTTTTCCCTTCCCTTAGAAAGTGACTCCCATTTCTGTAGGTAGGACCAAGACATGAAGTCCAAGTGAAGTCCTTCTGTGGTGCTCAGCTGTAAAAAGCAGTGCAGGGAGTGGTATCAGTCAGCAGTGCAGTGATAAGGAGCAGGACTGGCAGAATTTTGGGACTCACAGAGGACTCCAAATATCTTGGTAGATAAACTTTTCTGTAGCTTCGGGAGTTATTCTAGACAAGCGTTAATACGCAGACCATTGTTCTATTTGCCCTTGCTTTTCTACTTTTTAAATAATTTTTCTGCTGACCTATCTCATGGCTGCTGCTTAGCTCTAATCCCAGTTCTGCTGTCTCTGAGGCCTGCCTTTGGCAGCTTTCCCAAAACCCTCTGATTTTATGGATTCGCACAGTGCTGGGAGTGGTATCAGCCAGCAGTGCAGTGATAAGGAGTAGGACTGGCAGAATATCAGGACTCACAGAGGACTCCACTAGGCGGCTCCCAAGCCCTGGGAATTGCAAGGCAAATTCGGCTGGAACTCACATCCTCTGAGGGGGATAGAACGTGCAGAGGGAAGCATGGTTTGGGGTGGAGAACACCAGGGAGCCAGCTGGAGGGAAAGCTCTTCCAGGCTTTAGGTCTGTGCCACCCCAAACTGGGAATTCCTGAGCTCCCTCGGACCAGCAAGAGCCCAGGATGCCCAGGACTAACAGGAAAAATGAGTTGTCACATCAGGGCTGTCTCTACGCATGAAATAATAAAAGGGAAATAAAGCTGTACTCTATTCGTGTAGAGTTCTTGTTGGAGTTGGCGTCTTGGTTGGGAAGGACAGGTTTCTCTCAAAGAAGGCAGGAGCCTCTCTTGAAATAGAAAATGTAAACCCCCTCCCTCTGAATTATTGTAATTTTGAAATTAAGGGGCTCTCAGGCAAAGATATGGGAGTAGGAATAACAGTTCTTTACTAGGAAAAAATAAAATAAAAATGCAGTAATACAAAACAACCCTGCCAGAGTCAGACCATGCCCTGCCCCCTGTGTGCCAGGGCAGTGTCCCAGCCCCATCCCATGGGGGCTCAGCCCTCCTGCAGTGCCAGCTGTGGCTCTGCTGCAGCAGGGATCCTGCACAAGGGGGGAGTTTTCCTCTGCAGCTCCAGGGCTGCTGCAGATGGGCCTGGGCTCCCTCTGGCCATGCAGGGCAGCAGAAAGCTGCTCCTCTGGCAATGCAGGGGGCAAAGGCTGCTGGGGTGTCCCAAAGCTCAGATTGGATCCAGGTAGGAATGCCCCAAACCTCAGATTGGATCCAGGTAGGAATGCTTGGCTCCTCCCCTGGGCGGAGCATCTCCCCTTGGGATGCTGGGATTGGATCAGCCCTGCAGGGACACTCAGTGGCCATGAACAGATGATTAATAATGAATGGCCCATTAACAGAAGAGATCTCCTGGAGGGAGGGTTGGCTGTGGGAGAGATAAAGAAAAAGCTGCCCAATAACCAGCAGAGAACTGCCCCAGCTCTGACAGATGGGGACAGAACACACACCCCCAGCCACATCTTGCATTTCTAACCCAAGAGAGTTGGTTAAAAGGTAGAATCATGGAATATTTTGAGTTGGAAAGGACCTTTAAAGCTCTGTTAGTGAAACTCCCCTGTAATGAGCAGGGACCTCCTCAGCCAGAGGAGATTGCTCAGAGCCCCTTCCAAGCTGGCCTTGAGTGTTTCCAGGGATGGGGCTCCCCCACTTCTCTGAGTAACCTGTGCCAGTGTTTCAACCCCCTCAGTGTAAAAAACTGATTTCCTGTATCTGGTCTGAATACACCCTCTTTTAATTTAAAACCATTGTCCCTTGCCCTGTTGCTCCAGGCCCTACTGAAAAGCTTGTTCCCATCTTTTCTATAAGCCCACTATAACCACTAAAATAATCCAGAGAAATCCATCTGGACATGGATCATGAAGTAGTCTGGCATAAAAATCAACTGCTTGCAGTTACTCTGAATGGTCTGTTTGTTTGTTGCCGAACTCAGAATCTCACTCCTGTTGATCAAAGACAAGTCCTAGTACCTTGAAACTTCAATTTGTATCCCCAGAACTAAACAAACTTTGAATTACGCAATTCTATATAAACCAACATTGAAATTTTTGCTGCTTTTGGTTTGTTTTCCAGTGTGGAATCTGCTCATGAATATTGTCACTAAAATTCGTTTTGCTTGAATGTTCATGTTCATTAAACCTATTCACAGGAGTGCAGTAGTCAAAATAACATTGCTTTAAATTCAGAGTATTTACAGGAAATGATTATGACATTTTCCCATCTCATTTCAGTTGAGAATCCCTGGTGTGGTTTTTTGGTTATGCTTCTTTTTCAAATGGGCCTTTTAGGTGTGAGGCATGACTTCTGAAAAGCCGAAAAGATACTTTTTGAACTTTAAATGCCTAGGATGTCATGTTTTCAGGTTTTTTTATTGTTTATTTGTCTTGTTTTCTTTCTTTTTTTTGGGGGGGGGGATGGTAGACAACGACAAGGTAACATTTCATCACCTAGTGTTGTTTCATTTATTGTCGCACTGAAGAAATAGATTCATAACCTGTACTGAAGTGTTGCAAAGAACCAAGAAGGGCTCTGTACATACCTGGGAAAGCTGTAAAAATTTAGCAAGTAAGTCTCTCTCTGCACTCACTAAATTCCACCAGCTGGTGGAAGAAACACGCTTAGCGACAATGAATAATGCAAATGTTCGTGGGTCAGTGGCAGGTACGGAGAGAGTTTGCGGCAGGGTGATGTGCTCTGGGACTGCTCGGTGAGTTCAGGACTCTCTGGTTTCCTTGTTTCAAACTAAAACTCTGATCCTGCTCTGAATTTCTGAGTGCTTGCTGATGCCACGTTCAGAGATTCCGGTGATGGTGACGGCGGCGGAAACTTGAGCTGAGCGGAACGGAGCTGTGCTAGCAAGTGTCCAATTAAATCTGCCCAAACCCTAAAAGATGGGAAAACATCTAGGAACTGGGGGAACTAGGACAGAAAAGGCCCTGAAGGAGTTGCTGAGGATGGGTGAGATAAATTGTGCTGGTTTTCGTTCACATTTCCAGTGAAAATGAGGAAGACGGGCCAAGCCTGAACTCCAGAGTCACGCTGAAAAGCAAGGGGTACTTAAAAAGAAAGTTTTAAAGAAAAATCAAAATATGGTAAAAGAAAAAAATACCTTGGATTTTTTCTTGTTATTTGTGTCTGCTTGCTATCACCCTGGTCTGAAGGTAAGACTAACAAGGCCTGTTGTTTTCTCAGTTTTCTACATGGGAGTCTTGAGATTTCTGCTTCTGGGAAAATTTGTTAAATCTTTACAGCTGTCTGAGAATACTTCTCTGGACAAACTCAAAATTAAGAATTGCATTCAGGAACTGAGCCAAGGAGACATATTCGGGCTTTAAATGGTGATCTAAAGGTATATAGATTTTTGTGTCTCTCTAATCTAGTCCCAAAAATAAATTTCATCATTTCTATCTTTTCTATTTCCAACTTTCATTTCTGCCAACCAATTTATGGTCTCAAAATTATCCTTGATGCATGCCAGAGAATCTAAGAAAAATAAACTTAGTAAACTTATAGGGGGGGGGCAAGTGAGCTAATAAGCACCAAAAAGTACATAAGAAGAGAGTGTGTTTTTTGAGACACATTATTCTGAGAATTAGTTCAGGAAATCTCCTGACAGACAAGCTGCAGGTCTGGGAAGGGTGTGTCCATTGGGCCTGCAGAGCGGTCAGCTGTACAGCTTTTCAAAATGACATTTTTCAAAGCCCCTCCATGACAAGACACTTTCCATATTTTCATTCAGTGTATGCTTCATATTATGCTGCACCCAATCTCTGAAAGTGAATAGAAAATAAGACATTCACAGGAGACTCCAGATTAAAGAGAGTCCCCTCCAAATAAGCACAGTGAACTCTAGGCATGACACATATGTAAGAAATGGATTTTGTGGCCTCTGTGCTCTCTCTGGGGTTAGCACTATCACATTTGGAAGTCAGTGTATCAGATGAAATGGTCCTGCTGCCAGTTCATGATGAATAATAAAGCAGATGCACTATGCTGCCTGGAAAGGATATAAACAAGTTAAGCTGTCATGAATAATTGATAACCACTTCTTTAATTCTTCTTTAGAAGTCAGCTTGTTGTTTAGCAGTGCTGCCATTGTTATACTGAATCCATTCCCAAACCTTTGTCATATCTCCAAAATTAATTATCTCCATCCAGGAAAAGGTCACATGTTTCTGTGCACAGTGTACAACATTTGCAGTGCTGTACCAAGTGGATTTCATCTGTTCCCTTTGACCTGTCAGGGCTCAGTGCACACTGAATTTGTATGGTTTGAAATGTGAGCTTCTGCTGAAAACATTTCAGTCTTTTCATAAAAATATTCAACTTACAGAGTGCTTTCTTGGGGGAAAAAAAGGCAAAACACTTGTCTTAGGAGGAAGGCTGGAAAGGACAGAATCCATTCAGCGATAGATAATATGTGGTAAAATTTTCCATCTCTCTAGCCCCCAGTTGGCCAGACAATCAGAAACTGTTTCTGTTAACTGATTAAAATAGAAATTCAGTGCCACCATTGTGGCCTTTTACTGGGTTATAGGGAAAAAAAAGAAAAAAGAAAAGCTGTTCTGCCCTGCAAGCTATCCAACCTGGCTCTGTTTGTTTCTCTGAGTAGATAGGGCATGACTAACTCGTCCATATGTTCAAACATAAAATTCCTGCTGTGATTCTCTGCAGCAGAGGACAAGCAGCATCTGTACGTGGGGGAGAGATCTTTTCTGCTCTTGAATCAGCCTAGTCCTCCAATGGGACATATTTATTCCTGACACTTGGGAGCCTGCACACTGCTGCATCTTTTAGTCCTGCTGGTTTAACAGTGAAATATCATTCCCTTTTCTGCACAGGACACGTGAGCATCACACCCAAATGTTCTGCCACAACTTCACTGTGCTCTGTGCACTCCTGCCCCTGGCAGAAGGACTGTACAGTCCCTGTGGAATTGTCATTGTCATTGTCATTGTCGTTGTCATTGTCCCGGGCCCAGGAACCCAGCTGGGCTGATGTACAATATGTATACATGTTGTACAATACAAATGTACAATACCTATACATGTATTACATATATTCTAATACATGCACAGGCATTACATATATTCTTTCAGATGCTCTGAAAAAAATATCTCTGTGTGTCTGCCTGAGAGATGATTTAAAAAGATGTCACTGCCTCACATGGCATGAAAGTGACACATCAGATTTGGCCACTAGCTTATTTTTTGTGACTTTCTCCCTGGCCTTCAGTACAGTCTGGCTGCTGGTCCTTCAAACTCTGAAGTACATCAGTGATTCACTAATGTCACACTGAATGAAATGGCTCAGGATGGAGGAACAAATCCTGTGGGGCATTTCTGCAGAGGTTTTTACAGAAAGAGGGTTCAGTCTTTAAATCTAGGCTTCGTGTTTTCTTTTACTGGAAATGCCTGCTAAGGAAATATTGCAATTTCATGCATGTTTGGCATGTGCCAGGCATTAGAAGGCACAGACAGCTTTGTAATCAGTCTGAATGTTATCATTTTGCCACATGCATTGTCCTTGGCTCCTAAGGGGCATTGTTGCTACACAGCTGAGGATGGTTTGTTAATTATAGATTAGGCTCTCAGCCTGCCTGTTCCTGCCTCCATGTAGGACTACATATTTCCTCTTGGTGTATGTATGTTTCACATGCCTCCCTATTAAACCTTCACAAAACAAATATGCTAGTCCAGAGTCTCACAAACAGAAAAAAATAAAATAAAATAGAGAGTTAAAGGTGACTTATAAAAATGCAATGCAAGGAGACCTGGTAGCCCAGATAATGCATCTGTACCCCTACTGAGTAACAGGCCCAAAGCTGCAAACGCACTGCTTTTTGTGGAACAACCAGATGCTGCCACTGGAAAATGTCTCAGTTTGACATCTATGGCCAGATGGTCAAACCTGTGCCCTCTGTATATTGTAATGCATGCAGAGAGTTCTGCCAAGTGTAAAAAAAAATAGGAATGTGATCCAGGCACTGTCAGCAGTTAAACAGGATTACAGCAATTTCTTGCATACACAGCCAAGGGACAGCAAGATTTAGGGATGGTTTGTGCTGAATGTGTACCCTGGCTGTGAGATCTAAGCCTTGTTTCAGTTTAGGATGGGCAGATACTTGTCCCAGGAGGGAGGTAAGAGGCACTGGACCTCTGGTATTGTAGCTTCTCACTTGCTACTGCTCATGGATTTCATTGTTTCCCTTCTGCTCTGCTCCAATGTACAAAAAGACTGAAACCATACACAAATTATGTTTACCTGACTTTGAAATGGGAACAGGTACAATTTCTGAGAGGGAAATAGAGGGAAATTCCTGATAGGGACAGGAACCTCTTAAAACCCATCCATTGCATAGAAACACGGCCTTGTGTTGTGTTTTTTGTGCTGGCTCTCTGCTGAGCAGACTGTTGTGAGGCCATTCAGTGCATCTGCCCAGGTGGGCTGGGACTAAGGGCACAAACACAATCCCAAATTGAGGCTAAATAAGAGTGTGGATAACTGCAGTTACTCTATATGGGGATATGCACACCCATAGGCGGCCTTGAACCATTTGTGACAACAATCAGGGGCTGGTATGGCATGGGCAGAGAGAGCTCTTGGCTAACCCTGGTGGATCAGTAATTACAGATCCTACAGAGTTCTTGGTGATGTGGAATGTGGCCCCAGCTGCACGGTCTGGTAAAAGGGAACTCTGGATAATTTCTCTCTTGAAGCTGGCATCGACTAAAATGAGCAGAAACCCATTTTCCTTCCTGCCTCTAAACATTACCTGGTTTCTTGGCATTATTGAGCAGTTGTGTTTTTCACAGTTACTGCATTTCAGTCACAAACGTGGAGGGTGAAATACACCTTGGGTGAAAGATGCCACAGACCACTGAGTGCTATAATGGGACTTGTTTCCATTGCAGTTATTAGGAATGCAATTGTACATTTGAGAGTCTTTTTTACCTACCTAATTACCTAGTTCTTCTGTCTACAACCAGGCTAATAAACTTGAAAAGCCATGAAAAGATTTCACAGTGCTGGTGGTACAAACAGAACATTTGCCTTTATTCTTACTGCTCCAAAGCTTCTCAAGCTGTGCTATCCCAATTACCTATTTTCAATGAGCACCATCCCATGAGAAATTTCCAATCCTCTGTAATCAAACTGAATATAGGCAAAATGGAAAAATGCACATGGAAAAATCAGTTTGCCCAGCAGGACTTTTGCACAGACTAATCCTTAGAAAGGAATTTCAATCTACTCCAAAACACCTAGGGTGATTCCTCTGGGTAGCAAGTGCCAATTTATGCTCAGAGAGAAGCACACAAGTAAATGACTAGTATGATGTACTTCTATTCTGTGCAGCAGCATCCTTGATGCTGTAGAATAGCGGTAAATTCCCCTTTTTTTGTCCAGATTGTGACATATGTGTGCTGCAGTGCTGCTTTTGCTTGTATCAGATGGGATTCTCTTGGAGAAGCACTGGCAGTGGGGTGGGGGGAAATTCTGCAGCCTCAGAGTCGAGGGCACAGGCAAGCACTACATGAGAATGGAATGTTATGCTGGTTTCAGCATAACATTGCAGCTTTCAGGAGTTAATTTGTTATTAGTTATTCAGGAAATATGGCTCCATACCATGAATTTACAGCGATGGATCTCTGGTTTGAGCAGTTCACATGTGCACGGAAAAAAAGTCCCAAAGTGGTTTAGTACAGAACAGCATGCAGACAGTTTGTGCTGGATCCAGAGCCTTAGGGTGAGCAATCGTTGCATGGAATTGTATTTTTAAGTAAAGAACTGCCTATAGTTTGCAAACACCCCCATCTGGCACCTCTTTCAGTTTTATTTTCCTTTTGGCTCGAGTTCAACACTTCTAGGTGGTGCAGTGTGCTCAGGAGGCTTTACGATCTGTGGGGCTCCCCTGCTGCAGCTTCCCCCAGTCCTTCAGTGTCTTGAGAGCCAACTCAGAGAGCTTGTGGCAGACTTGCTGGGATTTACATCATTCCCTTGCTTTTGTATTCACATAAAGGGCTCACAAGAATGATGCATCTAGAAACCGAATGGGAGAGAGTGTTGATGGCTATAAACTATCCAATTATGCCAGGTTACTGGCATTGTAAAAATGTGTTTATCCAAACACTGCAAGTTTTCTGAATAGTATCCAATATAGAATGGGCTTTCAATCGAATTTTAAAAGCCTCTTTTTGAGATTTGTGCTTACCTATTTGGAAATGCCCCTGTGCTTCACGTGCTCTGATTTCCTTTCTCTTCCTTTTCACAGCTGCTTGTAATATTAACTATATGCTCATAAATAAAAAAACCAGCTCTCTTGCCTGAAGTAAGTTTACTGTGTTTTTTTGTAAAAGATTGGTTCAGGGAGTTGAATTCCACTGGACCACACACGCTTGCAGGAGCAGTCATAAATTTTGCAATTGCAAGCATGGTTAAATCTTTTATTTATAAGTTGGCATACCTTTTATTCTGTCAGAAAAGAGTGAGGAGAATGTACTTCTGGTGCATCTGTCTTAATGTCAGGAATGACTGCCAGTTTACAATTTTCAAACAGTTTGTTGTAATCCCAAACATCAGTCTCCAGCGTGACCTCCTGGGTACTTAGAGAAACAAACGGGAACCCTGTCTTGCTATAAATAGAAGCCAAACATGCTTTGACAAACTAATTTTAAAAGAACCTTAATTGTATGCAAAATATTGTGGGGAAAATACAGATTTTGAAGGTCTATTTAATTACAACTGGCGAACAGAGGGAGCTGGACAGATTGTGGCTTTTAATTCTCAGCACTGCCCACAGGGGCTGAGGAAGCTCGGCTCTCCCAGAACTGATTATAATCCATCTGACGTAGCACTGCCGTCTCAGAGATTTCTGAAATATGGGAATTCTGCACTACAGCAGCAACAAAAAAGACTAAATCTGCACACAGATCCATGTTCTGTGGCTTTTAAACTCTGTCTGCTTGGCCTGTGTGCACGTATGTGCATGCACGCTAATAATTCAGAATTATGCTTTGTGTCTTCATTTTTTTTTTCCCAGCTGCATCCCTTGATGTAATAAAAGGTAACATGTCTCCCAATAAATCTTGCCTGTCTTATATCCTCAGGCTATTGTATCTACAGCAATGTTAGCTAATTTGCCAGCTTTTGCACGTGTATTTCACCAGGCTGTGAAGAAATATAAAATATTTGATGCATTATGTAATTCACTATGTTAGTATTTAGATTATTTTCAGTCTGGCTTCTGTATGGAGTTGGTAGCCACAACAAAGTAGGAATAGCTGGTGAAGATGCACAGCAGAGGCCACGAATAGCAGGGCTACTTGATTATATATCAGTAAAAAAAAGTTCACTTTTGCAATTTCATTTTGCATTCTGCACATGAAACAATCACATTTAAAAAAGCTGTCTCTTCACAGCTTTCTGCATTGAGTAGCTTTCAAATTATTAATTAATAGAATAGGAAATGTTTCTGGAAGACTTAATCTGAATAATAAATAAGCAGAATAATTTACTACTCACTCTTTGCTAAACACATACTCAACAATTCCAGTTAAAAGCTATTTTCAGCTGCTGTTCAGTGGAAGTTGTATGTGAAGTTTTGACAATAAAAATTGCCAGCAGGAAATTCAAAAGGCATTCAGTAGCTCCATTTTTATATTACATGCAATGTATTGTCCTACTAGCAGTCTTCCTAGTGAAATAACATGGGAGTCCACCCAGGTATTAGGCAAAATTTAATTCTTTGCTTTCATTTATCACAATGTTTATAATATCAGTTCTTTACTGGCTGAAGTGAGACAGGAAGAATAGCTGTTTTCTTCTCTTGCTTTTTAAAACGTTACCACAAATCTCCAAACTCTTTTCTCTTTTTATTTCCAATGTTCAGGGAATGCCTGAACAGATAAATCAGAGCAGAGTATCCATTATGGGATGTATCTTGATGATCATTTACCTCTCAGATGTCCTTCAAACTAATTTGGGCTAAAATAAACACTGGAATTTTCTGTCCTGAGTGCTTCAGCCATGATTTCTCACTGACTAACTCAAATGAGCCTTTTGTCATTTGGCTTTTTCAAGTCAGGACGATAAAAAATGAGCACTGTCAATTGAAAGCACTCTAAATAGCTTAACAGCCATTTCCTTAGGCACTACCTCTTACTCTTCATTTTGTCTTGATTCCAAATATGACCTTATCTTCATCATTTGTTGACTACTTTCTCAGATTTGCAGCCTCAGAAGATGAAGGTGCCTTCCTGTACCCAGAACATCTCCCACAAAGCTGCCTAAAATAGTATTTTGGAAATGCATCACTATAAATCATTAAATATTTGCACCAGGGGGGGCACATATAACCACCCATTAGGTTAGTGGTGCTTTTCAGTGCCTGGTCTGGAAAAAAAGAGTGTATTGATGCTGCTGAGTGAAGCACTGATCTTTGGTGGTTTTTTTATTCACTGTTCTAGGTACAAACACAACCCATTCCTTGAGAAGATGAAGGCATAGCAATGTTCTCAGGAGTAATTAGTACCAGAACATTTTGTTTTCTCAGACTCTCGTGTGGTGTTTAATAACCACAATAGGCTGTACATAAATGCACCATGTGATTGTCATTTATAGCCAGGGACCTCAAAATATTTTATGGATGTTAATGGTGAACCTAATCCAGTAACACATGTAGAGGAAGAAAATTTATTTTAGTTTCATTTCATCTTTCTCTGAGTTTGAAAGTCCTTTTGTTTTTTCACAAGCATCTGGAGGTATTAGGAGCAAGTTTAGTGACTGGGATATTTTTTAACAAGCACTTTTAATTTGAAAATTAGAGCCCAACACTTAACCCTCAAATCCCATTTTATAAACTAGAATATAAAAAAATCAAATTCCTAATTTGAGGTGATTTGTCAAAGATCCCAGAGTTTAAATAAAACCACAAAATTTTACAATGTAATGTTCTATTTTCGTTTGTACTTTCTTGGCAAAAAACCCCGAGCATTTAAGTGTCCCTGTAGAAATGCTTCAAAATTGCAGGAATTAGAGCTGCAGTTTAGAGACAGAAACTGCTTTTGAGAGACTAAGAGTGTTCTGGAAGCTGTCCTGAGCAATCTGGCCCCACTGTGAGCTGCAGGAACTCTTTTTGGGCACCTCCAGTGCATGAGCTCAGCGTTCTGTCAGACCCCACGGGTCATTGCAGGGGAATTTCCCGTGGGGTTTCCATGCTGAGCAAGCCATGGAATCTGCTGGAAACCTTGGGGATGCACTGGAGAGGAATGGCTCCTGTTTGGCTGGAAGTTCTGAGCGACACTGTCACATTCACACCCTCTGGAAAAATCCCTTTGCCCAGGATTTCTCTCCTGGGAAGCTGAGAAGCCTCAGAGAAAAAGGAAAACAATAATTATCTCATTTGCTTCTCCTGTGTTGTGCTCATGTGGAATGTGTTTGGAAAGTGTTTACCCACAGGTGATTGTTTCATTGGATTCTGCTGTGAGTTGTTTTCACTCAATGGCCAATGAGTGCCAAACTGTGTCAGGACGCTGGAGAGAGTCACGAGTTTTCATTATTATCTTTTTAGCCTTCTGTCAGTATCCTTCCTGTATTCTTTAGTATATTTTAGTATAGCATTCTTTAATACAATATAGTATCTAAAATAATAAATTAGCCTTCTGAGAACATGAAATTGGATTCCTTCCTTCCTTCCTTCCTTCCTTCCTTCCTTCCTTCCTTCCTTCCTTCCTTCCTGGCACAACCTAAATACAATAACACTGGCAGAATTTTGGGGGAATTGCCCCATGTGGGCACCCAGGGTCATCCAAGGCACCCGAATTTTTACTGACAGACTCTGAGATCTCGGTGTTCCTTTTCTGCAGAAAAATAATAGAAATGGCATGGCTGGCTGAAGATAAAGGAATCAGGGTAGCAGAGACAGAAAATCCTTAAGAGAGGGCTGGAGTCAGCCAAGCTTGAAGAATGTGGGGTTTTTTTTGTTCGTTCCTTGTGGTTTGAGGGAGCAGCTAGTGCCAGCTCTGAAAATGCAAAATTGAGTGTGGGGGGATATTTTGTTGAAGGTTACACTGATTTACACATGCAAACAAGGACAGAGCTGGTTTTCTGCACCAAGGCCAGGAAGGTATTTTTCTGGAAATCCCCTAAAATGCACACTGAGTGCAAGACCAGCATTATCTGCACCATTCCCAGCCTTTATGACCTGTACACTCCATTGGAGGGGTAAGTGATTGCTTCTGTGTATGACCAGATGTTTGATTTGCAGACCATTCATCAAGTTTCCCAAGGCAAAAGAAACATTAAGCAATTAATTAAGATACAATACCAGACTTGTGAGAGAGCTCTGACTGCACTAATTAATCAAACCACGTAGGAAAATTTTGTTTAAGGAGCTCTGAAGCACTTTCTGACATACTTCAGAGAAAGGAGCTGGAAGTATTGCAGAGGAGAGCTGAGCTATTCAATACACCCATCTTGTACTCACATCTGCTGCCAATATGATGGATTTTGTGTTTTAAAGTCATGGTGAAATCAAGATTATTCTTTTTGTAGACACAAAGACCTTTGTAATAAGCTGCACTTTGGTGACACAAGAGAAGCCCACCTTTCCCTCTGCTGAAGCTGAAGATAATTGCTTTGAATTTTGAAGGTGAAGCCAGGCTACTGTTTGAAGTATTAATATGTAAAAAATATGTAAAGGGGGAAATATGTAAAGAATATACAGTTAGGAAAAGCTACATCATGATTATGCTCATAATTTTTAATGTTTAATGCAACAGCATCTAGGATCCATGGTTTAAAGGCCGTCTCTTGGGGACACTGTGCACTTCCTGATGAAGGAAATGTTCCTGTGTCATTAGCAGGATTTTAAAACTGCAGATTTCTTCATGTTTTCTCATGATGGGCACAGGCAGACTCTTTGAGGTCCTTCAGATTTATATAAATAGGATTCCCACTTTCATTTGGCACTGGAGGCAACAAGAACTGGTCTGTTAGCTGATTCTCATTTGAAAGCCTTTTCAAACCGGCTCTAATTTTAGAACTCCTATTTTTTTGGTCTGTTGTATGAAGGTCCTGGACAAAGACCTCCTGTGGTCAGTCATGCAGGAAATAAAGTAATGGGAATTAGATCAGATGATTCCAAGACTGTATTTAAGAAGTGTGACCATTAGGTATGGGAATACATGAGAAAATATCTCTCTTGCCACATTAGCAACTATAGCAAACAGGAAAATTAATGAACTATTGGTGTAAATTTTCAGACTAACAGATAGTAAGTGAATGGATGTATTTTGTTCTTGGTTATTGGAACATATTTTGGTTGGTATGTCAAGAGACTTCCACAAACTGACCTGACTTTTTGGGATAGGTATTGACTGGAGAATATGCCTATGTGGAAGGCAGAGAAAAAATTCATTAATCAAAAAGATGTGTAGCACTTGAAATTGAAAATTGAGAGCCTGCAGTTATTAAAAATTAAGAAGTACAAAGTTTCAATGTCCTGGAAGATCTTTGACAACCGAGGCAGCAAAACGGATGGGGTTTTGCCAGTCTGAGTCAGATGAGAGGGCAGGAACTGAATTGTGTGGGCTTTTTGTGATGGACTGTGGCTGTCAGCCAGAGGGAGATTTGCAAACTCAATCAAAGCTGAACCAACACCAGCCAGGAACAACAGGCAAGTGGTGGCTGTAGCAGAATTTCTCCAAAACAGGTCAGCATGAGAGTAAAATGTCTTTACAATGGTTAAGAGCAAGATAACATAAAGGAGCATGACTGGGAGGCTGACTTGGCTATCAGCTTGGGAAAGCAGCCAGATGTATGTTTCCATAGAAACAAAAATGACAGATTTGTTTAAATGGCTGCTTCAGGGCCAGAGCCTTCCTTGCCTCAGTGCCCAGAGAGGGCTCCCTGGCAGTGGATGGAACAGACAGGTGCCAAGCTGATGAAATCATCACTGCTAATGAAACCATTAATTGGGAGGGAAACCTTGCAGGGGAAGCTGATGCATTTGGAGAAATAAACAAGCAATGCTCATCCATCTCTGCCAGCCTGTCTTTTTGAACTTTGCTAATTGGTCTAATAAAAGGTATTACCTCTGCCCACAAAGTTTATCTTTTTGCCATTGATAGATTATCATGGTCCAAACATTACCATTAACAAAAAAAGCGCTTACTATTTAGTTTCAGCGGTTATTTATATCATTTTTTTTTCCCTGAGATCTTTAGATCTCTTAGGAAAACTTTGGATAACAATATTCATGAGCCAACTCAAACTGTGTGACCTGGCTATAGGAGGGCTGTTATAGTTTGTTAGGATATAATTAAAAGAACCCCCAACAAACCACCAAATTTTTTTATGCAGAAAGAGCTCATGCTACCCTTATTCTCTTTAATATTTAATGGTTTCAGATTTCCAGTCTCTTAAATCACAGAATCTCAGAGAAATGTTGTACGAGACTGATAGCTGAGAGGGAAGATCATTTTGTGATCATTGTTCAAATTAAATAATGTTGGGTTTTTTTATCACCTATTTCTGCAGTATTTCAAACTTAGGAACATGATAGTGACACATTTGAAGAAGGATTAGGGCATATCTCAAGATAGGAAAGTCTGAAATGAGGGAAGATTGCATCAGGATATGGTTGGGAAGGTTATTTTCATCACAGCAGACATACACGTCCATACAGCTTACCCCAATTAGTATTTATAAGTTGATTTTTTAAAGGTCATGCATGTTGCATTCTCCTGAAGTTAAATCTTTCATAACATGTATTGGATGGAGCTACAATGTTCATTATTTCATGTTGAGGCATTAAATTTTTTATATTTTTAATTTAAAGTTTGTGTCACTGGAGTAAATTAGTTCTACTGCAGAATATTTATCAGGCTAAAAGGTCAGTATTATCATATGTTTAAATAGTTTTATTTTTACTCTTCCAAAAATTCTACTTTTTTTTGGATAAAGTAAAAAAAAAAATCCATGTAGCACATCTTGAGTAGATATTTATTTCTTTGAAGTGCATGCCATCAAGGAATTACTGTGAATACTTCTCTTTCTGGGTAAAAGGTGGGGCTGAAGAGGAGGAGAAAGAAAACAGGGAAAATCAAATCTAGACTCAGCAAAGTTTGCAGCAAAACTTTCAGTCATGTGACTGGGACCAAAATTTCATGAAAGGTTCTAGGAACATAATGAATAGCTGAATATGATGCCTTTTCATACTGTTTCCATGCTAAATCTGCTATGCCACCTTGATCCTGTGAGGTTTTTTTTCTCTTATCTTTGATACTACACTGATTTATGTAACACAGTTGACTTTATATTCTTGTACAGTCAAGTTGAATTAATTGATTTTGCTTATAAGATTAGTAAGCTTTTCCCTCTTACCCTTGCAACATGAAATATTTGTGGCTTTTAAGTGTATACAGCCAACACAAAACCCACATAAAACCAAAAAAAATTTCTAATACAAGAAAAAATTGTTAGGTATAAAAGTTTTTGTGAATTTCATAATGAACATTAAAAAAAAATTTAAAAAATCTGGTTTATGATTAAAGATTGAGATGATTAAGCCAGAACTACTCTCCTGCATTAAATTGTTTTAATTTAATGACCAATCCCAGTCCAGCTGTGTCAGACTCTGGTCAGTCATGGGTTTTTATTATTAATTTTTGTCCAGCCTTCTGATGTTTCCCTTCTCTTTCTTTAGTATAGTTTTAGTATATAATTTCTTTTAATATAATCAATATCATATCATATCATATAATAACAAATAAGCCTTCTGAGAACATGGAGTCAAATCCTCATATCTCACCTTATCCTAGGGACCTCACAACCCCACACCTGACATCCAGTGCTGACAATTTATTTTGGAGCGAATGAGGCTTCTCTTGGCTCAGTCTGTTGGTTCTGTTGTTTGGGTCTTTAACCCAATGACTTCCAGTTGATCTTTTCAGGAGGGTGAGCAGAAATCCCCTCTGCACTGGGCTCTGCCTTCTGAGGGCACTTTAGTATGTGCAGGAAACTTCCCAAGATGAGGAAATTCTGGAGTCACTCCCAGAATTCTGTCACTGCAGAAAAAGGAAGCAGTGGCAGCCTATGATTTGTCATAAGACAAGAAATTACCTTTGAATATTGGTCTCATTAGGTACAGGCTTGTTGTTATGGTAATGTTATCATCCCAGTTGATGCAGACAACTGAACAGGGTCACAGAACAGTAATTAGAAGACATGTCAGAATGAAAGACTTGGGTAAGAAATAGTCTTTCAGGAAGAGATTGCTGGCAGGTTTCCCAGGAAGCTTCTAACACCCAACTCCTGATGCACCCAACTGCTTGATGCAGTCCACAGAGAACAGCAATAATGTGTAATAATAATGATAAATACAATAGAGATATAAAATTTTACCAAAAATATAATAAACTTTTATTAAAATTATTTTATTTTATAAATTTATAAATAAATAAAATTAATAAAAGTAAAATTATTAATAAAAAAATTGCCTGCTTTCTGAAGGAGGATCTTGGGATCAATACCGTTCACCAGATCCTGAATGCACCACGTTCAGCTAGGAAATTCTTTTCTCTATCTGTCCCATTTAGGAACAGGTAGACTTTATCCTGCAGGCTCTTGGGGCCCCAATTATGATACTGAAACCTTTCAAAATGTTCAGAGTTTGTGAATTGGGTGATCACACTGTGTGTATTCAGTGTTTAATACATGCAGAAAGATGGTTGCAGAAGGGAAGATTTTGAAGTTGGTGCTTTTGAAAATCTCAACAGAAGGCATTGAAAAGCAAAAAATAGTTTCTAAAGAGATGGAAGTTTAGGGTTGTTAGCATGGGAAAAATCCTTTGCTGTGCTAAGAAGAGCTTTGTTAAATGAAGTAATTTTTTAACCTCATTTAATGCGCAAAGAAAGCATTTAATTAAAACAAACAGCACGATTTAATTGTTGAGAGTAACATTTATCTGGAAGTTAAATAATATCAGAAATTTGCTGAATGGTCTTACTCCAGCTCTGTTATGAGCTGTTTTATCTGCTGTTGCAAGAGGCTGTGATGGAATCACATCTAAGAGTTGTGTGAGTTTGGAGATTCTTACAGGCACTAGTTTCAAGGGCAGAGGTGAAGAAGCATTTCATGGTTGTGAGGATGTCTCATAAAGCTCAGTGCACTGGTTTTGAAAGTCTACAGCTGGATCCTGGTTAGGTTTGTATCTAGCCAAAATTAAGAAGCAGCATCCCATTCTCTTCCTGTCCTATTCAGCCTTTCTCCCTTAGAGCAGGCACAAGCAGCATTCACAGCTCCTACAGAGGGATAAATGCTGCCTAAAATATTTTCCTGACCTTCAGTGAACAAGGAAAATGTTTTTACAGTTTAAAACCAGGCTTAGCTCAACTTTAGGACTTTCTTCTTAGGTTAAAGAGCTTCATGCCTTGTCTTTCATGCCATTCAAAAGACACAATGATTTGCACCAACAGAACTGGTACAGCAATTTCGGTGCTCTTAGCTGACTGTTTCCTCATTTCCTTAAAAATACCTTCATAAAACTCTTACGTGAGGAAACCATGTAGGAGAACTGTGTTGCCACTGTCCCTTTTCCAAGCCTTCCCCACGACGCAGGATGTTTAAAATGAAATTTTTAAGCCCCTGGAGTCCAAAAATGACTGAGTCATTGGTTCTTGTGCAACTTCAATTTCAACTAGCAGTGCTTAAATATGTGTAGAACAACACCTGGTGTCGGCGTGCCAAGCACAGGTATTTATCTACAAAAAAACCTTTTTTTTCAATTCATGACCACTCAGGATATGTTGATTCTCATAAATTAAACAGTGCCAGGGAACTTCAGTGTTTATCAGAATATTATTTTCTCTATTGTCACACTTTTCTAAAGGTCTCCTGCTCCCTTTTGGCCTGAGCTCATTGACATTTTCCCAAACAGGAGCTAGGCAGGATTCAGGCATCAGTGTTGGTCAAGAGCCTTCCCAATCTGCCTGGTTTGGCAGGGAAGGGAGTTTATTAGTGTGACATGAGCCATTCCACGCCAGGTGGCCTGAGGGCCAACCAGCAGGCTTGTGCATATTAATTTATTAGCATAGCAAAGACATTTTTTTCATTTTCTTATTTTTCTTCTTATTTTTTTAATTAATTGTAATAAAATTAACTTTTTAATTTTCATTTTAAAAAAAAGTTTCAAGGCCTTCAGTTTCAAAATGCCAGAATTGAATGTTCCAGCATTAATACACAGCGCCTGTCTGGTTTTTTTTATGAAATCACTCAAGAATTCGTTTGTGTGCAAATAAAAACTCATTTTCTCTGAAATGGCTTGGAAAAATTTTAAGTGCTCAAAAGTCTTTCTAAGTGTGGAAGTGCTTTAGCTCCCACAATCCTTCATGTTCGTAATTTGTTGTATGGAACAAGAAAAAGAGCAGAACTTTTCTATGATTTCCTGTGACATTGATCCTTGGTAAAATGACAAATTCAGAAAGATATGAAAGGATGGAAAAACAGACATGCTGCAGGGGGGAGCAGAAAAACAATCTCCATAACACATTCCATGTGTGCCAAACAACAGGAGCAGCAAATAGAGATAAGAATTGTTTTCTGAGCTTTCTTGCTACCTTCCCCATGAAAAATCCTGGAAGAGAGAATTATGTCTCTCTCTGTTCAAAGAGTATGTGAATACCACAGGTTGACAGAAAGATGTGATGGGTTAGGTAAGGTGAAACACATTAATTTACATTTTTTTTATTAAAACAGCCAGTGAGTCCCTTTGCTCTTGGAATTTGAGGATTTTTAGTGAGCCAGCTCCAAGAGCGTGGCAGAACCTCCCTCTCCAGGGAGCAGAGCAGAGTCCTAAATATAGCTGAGTCTGGAAAGTGTTTGGATGTCACTGGGGTAGGGAATGTTTTATGAGGTTTTCATGTATAAATAAAAGATGAATGCAATTAGTCCTCACCATAGGTTACTTCCTTCTATGTGACCCATATTTATTTTTTGCACGGCTTTCAGCAGGAGATGTGCCATCAAATGCTTTTTGAATATCAAAAGGTTTGAATGAGCTGCCATAAGCAGCTCCATAACCTTTTATAACCATCTTTGTGCAGAAAAATTTTCCCTTTGAAATCCATATTGGCCATTCTCTTTCAGGTTATTGCTTCAAACATGCTCTGTAACTCTCTGCTAATTAGTGATTCTAGCCCTTTTGGGTAAGCTGCAGATGAACATGTAAGTCAGGGCTATTTTGGTCCCTCCAGGTCAGGGCTGCAGGCACATTATAAACACTGTGGCCTCATCTTTTGGACTCTGCACGCTTTATTTGTGCCAGTGATGGTCTCATGATGATTGCCACAGCCTCTGGATTCAGCCTGGTTTGAATCTGGACCATGGGGTTAATTCAGAGTCCAAGATTTTCATGAAGCTCCTGGTAGCCAGATCTGCTCAATCCCTCCAGTGTCCACATCTCATTTTCTCCCAGACTAGAAAAGGATCAGCAGAGTTTCAACATTATTAAACAACTGATGTAAGTTCCTGCTTTTACTGCTGTTTAATCATGAAATCACTGGCATTAATAAGAATTGCTTGGAGTCCAAGTGCAAGCCCAGTGTTTTCTCTAGGAGGTAACACTTGGAATGAACACTGAAGGATAATGAGAGCAGTTTGGGGCATGTTCTGACAATTGTGCTCTTCTGTAACCAATCAGTTTTAATAAAATTGTGCACCATCACCCTTCCAGAAGTTCCCAAAGCCCCACTAATGGTATTATTATGCATGAAGCAAAGGACAGCTGCTGGTACCAGAAGGCACAGTGACTTCCCTGAAAAGAGCTGGCCTTCCCACTCAATTGCAGAGCTCTGAAATCCGTCTTTCTTTGGAATTTCTCTCTTCCTGATGCTAATTCCTTACTTGAAACAATAATTGCCTGTTTCTGGTATTGCCACCTCTGAAGCCTTAAGTAATTATGAGTAAAAAATATAGAGGCAAGGGAGCATCACATCAAGGAATAATTTCTTTTCTCTGGATTTATATTCCCCTATAACAGATTGAAGACAGAAATAGCAGGTCAAAACTCAAGCTATCACATGAGAAACAAAGTGGGACATGAATGATTAAGATCCAAAATTTCACCGAAAGGAAGTTTGCATGAGAGCTGTGAAGGAAAATGATGCTGGGTAATGCTGACCCTAGGTGTGGACTTTGGAGTGCCATTATTCAATTTTACAGAGGAAACCCAGAATTTTATGCCATTTTTTGATAAGAAGCAATCTCCATAGAAGCATTACTTAGTGAGGCTGTGCAGTGCAATAGAAATGCATCACACTTTTTCAGATTCCCAGTAATTGTGCTGCAGCAGTGGAGCAGCGCAGCCTTCATGTCTGTAAATAGTGTTGTCCAATTAATAATCTCAGTGGTTGTGATCCTCCAAAATCCCTCAGGCTGACGGAGAATCAAGCAGAAAAGAATTCCTTCTGTAGTGCTGAATAAAAGAGACTTAAATGGGGGAAATGAAAAAGGCTTTATATAATGTGGGATCATCATCAAGTGCAGAGAGAGCATTTGTCACAATGGAAAAATTTGTATGTGCTGAAGCTTTCAGCCTGTTTCACTCATTGTGTCTCAGCAGTGCTACAAACCCTTAGACACTGCTAGGTAAATTGTGAATTTTTATTTGATTTTGCATTTGATTACCATGCATAACATTGTGTATCTCAGTCCCCACAATAAAAAGTGGTTCTGGGTATCCACTGAGTCTTCATGTTTTTGAGAAAAGGCAAGAGAGTTGTAGGCTGACACCACTGAACACAGATGAAAAAGTCCAGGTATTTAGACGGGATGGAAACCAGATCAGGATATGCCTTGTGCTTTTTTTGTTGAAAAAAGAAGAGAAATTGATTATGCAGTCTGTGACTTGCTGAGACAAACTAGTGCTTGTTGCAGAAATAAACAACAAATAAGCCTAAAAACATGCACATTGGAAAGATTCTTTGGAGGTAAAAGCAATTGACCTTCCATAATAGCAGTTCTAGCTTGGAAGCACTTGTAAATGACTGAATTTTAACTATCTAATAGACTAGAAAAATATTAATATCTTTATTTTTCATAAGTAAAATGGTACTATATTGAGACAAGAATTCACATCTGAGTGAGATTTTAGCTCAACTTTGGAGCACAAAGTGTTAACAGTTCCACAACCACTTATTATCTTCATAGACTGTCATATCACTAATTTAATACAATTTATCCAATTTATTTGTATCACCTTGAGTTATGGTCCTGTCACAGCAGTGCTTGAAATTCTGTTTTGTTTCATTAGAACATGTTGGCAGCTTTTGAGAAAAGGTTTGTTTGGAGTGAAGGGAAAGCTTTTTCTTTTTTTGACAAATCCTTTGTGAAATACTGTCAGGCATTTGCTCTTCACTCTCCTGAGGATGAAGCTGGATTTTGCACAAGGGATCCCCACTATATTTTTCTCCTTTTTTTTTAATCAATGCAAAACATTAAATATCTGGAAGCTTCTGGCTTTTTAAAATAAGGTGCTGATTCAAAATGAATTTCTCCTGACCTGCTCTGGGTACAGATTTCTGATTTCCCATTGATTCTGATACAGAGAATGCTTTTCCATTTGACTCTGCTTGAAAAACCTGTGTCCAGTGCTGGTGGGTAGGACTCTCAGCATCTCTACAGTTGTCTGTAATTATTGTATGTTTATGGGAGTTCTTGCAAAAAATCCACCATCAAAACAAAAACACTTTTACGTAAAAAGTTCATGTATTTTTCTTTTTGGATTTTGAACTGATTGATTGCAGTAAGGCCTATTTTACAGTGGTGAAATTTGTGTCATCATTCCAGTCATTAAAAATGTGCACTTCTGCAAGTTTTCTTCTGCAAGTGACTTCCCAAATTCAATTCCCCTCCCACATAAACTCAACAGTCTCTTTACAGAATAATTTTTTGTGAGCTTTTAAGAGAACTACTCCACTGCAGCATTAAACTCTATTTCCACTTTTATTTAAATTAATCCTGATAAATCTAGTTATAATTCCTTCCTGCATCAAGGGGTTTTCTTTCCATTCAATTTATGGCAATTGCAAATTTATATAACTATCTGAATTTCTCTCCCTTAAGGCTGTACTGCTGTTATTGCTGTGTTGTAGTCAAATAATTTTGTAGTGTTTTAAATACAAGTCAGCAAGCACTGAGCATCCCTGATTTCCCTCCTTTTTTCTTTTAATTTTGCGTTCTTGTTTGCTCTTTCTCTGCTTTTCAATTTGGGAAGATTCATCACTACCATCATGAGACACCTGCCTTGATTTTTATTTTTTTTCAGTAACAAGTTCCAGAATAATTTGCTGAGCAAGTTGTGTGTTTTACATTTATAAATTTTTCTGAGCAATGGTGTGACCATCCTCATTTTGCAAGGCAATGTGCAGTTGAATGGAAGCACCACATATTGGGAATTCTCTCCTAGTGGGAGGTGATTCTGTGTTTGACTGATTGGTACCATCCTGCACATCTAGTCCCTGCAGAGAAGCTTTCTAAACAATCTGGAAAACCTTTTTGCTGCCATTTACCAACACGGAATTTCTATTGCCTGATCACACCACTGAACTTGAACTGGTAGATTGAGAGATGTAAATGTGAAAATGAAACCACAGTGAGATAAATAACCTGCTATCATATATATATATATATATATATATATATATATATATGGCACATATATTGAGATATATTACCAAAGCACTGTGTTTTTTCATCCGGCATAAATCTGCCACTGCCTTTGCTTTCCCATACTATTTCTAGCATCAGCTGCAGTTAATATGCCTTCCACCACTACTAGATTCCTCCAGCGTTCATTCACTTCTGCCTCAAAAAAAACCTGAACAGAAGAAGTGCACTAAGAATCAGAAATGAAACTAATTAAAATTCATGTAAATTTAAAAAAGTTAGGTTATTAACAACTTTCATCTAAGAGGCAGAAAGAAATGTCTTAAATTCTGTTCACCAGTGAGAACAGGAATGTAGTTAGCATTTTCCTGTTGTAGCTGTTCTTGATGCTGTCATAGATTATGGGGGCTTTTTTGGGTCTTTTAAGTGCACATTATAAAGCAAGACAGAGGAGGTTATGCAAGTTAAGCAGCAGAAAGGCTGCTGGCTGTAAAAATCCTGGCACAGAAACTCCCAGGGATTTCAGAGTCAGAGGGGCCAGGAACACAGAGGGGCCAGGAACACAGAGCCTGATCAAATATTTGAGTTAGAAATTCACAGATTGCGGGGCACGAAGTCAATAGCTTGATGGCCAAAGTGTGGTCAGAGCAGTTGCATAGAAATCACAGATGGGCAGCTTGATCTCTGAAATTCTTGACAGCTCCATCACACCTGAAAGCATTCCTATGTCCACAAACCTCCTTGCTGTGCATTGCTCTTCAGAATGGAACCCAAACCCAGCCACGCAGTTCATCCTGAAGAGTTTCCTTCAACTCATTTTGATGCCAAAGAGGATCTGTGAAGTAATTAGAGAGCACACATGGATGCTCCTATTTGCCATAAGTGGAAAAATTGAAATGATTGGAGGCTGCATTCTACTTTGATTGAGAGCAACGGAGGAAAGAGGCCAAAATGGAAGGGTTCAGTGAGAAACCAATGAGCATGAGCCTGTGTGAGTGAGTCTCTATCTGTCTGAGATAGTCTGCCTCTGGGCACAAAAGAATTGATGCCTTTGTGGCAGGGACCCAGGAAAAGATTCCCTGTTTAAAAATTCATCATCTGAAAGTAATAGAACATTACATAATCGGATTATTTTCATAAACTATTGATAGCTTAGTGATTATTTAGCTTTTAATGTTGGCTGGCTTTTGTTTACTAAAAATCTGTTAGAAATGCATAGTCCACACCAGTTTCTTTAGTGGCCACAATAATGTTACCCATTCTTTATGTTCTGACTCAATGATGATTAGTAAATGTGCTCTCAGTAATGAGCTTTTGCTGAAAATTGAGACATCACAGAATAATCTTCTGCAATTCTGGATGATGATCTCAGCATTTTCAGAACTGTGAATTCCTTGTCTTTCCCTGCACAACTGTGCTGTTATCTCTGTTCTGGTGAGATAAGGGGAAAAACCAAAGAACATGTCAATTGAGAGACAGGAAAACTGTGAGGTAACAAGCTTCTTCCCATGGGTTTTTTGCCTCGAAACCACTTTTCCAGCTGACTTCCCCAACATTCACCTGCATCCCTGCCTGCAGGGCTCTGAGACGCTGCACACATCTGTTTTCACATTATCTTACGAGGAGAAGGTGCAGGCAGGCAAATTTTATGTCAATTGTTGAGAACTTCATGGTGGCTGGGGAAAATGGATCCAAGGGAAGGTGTGCTGCTGCAAACGCCCAAAAACTGATCAGGCTTTTTTTTTGTGGGTGGCCAGAGCAAAGAGAGCAGTGGTATTTCCTCTGCCTGAGCTTGGCTCTGTGTTGCAGAAAACAGGTAATTAAATTATGGGGCTGTTCAGCACACTGGGTTTCTCAGATGCCTTGGAAGAGATTGGTGGCAGATTGCTATTAGGAGAGCTGCTCCTAAAAATCAATTAGCTGGTCACTGGAAGTGATAGTAAGAGAATGTGAGCTTTTTTTCCCCCAAAGGCTGTGGATGAAAAAGCTTGGGGACAGCTATGTTTCTGCAGGTGTCCACCTGGGCAGAGCTAAGGGAAATTGAATTTGGAATTGAGTGCAGGAAACAAGGTCTGGGGTTCAATGTGGTTTGTGAGTATTTTGCAGAAAAGGTAACAAATAGTGGCTTTTAGAGACCTTCCTGAGATCAGATGGGAGGTGACAGCTGTGGTTAGGAGGTGTGATAGATGGTCCCTGTGGAGTTTGACCCTGGGCACCTTCAGAGAACACTGAGGGTTTTGTTCAGCACATGCCTGTGAGGCAGCTGTAGGTTGCAAACCTCTCTCACATGTGGCCTGAGCTCCACCAGAGTTGCAGGAGTAGCTGAAGTCGGCCAAACTTATGTGGCTGAGAAAAGTGATATCTGAAATAATAAAGTGCTCTCACGGTTAGATAATGAAGCCACCACAGCCAGTTCCTCTGGAATGCTTCTTGCACTCAATGGGAATTTATATTGGATACTCCAGGCGTAAGTGCACAGATGATTTTGATTCCAAATTTAAAGAATGCTTTATGTAATCACTGGAATTCATATGGCCTCTCAACATTTTGGAGGCTATAAAATGCTGGGATATTCAGTTTTACAAGTACTGTTGAACCTGTTGCAATGAATAGCAATGATTTTTGGCTTGGTGTTTGTTGTCCCGGTTTAAATGTCCTCAAAGTGAAAGTTATTTTAGAATTCCAAAATCTCTGCCAAAATATGCCTCTGAATGTTTAATTTGAACTTGCTGCTGTGTTATCTCTGTCTATACGTAATCTGCTACAGATTCCCTTAAAAATAAAATTTAGAAATAAATTACCTTTATGTCAGAAAGGTCTTGGGGAATAAATCTCATAAACTTTCAACATGGTTGAAAGTTCGTCCCACAGAAAACTCTTTCAGAAGCCTTGTATTTGGGAAATCAGTGTCTGGGACCCCAAAAGCAATTTTCATCATTTAGAAATAACTCTGGTAAACAGCAGTGGCTGTCAGAAAAAGTGGCTGGACAAGGCCTGGGGAGGGAGGAGTGCACAGGAACTGCGTGATAAGAAAGATTATAAAATGAATCTTATAAGATGCTAAACTTTTTTTGGTTTTGGTTTTGTATTTGGTTTTTTGTTTTTTTGTTTTCGTTTTTTTTTTTTTTTTTGTGGCAGCTGAACAAACATTCTGTAATGCATATTTTTGGTGTGATCAGACTCTCCTGGAACTTTTGCTGGATCAGAACCAGCCAGCACCTTCCAGGATCAGCCTGTGAGTTTGCACAGAGCATTCCTGAGCAACTAAAGCAACAAAAAACATTGATGACAGCCTGCAGCAAGTAAATTAATAATACCCATAAACAGTCACATCTATTCACATGTCCTGTTTTCTAAAGGTTTCTGGTACCATTAATGACAAAGTGATTAGGGCAAGAGAATGAGAGCCATGCCCACTCCTGGTGTGCTGCAGGTTTTAATGCTGCTACTCAGAATCACAGTGAAAACAAAAACCAATTTCAAGAAGACAGTGAGGTACTTGGAGTTTTCTGTTCCTGCACCTTTGAGCCTTTTCCCCTCTCTGAAGGTACTCAGAAAATCACCCTGTAAAGGCTTGTGAGATGCTCAGAAACCATTGTAATAGGGATTATCTAATTACACCCTCTGAAAACACTCCAGGTCAAAACCATGTGGGATATGGGGGTGATTTAGATACACACAAAATGTTTCATGTTGATGCAATACGAACAAGGGTCCAAGGTTTGGCTGGCTCAAAACTGCTGTCTGCTCTGAAGTTTTCTGTAGTTTGTGCTTTATCCACTTAGAGGCTCAGGTGGTCTTTCCATCCTCCTGGACAATGAGGGCTTGTTCATACACAGCCCTGACTTTTGCTGCTGAACTTACAGAGCAAAATCTGCTTTTCAAAGTCTTGTTGAGAGGGAGGGTGTGGATGGAAACAGTGAGAAATTAATCTGGGAAATGGGAATTTTATTTTAAATGGGAAGTTTATTTTAAAGATAAGGGAGCGTGTACCTGACTAAATACAGAGTGTAAATAATTAATGCTGTATCTGTAGAATAAACAATAATAATGCACATCAGACTGAGCCTGCCTGGGGGTCCTGTAAGAGCTGGGCTCTGTGTGTGTGCCCCATGGGAGCAGGAGAAAACCAGCAGAGGTTCTCCATTTCATTAGAGCTTTTAACAATTTTGTAGACCTCAGGCCTGCTGGGATGAGAGATTGGCCTTACATGACTTTCTCAGATGAGATGTAATGTAAACAGGTTTCTTTGGCTGGGGTTCCCTCAGTGTTTTCCATGACACTGGGTGTTCCTGTGCGGATGAGCAGGCAGCTGGCAGCTCGTGTGTGCTCTGAGCAAATGCACTGCAAGGCATCCTCAGCCCTACTGTAAACTGATAGAGCTCAGGTGTAACAGTGTGCCTTGGTTTGGAAGGACAGGTGTCTGCTAAGGAAGGCAGGAGCCTCCCTTGAAATGGAAAATGTAAACCCCCTCCCTCTGAATTGTTATAATTTTGAAATTATGGGTCTCTCAGTCAAAGATATGGGAAAAGGAATAACAGTTCTTGACTAGTAAAAAACCCCCAAAAATTAAAAGAAAATAAAAATGCAGTAATACAAAACAACCCTGCCAGAGTCAGACCATGCCCTGCCCCCTGTGTGCCAGGGCGGTGTCCCAGCCCCATCCCATGGGGGCTCAGCCCTCCTGCAGTGCCAGCTGTGGCTCTGCTGCAGCAGGGATCCTGCACAAGGGGGGAGTTTTCCTCTGCAGCTCCAGGGCTGCTGCAGATGGGCCTGGGCTCCCTCTGGCAATGCAGGGCAGCAGAAAGCTGCTCCTCTGGCAATGCAGGGGGCAAAGGCTGCTGGGGTGTCCCAAACCTCAGATTGGATCCAGGTAGGAATGCCCCAAACCTCAGATTGGATCCAGGCAGGAATGCTTGGCTCCTCCCCTGGGCGGAGCAGCTCCCCATGGGATGCTGGGATTGGATCAGCCCTGCAGGGACACTCAGTGGCCATGAACAGATGATTAATAATGAATGGCCCATTAACAGCAGAGATCTCCTGGAGGGAGGGTTGGCTGTGGGAGAGATGAAGAAAAAACTGCCCCATGAACAGAAGAGAACTGCCCCAGCTCTGACAGATGGAAATAAAATACACACCCCCAGCTACATCTTGCAACCTAAGACACAATGGTAATATTCTGAGGAAAGTGGATAGAAATTTTATTTTTTTGTTTGTTTTGTTTATTTCTGTCCACCCAAGATGCTACAGAGATTATGCCCTGCATTTAGGCAGTTGGGGAAATGTTTAATTCAATTCATGCTCTGGAAACCTGTCAAGCATTGCAGGATCCAGAATCTATAGTCCTCTCTTTGCTCTCTTTTACTTATCTGTTTATCTCATCACTAGAACTTTATACATTTTTCCTTGTCCTGTGTTAGCAGGACCTGCTGTGCTAAGAAGAGCTGATCAAGATCAGAAACTCAGGATTAGTTCAGCTAATTTCACTGATTATTTCATGTAGTAATTAAAACCAACATTTTTTTTTCCAGCAGGAAGAGGAATACAGTGTCAACTCCTATCAGCATTTCATTTTTATAGCAGACAGATGTAGAGGAGACTTTGCTACAGCTTCTGAACATGTTTAAGCCAGAATCTTTGGTTATCTCATTTTTCAGTTTTCACTCATTCAAATGATGTTGATCATTCATGATGTTGAAGTTTCTGCCACTGATGATGTCCACAGTGTTAATGCATTCAGCACTGAATAAAGCTAAAATCCTCTTTATGTCTCTCTTTTAGGTGGCTGTAGCTGCTTTTTCATTCTGAGGGAAAGATTCTGTAATTAAGAAATAAATTTTTTCATTCTGCTGGTGCACTTTCTTTGGGTTTTCTGTTCCTCAAAATTATGGAATTGCTTGGTAGTGTTTTCAAATTATTGCATCACCCCTTTTATTTTTCTTTTTTAGAGAGATGGTAATAGAGGAATAATTTAAAATACACTCATATATATAAATAACACCATTTTAGGTGTTACAACGTTCCTTTAAACTTTCTGCCAGTGACATACATTTTCACTTTATTGCTCTACTCCCTCCTATATGAATTCCCCACGCTTTCAAGGTTCAGAGGGTGGAATTATGCTCTAACAGTGCTCAAGGGGCCCCTGCTAGTCTTTGATTATCTTCTTTTCTGGGTCAGATTAATAATTCATACAATATTTCTCTTGAAAAGAAATATGTTGCCTGTCATCTCCTGTCACCTTTTTAAGGTTTGTTTCAAGACTCTAACATGACTGAGGCCAGTGTAAGTTCACTAGATGATTAAATTTCAGGAAAAGGATAATTACTAGGTTATACAAGCAAAGAGCATTCTTAAGTTGGACTTGTTTTCTGGATCCTCAGCTATCAGATTTTGAAGCATCTTCTCATGGAAAATGATGGAATATCCATTACATGAGACACTTAAAATGCAATTGATAACTTCTGATGAGGAAAAAAAAAATATCACTGTGGGGAATAAATTTGTTCCACGAGAGAGCTGTAGAGACAAATAAAATTTGCAACATATTTGAGGGAAGCAATGAATTTTTCATGCATCCTTTATCTGGCTGCTTTAGGCCATTTCATTACTCATAAGATCTTGTTCATGTTCTTTGGGGTACAAAAGTTATTTGATGTAGATTCTATGTGTTTTAGTTTTTAAAGATGGTGTTTGATTTAAGAAATAAAAAGTATCAATTTACCCCAGTTTGTAACTAAGTGAGGAAATCCATTTTCAGGAGAGAAAGTAATGTCATCAGCATAGATTTGAACTGAACACTTTAAATCAGAAGATGATGCTCAGGGATCCTGATTTGGCTCATGGGGTTTTTGGAGTTTGCTTTTTTTTATTTTGTTTTTTGTTTTTTTGAGGGTTTTTTGGTTTGTTTATTTGTTTTGTTTGCAGGGAACAGATGAAGCAAAAGGCTTGTCCAGCCCCAGATGTGGCAATGCTTGCTGAAATCCTTGTCAAATAATGGAATTTTTACGACTCTTGGAAAGTCACCATTGCTTTGTATCCCTGCCTACGTGCTTTATATCCCTAACCTATTAATCTGTTTAAAACACATACAAACATAAAGAAATATAATATTCAAATTAATATCAAGCAGAAGCCTCCATACCAAAATAAACAGATGTTAAAATCACTGTGATCCTATGAGAAGTTTAAACAGAAAATAAGTAGTGAAAACTCTATACCTTCAAAAAAAAAAAAAACCAAAAAGAAATCTCTAATCCCAGAAATATAGTTTTAAAGATAAATAGTAAAAACATTTACCTTTAAACAACTCATGTTTAAATCAATACCCAGAAGTTAACATTACCCATAAACACGACTGTGAGTAAAACTTATAAAAAATAAGAAAAACTTCACAATTACAAATTTCCTCCAAACAACTACTGTTCATAAAAAAATTTAAAAACACATGAAAACTACTTTTTTTCCTTGTAGAGAAGTCTCCATAACATTAACAACAGAGACTTCTCTTCCTAAGTAAATTGAAGAAAAACTATTCTAAAAATATTAAACTAACTAAAATTTTAACTTTTGTTTCTCAACAGTATCATTAAGAAAACAAATTATAAAGAGAAAAACAGTGTTCTAAAAGTTTTATTCTAATCCTTATTTCTCTTTTTTTTAGTTACTGTTTATAAAGTTTTCTTTATACTCTTTTAAAATTTTAAACCTACTTTAACTTCCCCCTAATCCTACCTCACAACAAAGAGTAAATACAATAATAATTAACCAAAGCTAAACCCACCACACTCATTGATACATTAAGCAAAATATCTCAAAATTAACAAAATCTCACATTAACAAACCAAAACCTCTACAACTCTGTACTAGAAAAATTGGACTGAATGTGTTCTTCTTCTCCTAGCACCATGGCCCTGACATGACAGAAGACTTCTGCTTCAAAGCTGTCATGCTTCACTCTTTAGCCACAAAAAGGCAATTTAACTTCACCTTAAATCTCAATATCCAAGTCTAAAATGATTTGGAGCACTTTGCATCAAATTGAATCAAATAACAGGAGCATGAATAATAATATTGCAAATACCAAGATAAAGTCTTGCTGTCTCTTGTTTGAAAGAGAAATGAATGTATGGAGGGTAATAATGTTAATATTTTCTGCACAGATATGATGAGAACTGTGCTTTTCTTTCACATTCCAACAGCCTGGGAGAGATTAACTTCTAAAATATCAGCATAAAAAATACTGATGTAGGAGGGGCGCAGAATTCCTCTCTTTTTAAATGGTGTGGGTATGGCTAAATCGCAGATGAGGGACTGAAACCTTTTAATTTAGCAGTGAGAAAAGGTAGATTGGGCTAAATTACTCTTTGAGGCACAGAGTTCAATAGCACTGCACAATCACACCGAGAGAGTGGGAATAGGACTTGCAAGGGGAGAATTAAACACAAAGAAATTTCTTGTGGAAACAGAAAGGCCTAATCATATATGTAAGTACTTAATCTGTGCCAGAGCTTGAGACAGCTCTGGAGGAAAAGGAAGTGGCTTTGACATTACCTGTATTACTTTTATTAAGGAGAACCCAGGAGGTTTTTTTGAGCCCTAACAGCAGGAGCACCTGGGTGGCATGAGCTGGAATGAAAGGAAAACTCAGGAGGTTTTTTTGAGCACTAAAAGTAAGAGAACCTGGTTGGCATGAGCTGGAATTAAAGGAAAACTCAGGAGTTTTTTTGAGGACTAAAAGCAGGAGCACCTGGTTGGCATGAGCTGGAATGAAAGGAGAACCCAGGAGTGTTTTTGAGCACCAAAAGCAGGAGCACCTGGCTGGGATGAGCTGGAAATAAAGGAGAACACAGGAGTTTTTTTGAGGACTAAAAGCAGGAGCACCTGGTTGGCATGAGCTGGAATTAAAGGAGAACCAAAGAAATTTTTGAGGACTAAAAGCAGGAGCACCTGAGCACCTGGTTGGCATGAGCTGGAATTAAAGGAGGACCCAGGAGTGTTTTTGAGGACTAAAAACAAGAACACCTGGTTGGCATGAGCAGGAATGAAAGGAGAACCCAGGAGTTTTTTTGAGCACTAAAAGCAGGAGCACCTGGTTGGCATGAGCTGGAATAAAAGGAGAACACAGGAGTCTTTTTTGAGGACTAAAAACAGGAACACCTGGTTGGCATGATCTGGAATTAAAGGTGTCCTTAACCACAGCCTCCAAAGGATGGATCTGGGTAGAACTGTCCGTGTTTGCTGTGATCCTGGCTCCAAATACTTCCCCCATTCTTAATTTCTTACTGTGCCGGGCAGGTGGGGAGCAGCTGCCAGGAGATTTGCTCTGTTAGTGTTGCATCCTCTGAGGATCACTCTGAGCTGGGAGAATCCCATTTCTCAGACAGGTTTGATGCTTTCTGGGGGTGTTTAACCCACACACCTTTGCCTCACACCAAGCAAAACTCTGCCTTGGACTAGATGCAGGAGGAAGGTTCATGTTGGAAACAGTAAAGGATGCTGTGGATGAAATCCCTAGGGATTCATCAAAATGCATGTGTGGGATGGAAAAATGAGAGTTTTTTCACTATGACCCCCCTGTGTCTTTGTTAATTCCTTCAGTGCCGGTATAGAAATGCAATTATCATAATTTTGAAGTCAACAATCTCACTGGAAAAGGACAAAACTCTCCCTCTCCCTCCTGTTCTTGGTTCTGTGTTATACAAGTATTTTGGGTTTTATACCAGACATTATAACATTCTTTAGAGGACAGCAACCTAATGATGATTACATGGCTCTCTTGCAGCCAGTAAATCTTCTGAATAGATTAGTACAATAATTCCTATTAAAAAAAATGCAAAAGGAGCAAAATAAAGTCAAGCTTTATTACTTTTCTCAGATGACAGCCAGTAAATTACTGAAATCAAGAACCTTGACGTTACATAAAAGGGGTGGCTTAGATCACAACTTTCTCCAGTGCATTTTATTCAAAGCAGAGTATTTCAGTGAAATACACAAAAGCTTTTACCAGAGCTGCAATTTGTAAAGCTGTATTGTAAAAAAGCTCTGAGCTTTCTCGGTTCTCAGCTTTCTCTTGCCTGAAAATGTGAAAATAAATGAATCTGCCTCAGGAGCAATGGCTGAGAAGCCTTCACTCTTTAGAATGCAAAATCCATTTTCAGTAGAGTTGTAATGGTGATCACTACACCACCAATACAGGAGAAAGAAAGAAAAGAAAGAGGAAGGAAGGAAGGAAGGAAGGAAGGAAGGAAGGAAGGAAGGAAGGAAGGAAGGAAGGAAGGAAGGAAGGAAGGAAGGCCACAGGGTTTCTACCCTGCTGTAATTTGTATTTTCTGACCTGTGCATTTGCTATGCTTCAAGAAGGTATTGCCATGTGGACAATACACAATTTCAGAGTTTCACAGAGTGATCCACAAGGCTCAAACAGTAAATTCACCCCTTGGCTTATTGTAATGTAGTTTTTCTCTGGAAGAAGCTGCCTTGCTGTGATGTTTAACAAAACTCAGACCATAGAAACAAATAATCCAAAAGAGGTAAAAAAACAAGGAATGAGGGGCTGGAGGTGGTTAGAGTTATTTCACAGGAGACCTATAATTTGTGGTTTTGAGTGTAGGCTCAATAGGTTTCTCTGTTTTTAGTCTTTCATTGGTGGCAGTTAAAAAGCAGGTATCTTTTATGAGAGAATATGATTTTATTTCTAATTCTAAAGACTGTCACTCAAACTATGGCTTTGTTTCATTCTAAAATCTATTCTCAGCTTTCACTTGCCTGAAAATGTAAAAATTAAAAAAAAAAAAACTGAAGAGATGTTCATACCCAATCTTTTTTGCAGTTATTGGTGCTTCTGCTTTAGGCTGAGATTCTGGGGTGAGGTTTTGTTTTGGTAAAGGAATAAACTCTGTGTCTGCAGCATTGCAGGGCAGGGAGATGGATGGCAGAATGAATTACATGTGGACCTTCTCTGCTGTGTGATATTTTGCTTAGTAAAGACATGTTGCTCAAGATCAGTGGGTATTACCCACTCTGCAGAAGAGGAAAAATCAGAATTATTGACTCTCGTCTCTGTCTATTCTTTGATAAATTTATTGGTTGCATGTGTTTATGCTTATACATAAAACAGGTTTTCCACCCACTCATGATTCAAAATTTCTTTAAATTTAAGTTCTATTTACAAAATTTTATATGAACCTACCAAAAGAGTTAGTTAAGAGAATCCCAGAATAATTAAAAAGTCAATTGATTGTGCACTTGATTTGTTAACAAGGAGTACATTTCATAGGTGTTGTGCATTCATAGGTGAAAAAGGCATGCTATTTATTTGGTTGATATTGCTATACTGGGCTATGCTCAAAAATTAATTCCTGCTTGAATTTACAGGTTTTGGGTTTTATTTCACTTCACTTAGGATGTGGTTTTTTGAAATGAATTATATTTAATGCTTGCTTTCTATATTTGCACACTCTTTTCTTTGCACACAAGTTTCTGTTTGGACTCACAGGTTGTCTTTTCAAAATTTCACAGCTGTAAGTTTGGGATCAATGATTTAATAGACTTAGACACATGAAAATAAGATATGAATACCTTAAATGCACTTTTAAATTATCTGACACTCTTCATCTCTCCTGGTTTCATTGATGCCTAGGTCTGAAAATTTAGCAGATACATCTTAAAAAAGGATTTGAAATTGCCTTTTAGTTCACATTCTAAAATGATCAGAAGGTTTTCTGGTTTTATGAAGAGCATGCTCAAATGGCAGCAAATTGTGAACAAATTTTAATGATACGTTTTAAAAATTGAACTAACCAATAAAGTAAAACAAAATAAGTTCAGTAGACTAAGGGGGAAAGACAGCTCTCCTGTCTAACTGCTAAGAGATGAAAATGTGTATTTTAAAATGTTGGATATAATTTATCTTGGAACATATGTCAGTCGAGACGAGATGACACATCTGTGAAAGAGAATATCCAAATCGCTGCTCACAGTATTAAAGCCACAGTTCTGTTCCAGCAGACCTGTTTAATAAATTCCACTAATTATATTTCAGGAAATGTTATGCCCTTATTGATGGTGAATGTTCTGGGGTATAGCTCTGGTCTCCAGGCACTTGGATTTCATTGACAAAATTTGTTTTGATCAGGTCTTTCCTGTCAAAGAAGAAAATATTTGGTCTCTGACTTCCTGCATGTGTCTGATATGGAAAGGCAAGAAGAAAACAGTGATCGTAACGTTGTGTATTTTTATTCTTTACTGAATTTTTCATAAACTTCGATTTTTTCTGCCTTCCTGAGCTGCTTATTACCTATTTGATACCATGCTGAAATTTTCTGCAGCTTCTGCCAGTGAGTAGAATAGTGTGTAAATTGCAGATTTTGGCATGGTTGTGATTGTCAGCACTGAAAGCTGAACTCCAGCGCTCTTTGGGGTGCCAGGAGTGGGTAAGTCCCACAGCAGCACAGACAGAATGTTTGATCATGAAGTAACACGCACTCTGATGCGTGTGTGGTGAATTGCTTTCTGGTTTTTTAATAATCCTGACTGTTAAACAAACACTGTTAATCGTCTTCTGAGATTCTATTTGCCCTTCACAATTAACTGTAGTTAAATCAGGGCTGTTTTCCTGCACGAAACATTTTGTTACCTGACGTTTTTTGCCGTGCGCAAATAGAAAGTTTATCTGTATTTGTCCTAATTAGGATTATTTCTGGAGACCTGTTCTTTTTGCATTCAAATCAGAGCAATATGACCTACTAGCCTGATTTAAAGTAAAGAAAACGACAGTGGAGTTGCCATTACAGTAAAAACCTCTCAAGAAACACGGGTTTCTTTTGTTTATATGCAATGGTATGCAAAGATGCATCGAAGCTAATTGGCTTCCTTTGAGGAGCAGGCTCGGGCGATTAAAGGAAGGTGTAAATTACCAGAAACACAAAGACTTTTGGCAGATCTGACAATCAGGAATGGCTCGTTTCATCTGGAGTGTTAAAAGCACATAACAGCTCTTAGCCTGAGTGATTAATCCCTCGAGGATTCTGTTTGGAAGCACAGATCCTTCCCAAAGACCTTGCTAATAATAACAATGACAACGAGCCATCCTATCCACACCTCAGCACAGGGATGGGGGCTAAAAAGTTGTTAGAATTGTTTCCCCTCACTCCTTAATGAATGCAAGGTGCACAGATAGAAGGGATGGAAGGCTTCAGAAATTCAGAATTCAGCTTCAGCCTGTATAATCAAGCAGAGAGCGGTGTCAAATCAGAAGCAGAGTGTTTGTCTGATGAAACACACTCCTCTCCACAAATCGTTGATTACTCTTTTCTAATGAGAGCTGACTTGGGAGAACAGCCAAGAAAAAACCACTGTTTCCTTCAGTGGAAGTTTAAAGGAAAGCAAATGTCTTTATTCAAACCCATTTAGGGTGCAAGAAAAATTAATTTTTGTAGTTGCAAAATCAGAAAGGTTTAAGAGAAAAAAGAGATTTCTGCACTAACTGATGGTGTTTTTTAATCTAGCGGAAAAAAAGTCAAAGCCAAAGTTTTCCCTTCTATAAATGCAATTTAAAATATCCAAATGAGAGCTATTCCTCCATAATCTTTACTTTTGGACACCCAGTAATATGTATTGGCTGAAAAAAAATAAATGCAGACAGCATAAAGAATTATTTCACCAGATCACTACACTGCTGAAACTCCAAAAGGTTCAAACTGAAGTGTTTGAAAACCATCCTGCAGGCTAATTGTGTTTCCTCAAGCCCCAAGGGAACACATGATGTCTCCATGGCAACTGCTCCTTACTTTTTTATTTAGAAAAGTGTTTGTGCATCATACTTCACATATTGTCAGGTGTAGGGAATAACACTGGAGGATTTTAGCAGTCAGCAGCTTTTCTTTTTCCAGTATTGCCCTTAGTGTGGATATAACTGTTGTGTTTTCTGATTACTGTTGTGTTTTCTGACCCTCAGTGCCTTTTGTTAATGAGCTGTTCATTACGTTTTATTTTCGCCTTGCAAAACACTTACCTGATAACAGCAAAAAAAAAAAAAAAAAAAAAAAAAAAAAAAAAGAGTTTCATTTTCTCATTTCCTTACATTTCTTTCCTTACAAAAGGTGTCTCATTTCCTTATTGCAGTCACAATTCAGCAGGTTTGAGGTGCCCCTTCCCGTGTGGCAAGGATTGGCATCGACACCAGATCCCTGCACCTCGAACCAGATTCCTTTGGATTTTTGGATCCATTACCTTGTGATTGGTGCTTGGCTACTTCACCAACTACAAACTGGTGCAGAATTAGGTCTAATATGATAATAATTTCCCCTGAAAAGGGAACCCAGGTTCCTGGGAGTGAACAGGAGCCTGCTCTCTCTGATGCTGAGGCTGGCATATTCAGGAGATGAACACCCAGAGTCTCTATTTGCCTTTCAAATGAACTCTCAGAATGAATGCAAACAACTCATTTTACCTCTGTAACTCAGCTCCTGCACCCACAGGTGGCATTAATGATTTGTTTTTCCAAAACACCGCAACATCTGCACTTTTGCAAGGAGATGAATTGCAGCTCAAGGCTTTTGCCTCTTGCTGAACACGAACCCGCTGGCTTTCTGGAAACATTTTGCCATCCTCAGACATCCTTGCCTGTTAATGTTTATTTACACTGGTGATCCCAGGGCTCTGTGGCCATTTCAGTCACCTGCACAGCTCTTGGAGTTGCAGCCATTCTAGAGACTCGCTCAGCAGTTTCAGTTTTACCTGCACATTTTTGTCAACCCCCTCCTTTTGCTCCAGCTGCAGAGATGTGGCAGAATTTTATTTATTTGTATTTGTCTCAGACCAGGTTGAAAAGTTCCTGGCCAGTTGTCACTTTGTCACTACCTGGGTTTTAAGCCACAGTTGAAATTGTGCCAGGACAGGCAAGAGATCTATTTAATCTGCTGAGGTCCCCTCCAAACCTATTTCTACAGCTTTCTGGTACTTTTCAATAAGGATATATTTTTTTTTAATTTTTATTTTTAAATTCTTCCTTTACTGACAATTTTTTTTCCCCTTCTAACATTTGACTTTGAAGTTTGTGTGCATATACTTGACATAATGACAGGCTTTAAAGCAAGAATTGATTTTTTTTTTTTATGGAATTGAAGTCTGTCCTCTCAGTGTCCCATTCTGATTCTTCCCCCTCTCCTTGAGGAATATGATCCCAGAATGATGTGATCATTCTGTGTGATGACCACACTGCTGTAGTGGTGGTGTTTGGATGCATCAGTGAGGAATATTTTTAAGAACATTTCCTATTCTTTCAGTTAAGCTTCAATAAATCAAGGAACAGCAAAACTGCTGTGTGACCTTGACCAAAAATAACGCACTTCAAGGACCTAACACAGAGTAAGCAGTTCCCAGACAGTTTGGAGAGCATAAATTGCTGGTCTAGATTAATCACCCAGTAATGATCACACCTATAAAGAATTTATAATTGGTTTTTATGGAAAATATGCAAACAGCACCCTTGCCCCAACCATGCAAGAGTAACAATTAATTTATCAGTGTCATCTGTACAATAACAAGCTGCCAGTCTAAAATCCAGCTTGTCCTGAGAAGAACTTTCAGTTCAGAGGAAATCTTGGAAGGCAGATTTAGACATGCATTTTGTGCCAGCTGACCCAGGCATTTAAGCTGCCTCCATTCAAACAGGCAAACGACTTGCTTGTGGTTTTTATTTGCACAAAAAGCAGAGTTATAGGTCTGTGCCTTGCCATGAAACTGAACACCAAGTTACCAGCTGGCAGCAGAGATAAGTGTTGGCTTCCAACATGTCCGGTGTAGTATTTTGGATTTATTTTTCCCCAACAGCAGTAATAAGCAAGAAGGTGCTGTAGAGTGACTGCACCCATTCATAATGGCATTGCTTCTCCCAAAACCTAACTGCAAAAGCATTGCTGGCATTTATTGAATGTTTACCTTCAATATCACCAAAGAGATGAGCAATAATTTCCCAGGAATATTACAAACATATAGTAGCAGTCCCTGCTTGAGACTCTCAGACCTTTTAAATCCAATTTTGATTTGTTCATATGCCTGACTTATTGCAGAAGACATTTCTTAGTATTTGACATCTCCATTTATGAAGTCTTCCTTTAGATCAGGAGCATACAGCCTCAGCGTTTGTTTTTTATTAAAAAAAAATAAAGAATGACCTGCTGCAGGAGCTTTTGGGGCTCCTAAAGAAGCCCAAAGAGAACAAGAGAACATTATTTGTCAGATGGGTCAATGTAAAAACCATAATACTGACTGCACACCTCCTAAAGGCTCATGTCTGCAGGCAGAAAACCTGGCAGGGAAAATCTGGCTGCCTTCTGGTGCATCCTCAGTGCAGAATAACAATAGTGCAAGACAATAATAGAGAATCTGCTCTCAGAGTTAATAGTCATACATCCACTTCAGGTATTTTTAGTGATCCTGATGGGTTCCACGTCTACAGAAATGCTGGGGCTTGTCCCTTACATTATAGAGGATGTTTCCAAAATGAAAGAAAAAAAATTAAATTCTGTAGAAAAGAAGGGAAAATGTGAAACATTCCAGAATGAATAATCCCCTCCCAGTAGCAATTTTAACTCTTTTGGTGAAAATGCAGTCCCAGAAGCACAAACTTGACTTCAGCAAGCACTTCAAGCGTTGCTCTTACACTGTACTGAGCTCTCTGGGCTTAACCTGAAACACAAAGAAGTTGAGTAGTTAATGGAATTCTCTTTTTTTTTTGAGTAATATTTGTGTCAGGCAGGATTTTTCAAATTAAGAATTTAGATACCGATTATAACATTGGTATGCAAGGCACAAGGAGGAACACTCATTAATGTAAGTACAAATTGAAGGGATGTGAGACACTGAAAAAAATCCAAATTATAATAAATAGGAATATAATCATTTTTTCTAAGCAAAAACTTCTGTGGATTGCAAACAAACAGCACTAAACTTTGGGGCAGTCAATGTGGGAGAGTTGTGAAAGATGGTGACAGGAAAATGCAGAAAATGGACAAGGCAGGGTTACAGTTTCTTTTCTCCATTTATTCGTTTTCCATTCCTTTTGTCCAGGTACAAAATATAAATTGATTTCTATGATTTCCATTGATTGACAAATAGCCTTAAAGAGGCTTGTTGATGTTAGGTTTAAGAGGAGGTTTATGGAAGAAGTGTAATTGTGTGGTAGCATCCGGATCTTAGCTTGGAAACAGAGCCCCCAAAGGACCTTCACTATTCCTGCCATTATCCCACACAATTCATGGGTGCAGAAACACCAGGGCAACCAAAGACTAACTCATAAGAAAAAAAAAAGAAAATCTGCTTTCCATAAATAGACATTCATTTTTTTAAAAAATGGCAGAAAAGGAAACACAGAACTCAGAGAAACAGATTGCTTTTTATGGCTGCATTTTTAGCACTTTTCATGAATGACAATTACAGCGGAAAAACAGCTTCTCTAGTACACTTTTCCTCAATATTATGTGTCTGTGAGTACAAATTTACATACAGGGCTAATAGGGAAAGATTTTTAGGGTGGCATCAGTCATTTAGTGCATACATTAATTCCCATTGAAACTTTATTTGATCATGTCTTTTCAAGCTATGTCTCTCTAGAAAGTTAATGAAAGATTGTTTTTTTTTTTTTTTTTCACTAGTCACAAATATCATCTGCTAATTTAAACCTACCTGGGGTTGTTTATTCTGTACCATGGAGGAACATAAAAGCTGATATTCTTTTGGAAAGAAAGAAGCATATTTCTCCTGGTGTGCCTGGAGATGAAATGGAGAATCAGAAGATCCCATTGACCCCACATTCCTTTGAAGGTGTCACAGCATCCTGATGCAGGTCAGGGTTTGGGGAGCACAGCAGAGCCCTCAGGGCAGGATTTGCACTTTTCACTTCTGAAATGTTCTCCTTTGCTATTGTAGATGTATTGATCAAATGAGAACATTAAGAAGACTTGTTCCTCCTGTTTACCGGCCCAGGAAGAAGCCACTCACATGCTCACTCATTAATTGTATGTAGTCCAGTTAAACCAAGTAAATAATGAATTTGACTGAATCAAGGAGGATGGATACCATAACATTATGGTGCCTTAGCATCAGAGACCATGGAAGCTAAGGGAATTTTCCAGGAGAAACAGACTGGAGATTTTGATGCAGGTTAATCTTTAGAACCAGTACAGGCTGCATATGTCATAAACTACAGGAGCATTTAATAAACAGCTATTTTAGTTTATTAGGTAGAGTAGTTTAATTTTGGCATCCTGAAATAACAGATGAGACACTTTGCTCCGTTTCATTTTTATATGAATTGATACGGCTCTGCTTTTTTTTTTTGTTTCATTTATTTTGGAGGATTTGCAGATCTTCTTTGACAGCCCATTAAAGCTGTCAGGAATTTTTCTACATCATTGCCTTTAATTCCAGTCCTGTCTCATTTTTTCCCATCACATTTTCCTCTCCTCTCCATGTCTCTGGCTGTTGTCTACTTGTTTTCTTTGCGGCTCTCTTGCTGCTTTGCTTTCTGATTCATTATTTGAAGTAAAACTTTCTCCACGTGATGAAGGATCACAGGCATGAAAAACATGATATATTCCTTCCTCCAATGCAGGCATTTATCCCAAATGGCAGCCAGGAGCTTCTGAGTGATGTGGTTTCAGAGTATCTCTTGAATCCCTGTAGCTTCAGCAGAACACTGATTACTTCTCTGATAATGTTGTTCAAACTCAAAAAGACTGTCAGTAATGTAGGAAAGATAAGTGGAAGACCAATCTGAATTTGATGTGAGGAGAAAGTGCACTGGAACAAAATAAAATCCCTTAAAAGCAAAGCCTCATAAAAACAAACAAGGCTAAAACTGGGCTTGTGTTTATTATGGGATGTGTTGCAGAGGCTCAAAACTTTGACATTTTTACTCGTGCTCTCTTGAATAGCTGGGAAATGCATCAAATAAATGCTGTTTATATCTGATAGAGACAGACAGATGAATAGATTTCAAATGTCTGGAGCACTGGGAGCTGTTTGCAATCACAGCCCTGAATTTGCTGCACTTAGATGGGACAAGATTTTCAGAAGTAATGAGTAGCCTCGAGTGTCTACATGCTGATGCCACAAGGGGACCTGCTCTAAGATCTGGCTGTAAATTACATTTGTCTCTTTCCCTACATGTATTCCCAGCTAGGCACCAAAAATAGAATCCAGCTGGATCAGTAAAACCTGTTAATTTGGCTTTAAAAGGAATTCTTATGGAGAAAATTCTCAATCTCCTCAGCTGGGGATTTCTGATGGGGAAGGGTCAGGATAAGGGGTTTGATCACGAAACAACGGGGCTGGTGAGGAGAACTAGCAGCAGAATTAATGACCATTCCTTCAGTGGTGTCCCTGTGCGTTAATAATTTAATGTTATTAAATGTTTCCATTCAATAACGTTATCAGGGGATAAAGGCACAGAAAGTTGTGCAGTGCAGTTTCCACAGGTATCATTGTTGTTTTTAATGAAGGAATGGGACCATTGTTGGCTTAAGCATGATTTATTGCTTAGATAAACATTAGTTTTAGAGGGTGTGAGATTTTAAAGGAGTAAGTTGTTGGTTATAGTTTAAAGTAGTTATAAGCTTTTGTTATAAGATAAAATATAACTTTCTAGTTTAATGGATAGATGTTATAAAGTTTATTTTTTTTTAAATTTATCTTGATTTTGATGTATTGCAGATACTTTTATTTAATAGGTTGTCATTGAACATAAACATATATATTTCTATTATAACTTTTAAACTCTTGGCTTACTTTATATAATTACACTTCTACATTATAAACTTTTCACTATCTTAATATAGTTTTTACTTACTTAAGGTATATTTTTAATTACAACTGTAGAAACATAAGTTTAAATTTGTTTTTAATACTGAACAAAAAGAAGCACTGAAGTCCTTTGTTAACTTATTATGTGTTCTGGACCTTGTATTTTAGGTATGAAAATAAATGAACAGGTTAAGCAAAACCATGTGAATCAACTTGTTGAGTTGTTATTTTATAAGCTGAAGCATCTATTAAACCAGGTTTTATTTTTCTTCATTGTAGTCAATGGCAGTATTCCCAGTAGTGTTATTAAACACAGGAATAGGCAAGAAAGCTGATTACACCTGAATTAAAAGAGGGCAGAATAGATTGTTCTTTCATGAACTTGGAGCTTATTAAAAACTTTTTTTTTTTTATTTGGGATTTTATTGTTGGCTTCTGATTTTGTTTTGTTTTTACTGAGATAGCATCGAGCAGTCACTCTTTGCATGAAAAGTGCACTAAAACTTGATTAAAATATTTTAATGAGCCACTGAGGGACTGCAGTGATGCCTTCCCGTGTTAGAGGGACTGTGCCATGCAAACTCAGAGCTCAAATCACAATGTAAAGCTGAAACAGGAATTATATATATATATATATATACCAACAGAAAGGGCAAAGTTTATTAGAAGCACAAATTGAATAATCGTAGATTGCGTGAAGGGCGCATGAAAAACCTCCTGAAGTCTAAACACAACTAATACGGGTGAGTTAATTTACTCTCTCTCATCCTGAACATTCTGATTTTCCCAGATACTTTCTCAGAAACAAAGTGAAAGCTAAGATGCTCACCCAGTGTCTTGGTTCTACCTTGACTGTGAGGAAAAATTCTGAACGCATAGCACTGATGAAAAAAAACCTGAAATTTTGTGTGATTAAAATCCAGCGTGCATTTAAAAGCCTAACAATAGCATCTGGATGGAATTTAGGCGCCCACATCCAAAGCTGCAGGTTTGAATCTCTCAGTGCTGATGATATATTTTGGCAAGATTTGGGAAAGGATTAGATCTGTGAGATGACAAGGACTTAAATAATTTATCAGAGCTGGATGTGGAGAATCAGTGTCTGAAGAAGACCCTGGATACCCACTTATATTTTACATGAAAAAGATAATGGATAAAATACAGAAAAAGCCTTGGACTGCAGCTGACCAGATGTCTGCTGGAAATACAAGAGAGAGGAAACAGTCCTGGATGTTCTTGATTGTACACTGGCAGGTCTTGCTCAAATAATAACAAGCTATGCAGGAAATATCATAAAATGACACAAATTCTCTAAAAAACCATTGCTTTTAGTTTTATAAGTTTCCAAGTATTTTTAGGATTTCTTTTACTTATTTATTTATAAATTATTTTACTTACTTAATTTACTTATATTTTATACTTTATTTAATTTTATTTATTTATTTATTCATTTATTCATTATTTATTTATATTCATTAATAATAAATTCTCTTATTATTTTAGGATTCTTTTATTATTCAGTAATAAAATGATTATCTAAATTGTCAGTAATTTAGATAATCATACTTGTACAAAATTTTGAAGATTATAAGTTCTTAACAGATCTTTACAGTCTCATGTAAATGTTCCCTTTCCTAATGCTTTTTTAAAAATTTTGTATTGGCTTACTTACAATTGGGAAAATATAATGATGGGTTATTGGAAATATCTCCATTTTCTCTGAATTTGTTTCTGGAGTAATTTAGAAATACAAGAGAGAGGAAACAGTCCTGGATGTTCCTGATTGTACACTGGCAGGTCTTGCTCAAATAATAACAAGTCATGCAGGAAATGTCTTAAAATGACACAAATTCTCTAAAAAACCTTTGCATTTAGTTTTATAAGTTTCCAAGTATTTTTAGGATTTCTTTTATTTATTTATTTATTTATTTATTATTTTATTTACTTTCTTTACTTTTATACCTTATTTACTTTTATTTATTTATGATTTATTTATATTTCTTATTAATAAATTCTTTTATTATTTTAGGATTCTTTTATTATTCAGTAATAAAATGGTTATCTAAATTGTCAGTAATTGAGATAATCATACTTGTACAAAATTTTGAAGATTTTAACTTCTTAAATGACGTTTATTGTGTTATGTAAATGTTCCCTTTTCTAATGTCTTTTGAAATTTTATAGTGGCTTCTTTACAATTGGGGAAACATAATGATGGGTTATTGGAAACATCTCCATTTTCTCTGAATTTGTTTCAGGAGTAATTTAGATTAATGAGGCAAAAATAGCACTTTTAAAATCAGTCCTAAATTAAACTCCCACCCAAACACTCTAGACTTTCTTCCCCATTGCTGGCACTCTGTCCACTTCAGCATCTTGACAGAAACAAAACCATCTGATGGGGTTCCAGCTGGAGGTGTGTGGGCATCCCCTCCCACCTGTGGGTCAGCACAGGCTCTGACCTCGGGATAAACACCTGGGAACTCTCATGGACAGGCTTGGAGCTGGAACTGAGCTTAACTTAACCTGGAGCTAAACCTGAGCTGCATTAAAGTCCATTTTCAGGGCCAGGCAGCGCTGGAACAGACTCAGGGCTGTGCCACTTGGAAATAATCTCTCCTTGATCTTCATTGCCCCGGTTTTGTTTAAGGCTTTGAGCTTCAAAGCCAGTGGTGTGAATTTGTGTGAAAATCCACATTTGCATGTGTGAGGCATGCAGAATTCATCCTGTGCAGGTGTCATTCTGGGGGATGTGTCCTGGTGCATTAGGCAGGAGCAAGGGCAACGATGCTCCTTGCTCAGAAGATGAAATAAATGGTGGATCCTTTGAAATACATTTTTTTTTTTTCTAGAGAAGATATGATTAGTGGTACGCCTTTTGAATAAATTCTATGTGTCTGAAGGAGAAATACACTTCTAATGAAAAATAGTAATACCCAGGGAAAACCTTCTATGTATGTGCAGCCAAAGAGTTACAGGAAGGCAGAGGAAGGAGGAAATTGCTTGCAAAAGGATGGATGAAGTAAGATTATTTTGGAGATGAGAAATAGATCTTTTCTCATCTCCAAATAGTACTTTTCTTAGCACCTCCCAGGATATGTCCTGTGTTTTTCATTTTACTGGCTTAAGGGAAATGCTTTTATTTCCAGAACACAAACCAAGGCACACAAGAGGAATGCCCAGAGTAGGCAGTGCAGAAGGAAATGTCAGGGACTGAAGGCAAAATACTCATATCAGATTGCATTCTTTTGTTCACAGTGATACTGGAATTCATTCATCCAGCTCAGTAAAACCCAAACCTTCGTCTTTCTCAAGCCACCACAGGGCTTTTTCCAGAGACACAGTGAATGATGGGAGGATTCATGATAGAAGAAGGTCATCTTCCTTGGCTGGGCTTGTTCAGCTCCCTCTGCACAATCAGGAGTGATGCCCACCCCTCCTGACACCAGGATGTTGGAAAAGGTGTTTATGACTTTATTGAATGAAAAAATACAACATGAAGGAGAATTTGTTTAGAGGATTACCTGAGTTGTGATTTATAGCTGAAGATAGATCAAAGGAAATACTGCAAAGCTCAATTCATTTTTAAAGATGATATTTCTTGGTCGGGTAGCCTCAAATTAAATATTGCAAAGTCTCATCATTTTCATGTGTAGAAGACACCACACTAGATGGATTTCTGTTTTGTCTGGATTTCCCATCCTTCCATTTCTGATGTGTTTACATGAGGGTATTTTTAGGACTTTCTGTTTTCCTGGTTTAGTAGCATCAGAGTGCTGTGAATAGCTTAACAATTCCCTGGAACTTTACAGGACCTTAACCTGAGAGAGCAGCCTCCTAATTATAAACTGATTACTGGGAGGAGATCAAGAGGACACCAAGGATTTGTTTTAAGCTCTTGAAATACACACCAGTCCTTGGATTTTGCCTGACGCACAGCCCTGGGCTGCACAAAAATGTGTTTTTATGCACCCCCCTCTCCTCTCCTGTTCCTTTGGTGAGCAGGTCACAATGAAGAAAGCTCAGAAATTTTATGAGTGTCTGATGTGTGTGTCTGGTTGGCAGAAAAAAAATTGTTGAAAGTCAAAATTGGGATGTCTGGGCAAAATTCTGGAGCAAAAAGGCTCTGCTGCCAGACTGAAGCTGTGATGGTAGATGCAGATTGGTACCCAGAAAATAGGTTTGGGATCAATTAGCTTTTATCTCATGTACCTGTAGTGGCTAAACCAGAATTGGTTTTACCCCTCAATTAACAACTTGGTGATTGTATAGCCCTCCATGAAGAAAAGAGATGAAAGGCCCTGCTTGGAGCTCCAATCTGCATAGAGGAATTATGCTTTCCTTTAGTTATTCAATAAACATGGCAATTTTTCACTTGGAAACAAATTTTTTGTAGGTTCAGGAATTTGGGAATCTGTGCAATTCCATTTACGAGCAGGATTAGATGGTAATGATTTAATTGATGGTTGAGCATGCAGACAAACCATGCATAAAAGATCTTTTCAATAATTATATCTTTTCATGGAGCAACAGGCTTTTGTAATTTAGGTCCCAGGCAGTAATTACCAACCAGATGCTATTTTAGGTACAGTCTGCAGCACACCCTTGGAACTTACTAGGAAATCCAAACAAACACAAAACCACTGCTGGAACACTTGAGGCAGAAAGGTGAATTAAACAGAGGTAACGTGGAGTCACACATGAATTGCTGTGAGAATATTGTATGTATTATCATGGTAACCTCTATCTGGGGTCGCTGTCATGGAGCTGGTTTGGGTGGAATAATTTTTTTTTTTTAATGTTTTGCATTAAATCTTCTGTGTCAGGAAGTTCAGGTTTTGTTTGCAGGCGTTGGATGTGGAAACAAAGGGATGAATTGTTTCCTGATTTGGAGGTTTGGCCCTGGTGGGAGCTCAGGCACCCACAGGAGCTGCTCCCTGCATCTGCCACACCTTGCCATGCGAACAGAGCACACAGACTAAATCTGAGGCTTGTTTGCAAACTGGGAAAGCCATCCGTGTAACAGGGTGTGAGGGGAGTCTGGGTGAGAGAAATAATGCAGTTTTGGAACAAGATAATGCCATACTCTGAGAAACATGAGGCGTTTTACTTCTGTGAGGAGCCAGGATTTGTCAGCACTGAATCCAGGGTGTTTTGCACACTGTAGTGCTGTTCACTCCTCTTAAACCCTGAAATGTGGGCTTTACTCAGGCACCCGAAACCAATAATGATTTACAGCTTTCTTTTTTGCTGTTTTTGGTGATTTTTTTTTTTTTTTTTTTTTTTTGCTTTGTCACAAGTAATTACCCTTCTTAAAACTGTTCACAGCAGGCGCCAAAGGGGAAAGGAAATTAATACAGAGCTGTAAGTGCAAATCTCCTTTCTTTAGACATCCTTTCTCTTAAGGACTGCAGCATTAGAGTTTGCCGTGCCTTTGGTTTAAATAAAAATTCCAGAGGATATTTCTCATTTAATTGTTGTAATTTGGACAGCTGGATTGTTCTATCTGTTCCCCTGAATCCTCTGGTAGCTCCTTTTATAAACACAGCTCTCTCACTTGTCTGTTTGCTCTCTGTGTGGCTGAACATTGTATTAGACAGGTGTCACAATGTTCTGACATCTCAGGCTGTGTTATGGCCTCAAACATTTTATTAAGATACTTATTCAAACACCTGAAGACACCAAACGTTTGATGTCTTTAGGAACAGACATGAGTAGCCATTGATTTTGTGATTTGCCGTCACCTTGGATTCCGCAGCATTCATCAAAAGTGTTTCAGGCCTGGCCATTACTATTCACTCATTAAATTGAAAACTGGCAACTTAATTCCATCATGCCCTTGCATCCTGCAGCAGCCCTGACATCCCTGCAATTTTGCACTGTTACCTGAAGAGCAAATCCCCACCTTTGTGATGAAGATGGCATTGCTGTGAGGTGAGTGAGCGGCAGATGAAAGGTGAGCAAAGGCTGAAGCAGCTCATTACCAGCCCTGTCTGCCGGGCCTGGGCTCACTGGGAGAGCTCACATGTGAGGGATGAAAACAGCTGAACCCACCTGTCCAGCAAAAATCACCGAGGGAAAGAGGGGGAGGGAAAGATTTTGAAGATGGGAGGAGGTAAAACAGCAGGTATCAGAAGTAAACAACAACAACACCACCACCAACAACACTACCAACAACAATAATAATAAGAATAATGAGAATAATGTAATAATAAAGTAATAATAATGTAAAAAGATAAATAATAGTAATAACAAATAATAATAGTAGTAATAATAACAATAATAAAGTAATATATAAGACAATAATAAATATATAATATATATAAATATATAATATATATTTATACATAATATATAATTATTTATATAATTATATAATTATATATAATACATATTTATATATATATAAATATATATAAATATATATAAATAATATATAAAACAATAATAAAGTAAATAATAATAATAATGATGATGATGACAATAATAATGATAATAATAACAATAACAATAACAACAAAGTAATAATAAAAATAATAATGTAAATAGATAAATAATAGTAATAACAAATAATAATAGTAGTAATAATAACAATAATAAAAATAATATATAATAGTAAATATTAATAATAATGACAATAATAACGATAATAATAACAACAACAATAAAGTAATAATAGAAAATAATAATGTAAATCGATTAATAGTAAAAACAAATAATAATAGTAGCAATAAGAACAATAATAAAAATAATATATAATAGTAAATAATAATAATGACAATAATGATTATAATAATAGCAATAACAATGACAATAACAATAAAGTAATAATAAAAATAATAATGTAAATAGATAATAGTAATAACAAATAATAATAGTAGTAATAATAACAATAATAAAAATATTATATAATAAAAATAATAATAATAAAAATAATAATTATAATAATAATGATAACAATAGTAATAAAGTAGTAGTAGTAATAATAATAATAATAATAGTGGTGCCACCAGTTGACAGTTAAAATGAAGATCTGTCAGGCATATATCTAGGTACCACTTGGAAGTTATTTCTACTGGCAGTGGAATTTCCAAGGCCAGTGGTCTCAGACCTTGTGAAAAGCTGCAGAAGTTTGGAGGTTCAGCTGAAATTTGCAGGTCAAGGGCAGAACAGGGAGTGAGTGGGGCAGAGTGGGACTCGAGCTCTCAGGCAGATTGGAGGAAATGGAAAAGCAATTCAGCAGAGCCCCACACCCAGTCAAAAAGATGCTCCTGATGAAAGAAAGGATAATTTTTTTGGAGCAATCTCAGCCTATTATTTGGAACAATAAATTTTTATTTAAGATGGATTTATAGTAAGAGTAGGAGGAAGTAACTTCCTGTCCTTCCTCATCAAGGGATGACACAGCTCCAATGTCACATTGGAAATTGCTCCTCCTGTTTCAATCCACTTTAGCTTTTCAAGTAGTTTAAGTAGTGTAGAAAGGGAAGAAGTCTTGGGGCATTTACAAACAATTGGGTAAAGATGCAAGAAATTAATTAATTTGGGGCAATCTGACAGAAAGCCTTAGCTCCTGATAAGAATAGCAAAACTTATTTATTTTCCAAAATTGTATTTCTAATTGATTCAAGGCCAGACTTAGAAAAGATGTTCTGAGGACTTACTGTTCTTTTCCTGAAACGTGGTCTGTATTAAACCCATTTGAACTGAAAGGAAAATGCCAACATGTTTGGAGAGCTGAGGTTTTGAAGTGAGGAAACACCAATATCAAAGGTTATCTTCTGGCAGATGGAAGAAATATTTCCACTGGAACAGCAAATATTTGGACTTGAGTTTCACTAAAATACAAAAACTGATTGATGATTTCAGATTTTTTCCTCAGCTATGTGATTATTCTTCAGATGTTATCGAGGGGTTTTTTAAATAATATTTTTTGTTGGGAATTATATATTTTTTTTTAGGAAGACAGAAGTTATGGAAAAGGGTCCAAACTGTTGCATTTTGAAAAGATGCTTATTAAAACTATATTCAATTTTCAGGATGGAATGGCTACCTAATGTAGCTGAACTCTATTTAATATATTGCTTTAAAACTGCCTTTGTGTCAATTACCAGATATAAATTATAGGATTACAGTGACATTCTTGAAACAGAATTTGCCTGCTAAATTGAAAATTACAAAATAAGGGTTCAATATACAATTTGTTATTGTTATTATTGAGAATGGTTACTCCAACTCAATAAAAATATTTTTATTGAGAGTTTTATCTTTGGGTGAGGATCTAACACAAGGTAGCTTATTGACACTTCTAAATTATTCTTTAATATTAGCTTCATTCAAGCTCTTTGAACCAGACTGTTCAGGCACTTCTGACGTCTTGGAATATTTACAGATTTTCCTACATGTGCTGGTACTGGAACACGAATCACTGAATGTTTTTTGGCAAGTTATGAAGTGGTTTAAAGCCATGACCTTTGGGATGGCGCGGTGGGCTAGCTTGAAGCGTGTGGTTAATTAATATGGGAATGATAAATGCATGAGTGCACCCAGAGAATTACGTGATTCTGTTTAAATAGCAATGTAAGAATACCAATCAGGGAGAAAAAAACATGTGCTGCTTACATGAGAAACCTCATGCAAGCCAGCATTGTTTGACCTGTGCTTACAGTGGTTGGATGGAACTACGGTCAATGTGCTTTTGTTTTGTGTGATTGGGCAAAAAACTTATAAAGTGAGTTGTATCATTGAGTTCTTGCTCTGCTGCCTGGGATGTGAGCTGCTGGCATCTTCCCATTGTCATAACCATGTAAGGAGAGTGATGCTGGAAAATAAAGCAGCTCAAGGCACGTTCCTGCAGTCCTGTCCTGTTGGTGATTTGTTCACAGACCCTGGCCAGCAATAGTTCCTCAGGTTTATGGCTGTGTGGGATACCTTGCTATTGATCAGGCTTTTCCAGGGAGGATTCCCAAACTTTGGCTTGCAGGCATTAGCAGGCTGGTGCAACCACTGCCCCTTTTCTTTTCAGGCCTCTGGGCTACATACAAAGACTTAAAGGATGATTCTGCTGGAAAGGTGTCTCAGGAGAAACGTGTGGGCCTGTTTTGACAGAGGAAGAGGCTTTTGCTTGCTTATTAACACAGAAGCAGAAACCAGTATTACTAAAAGGCATTAAAAACAATTTTGAAGTTCATACACCTCCTGTGCTGAGGTGTATTTTATAGTGACATATGGGCCAGAGAGGGATAATTAACACTGCATTCACTGCCAAAATGCCTATAGATGTGTCCCTTGCCAACCATCCATCTCCAATACATCCAGGGCCTAAAGGTGTTCCCACTATTAAGGACAGTACCAAGTTCAAAACTACAGGCCTGTTCTCATCTCTTTTCCATGCCTCTGTGATATCAGATATTCCCTAGAAGAGAGCAGAATGAAATTAACTTCGTAGTGGCATGGAATATTGTTTTGTGTCGCAGCAGCCCTTTATTAATGTGGTGTGTGCAAGCAGGCCAGATCTGCCAAATGAGGAGAGACTGAACTGATCCCTAAAGGCACAAAGAGGTTCTTAATTAGAAGTCATGGACATGTAGGGCTCTTGCTGATGGATGTATAAGTTCAGTTGGTGTAAAAGAGAAGGAAAAGGACAGGAGTGCTACCTTTTTGGGTGCAGTTTGTGTGGTCATACAAGATGTATTTTTGCTCTTTTCCATTTGTTTCTGGGCTCTGCCAGGGAACCTCTCAGAATTTCCTGGAGCTACATGTCAGGGACAGGAGGACTGCTAATTTTGCCAGCATGCCATGCTAATTACTAATTTTGGTAATTTAACACAATGTCCCTTGATAGAAGCACTTCTGTAGCCTCTTGATTTTCTTCTTAATACGAAACACAGATGAGATTCACCACTGACATGTCAAATAGTCTTTCTGCCATGATGACTGTGGACATGAGATGAAACATGAGGTTTCAGTATCCAAACTCCTAAATTATGTGTGAGTGCTGCAAAATTAAAAGCTTTTTCTATCTGGCCTCGTGTACTTTATCAAAACATGTTATCTGCAGAGAAAAAATGAGCAAAAACATTTCCAAAGTGTTTTCTGGCTTTCTGAATAATGAATTGAACTTTAATATTTATTAAATACAAAATAGTAATAAATTACAATTGCACAATTTCTTACAGTTTTTATTAAGATCAAAACTTATTTGTTCAGACTAGATTTATATAAATAAATCACAGTACATTTTTACTTGTGTTCAGAAGATTGTAATACATATTACAAAATTAAGAATTTCTTTGTCCCTCGAACCATCACCGCGAAAAGAATCATGCATTATTTCTACTAAACAAACAAAATGCCCACCTAATTGAGAGAGCCTTGATACAGGTATGGCTCCAAAATTAGACATGAAACATAGAGATACCAGGACTACTTACTGAACAAGAAATAATAAAGTATAGTACAATGCTGATGTGCTACCAAAACCAAAAGGATACCAGAAAACAACACACCTCTCTTCACGCACCTTCGCGACGGGCATCGAGGACGGCAGCTGGCCAGCATGCAAACCGAGTAAAACACCTCAGCTTCACAATGTCTACGCTTGAGCAGAAAGGAGGGGGAGGAGGAGGAGGAACTAAAGAGCCCAGACAAAACAAAGGAGCAAACGAAGAGCCCAGATGTTTGCAAGTCCTCCTGTCACCTTCCCCCTCGCCCCGCGGTGGGCAGCGCCGCCGCCGCGCTCCAAGGAGATGGATGCGCTGCCAGGGAGCTGCAGGGCCCTGGAGATGGATGTGCTGCTGGGGCCCTGCAGAACTCCCAGCTGGGGTTCCTTGCCCAACCCGCTGGGTTGGAAAGGAGCTGTGAACGCAGCTCCTGGAGCTAGCCATTCTTGGGATGCAGCTGGCGCCTGGCGCAACGCGCTGCCACGCTGCCGCCTTCAATCGTGTTGGCACTAATTGCAGCAAGGTTCAGGGTCACCAAGTCTGTCCTGCTGCCCTTTTCTGCAGCACGGGGGACTCCTGTTAACTTCTACAGTGTTGTGGATTACTTTCACTATATGATTCCCCCCCCCCCCTCCCCTAGATAAGAGATCCATTGTTTTCTCTCTTGATACTGAGATGCAATCGTTTGGCAATGCACTGTTCTAAGGGGAAAAAAGTGTCATTCATTTCATCAATGACACTTCAGATGGAGTCACCTGATCAGCTTTTTTCACTTCCTTCTGTTCAAACAAAATGTATTAACAACAAAGTCATTTCTGATGGATTTCTAGCTGGGTCAAACAGATTTTTCTACTGAATTTCCCGGTCCCTGTTTATTGTTTGTTACTTTTAAACCAAAAGTAACAAACAGCTATTTTTTATTTCAGTTGCAGACACATCCCCTCAGTGCTGGAATGTTGCTAGGTGATAAGCATGTAAATCAACGTATCTCTTGTGTCCCTGGCTTTGGGTGCTCATGCTAATATAGCTACATATCATGCTTGGTGTTTAAAACGCGTGAACGAAACCAAACTAAACCAAATCAAACCAAACCAAACCAAAGAATAAAAACAACCCAAAAGCCCCCTCAGCAACCATCCCCTCAAGCCAAGAAGAGTGGACTAAAATAACCTCTTTTTTTTAATTCTTTTGCATTGTCCTTTGCTGTTGTTTCATTTTGTGTTGATCCAGGAGTTCCCCTATGAGCAATTGGATTGTACCTCTATGTAACAACTGTCTCACATGTGCTGCTTTTGTGTTTTATGGATCTGCTGGCACGGAAAACTGAGCCATGCAATGGCTGGTGAGAACAATTGTAACACTGGGCTTTTTATGCTGCATATTGTTTTTCTGTTCTGGTAGTCCCTGCTGTCCCAGATTGAGATGAATATTTGCTTACGCACCGCCAGGGCTTTTTGCAGGGAAAAGCAAAACGAAAGAAAACAGCAATGCTTTTAATGTCTTGTGATTTCAGTGGAAGCAGACACAGAGATACGTGTGCACTCAGCTGCAGAGGAGTTGTGCTGTGAGTGTTTTGTCATGGGAATATCAGGGCACTGTCCACGGCACTCGGCCTCACTGTCAGTAACTCTGAAGGTTTTCCCATTGCCACTCACTGCTTTGTCACAGAACAGCACCTGACACAGAGGCTTGTTATGGAAAACTAGAGGTAACAATTTAATAGCAGGTTGTTAAAGAGCAAAATGGGATTAAAATCTTGCTGAGATGCATTTCTAAGCGATTCTCTTTCCTATTTTAGAGTTACCATACTTGTCACACAGTGTAATAATGCATTCACAGCAAATAAGAAAATAAATGAGGGTTTCAGCTTTGAAATCATTCTTGTGAGCCTACTGGTGATTACCACTGGGAATCACAGCTCAGAGAAGAAAGACTGAGCAGCATTGGGACCATAGCTTTCCCTGGGTTTCCAGTTGAGTTTGTGGCAGAATTATCCATTCCTTCCAGGCTGTGGTATTATTGTAATACAGCCCAAAGACAGCAGCAGTCTACTGGCCAACCAGAACCAGAACAGAAAAATATTTAGGGTCTAGGGAATATCACTGGTTGAGTTTAAAGGTGAAGAGTGAAGTATCCAAATATATAAAATCTCTATCACTCTATAGATGCACTACTATGATAAGGCAGGTATTTGTAAAAAGCACATAGTAATGCCACAGCCTGAGTAACAGTTTGCAAGTCATGAGCAAAAATTAGGAGAATTCAATAAATTTAGGGGGTTTTCCTCATCTCTAAGCCTTTGAAGTCTGCTGGATTCCACTTGAAATGCTGACGGTCACAGAGATATCTTTCCGTGTTTTAGAAGAACTCTGTTCAAAATAATTCTTTTGATAAATTAAATAAACTGAGCATTGTAATAAAACAGAAGAACTGCAACCCACTGGCAATTATAATAATACCACTTTTCAGCTGATGTCCCTTTGAGCTGTTGGCTGATTTATACCTGCAGCATACATTTACAGCAGATCCAAGATCTCCTGCAAGTTCCAAGATATTCTTTACCCAAAAGCAATTCTGATTTTGTGGAAGATCCTCATAGATAGGTTATAAAACTAATTTTTTAGACTTGAGGCCAAAATGTTAGATATTTCTTCAAATCTGTGCATGCATATTTGTGTCAGCAGTGGTGCAGGTCCAAAATGCTTGGTGAACACTGATCACATACAAGATGAGAAGCAATGTGTGTGCACATAAAATTATCTGAACTCTATCTAATGACCAGGGCTCCCTCTCTGTAAGTACACAGCAGACAGCTGTATTGTATAAAACATCCATATTTTGCATTTGCATCTTTTAAACAAAAAAATTCCCACGTAAAGATGTGAGTCAAGTTCTCTGCAGAAGACACTGGAGGATGAGAGAACTCCATGCATGGCTGAATGAGTGGTGAAAAATTTATTCCAGGGTCTCCTGCTTCGGGGTACAAATTTCATTACGTGACAAAATGCAGTGCTTTGATTCATTTTCTTTTAATGGTCAGAATTTGTCAGAATTTACAGTATACCATCATGTAAAACAGCCCTGCTAACTCTACCACAAATAATAAAGGAAGTCTTCACAGGCACTATATATTCGGAACAGCATTTTCAGACGGCATGGGGGTGTGTGTGTGTGTGTTTGTATGATCCAGCATTGCCACCTGGGACACACTTCCAACAGTCTGCAGTGCCGTGGACACGACTCAGAAACGCTGACTGGAAAATCATCCACAAAGGTTGAGGACTAACAACCTCCATGTTATACAGATGGTTATCTCCTCCCTCAAAGAACATGCTGTCATTACAAATACCATATGCATCTTGTTCTCACCCAGCAGAACTTCTTTTACAGTTTTTCAGATTTGAAGGATTTCTGCAAGGAACCATATTAATTTGTTTTCACGTCAGGTGAAAGGAGGCACCAGCTGAGACTGAGGACGCAACTTGTCATCAAAAAATAAGTATCTGATGGCAATCATTCTTGAAAAAAAAATACTAAGAAAGCTAATCATTCACAATACTGCACCTTTTTTGCAAGTACAAGGACAATATTTGTTGCTGCTTCCCATATTTGTTGGTTTACATTGCTATCATTTTGCTTGTAAACCTGGGTTATTCTACTGAACAGAAATGATGACTCCAATTTGGGTAATGCTTACGACCATACAAATAATCTATCAGTAGCAGTAGTGTCAGCTGGAGAATTAATGCTACAAGTGGATAACATCACGCTATTTGAAACCAATAGCTCTTCACACAGTAGAAGACTGAGGGTCCTATTCAGCAAATATTCAGGGTCCTATGGCTGTGGCCACAGAGGTTCCAGAAGCTCTCGCTGAGTCTAATCCTGATTCAGGAACCAAAATGATATGCTGTGTATGTATTTCTCTGCACAGCCTGGATGCGCTGGACACCCTCCCCCACTTGATTCCTGGGAAGGAAAAAAATATGTCTCTGTTTAGCTTTCAGTGACATGAAAAGCAATCCACAGCAATGAAATCTAAAGAAGTTAGCCAGGCATGTATGAAAAGAACAGGATGCCTGTGAAAAGGGAAGAGCTGTCAAAACCTAATTGTGGGCTCTGGCTGCAATGAAATTTATCAAAGAGGGAAGACAGGTTGGATATAAGGATGTAGACAACTTCTGCTAAGAGACACTTGCTGTGCTCTGGGCGACAGTAACCCTTACACCACACCTCGTGTGCCCTGTCAGGACATTCCTGCCAACACTTGCCTGCAGCAGAGAGCTCCCAAATGCCCAGGTCAGCACCTCAAGCGTGGCACTTCAGCCAGCATCTACCCTGTCACTGGGGGCACAAACACCTGGGCAGAGCTGCCCCACTGCTGGCAGCAGCTGTGTTGGGAAGGCATGGAGCCTTCCTCCTGCCATGGGCACTCCCTGCTCAGCCTGTGCTGCTGTGGCACCAGGAAGCACAATTCCCTATGGACACAGGACAAGACTGTGGGATTCTTCCCAGCTTGCAGCATCTTCATAATGCCTGGCAGTCTTTTCTGGAACTGCCTATGGCCAGAGCTCAGAACCAAGCAGGGAAATCTTCAGTGGCACTGTGGTAGCACAGCTGCACTCTGGTGCAGGAAGGAAGCTCAGAGGGGCTGTGAACTGCCTGCCTCCAAGTATTAGTGCCCACAGCATCACTCCTGGCTTCATAAGGGCCCTGTGCTCTTTCCTGTCTTTCAACATTGAGTATAGCTCTGGGGCTGCTCATAAACAAGACACTTCCCTTTGACTGGGAGCACTGCCTGACTCAGCCAGTGAGAGCAACAATGGGAGCAAGTCATGGTAACTTTAGGAAGCAATTTAGTTCGATCTTTGATGAATTTCTGTGTCTCATGACTCAGGATTAGTGTTCCCTGTATTGGGGAGAGGATTAGACAGAGGGATTAAAAGGACATCTTTACCCCACTGGACTCTGTGGAATAGCCCCTGAGGATATGGCTAAGAAAGAGTTCAACAGGAATGCCAAATTTCTGCTGAATAGGTTAAAAGGGTGAGGAAGCCTCTTCGGCAGCCATCCAAGCGCAGAAGACCTGCATAACATTCCTGCTGAATAGGGCCCTAAAGACAAAAAACAAAACAAAACAAAACAAAAAAAAAGCCATAGGAACCTTGAAAAGCTTTTCTGATTGTGTCGCTTCTTATGAGCGCCTCAGATCTCCAAAGACACTTAAACATATTTTTGTCACTGCAGTTAGGCATCCTTTGAGATGTGCTAGTGCCATGGATGATATATTGTTACAAGAAAAGAAGTCAAATTAGGTTGTTGTATATAAAAAAAATAAGTCTTGATTGCTCTGTAAACAAGATCCATTTCTTTACATCAATTAACGGCGAAAGTTACCCAAGATCTTATTTCAAAAGCAAAACCAAACCCTCAATTGAGTGTATAATGTTTGGTGTTTTCATAACTGTATATTACAGACAACAATTACCTTCTGTCTCCCTAAAATTGAAAGGAGCAGAATTAAACCTGCGTGTCACAGTTCAACTTTAAAGCATTTCCAAACCCTTTTCTAGCATTCACCTCATGCACGCGGATCTTGGGTTTGCTCATAAAATTTTATCCAACTTCTAAAGCCGTGTGGGAGAACATTTCTGATCACTGCGAGGGGGAAGCAATAAATCAGAGCCTTACCTCCACGAGAGGATGCCAGTGAGCGATGGGCTTCCGAGGGTACGAGAGCATTTCGTTCCAGTGGTCGCGACCTAGACTCTCTGCATCGTTGCCTACTTGACAAACTCCAATGACCTCATTGTGACCTACACTGTGAAAATGGTCCATAATATTTTTTTCTTAAAATTTTACCTTTGGAACCACACCAGTTGCATATTTCATTCAGAAACGTTAACCGTGGGGGTTTTAGGATTAATTCTTGCCCGGAGAACACAAAGCACTAGGAAATACGTAGGCTCGCTCTTTGCACTTCCCACTGCTCAAAACAATTTGAAATATTGAAATATTTCCCCCCCTTGTAGCACACAAAAGGTTCTTTGCCTGTGTTCTGTAATTAGCTGCAAAGGCAAACAGGCTCTAAGACACGACTTTATAAATGGAGTGTGTGTATGTAAAGGCTTAGCATAAATGTACAAACTGAACATCAGTGCTTAAATGCCCAGTTACCTCAGCTCTGCCAAACACATCTGCAGCTTACTGATGTCAGTTATGGATGCAAATCTATGTTTTAAAATTTAGTAAGGAAGTTCTGCCTGGCAAAACAAAAAAATTTGGAGACTTCTACCAAGCTCAACCTGACGTTAATTCCCCACGTATAGGGAAAAGAACCCACTTTCTTTCTGGGTGCAAATCCAGCGTGCAAGACTCTATCAGCCAATATTTGACAGCTACAGGCATCTCACCGGTCATAATCCATAACAGCTATCGACAAGTTAATTTGGTCAATGTTTTCTGGAGGGACGTCAAAGACTATGGCTTCATTGTAAACGGGATTTAGGGTGTTCCTCTTGGTGGAAGTTTTCCTTTTCTTTAGCCGCCTTCCTTCACACATTAAAGAAACCTTCACGTAGGGATCTGTGTGGGTCATAAGAACAATGTTGATTTTTTTGACAAATGCAAACGGAAAGTGAAGGGAGACTTGTTGTGTGTCCATACCTGCTTGCAGGATTAATCTCCTGGACCTGACTGGGATTGGAGCTTCTCTGTCAGCATGGAATGCACGGGAGGCAGTGCAGCTTTGAAAGCTTTACCTGGTTGACTGCTCATAATGAACTTTTTAGGATCAAGAAGCTCCTTGTTGTGTACCAGCTTCTCAAAGGGTATTAAGATATCCACTGAAGCATGTTATACATGACTATTTTATACAACAGCCTGTGTATCAGCCTATTTATAGCAGCCTAATTACTTGTTAGATTTGTAGGACAGACAGATGATGACAATGTTTTTCACAATGGGATTTACTGATGTATGGTTAAATACAATTCAGAGTGCAACAATTAGTGACTTATATTTCTCAAGAGATTTATAATTATTTTTAAACTCCTGAATGTATCAGAAAAGAAAGCTATTTCTTTGTAGCTCCTTTCTGAACTCTACAATTCCCTGCTAGTATCTAAAAGTAATCTTTGAAATCTTATTTATGTTTATACTTTTTTTTGTGGGCTTTTGAAAGGGTTGCTGAAAGGATTCTGGGATGATCACCACTTTCTCCATACGCCAGCAACAGCAGAACTGGCTCAGTGGCTCTTGGGGACTGTCAGAGAGGGCCAGTCTGTGTCATAGCTGTAACAGTCTGCTGCACAAACAAATGCCCAGTTTTGGGAATGCATTTTGGCCAGCTTGTTTCACTCTGAATTACAGTGGTGGCATTGGAAATAATAATCTTGCACTCTTTCTGAGAGAGCAACTTGTTTTAAACTGTTGCTTGGATCTAAGAGAACTAAAATGTGTTATTTATTTCTCATCAACTCCTGTACTCAAGTAGAGCTCACAGTAAAACCTTCCCCCTCTCAAAGACCATTCTGGGATCTGACAGTGTTGAATTCTTTGTCTTTGGAGGGAAATGGGACAGAAATCCACACTGAGCATTTAATTCATTCCTACCTGATGCTCCTGTGATATCCATTGCCTTTAGATTTCTTGCCTTTATTATTGTAATAGTTAGTCTACCAGCTGTTGGAAGGTAGCAGAGCGAAAACATAAGGTCACCAAGATCCACGTTATCCTGTTCCAAGAAAAGAAAGATAATGTGAAGCAATAATAACAATTTTTCTGCTCCTAGCAGGATTTAAAGATAAAAATATACCTTTGGGGATCTGCAGTAAAAGCTGAATTCTCATTCTGAAACATATCTGAAAAAACCAGCCATCCATGTGCATAAAAAATTCAAGTCACTCTGTTGCCAGACCACCAAAGTTCTCCAGGGTAAATGAGGTTATAGTTTCTAGCACTCAGTCCTTGGAGATGACACACATTTAAATGATGAGGTACCCTGTGAGGGACTGGAAAACCTTTGTTCTATTTTATGTATTTTAGTGATTTGCCTGTTTCACTGAAAAGCAGCCACAAATGTCTGTGCCTTTCTCTCTGGTCTGCAGGATGAAACCCACAGAGACAGTCACAGATAAAACCCCATGGTTTGGGCAGGACAAAGCTTCTTCCAACTCTTAAGTTTGCATGAACTCTGGTGTGACAGGTCTGAAGTGCCTATGGCAATGGGACAGTCTCCACCAGAAGAAGAGTAAGGGTTATTATTAATTTTTGATCATAATAATTACGATAATAACAATGACAACATCCTGTGCCTCACACAGACAAGCTTCCTTAAGATTTATCCTTCTGTTTCATTGATAGAATAATTTGCAACCCTTTCCTCTGTTGATGGCATCAGGGTTCCAGAAAAATGCTAGAAAATTTACAAACCCTGTTTGCAGTTGGAAAGCATCACTATTTTTAAGAGGGAAATGCAGCTCTTTCATTAAGAAAATATCAAAGGAAGGATTGTATTAAATGATTTCTTTTATTTGATTTGCATTTTTTTGACTGAGCAGCGAATTCACACTTTCACAGACCTGCTTCCTGTAACTTAATATTTCATTCTTGACCTAAAATAAAAATAAAATTACTTGATCCTTGAAATTAGCAATATCAAAGCCACATTCCATGTTTTCTAGGGAAGGGAAATGCAGCTGTTGTGGGGTATGTTTATCTTGCTTACTTAGCTTTGTGCAATAGCTTCTCATCTTTCCCAAGCTGGTTCCTTCTCCTTCAGTCACCAAAAGCTGAAGGGTGGTGGGTGACACAGAAGGAAATAAAAATACCTGGAAGGAGCCCCTAGCACGGGTTTGTGTCTGAGGCAGCTGCTGCCCAGAGCCTGTGCAGTCCCTTTGTGTCACTCCAGGAGTTAGCAGGGGACACAAGCAGGACAGAAAGCATTGCTGGCACACAGCTGTAGAAAAATGTGTCAGAAGGGAATTCTGCTCAGTGTCCAACCCCTTGCTCAAGAGAGGCACCTTTGCTTTAGCTCACAGCTCATTCAAATTAAAAACCCAACAGGGGCAGTCACTCAAAAGTGAGTCCTTTCCTTGTGCTGTTATTTAAGAGATGCAGCCAAAGAAGGAAAAGGCTGATATTATGGGCCATTTGTCAGGAATAACCAGCTTTTAACCTTATCACCTTTTCCATTCTGAAGATCAGTGTTTCAGGGTGGCTGAAAAGTCAATAAAGGCTGGGACAATATCGAGGTGGCTGCTATGACTCAGGCTGTTTAGTGCCTCTTGATAGCTCCCACTTGGAAGCAAACCTGCTGCAACAAATTGTGCCACAGACTCACTTGGTGGGAGGATCAAAGCTGCTTGGGATGCTGTGAGAAGTCCTAACAGGTTAAAGAGGTGTCAGCACATCCAGCAGAAATTTCTCTTGGCTAACACCTGCCCTTATCATTACAGGAAAATAACTGACCTCTGAGGTTTTCCCAGCGATCAGCTGGAGCTTGGTACCTATGACCAGGAAAACAGGAAGCAAAGTTTTCACTTGTCCTTCCCAGTGTGAGAGCAACTTCCAACGTGGAAATGTACTTCCCCAGCTCTGAGGGGCTGAGATCCGTAGCTGTGAAATTCTCTCTTGCGCTGCAACTTTAGGGGACCAGAATTTCAAAAGCCATTTAAAGATATTACTGACTGAAGCCGTCTTTTGGGAATTTGTCACTCTTGCAAATATTGATAGGTTGTTTTTCCTGAATTGGTCACTGCCCTTTAGAAGACAGAATCAGCCAGGTTTTCTCTGACCACAAAGGAGCCCATCAAACATCTGTTGTTTTAACTGTGTATTTTGGCATACTTCAATATTGTCAGCTGTGGCATATTTATATGCATAAATATGGACAGCTACTGATTGAGGATTTTACATAACTTTTTTGTAATTTACTTTGTAGCACTTTGCAGCTCATCTGTATCGGATAGGGGTAGGTTTGACTTCAAATGTTTCAGAATGCACTGACACAGTATTTTGGATTTTAGGTAATCATGGAAGTACTTCAATAAACAACAACTGACCTATGCACCACTGAAATAGATATATATGTATTTTATATCTATATTGCAGAACATCCTTCTTATATATTTTGTACTACATTATGTTAGACACTCAGTACATTATTACTTGATGCAGATATGTTTTGTTGTCTGAATACAAAATCCAGAGATATATTCCATATTGAATACTCCATATTCAACTCCAGTGCTCCACATGGTGACTAGGAATTCATTCTGTCAGTACTGTAAATTTACTGCCTCTACCAAATACAGAAGTTTCCACTCCAACTTGATCATCCTGAATGAACATTTAAAAAAAATTTATCCATTTTTTATCAAGGAGTTTATAGGTAAATGAATTATTATACATTGGTTTTAGGAACTGAATTCAGATGCCAAGGAAAATCAGAGAATCATAGAATGTCCTGATTTGGAAGGGACCCACGAGGATCACAGAGTCCCATTCCCATCCCTGCACAGAACAACCTGAAGAGTCAAACCCTGCAAACATAACTGCACAAATGAACTGCTTAGGAAAAGAATGGATCACATGTGTTGATTAGGAAGTATTGATCACAGTATTAGGAATTAGGCCATAATATACTTACCCAAAAGCTTTGCCTTACAACTGAAAAATAATTGTCACCTGCACGGTGATGGGTTTTTAGCAAATGCTGTGATATATATAACATACGATATACGATATATAATATGTAATATGTAATATATAATATATAAAATATAATATATAATATATAATATATAATACATAATATATAAATGTGTGATATATATATATAATATATATAATAGTACTTTATTAATGCTTCTTGAAAAACTGCACTGGACATTACATGGGAAAAGAACAGAGTTATACTGGAAACAGAGCCTGTGATTTCTTTAGCCTTTCCCAGTTGTACAAGTTGTAGGTGTTGCAGCAATAGGTCACAGATGATTGTGAGAGGGTCTAGGGTCTGTTCACAAGCCAATGCCTGAGAATGTGACTGAAGGGCAGCCTGCAGGCAGCAGCAGGGAAAAGACACCTTTTGCCATGTAAATCCTTCTCTCAGACTGAAAAAGAGGCCCTATCTTCTCATACTTTCATTTCAAATTGTAGGGAGTTAATGACTACTCCATCATACTGGCTATTTGTGAAGGTTTTCTAAAGTTTGGAAAGGATTTTCATGACAGAGAGAGCCTTGCCCTTTGCCCTGGCTATTCCTCCCTGTTTTCTCCAACCAAAGTGCAACACTGAAAATTGTTACAAACAATGGGTCCTCAAGGTTCATTTAGGAAGGTTTAACGAGGGAACGTTCTTCAGAGAGCCCCACAAACTTTGTCTGCCCCCTGTGGTGGTGAAACAGCAGCCAAAGGCCTAAAAACAGAATCCTGACTCCAGCCGACATGAGAAAGCTGACAGCTCTTCCTGAGCATTATCTCTGGCTGATTGATGTATTATTTGTTCTTTGGCTTCTTTATTTACTATTTGTCTTTCTAATGCATCTTGCAGTCGCTCTACAAACCGCAAATATGGCTCTGTAGCACCCTGGCTCATGGCTGTGTAGCTTTGAGCTGCTGTGGACACGTCAGCTGCTTTTAATACTGCCTGCAACCCCAGGTCTTCGGGCTGCTGCTTCATTGCCAGAGCCCCCCAGAATCTGCAGGTGTGTTTTCACCTCTCTGGGGGGATGCAGGCACTGTGCTCTGTCACAGGCATCACCCTCACACCCAGCACACACAGGTCTTCCCTGCAAATTCAGCTTTCTAACAGAACCAAAGCCAATGTGTCAGAGCACCGAGAGGATTAGTGCACATCTTCACAAGTTTAGAATCACTGAGCTACACAGCTTAAGCCACGGATTGTCACTAAAGGTGTGCTGTATTAGCAAGGAATCACTTTGAGGAACAGAATTAACAAGGATAGAGGGCAGGATCTTCTGCAAGGATTAGTTCCTGTTTGAATTGAGTGCTTAGGCATTACTGTGTACGCTCCACAAAACGTGGCACTACAGGCATTACACTGCCAGAGGCATTTTGGAATTCCTGCTTAGGAGAAGATTTCAGAAATAGTGTAGGTTATCAAGTCATGCACGTTGTACTTTCCAAATTTGTGCCTAACCTCATTCAGTGTGGTCAAAATACCATAATGGGCATGTTACAGTGCAACTGTGACAGCCCCAGTATAACCAGACCTAAAGGCTGGTCAACTCAAAAGAAAATAATCAGAAGATAATTAAATTGAAATGCTAATTTACTTACATGTACATGCTCTATATTATTTTTCCTTTGGTCCCATTCAGCAGGAAGCATAGCTAAATAAATATCTCTAACAAACATACCACTCTCCCATTGTCCTTAAAACCTGCCCAGGCTCAGAGGTGGAAACACAGCCTTATTTTTAATCTGTATTCTGCCTGTACCTGTAGTCTAAAAAAAATGAAACAAGGTTGGGATCAGCTTTGCTTTTGCAGTGCTCCAGGCTTGGGTCCCAGGAGTGCCTTGATGTTGTGAGCTGTGCCTTACAGGGAGCCTCTGATAATCCCACCTGGATTTGTCTCTGAGCCCTTGCCGTGTTCCTGCAGCTCTTTATTCCATGGAGCAAGAGCATGAGGATTCTTCCTTGAAAATGTCCCAGTCTTACCTGGGAGAGTTCAAACCAGAGGTGTAAATCACAAGGTTTGCCTGAAAACTGCAAACGGGATGAATCCCATAATCCATGAAACCACCAGGTAAGAAAGATTGCTGTTAGGAGCAGGGAGACATGCCCCCCTCTCATATCAGGCTTCCTTCTTGCTCTGTTCCTGGTAGAAATACTTGATACATTACAAAAGTGATATTTTTTAACAATTTTCAGTGGTTTCTACTGAAAGGGTTATTGTTCCTGCTTTTTCCAGAAAACATTTCAGGTTTTCCCCCCTGTAAAACTACCCCTTTGAAAATGCTGAATTCTAATAGTAACATTATTAGGCTTTTAATCTATAATCACACATGGTTTATAGTTTTTAAAACTATTCAATTTTGCTGGAGATCAGCCTGCAGGATAAATCCCTCCCCAGTACTGTGTCAGCAGCTCCATGCTGTTGCTCAGGGAGTATAACTCAGCATATTAAACAGGGCAACGTGCAACCTCAAAGAGGATGGTGACTGAAATGGCCTCACCTTTGATGCCTCTGAGGCTGCATTAAGCAGCTCAGGCTGGATCAAACCTTCCCAGTGAAACCTCCAAGCCACCTGGTTGGTAGGGATATTCTGACAAATGGGAATGACATTTGGGATCAGAGCTCTCCTCTGCCTCCTCATAAATGCGTTAGAGTGCAGAAAATGGGTATGTAAAGCAGGCAGCAGGGGATGGAAGAAAACAAGACAATTTATATAATTTTGCCTCTGCCTCAGATCTGGAAGGGGATTTGCTGTCCTCGAGTTAGGCATTCATGAGGTTTTGTGCTCATTTCTTTGGCAACTTGAGTTTTGTATTTCTGGAGCAGAGAAGCTGTGATGGGCCTGCACCACGCAGTGCCTGTGCCACTCTAATTAAAGCATATGTCTCAATTATACCAGGTTCCTCCCTTCTCCAGCTATAAAAAGACAGACACTACTTTGTCACTTTTCTGCTATGTTGCAAAACTAATTATGGGCTGTGAGGTGCCCACGTGTATTTTTATGCATCTCACCAAGCTAGCATTAACTGGAGCACTTAGCAGGCACTGATGCCCTTGCTTATTTCCTATTAAGCTGGTAACTCTGTGGAGAGGCTTTTGAGGCAGAAGTGGTTCTAGGGAATTTGCTAAATCCCTGCTGCTGTGTCAGAGCTGCACAGCTCCATGGTAGCTCTGCATGCTGCCTCCTGCAGCAGCTGGACATGTCTCTGCAAAGGACACAGGAGAGCAGGAGCAGAGCAGAGGTGGCATGGAATGAGAAGGTACCATTTGAATGGCACAGAAAGGACAGCTTGCCACTATTTTATTGAAGGCTCTCTTTCTTCTCCCCTCCAAGCTGAGGAGCATTGGTTGCATTTTAAACAGCAACAACAAAAAAATATTCCTAGTTACTTCCAAATCTTTCCTGGAATTAAGGGAATTATACTGTTCCAGTGCAAGATAAGTTTCACTGTACATCATTCTAATATTTGTTAATGAGGGGATTTGACTTTTGCAAGGATTTATTTCAGAGGAGGTTCACTCAGCTAAGGCAAGGATGAGTTAAGTACACTGGGTATATGTGTTAAGCCCAAATGACTTACACATGCTTTAAGTAGTGTTATCTGCTTTTTGGGATATACATTTATTAAATTACTTATCTGTGTTGAGAAGCCTGGAATAAGATTTGAGTGATAAGATACTAATTCTGCTGAGGAACATGGCCAGGACACAAATATTATACAAATGCCACAGACTATAATCTGTTTGGGAATGACAGTAAAACTAAAGTATCTAACATGAAGAATTTGTGAAGTTAGCTCTACTTTTTTTATAATTTCATCAGAGTCATTTTGAGTTATATCTATGAGAAATATATACTGATAAAAACTCTTTTGAAATGTTGGATTTTAATTGAATTTGCTTGTGACTAGAAGAGTGCCAGTTGCTTCTCATTACACATTCTGAGATGAATAGAAAAGATATGACTGGAAAATTCTATTTTCATGACATCTTAAATCAAAGAAATGAACCCTAGTAGAGGAGATATTTATTAATGCCTGAATCAATCCATATCTACAGAGATGTGATTAAGTAAAGTAAGTGGAAAATGGGAATGGCCTATCTTTTAGAATTATTCTTTCAATACATCAATGTCAGGCTATATTTCATGTTTTAAGTTAATTTTCAAGGGGTACCATTTTCTCACTGTAATTTCATTCTTTAAAAATTTTATTTCATTGTCTCTATTTCTTTTCTCTATGCTTTTCGTAAAAAATGAAAGCAAATAAGCAAAGAAGCCTTTTGAGCTTGGTAAGTCTGATTTCACTTATTGGGAAAGAACATGAACAAACAATTCAGGAGCTTGTTTTAACTGCAGTGAAGGGATTCCAGAAAGCTGAAGAATTTGATGTAATTCATTCTGGATTTTGCACTCATAGTTTCCTGAGCATTTTGGCAACTTCTCTATAAAGACAGTATCAAAAACAAAGTCAGCACCATATCCTCTGTCTTCTGAGTGTGAAGATCTTTAATATGGATTTTTAGAGTTTGTGTTTTGGGGTTTTTTTTTGTTGTTTCCTCTCCTGATTTCATTATCCTTGTGTCATGACAACTTTTCTTTAATCCAGGCCCCATAAGACAACTCTGCTGTCATAATTTATGTCCTAAAAACAAGGTGGCAGTGATTACCTGAAACTTTCCAATTGGTGAGCTGCATATCATCCTTGGGATGCATTTACAGGACATATTTGTTCTTAGGGCCATTTAAGACTTCATTGGTAAATTATTCTGTATTAAGATCCTTCTATAAAAGCCTCCATTCCATGGGATAAACTTTATCCCATAGCTGTTCTTAAACATATAAATATATATATGTTCTTAAACATATAAGTAAACCTAGATATAAACATATATATAATGTTCTTAAATCCTATATGTATTACTGCCTTTGAATCCTTCATGCAGATTTTCAGCTCACAACAACTACAGTGGTTTGCTGAATCTGGGCCTAAGAGTGAATCTAATGAATTATCCTGTAGCTATTGAGATAGAAATAATGTCTTAATTTGTTCCAAACTAAATTGATGAATGGCAGAGATAGTCTGAATTGAGCTAATGAGAATTAGCAGAGACATGACTGCAAAGGCTGCAGTACTTGTCCAGTTTGAGTGTGTCAGAAATTGATTTCATGGGAAAAGCAGAAATGAGGCCTTCTGAAAGTGAAACTTCTGTAGAAAGTTAATAGAAGTAATTTTTAACTCCTTCATCAGTTATTAAGGAAAAAGTACAGAATTGGTTCTGAAGACTTGCTAGACGGCATTGTTGGCCATAGAGAAAAATTAATTGAAGTGCAAGTTTCTCCTTGCAAATTAAACTATTCCTCTGAAAGTTATGTTAGTTTCTTGAACTGTTACTGCCTTTTTAAAAATTATTCTATGACTTATCACTTTCTAGAAAATGAAAATTTCAGTATAGATTTAATCATACAAAAATTTCTGCCCTGCCCCTTTTTCTCCAGGCTGCCTTGGATGGATAATTTTGGTTGGTGCTGGGAGGCAGGGTGTGCTTATGGGTGGGTGTAGGACAGGGAAGGCTTGAAAAGCAGAGGAAATAACTGTGTCTTCGTGATGGAATGCACGAGAAATGTCATAACCCGTGAGACACGGGTTCACAAGCAAGGTGCTGGGGAGAAACTGGCTTCTCCTTTTCTCCCACCTCGAGGTGCTCACACCTTTGGAACGACACCTCCAGAGCCTCCTGGGGGTGGGTTTGGTTTCCCACTCCTGCAGCTCTGGCACAGAGCTGAGTCAGACCTTCCCCTCCGCAGGGAAGGCAGTGGCTGCTCCAGAAATGTTGACAAGCTTGGGAATAGCAACGAAATGCAAATTGCCCTAGACGGGGAAATGTGTTTGGAGGGCATGTGCTTTCTCTAAAGGAAATGAGGAGGGAGCTTCCACGGGGAAAAATAAGAGTGTTGGTGTCAGGCGAAGGTGGTGGATATGGAAGGACAGGGCGGTCAGGCAGACAGGGAATGTTCCACACAGGACAGTGTCACAAACCAGTGGAATGCTGCAATCTGGAAAACTGGGACACTGACTGGATTTGTTCTGAAGCATTCATTGCCTAAATTAAGGACAAAAGTTTTTATGAATGTCCATCAGCATCTGTCACGTGAAACCCAGTAATTTTTCCACAGGCTGTTAGTGATTTGGATTAGAACTCTATTTTTTGTGAAAGAGTGAGACTGAAATGACCAAAGTGAAGCAGAGGTTAATGGCATTGCAGAATGCACTACCTTAAACCAGTTTAACCTGGAGGGGACAACCTTGCAGATTAAAAAAGAAAACTTCTAGTGAACATCACAGAGATGGAAAGAGATGAGAAAATAACCCCCCATAGCTTCAAGGCTGAAGGCTGGTTTGCTGTGTGAAGGAGAGGCTAAATTATGTGTTAAGTGTTCAGTATCTCTAGGCAAACATGAGCTTGAAGAAAATGAAGCAGCAAATCCATTCTAATGCATAAAATTATTTCTACCACGAATTATTTGCCAGTTACCCTTTGCTTCCATTCTGACATAAGTTGAAAGATATGTTCAATTATCTCCATATACCACTAATAATGAAAATTTCAAATACATCCAGGAAAAATTGCAAGGGAGGAAGCTGATTTTAAAAGGAAGTTAACTAATCAAAATGTTTTAATCCAAAATGTCTTGCCTGTTAATTTTTTTCCCCCTAGTGTTTTAAAATGAAAATGTCAATTTAAACTAGATCTGTATGCAAATGAATGGATTGGCCTTTCACTCCACCTTGACTTACAATGGCTGCACGTGAACTTACAGCTCCACTAAAATGTGAATTTCATTCTGAGTGCAGGCATTTTGTGTTGTGCAAAGCAGCTGTCTGTTACATCATGTATTCTGAGCACATCACTCTGAGGAGAGAAACTAAGTACCTGGGTAATGCTGCAAAAAGATGGAGAATGTCACAGTATCAGGGGAAAAAAAGTTCTTTTCAGTCTGCAGAAGAACGTGTAATGTGTTGTGGATATACACATGGTCATTACACTCACATTAGGTGTTCTGTACTGACTTGGCTCCTCAGGCTTAGCAAACTGAGTTCACAAAATGGATAATAAGGAAAGGCCATTTTCACAAATCTAAATCTGCTATTAGTCTAAATTTTCTCTCCAGTTTTCCAGAAATCGATACAAAAAAAGAGAGTAGTCCAAATAGCATCGTGCTTGAAAAACAGAAAGTCAATGTCAAACTCTCTGCTGCAGTAGCCTGCCATTCTAGACATTTCCTATGAGATATGTTTAATTTTTTTATTTAATCAGATGTCTCTTGATAGATTTTTTTTTCCATCTGCAGTGGAATTCCACTCCAGGTGAGATTTCAGGGGGGAAGATGTGGTGGCCAGTGCAAAGAATGCAGAAGCTGGAGAGGCACATGTGCCTTGCTCCCTGCAAACAGGCAGCAAAGCAGCCCTTGCATCCTGATCCCCTTGGATACACTGTGCTCCCTTCACAGACCACAAAAATAACTTTACTGCCATTAATCCAAACCCCTGTTTGATCATTTAAAAATTCTGCTGAGTGGAACACGCTGCCCAGGAAAGTGGTGGGAAGGATTTAGAAGACATAGGGATGTGGCACTCAGAGACAGGGATTAGCGGTGGCCTTGGCACTGCTGGGTTAATGGTTGGACTACCTGATCTGCAGGGTCTTTTCCAACCTAAACAATTCCGTGCTATCAGGATATCAAATCCACATTCAGTGAAACCCCTGGTGCACCTTTTCTCTGTCTCTGATCCCTTTTGACTTCTCATCCCACTAAAAAGGTAATACCAGTGTTATTATCTAAGTTGGACTTTACAAAAGCAGTATTTTCTGTGAGTAGCTCCTTTTAACTTCAGTGCCAATTTAGCAGGTGGGGAAAGCAGCATCAGCTTATGAATCTATTTCTCCTACTTTTTATTCCCTATGATTTACAAAGGGATTTTCTTCACTGCAATTAAAAGTTTGGTTTGTTTTTGTTTTTTTTTTTTTATTTTTTTACTTTTCCTAGGCATCCTTGTGATTCTAAAGCCAATTATCAAGTGTCTTTCTGCTGAAATTTCTCCATGTTTTGTTTCTCTGGAGACAATTTTGTCACGTTGTGCCATGCATGCCCTCAGGTCAGGCAACAGTGAGGATACTTCACATGAAGTAGTATTTTTTGCTGCCAATAAGCAACTTCATTTCTGACGCTGAAATTATGTTACCTTCAACTTCCATGCTATTAAGTGGTGCCACTAAATACTAAAAAAAATAAAAATACATTTTCTGATCTGTCACCTGTGTAACAGTAACCTAAATAACAGTGTTATTTAGTGCCAGACTCCAATGCACCATCCACAGAAAGCTTCCTTCACCTGAGAAAAGGTAAAAAGGGATCATTGTGACTTCAAAACCAACTCTGAGAGCATTCCATTGGAACAAATGCACAACTAAATTTCACAACATGCATTGTACTAGTGACACTCCTACATAAAATTGCCCACTTTTAAAGACAGAGAAAACTATTTCCATAAAAGTTTCATTTACTTCTTTATATGGGTAATATAGAAAAGAAAATATCTGCAAATTTCAAGGTGAAGCAGCCAAGGTAAAGAGAATACTTCACTGCTGGCAGTATTCTGCTAATGGATGGGTGCAAAGGTGTGCAGCTGTAGTGCTTTGAGTGTCCTTGCACAGCCATTCCATCTTAACTGCAACTTAAATGGAAGGATAGAAACATGGACTTTAATCCTATAAAACCCAGTTTTTAAATATGTCAACATGGATGAAACTCCTACATCTTCAATACTGCGAAATTATCTCATTTCATAACGTAGAATCTCTCTGGTTTCCAAATACAAAAGGAATTAAAGCAGTAGTGGGGGGGGAGAAAAAGGATGACAAGAAAATTAATGAGGACCAGACGGCATCATTCCAGAAGTGTGGACAAGAGGACAGTTTTCATCCTTTGCTTCTCAAACCATTTTAAAAAGACAATTACACATCTGAATCAGGAGAGATGCTGGGTTTTTGGTGACGGTTTTTTGAGGCATGGGGAGGGATCATGGGAGAGAATGCTCTTCTGTTTCCTCCTAGAGGCGCTACAGATGATTTTGTACCAGTCTGCAAAACCTGCAGAGTGCACGTCCTGCTGAGATTACGTGGGTATCTAACCCTGCCTCACCTCCCAAACCAACGCCATGGAACCCATGGTGATCCACTTCCCTCAGGCAGCACCAGGAACATCTCACTGCCTCTTGGTCCCCTCACTGCTGGTTCTGCCCAGAAGCTCATGCAAATCCTGCTTTTCTACATGGACAGCTCTGGGCCACTGTCATTAGGACACAAATTGACACACATTGAGATATATGGATCTGGTCATAGAGAATTTATGCTGTTGATGTGTATCATCCCCCTGCCTTACAAATAAACAGAATATTTAAATAATGAAGCCGCTAAGGAGTTTACCAACCCAGCACTACATCTACTTAGCAGTGTGCTGAAAAAAAAAAGAGCTTTAAAGTGAAATAAAAGGCTGAGGAAGCTGAAGGAAGGTGAAGAGAGAAGACAGGAATCCATTTTAGAAAATGCAGACTCTGAAATCGAGTGTAGCATCCATCCAGGTGTCTGCAGCGTGAGCAGGGGAAGATGTGATTGTGCAGACTGTGATAACAGCTCTGTTTCTGTAGCACTTCTTCTCTATCAGATGTGTTCCTGCCTCCCCATTATATTTAGATGTGCACTGGAGGCAATTTTAGGGCCACCTCAGTGAGCACGTTTTTTCTCCCAAAGAATGCACAGTGTAAGATGTGAGATAAAGAGAGCACTAAATATAGAAGTGCTTTAGTGCTTTAGGTCCACAAAGATGAGTCGACAGAACCCTCTCCTCCTAGCACATTTTTCTTCCAACTTGTTTTACCTTACACGTGCTACATGTGAAACACACCTAGAGAGGAAAATGAATGTTTTCTGCAGCTTGTTCTGCTATTCTGCACAGAATCATGAGATGAGTGTGGTGAGCTGCCCAGACTTAGAGCTGGTTATGACTATATTCAGAATAAATGGTATTATTCAGTACATTCTCACCTATGGGTAGGGAAAAAAAAAAGTAGCACTGTTATGCAGCTTGTGACTTAAAATCTCATGGTCACTTAAATGCTTTCTCAAGTTTTCAGTTTATTTGGATCAGTCTGATTCGTTTTGTAATTTAAATTATTTGATGGTTTTAGATGAGAGTTGTGAACTGGCTTGTCCTAAATTACAAATATACTTTAGAACTTTGTTAATCTGATTTTGGGTACTCGATCTGATACCTTAAAAGGGCCTAACTTCAAAATTTTTTGGAAGTATGATTTTGAAAGAATTTAGTGTACTTATCTCTGACCTTCCTGACTCAAAACTGTCAGAAAAGAAGGATGTGTGTGCTGATTTAGCACTGAAAGGTTTCCCAAAATAAGTAACTTTTGAGAAGAACATGATGATGGGGATGAAGACAGTGAGCATCTAATGCTATAGATACATTTATTTTTAAAAATATCCGTATTGTAATGAAAAAGGTATGACTGTTACAGATGGGATGAGAAGCTTTTTGTATCTCCTTTTAGGATAAAAGCTTGGTGTCAAATGGAATGTTTTTCATGGCTTTCCCAAGAATGCTGGTGTTCTATATATTAAGTAAAGTGAAGGAGTTGGGAAAGGAGTTGGAAAATGAGAAACAACGCTGAGCTACCAAGAGAGATGGGGCAGGGTGCACACAGCAGAAACCTTGGGGGAAAATAATCTGTCCTCATTCCATCAGGATGGCCGCAGCCAGTCAGAAATGAAGAAGCAGATGTTGAACTCAGGTAATTCCTGATGGAGAGAAGCCTATCTGCTTTCTTCAAAACCAAAGCTGATAGCTCACTCACACTTTAATCATCAGATTTTGGGGGAGGAGGACTACCTTCAGATCCTTGTTAAGGAGGTCATTGTCAGAGGTTTCTTTTGTAGAGAGGAACAGAAGGGTGGTAATTTGCTCATTCTCCAGTTCTATTGCATTTCCTGATGCACAGCTCAGGCTACCTGTTGACATGATTTCATTTGTCTTTTTGAGCTGTTTACAAGATGCTATTGCCAGACTACAGCAAGAGGATGTGCATGAAATCTGAGCTTCGGTGGGAATTCTTTCCCTGACTTTACAGTAGAGTCAGGATCTAATCCTGAGCACCCCTCATTTCCACCTGCATAAAGTGTGCTGGTCCCAAAAGAGTGAAGTTTACAGTTAAATTAGCATTTACTGTAAGATTCTGTGCTCACTGAAGTGCAGATATTGAAAGGTTTTCATTATTTTAAAGTGATTCCTTTCTTCCTGGTGATCATAAATATCTCTCTAGGGTGCTTGAAACCAAAGTCTGCTGGTTTTTTCTATCATTTTTGTACACACTTTTGTTTCACTTTACTGCATACATATTTATTTTATTGTTGGGGTTATTCAGAAGAGTTTTCATAATGCAGATCAGATGGGTGATTAAATCACAGCTGGCTTTTAAAAATACTCATAAAACCCCAGCATGCTTTTAAAGAGAAAACACATATAGAGTTCAATGAATTCTGAAAACAGATGTACAAAATACGGTATGGAGAATTGTTCTTTTGTTCTTTAGAGTTAACCTTCAAAGTGTTTCTCCTATTTCACTGCTCCTTTCCAAATAATTTTACTGCAGGAAACAGGAGGAGATGTTAGGTAGGGAGGGCAATGGCTTTAGACACACATTATTCTGAGGATGTCAGTAATTGGTTGCCTGGCAAGAAAGGGGATGCTTCCTGATGTTGTGATAAACTGCTTTTTTTTTTAGTTGTCAGGTTTGCCCCAAATACCTGAGTGGGGGATTTTCCCCCAAAAGTTCATATAATCCACTGTGAAAACCACCAGCTGTCAGTTGTTTTCTGCTTCCCTGCCCATCACAAGCAAGATCCCACCACGAGGCAGGAATCCTTTTCCAGATGGTGTATGCAGCTTTAATTTGAAGTTTGCCTGGTGAAGGGAGTAGTGAATGATTGAGCACTCACTAAGGCAAGAGGTAGCTTGTGACTCCTGTTTTCTTGAGTAAATAGAGCAAGGTGTTTAATCAAGCAATGAAGGGCCAGGAGAATGTAGCTACACAAATCTCAAATGTCATGATAGCACAGACACTGCTAATGCATTCCCATCATTTGAGCCTGTCACTTCTCCACAGTACATGGTGTGAAATGCTCACTCTAAATCTCTGCTAGGGAGCCACAGGAAGGCTCAGACACTGCAAAAGCCTCTCTGCCTCATTTACCCCTGTGAATACTTCCAGTAACTTCAGCAAGACTAGCTACAGGGGTCATAATATCCATGATTTTAGAACTGGAGTGTGCACTGAGCCTGCACTGCCTTTGTGAGAACCAGGGCAGAATTCAGAGATTTGTGTGTCTGTCATTTAATCTTCCCCAGGCAAGCACAAAGCGATGTTGCCACGGCCTGCTGGATTTTTTGCAGGCAACATCACACTTTTCACGTTGTTCCTCATACACATGTATTCAGAATGTTTGGAGAAATGAGCACACATGACAGGAAATGAAATGAAACAGTGAATAAAAATGAAGCTCTCTGCTGCAAAGGCGTCATAAGGCTGGGGCTGATAAATCTCCATGAAAAAGCTCTCAGTCAGGTCCTCAGTTCTGCCGCTGTTTCTTTAGCTCAGCTCCCAGAAAAATAGCTCACTTAGCACGAAAGAGCGATGCCTCCTGCCCCTCTTCCCCTGGGTGGTTTGGCCGCCTGTTTTTCACAGAGTGAATGAATGGAGGAGCAGAGCTGTGGATCTGTCTGCAATGACCCGAGCAAGGTTCTCTACAGAGAGAGCCCTCGTGCTCCGAGGGGCTGTGACTGGACACAGCGAAACTGCCACACACCTCCACCTCCATGGCCACCCAGGGCCTCCACAATACCTGCAATTCTACTTCTCACAGCATGACAGGGAGTTGGAAGGAACCCCCAAGCATCACCCAGCCCTACCCTTCAGCGAACAGCCCTTACAGGGGTTGAATCCACAACCTCAGCATTATCAGCACCCTGCTCTGACCAGCGCAGCCAATCTTGCACTAAATAGTGTCCTTTGAAGTTCCTACTCTCATTCATGGCAAAGTTTCCTGGATGAGGAGAAAAGCTAGAGAATCTATAGATATATATATAGATACATACTGTGGGAATAGTATGTTCTTCTCCTCAGGTCAGCTCCCACTTCAGCTGCAGCTTCTAATGTTTCCCCCCTACAAGGGCAGTGGAGAGGCCTGAAGACAGTCCTTGTGTGGTTATTTAGTGTAGGGGCATACAGTATGGGTACATGAAGGAGGTATAGAATGCAATCTTATCCCCTAAAGAGTTGCAGCTGAGCCAATTATTAAGGATTAGGAGCAGGCCTGATGTTAACAGGCCACAGCTGTAGCAAATAAAAGGAGCGTTATAAAAGAGTGCATTGGTGGGATATTGGACTCAGTTGGCTCCTGTGAGGACAAGGAAGAGTCAGTGCCTGGAGGAGCTGACTACAAGAAACATCAAGGAGGTACAAAACTCTGATAATATGGAACGCTTGCAGTGTAATGACAGTAGCACTCTTGCAATATAATGACAACAAACAGTGGCCCTGATGTGATTCAGGAAAAAGGACTTAAGTACTAAACTATGTGACCTCATGGATTTGGGATGACCCCATGGATTCGGGACTAAAACTATATGACCCTGTGGATTTGGGAAACAGGACTTGAATACTAAACTATTGGTAAAATATATCAATTGCAGCTATTAGTGTTTGTTAAATATGAGTATAAAAGATTTTGAAGATAAGTACTTTGTAAATTGAGAAAAACTGCAAAACTGGACCAATACTGAGAAATACATATATTTGTACTGTATTATGTTGTCTGAACATCTGTATAACTATTGGTTCTGAATGAAATATATGAATATATCATAATGTTTATTTATTTGAATATGTACTTCTAGAAATGCTGCAACTCTGTAATTAAAAGAAAAAGGAGGAATTGTAGGGGGATACAGTATGGGTAAATTAAGGTGGTATAGAAAGTAATCTTATCCTCTAAAAAGTTACAATTGTTAAGGATTAGGAGCAGACCTGATGTTAACAGGCCACAGCTGTAGCCAATAAGAAGAGATAGATAAAAGAGTGGGTTGGTTGGATGAGGAGAACTGGACTCAGTTGGCTGCTGTGAGGACAAGGAAGAATCAGTGCCTGGAGGAGCTACCTGCAAGAAACACCAAGGAGGTACATAACTCTGGTAATATGGAACCTTTGCAATGTAATGACAATAGAGCTCTTGCACTATATAATGACAACAATTTGGCAAATGGTGCAGCCTTATCGTAATTTTGGCAAGATCTGTAATTTAATCTCATGCCTCCTCGCACTAGTTACGATACAGCAATTCCTCCTCTCTGTGCAGCTGATATTTTCTCCTCTGTTACAGATCCTGGAATCCTGAGAGGTGCCATCCTCTAACCAGGCTTTGAAGGGGGCCAGACAAAACTTTTGGGAAGAGAAGAGCCTGTGTGCAGTGGCACTTTCTCTCCCACCTGTTTACCTGGGCCACAGGTGTGCTGGAGGAGATGAAGGCTGTGCCCTGGCACACCCACATTTCAGGCTGTGTTAGCATGCCAGCTTGCTGGATCTGGAGGTGCTTCCCAAACAGCTCTGCTGTCCCCTGAGCAGGGCACCCTTACAGTGAACCCCTAAGGAAACTGGAACAGAAAAAAGTCCACTTTCTCTTAAATAAAAAGCCCTGCCAAAATAACATGAGGACTGAGTAAACAGACTGCGCAGAGAGGGAACTGTAAAACTCTGAAATACCCTGTTTGGTGGAGAAAGATGCCTGATGGCTGTGATATCTAGTGGGGATTAAAGGCTAAAAATGGCTTGAGGCTTTTCACATAAGCACAGTATGTTCAGAGGGAAGAATACTTTCAAGTTTGGCTCCAAATATTGAAAGTTAATTTAAAGAGTAGGATTTTGCGGAAATTTTGATAAATCCATAAGCTATTGAAATGCTTTTTGTGACCTCTGCTAGAAAAAAAGAGACGGAGGAAGCATTCCCAAAACTGTTCAATAATTAAATGCGTGTTTGAGATGATTTTTTTCCCCCTGCCTGGCTAAATACATGTTTAAATTGAAAGTTATATAACCCTGTAGAAAAAAAAGGCTATGGCACAGTCTAATCCTGAATTATGTGCAGAATGGTTACAACCAAGATCCCTTTAATACAGCTATTTTAGTCCCAGCACTGTGCAAATGCTCTGCTTGTCTTCAAGAATTGCTGCCTATGAATTGTAAAATACTGGGGGCAAGGGTTTTTTTGGTATTTGCAGCACCCACTGACAATTTTGGGTGGCATAATTGAAGGACAGGCTTGGCTGACCGGGATCGCAGCCTGACTTTGGTTTATGTGCAGTCAGTGTTGCTGTGAGCTTTTTCTCTCCCAGAGCCTTGCTTGAGAGAGATTTCTGGGGGGGAAAAAAAAGGATTGGCAGAGGAGGGTGAGAAGAAAGGAGAAGGGGGACGTGTGGAACAGGGACGCTCAGAGACACTTCCACTCGCAAGGAAGCAGGAATTTAGGATGGTGTCTGACCTTTTTCAGCATGCAGCTAATGTGTGGAGGAAATTATTCTTCATACAGCACTGCTGTTCTTGGGGCTGTTGTACCAGGGAAACATGGAGGGTACAGGGACCACGGAGAACTCAAGAAGATGCAGCACTGATGGGCAGGGAAAGTATCAGTTTAGAAAGCAGTATTCTCACCTGATAAGGGATTTTGAGTTGTTTCTATTTTGAAGCAGAATACCCATCCCTTCACTCAAAACAATTTGCTTTCAAAATATTTTAAAACATAGTCATAGAAGGGCATTCCAAATGAGAAATCAAAAGATCTTATTTTAAAATTTCAGTTTTCTCAAAATACTAACTCTAAAATACCTTTTTTCCTATTAATTTTTTTTTTTAATGGAATGATGCCATTTCTACTACATAGGTTTTATTCTTTTGACTGCTTCAGTTTGCTTGATTTTTTTTGTATGTAGGGGTTTTTTTTTTGTAGAGAAATATCCATCCTGAAAAAGCTCCCTTGGAAATTCTGATGGCCACGCTCCTGGGCTCTGTAAACTTCACATGGTGCATACACAACTCTCTGAATTGTTATTCCTTTAAGCTGCTCCCAAACCTCCGCTAAATGGTAGCTGAAGCCTCAGTGATATTACAGGATCCATCCTGTTTCTGGCCACGCCTGTGGAATTACAAGGCTGTTTGGAAATGCCTTGCATGAAACTTCACTCCTTTTAGAGCCAAGCTTGCAGTGCTTGTACCACTGACTTGGGACCAACAGAAAATTCCTTATCAAACCACTGCTCTCTAAGGCACTTGGCTATTTTTTTTTTTTTTTTTTTTGCCCCTGACCCTTCCCAAGTTTTGCAGTTTATTACTCTCACCATCACCCATTTGCCCCAGCAGAATTAGGCACATGCTGCCTTTAACTTTCTGAAAAGCTGGGAATATTTTATCTCTACCCTGTGTGATTGTACATAACTGTGTCCTTTGTTCAGCCACGCTGAGCGCTGGCCCCCAATCATTTAAATGCATGGCATTCCTGACACATCTTCTCCTACAAAGTAATTATTACAGTCATTAAATGTACGAAGCAAAAGCCCCTAAAAGACAAAAGGAAAAGCCCAGTTTTGAAAATTAATGCATGTAAATAGTAGTTTAAACGGTATTTAAAAAGAAAAACACTGTCTGCAGCTGTTCTCTACTGTACACTGAGTACTATACCTGTTGTGCTGATGCTGAAGTCCAATTAATTTCTATTTCCTCCTTACTGTGGTGACCCTTAGGAATTGGAAGGATTAAAGATCTTTGACTTTCCAGCATCTTTTGGCTATGAAATGATTCATTACACAGGCACTTTCATTTTTTTTCTGCACAGCTGATTAAGAATGGACAGAAAAAATCATGCAACAAAGGGTGACCTTGTGACTCAGGAGAAGATGAATATCCACTAATCTGCCTCTCAAAGGCAATTATGCTTTCTGGTTTTGGGGTTTTTTTTGAGTACTTCTGGTTTTGATTGTGGTTTTATGTTGTTGGTTTTTTTTAATTTAAAAAAATCATTAAACAAGGTGAATCTTATCCCATGTGTTTACTGTCTTAAAATAGCAAAAAAACAGTTGTTGCTGCTGCTAAGATTTGCCATGTTTTTAAGATTCATGGGTTTGCAAATCTGTCTCTCCTAAAGAGACTTGTATTTGTAAATCAATTAAATAGGTACATCTCCACAACCATAACTGGTTGCTTCCCTGATGCCAAAGCCTAAAGAAATAGAACACCAGGTTAATACAGGATAGGTTTTCTGTATTAAAAAAAAAATTAAAAATAAACTTTTGTTTCTCTTTTACTGACACAGAAAAAGTAGATATGGCACTTGACATTGATGGGTTGGATTCGAATTCATAGAGACTTGGTTTTTGTTCCTCCCCAAATTCAAAAGTTCTGTTAACCACTGTAAATATTTTAAAGGCTTTTCTGAGCTCTTGCTCGCTGCCATCACTTCTCCAAACCCTGCAAGTTGCCAGAACAGGGATTTCAGAAACACTAGCTAAAACATCTTGACAAGCTAAACAGTTTTTAGAACTGGAGTAGGTGGACTTAGCTGACTTCCTGCCAGCTCCAGAGTCTGCACGCTGTCGAGGGAGATAAGCAGCGCAAGCGGAGCGGATTAAGGCTGGTGCCAGGAATCTGCAGATCCTGGGCCTGCTCCCATCCCTGCCATTAGCAGCGCCGTGTCCTGAGCAAGCCCCTCCTCTGTGGGTGAGCTAGGGGCAGGGTTTTCCTATTTCTTTCAAAGAATGTTTATTTTCCTCCATTTCTGAGGGTTTAAGCCCTCAGCCTTATGACCTGCACTTATTCGTGTGCATTTGGCAGATGCTGAACTGCTCACGGCTCTTAGCAGGAATGGACTTGAGCAATGCAGCCTTTTCCAGTTCAGATTTCAGTATTTTATACTTTTATTATGCTTTCCATGAACAACTGACTGAAAAATTTAGCCTCTTTTCATCTCTCTTCAACACGTACTGTGGTTGGCATGAACATCTCCAAAACAGGGAACTTGAGACTTCCTTCTGGTGATGTTATGATTCCAGTTGCATCTCAGTTATACAACAGAAATGCCTAAAAATACAAATTCTCAAATCTTTCTTGCTTGGGCAAACTCAAGAACAGCAGCAGTGATCAATTAGCATTTTTTAGAATGCAGAGTTTAAAATACTTATAGACACCCTAATTTTTAACTCTCTCCTTGCCAAAACATTAACATGCATTTCAACGTGCATCCCAAATTGTATTTTTTTCAATATGCTTTTATTTCCTGAATGTGTGCAGAAGGAATTCAGCATTGACTGATACACTGTTGTGTTTTTGACCCAGACCCTAAAATAGCTTCAAGATTCTTACAAACAGATCAAATCAATTTCTTGGCTTTGAAATTTCTGGCATACGCTGGTTCTCTCTGGATGTCAAAGTGAACAATTTGATATACAGCTCATGTCTCTTCACAGCTTTGAACTATCCATAACTTTCTTTTGGGTTTTAGTAAACACATTTCTTAAAGTCTGTGGCATGTTACTTCTCAAATTCTATCTGTATTACCCAGGGTCTTGTTTCTGTACTCTTTTCTCTCTTAGATTCAGAAATATTTCCCTGTATTTCCATTTCTATTTGCACCTTGATCTATTGGGGTTTTTTGAGATGAGAGAAAGCTGCCAATGGGGTGTTAGGAATAGGATATTTTTTAAAGTGTATATATGAACTTAAACATTCAGAAAAAAAGAGCAGTTTTTCTTCCATGCCTAGATATTAAACATATTTGACAACTGAAAAAATAGCATCAGTGGCAGAAACTATTACACTCCAAGAGCAAAGTCACAAATTTACCTGCTAAAATGACTTCCTTACTCCAGTTATCTCCCTCATCTAAGTTGAGAAAACTCCTCAAGGAAGTTCACCTGCTTATCTGAGCACTTTGAGAATCCCAAGAGCCAGGAGAAACCAGAGCTGTATTTCCAGCTGGCTCTCTGTGCCTTGCAAGTGATGTTTAACAAGCCAAGGATTTTCCTTTCTAGGGGCACAGCAAGTTATGAAAGAGGACACTTGGCACCTTCTGAAAGAGAAGGTTTTCCTTTATCTGAAATGGACCCTCTGACACTTTCCTGCTTCTTATCTGACACCTTCTTCTTTCATGGTCTTCCATTTTATCTTGTGACAAAGCCACGTGGTTCTGCTTGATCCCACTTGAGTTTGAAGATGGCAGCCAAGGAAATACCAACCCCTTGTTTTTTCTCTTCAAACATGCCATCAGTTCGTGAACAAAGACAACCAAAAACTCTACCCCTAACCTTGACTATGTTTTAGAGGCTACTAAACAAAACATGCCAACAAGAGAAACTCAGGCTAAAAATCTAAAAATAGAAAGTATCTTTTTTTCCTTGATAAGCCAGAAACCAGTGTAATCTGACTGGCAAAAAAAAAAAAAAAAAAAAAAAAAAAAAAAAAAAAAGCTTATCTTGTTCATTTCATGCTCATGCTACAGTTGATCCACTTAATTATTTCTACCATCATACAGCCCACTGATGCTTTTTTTCTGCTTGGAAAAAGTGTCAGTGTTACAGGAGAGAGATTTTATGTTCAGAGGGCCTTGGATTAGAAGAACAATCATTTTGATATTGGAAATTCATCTTTGGCACCAGACTGCTTTTAAGCACGTAAAAAATTTTTATGCTGACTTGTGTCTGTGTTACAAAATAATTTCAAACACTGGGATGGAAACAGATGCTATAGGCCAAAGAATGAAAACTGCTGGTTTAGGAAAAAAACATCTTCCAGTGTTACTAGAAAACAGAAGAAAGCACATGGCATAATAGGTCAGTTTAATGGCATTGTTTGCAGTAAAGCTGACATTTCAAGCATAATCTGCAGTGCTCACTTGAAGTAGGACATTTTGCTGGGCAAAGAAGGATTTGATACGTTCTTTTATATTGCTGTGTCAAATTGGATTAGAACACAATAAAATGGAGAATGTAAAATAAAGGCCTTTGGGCTCGCTGCTTAGGAGTGTAATAAGATGCACAAGGAATTAAAATGAATTGTACTCTTCAGAAGTATGTCAAACCTGTCATGTGCAGTTTGTGTGGAGCTTCCCTTTTTCTCATTCATTTCCTAGGAATATCCTTCCTGTGTGCACTTTCTGCTGACCTACATAAAGTGAATTCCCCTCAGTGACTTTGCCCAGCATTCTTCTGTTCTTCTAATTATTATCTGAAACAAGACGATGTTCAAATATGAATTATTGAAAACCTGTTACAGTTGATACAGTTTTGGTTTCCAACCATAAAATTCCCAATGGGGCTGAAAACTTTGCCAAAATTTCTTTCTGGAGCTGCCTGCTGGCCTGGAGAGCAGCCACAGGAGGATTCACTGCAGCACTGAGTAGCCCTGGGTCAGGATCCAGCTCCTGCTGTCAGGCTGAGAGAAATCTCAGCTACACAGACAAGAAAATGGGCTGAAACTTGGTTTCTTAAATGATGCGTGGAGTACTTCTCATAACCTCATTGAATGAATTCTAACCTCTGAAATTTGGGAAATGTTAATTGGTAAGCCGGGTACTCCACATTTTCGTTTATCTGCTACTCTTATCTCGGAACTCACATTACCCAAAATTGGATGTGTCTCCTATGTGCCATGAGTCACTTGCTTTGAAAAGGCCCCTGTTAGCTGGAAAGCCAGTGACAAGTCTAGATGGCAGGGCTTGTGTTCTGTTTGGATAAACAGGGTTACACTTCATGGGAGAATTGGTATCAGGAGGAATTAATAAATGACTCATGTTGCAGTCCTGAATTTCATTTCAGATATTACAGAAAATCTGAATGTAAACGATATGCTGCATCACTTTTGAAATTTGGAAGAAGTGATTCAAAAGAAAATACCAGAGCCAATCTTCTTCCTAAGTTAAAGCAGGGAAAAATGACCTGTTCACATCAAAGCAGCCCCAGTGTGCGTGCACATTCAGCTTTCAGTTGACTGTGAAAAATGAAGTTGATCTTTGGACACTTAATGCTGTATGAAGGCAGCCTTTCACTTGCAATGACTGTCATCTGCTCTGTCACATCCTTACTTTTTCCTTGCAGCTGAGAAGCAGTAACTTCTCCTACAAAAGCCAGGTTTATCCTTCCTGACACCAAATGTCCGTGCCCCTGCCCTTAACCCCCCAAGCTTGTGCTGCTGCTGCACTTCCATCCTGCTGTGGGACAGGATTGTGCAGAGATTTCTCCTTAAGGCTAGGAAAATATCCATTTTCATAAAGAAATTTCCAAGAAAAAATAATAAATGAATCAATTTGGTCTTTCATACGGCATGTTACCAGACCACAGAGGTATAAGGTGAGGGTCTGAATTCAGGCAAGTTATTTGTCTCAGAAAATCCTTTCCTTTTCAATGACTTCTTGTTCTCAGCTAAGCAGATGTTTCAGTGCTTTCCTGAGCCGAGGTCTAACAAACTTACCCTTTGATCTTACTGCTAATGATGTCTGCTTTATTTGACTCTAAAATGTGCACTGCACTGGAGTGTGGTTTGACACAGCAAATGAAATGTTTCATGACACTTGGCACTGGTGGCCTCACCCCTGTGGATTTCTGCAGTGTATCATTCTCACTGAAGGTCTGTCCTCCCGAGGATGTGTGGGATTCATCTCCAATGGCACTGCAAGGGGGTTGGCTCCTGCTCCGAGTAGAAAGCTCCTTCTTTTTTTGGAAGTAATTTCCGTGATTTTATACCTAATCCCTGTTTGGATTCCTGCACAGAACTTGATAACAGAGGCTTTGAAATACAGACTTCTAAAATACATTCCTCGTTTCCCTGGGAATATAGTGATGCCAAACAAAGGGTTAACCAATTCAGTGTGTTAAACCATTCACTGCTTTCATGGAACAGCACTGTCTGAACTCTGTTTGGCTGGATTGTAGCTCTGGGGTTTTCTGACTTTATGAGAATCAAGTCTTCAGTCTTTTGAAGAACCGAAGATTGCTACATAAGAAATGTTGAATCTGCAGTTCTGGCTGATTAGTGTGCTGTAAGTAACATAAAAAATCATGCAAAACAGGAAGACAGGCAAAATAAGAAAAGTAATATTTCCTTAAGTAAGTTTCAGATTAAGTAAGATTAAAACATTCTCCAGCATTTCTGCCCTATCAGCAGGGCAGTGACTAAACCCAGTGTCTCCTACATAAAACATTCTTTAATATATCCAAAGAACAAGAAATGAGGACTGAAAATGTACTGTCAATTTCCCAGGATTAAGGTCAAAGCTTGAGAAAGAGAGAGAATAGAGTATTTTCCTTCACAAATTCAACAGACAATTTCAGTTTTAATCAGATTAGGGAAATAAAGTCGGAAACTAATAAAATTCAAAAAGAAGAATTATAATACTTACATTGGTGACATATTCAATATCCTTCCAAATATTACATTCCCTGGGAAAATCTGCCAAATCTAAAAAATTATCCACTACCACTTGGCCAATCAAGTCGTGCCTGGAGAATCTGTCAAAGTCATACACAGAGAAATGGAGTTTCCTTGTGTTGAGATCATTGTAGGGCACAGTAAATAAAAAAACTTCATCAAACACTGGATTTAGGGTCTTTCTGTGCACTTTAGTCTGGTGCTTTGTTTTCCTGTCGGGGAGCAGATAGATCTTCACGTAGGGATCCGAAGTTCCAGAGAAGTCCTTGGCGGGCAGGTTGACGGCCTTGTGGATCTTCACTATCAGCTGCTCCAGGTCACAGTCATACTTGAGGATGAAGTTGAGTTTTCCACAGGCCTTGCTGTTGCTCCTGCGGCCGTCATCCGTGTCCAGGGATCTCTGCTTGTACAGCTCGGGCTTGATGCGGCCGATGCCCGTCAGCTGCTCCTGCTTCTGCACCTGCTGGATGTTGAAGTCAGGGTTGGACAGGTTCAGCTGCCTCCGGAGCGAGTTGTGCCTTAAAGCCAAAGGGAAAGAATTGAAACAGGCTGTGCACACACACGCTGAAGATCCCGCTCACCTTTGGTGTTTCCATAACGTGGGGTCGGGTTTTTGACAAAGGGATGAACCAGCTCAGCGTTTGTGAGAGCTGACCTTCAGTGTCTGTTCCCATGTCTCAAGCTGGGCTGAAATGGTTTGCTGATCACCCCAACAACTGTTTTCCTTTTTCCCTCACACCTGATGTAATAAACTCTGTGGTACTTTAGGCTGAAAAGCTCCTTCACTTTCATTAGCTGAGGATAAGAAAGTTGCTTTTAGCTTTAATAATTCACACTTACTGTGACTGAAATTTCTCCCTCATGGATGGTAACAAAAATCAAATTTGCAATCCCCGTTGAGGTGGGGAGATGTGAAAGTGAAAGCAGAATTAGGTAAAAGCCTAATCTTCTATGAGTTCCATTTTATTGTCCTATTCATATGCAGCAATCACTCAGTGCATTGGAGCACCAGGAGCTCAGGTTGAACACAGAAAGAGCATGTGGAAAATGCCAGCACAGGATTAATCCAAAGCTATCTATATTGAATGTAATCAGCAAGAGTTCCTCTGCTATAATTGTTCATTCATTCCTGGTAAATATCTGTTTACCCATGCTTACAGCAGGAACAACCTCATATATGCTATCCTAATTTTTTTTTCTCTTGTTGCATAATAAATACATAATCTTATGACTCTACATTAGTCATTTCCAGGATAAAATATTATCATGTCACCAAAGAAAAAAAAAAAATTCAACCCTTAAGCTCCTCATGGCAGTGAGAGGCACGGAATATCCTGTGGAGGAATAAAAAGAAGAGGCTAGCAAAGAGCCACTGGGCTAGTGCTGTACCTTCTCCAGCCGAAGTGCATCTGCTTTGACTCAGATATTTACTGGCTCTTCACATGCTGATCCTTATTCTTGCTGTATGAAACATAATCCTTTTTCCACCTGCCCCTGCACACACTCTGAGCCTCCCCCTTTCCTCTTCCCTCATGTACTGGTTTTCCAGTTCCCCTGGAGACTTCACTGGCTTGTGTTCAGTCACTCTTCTCCCCAAAGTCATGATTGTGGCTAAAACCTATGAGTTTTTTAATCCTATTTCTAACTCTTGCAAGAGTTTCATTAGCCTGCCCTACTTTTCTTTGGAAAAATCTTTGAGGAGATATTACTGAGTGTTCAGCACCAGTGCTAAGTGCAAATGAATATGCTTTACAAGCTAAATGTACGCTGTACTGGTGCTTTTAAAGGATGCAGGGCTCTGTGTTATCCAGCTCCTGAGGGAAAAGCACCAATGAGACAGTAGTTGCGATGTCTTAGCATTTTAGCTTTTATATTTTTCATATATTTGTAATCCTGCAATTCTTTAGTGTGTAACTCTAAACTCTATATTAAATGTTAGCTACTGTTCTCCCAGTTGGGTCAGGCAGAACAATTCCTCTCCAGGCCTGGGAATCAAGGACATCTCACTATCTCAGGCCCCAAGAGATGTAAAAAAAGTGAGTTAGGGGCAGCAAACTGGGAGTACATGGCTTCAATACCTGAAGCTGTAATTGGAAGATTAACCCCCAAAATGCAAATGGACCAAAATTATAAAAGTATGAAAACCTGTGACCTGTCATCCATTTTGGGTATAGGCCCTGAGGAGGGCTTTATCTGCCCAAAATGTACCTGAAGGCCTGCCAATAAATATAACCGCATTTTAGTCCCTTAATTTTGTCTGGCCTCTGTTTTTAGGTAGTCCCAAAAAGGCACCAGTTGTGAGAAGAGTGGAACAGGATTGTGATACAGTCGCTTTGACCTGCAAGGTTTGTTGGGAAGGATGAAAGTTTGACAAGAAAGTCTCACAGATATGTGTGCTTAGCAGAAAGATTCTTAACTGTAGAGTTTGATGAAGGAATAGAGTTGGAAGCAAGTTTTGATATAGAAGAAAAGAATTGCTGAGCCACTCTTACTGGATAACCAAGGAGGCAAAGGGTGTGTTAGTTAGAAGGGGTTTTTGTGGCTTAGAGCAAAGGATAAACCCACCCCAAACAAGAAGATGTTTGTACCAAGCAGGAAGAGAGCACCGGCAAACAAGCCTGTTGATGTGGCAAGTAGAAAAAAGGTCTCAGAATTTTCCACTGCAAGAAAACTGAAAAACAACTTCTAGCTTAAACTGTAATGTACTGACTTTTAGTGATTGGAGAACAGTAACATGAATATGGTAATTACAGTAGTTATGATGGGCTGTAGAAATAGTTAAGGTATAGATTGGTTCTGCTGTATTAAGATGCTCAGCAAAGACAAGTATATAATGCATTGTAACCAAAAGAAAAGTATATAATGCAATGTAACCAAAACTACAGGGGCTCCAGGCCTGCCTGCAGCTGGAGCTGACAGCTGTGGGCACAGCTCTGTCACCCAGCACCCTGGACTGCTGTAACCTCTTGGATGGAATAAATTGCATTTTGGAGAGCTGCCTGGAGTCCCACATCCCTCATTTTGGCTCTTACAGAGGTTTGTGCCCCTCAGTGAACAACTTCTGTATATATATATTTTTATATATATATACATATGTCGCAGACATCTTTTATGAAAAATCCTTTCTTTAGGATTTTTCCTCTTGAGAAGCTGAGAGGCCTCAGGAACAAAATGTAAACATTGATTATCTGCTGCTGTGGAATGCAACAAGTAAATCTTTGATTGGCTCATATTAGATGTTTCTAATTAACAGCCAATCACAGCCCAACTAGCTCAGACAGAGTTTGAGACAGAACATTTGTTATCATTCTTACTTATTCTACTCTTAGCTAGCTTTCTGAAGAATACTTTTCTTCTATTCTTTTAGTATAGTTTTAATGTAATATGTATAATAAAATAATAAATCAAGCCTTCTGAAACATGGAGTCAGATCCTCGTCTCTTCCCTCATCCTAAGACCCCTGTGAACAGCATCACATACATATAAAAAAAAAAATTAATATATATTTTTAAAGGAACGTGGCAAGCAAATTAAACCCTTTTTCCGATCAGCGTGTGCCGCGCTTTATTGGGCCGTATTCACGAACAACGGAGACGAATGGGAGCTACTGACCGTGCCGACGAGGTGGGCTCGGTGGTCTGGCGCTGCATGCGCACGTTGGGCACGCAGTTCTCCTTGTCCCCCGCCTGGGTGTCCAGCGGCAGGTCCGGGGAGGTGTGGCTGATCTTCATGGAGGCCTCGGGGAAGGCGGCGGGCTGCCCCAGGAACTCCTCGCTGTAGTCGCGCTCATTGGGCTCCGCGCCCGCGTAGTGCAGCGGCTCCTGCTTGCTGTCCTTGTTCCCGAAGGGCAACCCCCGCTCCCGCCACGGGATCCAGCACAGCTTCCAGGACACGAACAGGGACACGCCGAACAGGGCCAGGCCGCAGGCGGTGACAACCAGGGACAGCAGGCTGATGGAGATGTCTGCAAATGAGAGAAGCGCATCCCTGTCACTCCGCGTCTCCAGAGCGCCAACGCGGAGCCCAGCGCCTCTGGGCTGCAAATTTGCTTTCTAATTTCTAATTCTTTCCCCCCAAACAGCTTGGAATTCAGTAAGACTACCACTATAGGACATGAAATAACCCAACGCGGCCACGCAGCTTTCTCAAGGTGAAGAGAATTTTTAGTTTTTGACTCTCTTGGAGTTTAGTTGTTAATTGCTGCCCCAAGATGTGCGAAAGGTCTCTGTTTCGGCCTGAGCGTCTGAAGAACGAGTCAGAGCTCTTCAGTTTTCATTCTTAAGTTGTTTATTAATTCTTATCTATTAAATTTTCTTTCTGCCCAGTCAAGATTTGCTCAGGCACTCTGACCGCCCCCAGGGCAGTGTTGTCTTTTTATACTACAAACTACGTATAATGTATTTACACTTAATTCCCAATACCTATCACCCATGTTAGACAGTGCACTTCTACTCTAAACCAATCCCAAAGTGCCAACATCACTGCAGAAAATGGAGAAGAACAAGAAGAAGAAAGGCTGGATATGCCCAGATTCCTCCATCTTGTCTCTAAAACCCCCATTCCAAAAATCCTAACATCTACATTTTCACCCTGTGATAATTTTATTATTATACTATTTAAACTTCTGTGACCTTCAGGTCCTCATACAAAGCTGGTAATTTGCTCCACGGGTCATAATCAAATCTCCAGGTGTTCTGGGTTGCATGCCAGGGTCTCTGAGCCCCCTGGCAGGGTCCTTGGCAACTCTGGACACCTGGAGGGATGAACTGAGTTCTGGCATGACTCCAACATTTACAAATTTCTAAAAGTGACAGTGGATTGGAGAGTGACAGTGCCACCTCTCCAATGACACTGGACAAACCAACAGTCTATCAAATTTCTTTTCTCCCACAAAAGAATGCAAAACAATAAGATGTTTACTGAAGGCATGTGAGAAAGTTCGTTACAGGAATGTAAACATCAGAAGGCTTAGAAAAACTTAAAAAATCAGGGCGACATAAGACTTGAACCTAGCTTAAAATTACCCTCCACAAACTGGGTGAGATGAAAGGTCATTCTAAATCTGAAAAGGGTTGTTTGCTTGCTCACTCGACTTCTTGTTGATGAAAAAGCTGTGCCTGCAGTACATTTTATCTTTTTGGGTTTTTTTTTTTTCTTTTCATATAGGGCATGTCCTCCACCTGTTTTACCAGTTCTTACTAGCTTCTCTTCCAGAGCCTGTATTAGGCTTAAACAGCATGAAAATATGCACACAAGCACCTCTGTGACATGAATTTTTAAAGTATTTCACTGCTGTATCTTGGTTTATTATTTAAATTCCATTCCATATAATTTTAGACTCATTCCTATATTTGCAAATTATTTTTGACTATGAATGCATGGCTTGCTCTTCGTAATTTAATTAGGATACCAATATATCTTCAAAACTGAGGTTTTACTGGATTTTTTAACTCCAAAGGTTCTTTCTTTTCTTTTTCCAAATTTCTGGTATAAAAAGGAATGTGCAGATGAGTTGTCTGTTGTTTTTCCCCACATTTCCAGCATTATCCTACTCCATCAACAGAAATAAGTTACTGGGAGTGGGTTTTGCTATGTTTTGCTTTAAGTTGCAGGTTGGGAAAATGACTCAGTGGAACAGCTGGTTTTGTGGTTACAATGTTTTTGAAATGAATCTCTATGTGGATTACACAATACATCATGCCTTGAACACAATTAGTGAGAATTCTATTTTACTGCCTTAAATTATAAACACAAGCTGATCAAAGCAATTTTTCACACTGTGTGTAGGTTCAGAGTGTCAGGCTGCATCTCTCTAAGCAAACAGCCAGCCTGAATTCTCAAAGGATGGCAGAAGGTTGAAATGTACTGCTTCTACTAAGACAATTATTTAAAAATGACAATTCAGATGAAACAGCCCTGGTCCATTCCAAAATAAAAATAACATTTTTTTTAAAAAAGGGGAAAAGTCAATACCTTCTGCCCCTGCTGTGAGTCTCATTCTCACCAGCCAGACAGATTAAATTTCCACAGTGGGGGGAGTGACACTGCAATCCATTTCACACAGGAGCTGTCCGGTTTATTTTGCATGCTGCAAACCAATTTCAAACTATTTTAGCCAGCATGGCCCTTTCTGTCCTTCTCCCAGTCATATCAAGGCAAAGCTCATTAAGAGTGGGGACAGCACAGCAGCTGCTTGGAATTAGAGCAAAGAGTTTTTTTAGAGCTAAAATTAATTAAAGAAATTCCTCCCATGCATAAAAGGGAATTTGGGAGAGAGTGGAATGGTAGTTCTTGATAATTTTTGAATATTTATTGGTAAACAAATCTGGCAGTGGAGGCAGAGCACAACTCCTTTTTGATTAAAAAGCTGAGGATCAAGGATGAAGAAGTGAAAGACGGCCTTTAGAATAAAGTAATTTGTCTTGGATTCCCTGGAGAAGAAGCAAGAAATACATGAGAGGTCTGCAAAAAGGCCATTTCTGTCAAAGAACTGATTCAATTAAATGACCCAGCATTGAAAGAAATGAGACCTTTGGAGTTATCAGAAGCAGCCAGAAGATTACAAGGTGAGAACAGAAGACTGCCCAATGATAAGGGTGTGTGAATATGAAGGTGAGGAATAATTTGAAAAGCAGACCAGCAGTCCCCTACCCTACCTTGAAGGTGACTTTAGCAGAGAAGGTTTTCTAGAGAACAGACACTGAGAGAAGGAAAAGATGGGGGCAACATGAACTGTTTTTCATTTGGAGAGTCTGGGGGGCTTTAATAACATCTGTAACACCATCATCTCACAGCTTGCTTGCAGAGAAGCTGGGCAGTAAGCAGTGCAGTTCACAGCAGGAGAGGGGAGTGTTTATCCTTCATCCCGGCTTCACTTCTTCCTGACTCCTTTGTGCCAGGAAGAAGTTTTTGTATGAAATTCTTGTTTCTGTGGGTGGAAAAGAGACCATCACGGATCCATCTTGCTTCTGTGGAAGACAGCAGACTAAAGGGTTGTGCTCCTAGCTTTTCCCTTTCATCAGACAGTAATTTTCGCATCCTGTGTGCCTGGCGGGCAATTTTCAACAACAGTGCAGATCCATGGTGAACATCTGAGGTGAGCACAGTCCCACGTGAGGAGATTTTTGGCTGCATCCCTGAGCTGCTTTGCTATTCGCCACTTGTGCTGCTCTATACTGTATTTTCTGTGTAATTTTTACTCCATCTCTCCAGATGTCTCAGTTTTTCTAAGCCTGTTTAGCTGTATTCTCCTGTGGTAGCAGTACTCATCTGATGCCAGTGATTTCCCCTGCTTTGTACTGAGAGCAGGGTATGGCTTTACTACTTTGTCCTCACAGAAATGAGATCTGCAGCACAGAAAGTGCTCCTCAGAAACCCCTCTGTGAATGCCATGATGCCAGCCAAGCATCTTGATATGAATCCCAAGTCAAAATTTCATAGTTTTACCTTTGTCATCATGGCTGCTCTAAGAGCTGAGCTCCCAAACTCCAGCATGTCAGAATACTTGGATGATAGCATATTGATTAGGGCATGCTGCTGCTGTGGACAATGTGTTCCCCTCTAGCAAAGGAGGCCTCTGAACAGACAGAAAACAAGAGGACAGACCTTTAGGGTGGCCCCAGATGAAACATTCTTGAGATTTGGTAGCTGTCTCTAATCCTTTGTCTGTTGAGGCTGTGGCTTCAGTGTTAGAGGACTCGGGAGGCACTGCCACCATTTCCATGCAGCTCCAACCACCAGGAATTCAGCTATGGTTTCCAGGAAGGACAGAGGCTCTCTGAATATCCTACTCATGGAATTTTCTTACAGATACTCGGATGCAATTATCAATTTTTGACAAGGTTTCCATGTTTCAATCCCTCTTATTCTACTGAATTCCAACTCATTTATCTACTATGCTTATCAGCATAATTTTTTCTGGTTTTTTTAATCTGTTTGTTTTGTTGTTGTTGTTTGTTCAGTTTTGGTTTGGTTATTTTTTTCTTGTAGCAATCACAAGGTTAAAAATGATGTGGAAATAGCATGCGAAATTGAGTTTTCTACCTGTGGATCACACCATCAATTGTTACCACAGATTGGAGAGATGAACTTTCTTTCTGTAACAGATTTTATTACAGTCAGTGAGATAAAAAAATCCTCAGCCCTTTTATCAAAAAGACTCAGTCTGGTCATTGCTGAATGCTGAATCTTTTTACATTTTTTTACTTACATTTTAAACTAGATCTGTTACACAGAAAAGAAAAATCCCACTTTTTATGTCAAGGATTGTATGATAGGAATATAAATTGCCTTGTCTTCAGATTCTCCTATTAAAGAGAATCACAGAACCTTTGGAGAAGGGACCCTGCAGATCATTTAGTTCAACACTCTGCCCAAGCAAGGTCACCTCACACTGAATATGCCCTGATGAAATTTCTCCAAAGATTCAGACCTCCCCAGCCACTGTGGGCAGCCTGTTCCAATGTCTGAGAGCCACCAAGTAGGTTCATAGCTTAATCTCACTTTGGCAGGGATGAAATACTAAGTGGGTAACATTTTTTAGATCACAATAACCAGAATTTAAGTATTGTTGCAAGACATAGCTGCAGTTTGCAGCTTATCTAGTAAAAAAGGAAATTAAATGATGCTTCTATTTGTATTTCAAAGGTTTTTAGTATAGATCCACTGAACATAAAGTTTTATACTGACTTTGAATAAAATCATAGATTGTTCTAGAAGAATTTGAATTGTCTTGAACTTTTACATAGATGGTGCATGAGTGTTGTGTAGATAAGATTATTGTGTAATGATTCCATTCAAATACTGACAGTACCACATTGCAAACCTGTGACTTGTTTTTCTGGAATAAAAGGTTGCTCTTTACCCTCTAAAACTCTGATGCTGAAAAATCTCACCAAAAAATCAGACAAGCAAAACACACAGAAATGTGTTTGTCTTCTCATATGTGAAACAAGGATTGAAGTATTTTTTTTTCCTTCTTGTATTTATTAAGTTACCATTTGGATTGCTAAATTTTATACAAAATAAAATATCTAAATTAGCCAACAATGGGAAAGGTCAATAGCTAATGCAGATCAATTTATGTGTCTAGACATGCAATTGGAGTTGTGGAGTCAAAAAGCACAAATTATGCTGTTTGGATTTGTCTCCCTCCAAAAGATTCAAATGAGAGCCAACATATGATAAATAAAAAACAACTGAACAGGCAATTTCTCATCATCCAGGCACAGAGATGACATTTAATCAAAGGAACTGCTGATCAATAATGTAATTATTTAGACAATCAAGTTGTAGGTTGTCTGGGTGTGACTGGTGTTCTACCAAATGAACTCCTTTCCCAACAAACTGGCTGTAATTTGGTTTAACTCGAGGCTGAATGAGTTTTACTAGAAATGCTAACTGGGAGAGTTCTTTACACATTCTTATCAAAGTACAACAGGCTTTCTTTTCTCTGCTGATTTACTATATTTTTTATTAAAATGACTATTCTAATATTCCAGAAGTATTGTAATACACAGTTGATCTGTTGGGTGAAGTTTGGCTGGCAAGTGGTGAAACAAACCTTAGCAATTCAAAATCTTGCAATATAGATATTTTTAGTCCAAGACAAGCAATCTTTCCCTATTTATACCCAACAAATTGCAAAAGGCATTCAAATAAAATAATGAAGCTAATCTTTTTTCTGAATAATCATATTACTAGAATATAGGATATATTGAGACAGATCAATCTTTGCAAATATGATTCCATCCAAATTCAGTGGAAATTTCAAGGTGTCATTTTATGAGGGGAAAAAAAATACTCTTTTCATTACCTTCTTGTTGTTTGGGGGGAGGTTTTAAGCAATATGTTCAGAAGTCCAGTTTCTTGAAAAACAATGAAAACATCAGTGCCTACTTCTGAAATCCTAGCTGTGCTTTTGACACTCTAAATTGTTTTTCTTTTGTGCAAATACATCCATGGAGGGCTAGTAGCCATCATTCAGCTCAGTAGTTGTACAGCAGGAACAACCGGAGGGGTTTTTTAAGCCTAAAAACCTAAAACCTTAAGGTTTTGAACCTAAAACCCCAAGTTTTCCATTGGAGAAGGGTTAGGATCAAGTACCTGAAGCAGTTTTAGCCTGGTATTGCACTGCAGTTTCCTCTGTGCTTCGCAAGTTTTCCTTAATTAACATAACTTTGTTCAGGATGGAAGGTGTCCCTTGGCAAAGACTCCTGGGACAGGGGAATAACTCCCAGCCAATGTATTCTTCTCTGAAATGCTGTTAATTATCCTTAATACCACGTTTAGAAACTTTCAGTGCAATTCTTTAAAGGAAGGCAGCTGAAAACCAGGGGAAGGAATCTCAGATTAAATTCATTTTATAACACGTACATGCTCCACCTGCGTCTGACCCTGACATTTATGAGTGTGGACCAACAAAGCTGGCCTCAATGAGATCAGTGTCAGGGCTTCGCATGGCAGTGACATTCTCCATGCTCTGAAAATGTATTTGTAGCTGGGTCTCACTGGTATTTGAGGCTGTTATTAGCTTTTAGTGTTTTTTTTTTTTTATTCCCTGGTTGTGTGTTCTACATCTTCTAGGTAGGCTTCAGGGTATGTAAAGCTCTTGTGTTGGTTAAGACACTGTTCTAATCCTCTGAGTGGCTTGCATGTCTTTTTATTCCTGAAAAGTGCTACAAATTCCACTTTATCAGTGTGTGCCTTCTCTTCATCTGCTTTGCTACGGTTACAAAATTGTTTAATGTTTTTTGCAGGTACTGTTTAACATTAACTAAGTCTCATAAATATAATCCTAGGACTTCACCAAGGTACTTGTCAATCAGTTTAAATCTACATAAATTTCACAGCACAATTTCAATATGAAATCAGAGTTACTAAATGGCCATACAAAATACTCACAATAAAAAGGGAAAAAAGAGTGAAAGATTTGTTTTTGCAGAGTATTTTTCCAGCAGGAATCACTGTGACACAACTCCAAACTGACATAAGATTGACATAATAGTTTATTGATAAGGTCAGGAGACTAAAGCTTTAAGCAAAAAAACAAAACCAAAACCAAAAACCAAAACAAACAAACCAACAAAACCTAAAGCAAATTGTTCAATGGACATTAAGTAACAAGAAAAAAGTACTCAAAACACAGTAAATTACACCTGTTTTTGTTTTGCAAAAAGAAAGTTTTGCTTATTAAGATGAAAAGTTACGGAAGCAGAATGTCTTGTTTGTAATTCAGGTAAGGTCATTTCACACTCAGATAGTTGATTAATTACAATTGAAATTGTATGTGAACTTGTTCTAAGAAGAATTTATTACTGTTTACACAGCGGATCTCTAATATATTTAGTCTGCATTAATGTGAATATCTTTGACAACTTAGCTGACACATGATACTGTGCTACAGTTTGTAAGTGACAAAAAAGCCTTCCCTAATCAGACAGCTGGCTGCATGAACAGTGAATTTTAAAGACAGAGTTGAGAGGAGTCGTATGTCCAAGGGCTTGCATTCTTCCCTGCCATCCTGCAGGGGTATCTACTGACAAGGAATGATGCTGTTCCTCTGGTGGAAATGAAATCTTCTGCTCCACAAGTGACATGGTCACAAAGTGCAGTAGAAAAAAGAATTTTTCATGTCTGCAGTAAGATTTTACTAGGTTTCCATGCCTCATTCTTGCTTCTTTTTGCTTATTATTGATTTCTCTTTCAATACATAATTCACACAACTGATAAAATGTGCAAAATTACTGTATACCTGTGGTTTTGTAATGCTGAGTGTAAAAAATTATTAACTGGGGGAAAAAAAATCTATAAATTAAAATGTAACAGAGGAGAGGACAGCAGTTCTAAAGACACCATGTGAGATTTTCAAGTCCTCTGTGTATGGAGATGGCTTTAATGGCTCTATTTTACCCTGTTAGGAAAAATCATGGGGAGTGATGCATCTGCAGGACAGGAAAAGTAGCTGGAGCAAAGGAACACGAAATCTTCTAAAAGCCATTTGGCATTTGAGGCATGGTTATGTTTTAGCTAAAAGGGAAAGCTGGTGATATTGATAGTGGAAAAGAAATTTCGGGGGTAGACACTCACACTGCAAATTCCTGTGACCATCAGTCCTGTGAGGTCCTTCACAGTGAGAAGTTGTGCTTTGTAGGACTAAAGCTCCTGTGACTTTTTTCTGCTTCTTCTTTGCACGTGTCAAATCACAGAATCAGATTATTTATTCCAAGAAAACAATTAATAAGATACACTTTGACTTTTCTTTTTCTTGCAGGATCCTTCACAAAGTGAAGCAGAGATGTTAATTAATGTTTAGCAAGTGTTTATCCTGGCTTTTTTTTATGGTAGGCAAAGTAGAAGTTGCTGCAGTAATTGAAGAATTTAACTTCTCATCTAGTCGAACAAAATGACTAGTCACTTCTGGCAAATACTGTGTATGCTCCCTCATTAGCAGAATGAAAGGTTTTAATAGCAAAATGAATGATGGAGAATGAATAAAGAATAACCTACGAGAAATTTTCCAGTAGAAATTTTTTTTTGACAAATTGCGCGTGTTAAAAATTATGAAACCATCAAGATTTGTGAATATTTTAATGACTAAGCCATCTGAGCTCACATTAATCTTGAATATTATGACCCTATGAATAATAATGAAGAGAAATTGCCATTTATTTCTGCAGTATATAGCCAGCAGCAGGAAGACCCCAGGTTATGGAAGAGCAAACATCTCATTTGAACCATGCCAAAAAGCTCCAGGTTCCATTATAGTCCTTGAAAGCCCAGTAAGCTGCAATAATAGTAAAGTGTTTTAGAGTACTAGAGGAAATGACAGAGCAGCATTTCACTTCTCATTTGTATGAATGTGTACAGTAATATTCTCCCAAAGTGCTCAAAACAACAGCTAGAGAGATCATAAAATCATAGCATGGTTTGGGTTGGGAGGGACCTTACAGATCATCCCATCCAACCCCTCTGCCATGGGCAGGGCCACCTTCCAAAATTTGGGAAATTAAATAATTCACAAATTAGTGGGAGATGTAGACAGAGCCCTAAAGAATATGAAGGGCTGTTTGAGCTTCCACAACATTTAAGTTTCACATTAATACCTGAAACCTAAATATATACACACGAATCTATAACCTGATGAATATGATTAACAGATACTTTCTCAGAGACAAAAAGTTAATAGGAGCTGTGTTGCTCATACACTTCTAGTCAAAATCTGTATTTTTCTTTCAAACTTCCATTTTTTTTCCTACTAGAAGCACTGAATTTAACCAGTGGTCTCTCCTCCATAATCTTATTAAGTCTAGCGGAAACCCTTAGCCTTTCTGATTTTGAATAACCTAAAAAAAAATATCTATTTTTGAACCTTTCTTAATTTTTAGGTGTATTTTGGTTTTGGGGTTTTCAAAATAAATATGTAAGAAATAAGACAGTATTACTTTTCTGGACAATTTACGTAGAGTAGAAGTGCAAGCTTCTCTTTAAAGTCAGATTGCTTGCAATGGAAACGAGGTCAATTATTTCATTAGCTTCCTTTTCAGAATCAACGACTCTAAACCTACATTATGGGAGGCTGGCACTCCACAGTGCTTCAATATTTACAATACTTGCTTTACATTGAAGGAAGAGCCAAAATTCATTTGCTTTCTCTATACTGGCACATCATAAAAAGGTTGTCATGAGTGTTGAAACCTCTCAAGGGACTTCAAGAAAGCTGCCTGCATAGACTGAGATGGATAAGGAGGAACTTTATTGCTTGTTGCCATCACAAATCACTAACGTCTTAAGCTGATTAAACATCTTAGCCTGATTTTTCTTTTAAGAGGAGGTTGCTGGCACAAAGGGAAATAAAGGCAGCCTTGAAAGCATTTATCTTTCTCAGATGAGGAGCCAGATGTACTGCAATACTCACATTGTCTTCTGTTAAAAATACTTCAGCCACGGCTAATGTATTCTGGGTCTGTTGTTTTTTGTGAATTAAGGGTTCCCACTTTATAACAGGAAGATTTTTGGGCTGATCCATAAGTACTAGGATGTGATGAAAGCCTTACTGGCAGGGATATTTACTACTAGAAAAGATAATGAATTAATAATGTACCATCAAATCATGTCTACTATGAATCCACTGTTAGAAAAAAAATATGGAATATATTTTTTTTTCAATTCATACTCCACTGATAGAGAGCAAAAGAAATAGCTTAAGACTTTCAGAATTATGAGTGAGTAATTTCGGAAGTCATAAAATCATGGAATCATTTGGTTTGGAAAAGATCCTTAAGATCAAGTCCAAATGTCTTGTCTGTCAACAGCACTGTCTAAGAGAAAACTGCAGAACAGATATGAAAACAGAGAAAATCAAGAGAAATCTGAAGTGAAACATCTTAGGAATGCAGCAGCTAAAGAACAGAACTGAGAAACAGATTTGATAATATTATCATTCAGACTGCTCTTCTTCTTTTTCATTCCTAGACATGGATTATTTTAAAGCTGAGATGCTCTTGGAAGCCTTCCTAATTTTGGCAAATCTGAATACAGAAAAGAACTTCAACTTGCTTATTTTTGCAAAGCATCTACTAAAGAATGTATGCTTTGAGTAAGATTTGAATATATCTGGATTGCTGTTTTCTTGGGCTTAATTGTACAGCCATGCAAGACATTTTATTTAAAAGCAATCTGTAGAAAGAACAAGAAGCAACAAGTCTTGTAAACAGAGCAATTTCTTATGAACTGAATAATTTCATGTTGTATTTAGTAGTGAATATAAAATTGAAACTGGAAAGCTTGAGGGGTTTTTCTTCTTGTGTTTCTCATTCCAATTCTGCAGCTTTCTCAGGGAACAGCAAACTGAAGGTACTGTAGCACACTGAGGGATGAACTCAGGGCTTTACTCTCTACAGCTGCTGATTTAAGCACTTTGAGCTGTGATAGATTAAAAAGAGGAAGAAAAAATCAAGATGACAATAAATCTGAGCCATGCACTTCAGCATCAGTGAAGCAACCATGGGATTGCTGCTCTCCAACATAAATGTCAGAGTTCATGGATGATATGCAAAACTTCTGTCAGTGACTCAGGAAGATTAGAGTATTAATATGCCCTTAAATTCCCTAAGTGTATGAATACGCTTTTAAATTTCCTGGGTGAAACTGGGCACCTCTACCTGGGGAAGCATGGCCCTGCCACACTCAACAAATCACTCACTGGGAAAAGGGCAGGAGCTGCTGAGAACCTGCTGGATTCATGAGGAAAACAAATGTTTACAGGGAGACAGGTGGGGGACAAGGGACAACTATGAGACTTGGCATAACCCTACATGCTGTCAACCCTGATCCCTCTGGTACCTTCCTGTTAACAACACCCATAGCTCTGGACCCATAGAATAATAAACCAGAAATGCCACACAACAGTATCAATCACTAATTCTTCAATGCTAGAAATCCTGGCAACTATCAAGATGAAGATATTTCAGCATTTATGAGAAACAGCCCACTTTTGCCTTTCTGCCTCTATGTAAAACCAGACATTTTCCAACAAATGCAGTCCTGCAGAAGGGCCTGCTGTCCTAGAAGTTAATTTATTTTTCATTCATCTTGACATAAAGGTCAAGATAGTAATGCTTCAGCATTTCAGGGTTTCAAGGCTGATAGTAGCTTCACCAAGCACATTAGCCTTGCATCTCTCTGGGGGTTTCAAAAGCTGCAAGGGGCCTTGTGGTAGATTTTGCACCTAAGAAAAGCAGGAGGTGTTTTTATTTTAGATATTTAAAATCACTGTGAGCCACAACTCAAGAAACCTCTGAACACCACAGACTAAGGCCAGAGAAAGGATCAGAAGCTGTTGTGCTCATACAAAAAGTCATTTACAGCAATGGCTGCATGTTGAACTCTATTTAAGGGTATCAACCACTTTAAAGAAGTGTATTAATTTGATGCATGTAAAAATATCCAGCCACTAAAATATGAATTGTTAATATCTTAAAACTGTCCTGAAGATTTTAATCTATTTCCCTCTATGACAATGAACAGGCAGACTTCATACACTCCATTTTTCCAACAATGCAGATGGATCCACACCCATTTACTTTGCTTTGTGTGTTCAGAAGTTTCCCCTTCTCTTTCTATTCTTCTCCCTTTTTCCATCCCTCCCCTCTGCCATACACACTCACACAAGACCATCCCAAATCTAAGATACATCAGCATGGGTGGAAAGATAAGATTCTGAAGTATGTATTAAATACATATAAAACGACCACTGGCATAAGCTTAATAAATAATATCTATTAACATAAGCCTGAAGGGCTTTGGTGGTCTAAAAAATGACTAATGCTGAGTAGGATGGCTGGAGCCACAGGTCCTTGCTGTGTTTTGATGGAGCTGAAAGGGGCTGAGAGAGAAAGCCAAATGCAAGCTTCCCTCCTTGACCTCACAGGGGCTGAGTCTCCCTCCCTGGAGGTGTTTAAAAGGTGTCCATGGCACCTTGGCACTCAGGGCCAGGTTTCTGTGGAATTCCCAGTGCTGGCTTAAGAGTTGGACTCAATGATCCTAAAGGGGCGAGCTTGGAATTACAAAGGTAAACCATCTAAAGCACCTATGAGAGCCCAATTTAAGGACTCATTTAATTACTCTTCAGGAGTGATTAAGAGGAGTTGACACTTTCTTGCCCAAGTCTCCAGACCACCTCTCTGATGCACAGTTACTTCATTAACGTCCATCAATGTTGACCTCCTGGATTATGACATGAAGGTCCATTAAAAAATATTTTTCTCCGGTGCTTTCAAATATCATACTAATAGGAAAAGATATGAAAATTCAGATTTCTAATCAGAAAGATGTAATTTATAATGCTTTAAAGGGCAATTTTCAAGCTATTTTTTTTCAGTCTTTGTTTAAGTTTAGTGACCTCTGCTATTTATCTGGGACATAAGTGATAGCCTTCTGTCCTTATTTAAATAATCAATGAATCTGCTGTTGTTGATAGGGTAATTTTTTTTTTTTTTTAATCAAGATTTACTCATGAAAGCTGTGAGAATGCATAAAGATGTGTCTGGACAGACACAGTTAAAACCACTGTGAATAAATCTGTATCAGTAGAATGTTAATGGAATGCAAACAGCACAGAAATGTGTTCAGAAACCCTAGTGGATATTTGAAGAATTGTTTGTTTTTCTATTCACAATACCAAGTAGGCCATAGAACAAAGCTGTTAAATTATCTCAGTGATTAAACTGTTAATCACTAAGTAGCTTTTCCATTTATAATCATCCAAGTTACTTAAACATCTTTTTAGAAACAGGCAAACCAAGACACAGAATAGAAACCCACGACACAGCACAGCTCTCAAGGTGAGCCTTTGGAAAAGAGGCTGAAAAGTTAAAAATGGAACCTGGATCTTCTCACTCCTCACTGCGAGTCTAGCAGCTTTCCAGTTGCTTCTAGAGAAGCGTGATGCAACCGAAGAGAAGGGAGGCAGGGAGCTTGACAAGCATTGCTCAGCCCACAAGCAAGGTTTGGACCACCAGACAGCTGGGACAGCTTTTTCAAATAAAAAATCCAGTTAAAAAGGAGTTAATTAAATAACTGAGTCCTGAGAAAGCTGCCATTTCTCCAAATGCACCTGCTTTCAGCAGGCACACGGCCAACACGTGAAGGACTGAGAGGATGAACAGATTTTGGAGAAGGAAGGTGATACAGGCAGCTGAAAAGCCACGTCACCAACCCTGCAGAGTAAAAAAACCTCATGCTGAGAATCATTTCTTAGGTTGTAAAGCAGAAGGATTTCTCTTTTCTTCCAGACTAGATTCTAGGAAGACTGAAATACCATGAATCACTGATATCACTGAATCACGAAGACTGAAATATCATGAATAGAATGGTTTGGGTTTGGAAGAGACCTTAAAAACCATCTACTTCCAAGCCATCTGCCAAGGGCAGGGACACTTTCCAACAGACCAGGTTGCTCAGAGCTCCATCCAACCTGGCCTGGGACAATTCCAGGGATGAGTCACCCACAACTTCTCTGGGCCTCACCACCCTCACAGCAAAGAAATTTTTCCTAATATCTAATCTAAACCCACAATCTTTCAGTGCGGAGACATTTCCCTTTGTCCTGTCACCACAGGCCCTTGTGAAAAGTCCCTCTCCCTCTTTCTTGTGGGCTCCCTGCAGGTACTGGAAGGCCACATTTAGGTCACCTTCTCTTTTCTGGGCTGAAAAAACCCAATTTTCTCAGTTTTAATTTGTAGGAGAGATGCTCCATCTCTCTAATCATCTTGTTGGCCTTCGGTTCATATCATACCTGTGCAAACTACAAAGCTCCAAATCAGTTATAATCAACATCTGTAATAAAAACTATGAAATAGAGGTTTTGATAAGTGTAGCAATTCTGGAAGATCTAAGCAAAAAATCCAAGGAATGGTATTTATCTACAATCTTTAATGATTCCTACAGTTAAGATTTGCAGTTGTCTTCCATGCCCCAAGTGATACACCCCATTTTCTTGTGGAATATGCAACTGTAATGCTACATGCAATTGCTGTCAAAGTTAACAGCCTCTTTCAAGTTGAAATTCTGCAGATTTCAATCTTGCTGTGCTTTCTTCTGAAGCAAACTGCAGCACTTCTTTTACAATCTTTTATAATCAAAAGACCATTTTACATATTACATAAGAACCTTAATCTGATAATTAATTGAATGGAGAATAGCAAAATAATTAACAGGATGAAAAGTAAGATCTAAACTAGTTTGAATATCCTGGAAATCATTTCATGGTATTTAGGCTTGTTTTTTTTTCAATTTGCAAGAGTTGAAAAAAAATTCCTTTTTTCATCCAGCATTCTGATTAAAGATATTTTTAATGTTTTAGATGTACAATTATTGCCACTATTTGTCAAATCCAGACTCTTGGAGATATTTTGTGCTTGCTGCAAGCAGAATCTACACTCCCTACTATAAAATGTATTAGACTGGATTTGCATTTTCTTTAATTAAGTTGGATCTGTATCTTGCCTCCTGAAATTATTTTCTCCAGAAAAAATTACAACAGCTAGTTTCTTAACATGAAGAATTGAAGAGTATCCTCTGCTTTAGCAAGGATAGCAATGAAATTTCTGATTAGAAATTTCCAACCAATCCACTACCACATGAAAAGAGCAGGTGCCCTCATGCTAAACCTGAGAACCCAACCTGTCCTCCAGTATCCAGCCTCTGGATAAGAGCAGGAGACAATGCAGCTCTTCATTCCTGGGAAGGAAAATTTTGCAGATTCCTGTTGTTGATCTGTGAGAACAGCTTCCTTTTTTTTTTTTTTTTTTTTTTTTTGCTGCCCTAGACTGTTTCTTGGCAAAGCTCTTCATTTTATTGAGGTTTCTAGACAGTCCATGCTAATTCTGGAGCCTTGGCTGCTTAAATAGCAAATATTGCCAGGATAGACTGGCAGAGGAATTCATGTGAGCCATTCAGTGCTGCTTCTACCTTGTGACCTCGAGGATGTGGAGCAAATACATTGCTTTAAAGAACTCCAGTTTCACATGCAGAAGGAATTGCTCTGTCTTACAGACTGCACAAGAACTTGTTAACTTTGGTCCTGGTGTGCAGAGAATCCAGCTCCTCTTGCTGTGTCCCACAGTTTGGTAATGGAGATGGACTTGTCCTGCCTTTATGAACAAGCTCCTGTCCCTGAAGCCAGGGAGATTTCAAGTACAGGAGGGCCATGAGTTTGGAACGTGGATGGTATTTAAGTCTCTGTAATTTTCTACTCTGAAGAAAAGTCCCTTACCACAAAGGTCCCCTTATTTTGAGTTGTGTTTTTGTAAGCAATTAACTCACCATTTTTGAGAAGCAAACATCAAACCAGCAATGTGCTGTGTGCCTCAGAATAAATACAGTATAGCAATTATGGTTAATTGCATATGAGATTCTCAACGAGACTGGGGATGAAACAAGGGTGACAAGCAATTTACCAGACTGCACTTTCAGTGCCAAAATCAATTACAACATTCCAAATCCTGTAAACATTAATAGCAAACTATGTGTCGTTGTGCAATGTCCAGCATGTACTGTCTAGCTGTGGGGAAGATGCAGTAACAGCTCCTTTAAAAGACAGTCTACAGCACATATTATAGAGGGAGAACAAAATATCTGCATGTACATAAAAATATCTGCATGTACATATATTGCTCCAAAGTGTTTAGGCCAGCCTCTGGATGTCATTGACAGCATAAATACACAGTAATAATCAATTAATTTCCAAGCAATGCTAAGCAATGCAGAATGAGGCTGAGCAGGAGGCTGAATTCATAGCACCGAGCTCATTATTCAATTTGGCTCACTACTGGATGATAGTACCAGGGGATTACAAATCCCTCTGGGGGTTATTCTGCAGTGAAATACCACCAGTTGCACAGTATCCTACTTCTAAAACAGAATTTCAAATGTGCTAGCTTCACTCAAGCAATAAACAAGAAAGAGAAGATAAACAACCTTACCAGAGAGAGAAATTATAATCACAGGGTATGGCTCAGTTTTTTAAGATGAGTTCAATTATAATCAGTGGTACCCTTTTCACACAATGCACGCACCAGGCTCTCCAGGTGGATGCACACAAACAAATGGGATGTAGAGAAGGGACCACCAGCCCTGAAACCTTCTTCCTGCAGACTGCCCTTCCTCGGGCCTGTTCTAAGGGGAGAACCCCTGCTCTCCTCATCTCCCTGCCAGAATTACAAGGAGTGTGAAGGAGATGTTGGTGTCAGCCCCTCATTCCTAAAAGCCACAACACCACTGCTGTGGGATGCTTAAGAGAAGTGGAAACACTTGAGCTTTCATGTCTTCTCTCCTCCTCCAAGACTTTCTCTCAGCTGGATTGCTCTCAAATCTGGGGTTTTCCTTGCCTTCGAAGAACTTAAAAAGTTCTGCTGCTTATAAGGGGAAAACAAACACAATGGACGGTGAATTTATAGCCACAGTGTTTTCAACTTCTGGTCTCTAAAAATAGTAGTGGGGGTTCTCATTTCTCCAGAAATATGTATCTCACACCCCACTTTTCTTGCTAGCTGAAATACACTGATGGGATTTGCTAACTTTTCAGCCACTTCCGTGGAATGACTTTAGGATAGCTTTGGGAACTTGGTACTTTTTTCTTTGTCATCCAACACAGGTAGATAAGGCACTCACCAATATCTACTTCTTATTCTGGTTCTACATGGCCCCTCAAAATAAATAAAGAAATGAGGTCGAAAGAAGAAAATAAAATCACTCATCTGATAGCTTGATTATATTAGGGGGAAAAAATATCTAAAACTGAATTACAGGAATAGTACTGTAAATATTTTCTTTAGACTCGGGTGCTTGTACACATCCTTTTCTCAGGAAGTCCTTGGGATCCTATGTCCTTAAAATCAACACAATTCCCATCATTGGGTTGACTCAGATGATTGTAGGAAAAAAAAAAAGGAATAATTTTTTGAATGACTAAATGCGAATGTTAAGAAAATAGAAAACTTTTCACTTGCAGGCATGACATTACATTCATTAAGAAAAAAACCTGACAAAAAAGAAGGGAAAAGGACCAAGCACTTCCGAGAACTGCATGTTCCAAACCTCCAGACTTGTGGAAGTTTGCTGTTAGTAGGTTGTTGAGAAGAGTTACCCACTGTAATTTCTCTAGAGCACTTTCATATAAGGGGTGGGTAATTAATTCTGTACGTTTCCTAAACATGAGCACAACATACATTGAGGCATCCTGAAATGAATAAACAGATATCCTTAAGAACAAGTAAACAGAGCCAGTAAAAAGACGCTCTTTAATCCCAAATGGGAAAGGGACCCAAACTGGAAATGGGGCATGTTAGAAACATGTCTCTCTCCAAGAAAAAATATGTTTTATTCTGCATTTCTGCTACAATAATGTGAACAGGATTACCATGACCACATTCCTTTCAGTTTCAGTCTCAAACGGTGTCACAGCAAGATGTGTATTTGTAATCCAAGCCGGGCCATGAAAGCAAACACTCAAAACTCTGAAATTATGCTGAAAATGGGGCAGTAAACAGCAAAATGCTGGGATATGCAAAAGATTACCTAAAGTTACCCTGTTAGAGCTGTTGCTGTGTCAGATACAGGCTGGAGCAAGTGGCATGATTTGAGTCTGAGAATGTAAATCCAAATTTGCAAAAACGTTATCATAAATGAATTCCATAGCTGAACAGATGAAACCCAGCACTGAAATAGAAGTTTTGAAATCCTCCTCATGCTTTTATTTAGTCCCATTTGAATGTGTATTCCACAAAAGCACTGCCTCTCAATTATGGCTTCCTTGCTGATAACAGAGGCACATTTCTATTTGCTAACCCACACAGGAGGAAAATGTATTCTGTTTATTATTTATAAGAGTAAAGTGCTGAGAGGCCCCAGCAAAGCCCAGGCTCTTATTTCGTGTTTGCTATGAAAATAGAGTGAGCCACATTCAGGCTGGCTACTTTCCACCTAAATCCTTGGGCCCACCGTTTTCTCTTGGCTGCTTTTTAGGCTGTTTTCTGCTCAACGCTTTACTGACATCACACTTGAGACATGCCCTGCTTTCTCTGCTGATTACAGACAGGGCATTAGATGGAATTTTTATTGCATATCACTACTGAAAAAGCAGCTGAAAGGCTAGGGAAAACCAGCACTGAGAGATTTCTACAAGATCACATCTCAAGTGCACAATTCAAAAAGAAAAACCAACAACCTTAGTTTTCACAGTCTCCAGCTAGTAATCTATGGCAGCCAACTAAAGCATGACTCCTGTCTCTAAAAAACATCCCTGAGTCAAACACATTTGTATTAACAGATTGGTGAGTAATACTTGATTAGCAGGCTTTACAGGCAGGCACCTCCTGGGCTGTTTTGTGTGGTCACAGCTCTCCTCAGCTGGGGTGAAGTCCTTCCATTACCTTGAACCAAGTGTGTCAGCATCGTTCCCTCCATCCAACTGCTGAGTCAGGAAATACTCTGTCAAAACTTGCTTTTTTCCCCTTTTTTTTTTCCGAGGCTAACAGGTAAAAGAATAAGCAACATCTGCTGAGTCAGGAAATACTCTGTCAAAACTTGCTTTTTTTCCCCTTTTTTTTTTCCGAGGCTAACAGGTAAAAGAATAAGCAACATTTGAGTTTTTGAAAAAAACAGTGGTATTAATATGTATCTCAGGATGACCTAGGATCTATTTGCTGTCATTTATTGGGAACAGCACTTCTTGAATGCTGCAGAAGGGGAGCTTCCCTGCTCATCAAGGCTGGTTATGCAACACTTCTGTATCTAATGTGTGTTTTCTATTCCTGTCCTAATAAAACTATTTTTATTTATTAGCAACATCTGCAAATTTAAGAACCCCAGCACGTGCTATACTACGTACAAGGAATCCAAGATCTTATGTGAATACCCACTGTGAGGTGATGTTTCCTTTAACGTCAGTGACTCTATGATTGCAGTTATTAGTTGCCAACTATGTTTCAAACCACTGGGACTGCCACAAAAGAGAAAGAACTGCTCTTCTTTTACAGCTTGGGAAGTTTTATACTGCTGGAGTCCAAGGACTTACATATTTCCTAGATGCAGCTGGCTGTTCTTGCGGTCATGCAACCCACTACACTCCTTTACTGATTGCTTTATCACATCCAGTTTGCTCACATATCTTTGAGATAGCATTTTAAGGCACTAATTTTTCAGCTTTCTCATCTGCTGTGCTTGGTGAGAAAATAAAAAGGGATTTTCACTGGCCTTGATGCAGCAGTGAAGACTTGAGAAAGGAAAAGAGAAGAGGATGGAGGGACTGCCCAGTTTCCTTGTCTCTCCATCTCCTGTACAGCATATGTCACAGCAGATACTGTCAACAGGGCTGGGGAAAAGAAGCAGACAATGGAGAAAGAAAGGCAAAGGGAAGAGAGCTGTTAAATTTACCCTTGGCAAAAACACCCCACAAAGGCAGCAAGACCATCCAGAGAGGAAATCCAGCGTGGGAGCAAATTTGGGATGCTGCTCAAGAGAACAGGACCTGGTGAAATAAAAGGCAGTCCTGATTTGGGGTTTTGAATTCCCTAATTCCCCTCCTCCCTGGCTCTCATGATTTTGAATGAAACATTAATACTGCTTCAGATGCTTCTTCCCTCCAAGGCCAATCAGCTGCTCGGCAGGGCGTGAAGCGGTTGTTCATTTGAACAGCTAACGAGGGACTGGAAGGACAGAGCTGATTCTGAGGCTCTTCCAGCACTGCTGAAGCTCACATTTGTCTTGACACACAGGGAATGACCTGAAGAGCCTCTGAAGAAGAGGAGTGGTGTGTTAATTCTGAGCAAACAACCCCGAGTTGTCAGCAGGGATGATTTTTCACGATACGGCCGTAAACATCCAGTTTTGAGGCTGGAGTAGACGCCTCGTCCTGCTTAGTGCCATGGCAACAACTACCACTGTAAATCTTCCACAGAGAGAGGGGTGCAGAAAAAAGGGAGGTAAAACTGCCAAATGACCAAAAAATGTCAGATCCCAAGCTTTCCATTATAACAAAATTACTGCTTCATCTCTCAGTGCGCCGAGCCTTTAGGATAAGAAGTGAATCCTGAGACGGAATTTTGGATGTTCCTGAGGGTGAAAAACTGCTTCCCCCTAATCTGGGAAGGAAAGAAAAGTTGAAGTGGCTGAAGATGCTGCCGGTCCTGTTGCAATTAAGGTCTGCTCTGGTTTCCAGCTCCCAAGAAAATGAGGAAAAAAAAGGAAGAAAAATCCATCAAAAGAAGAAAGAGCAGTTTTTGTTCACAGTGCTGGGGCTCACTTGCAACACTACAGAAGGACCTATAGAGTAATCACCATCCAATCTCGCTGGCAAACCTATACCTGTGCACTGCTATTTTGGGAACTGCTTTTAGCTATTTTATCATCACTGGCTCCTAGCAGCAGCAGGAAAGAAATCATCTTGACTAGTCAATTTGCTCTTTATAACACAATGACAACAGAACAAGAGACAGGTACAGAACGAATAAGGTAGGCAGGAACAAGACATTAACTTGAGAATGAGAGCAGATATAAAAATGTTACACCTCCTGCAGCTTAGAGAAGCTGGCAGGAACAGTGAAGCTGCTGCACAGGGAAGAGTCAAGGTGACAGCTTGTCCAAAATAGGGGAAGCCACAACGGCCAAGCCTTCTCTTTCCTCATTAGCCACAGCCCAAATGTCAGCAGCAAATCCTGATTTCTCAGGCTGGCTTAGAAAGCTACTGAACCCACAAAAAACCCACCAGCCAACAAACAAACCAGTGAGAGGACCCCAAGACAGACAAAGAATTTGGACAGATCTGCTTTATGTATTTTTTTCCTACATCAAACTCCACAAAGAAGCTCAAAAGGCTTCAAAAATCAGGACAAAAAAAGGCAAGTTTCAGTGTAATATAAAACGGAAATAGAAATTCTTACAACAGAGGTATAACACAGCCTTTCTTGTCCACTGTGTCCCCACAGGCAGGTCCCCAGAACCCCAGACTTCAACTCTGCTAACTCTAATTCCCAGGTGACAGCAAGTCTGCTTGGTGCACTTTGGTCCCTTAGGAATATGAGTTTTATCTCTCTCTTCAGAGGCTTGGATGCCTCTTCTGCACCTCAGTTCCATCTCCTGAGCAGAACAGGTAACAGGCACCAATCCTGTGCCTGCTGCACCTTTGTGAAACATCCCTGAACTTGGAAAAAACCCCAAACTAATGCACAAAACTGGGCCAGCCCCTCAACTTCTGTTTACCTGCTAAGCCTAATTTTTCACTTCTGCTTTTTTTTTTTTTTTTTTTTTAAAGTCATTAGTCATCTTTAATGTTTGTCAGCTGAAAATGAAAACAAAAAGGAAGAGAAGTTTACATTAGATTTTTGTTATCATGGATGCCTTAGTGGCCTCTGGAGAAATAGTACCCTTTCTTGATGCATGATCTACTGCAGGAGAGAGCACTATCACAGAAGAAAACAAAATTTGAGCACCTGATTAAGATTTGTGTCTTGTGTTACCCCGAGTAAATTGGTATAGCTTAAAAGAAACCCCGAGTAAATTGGTATAGCTTAAAAGAAACCCCCAGAATTGTACTGATAAAAGAATTTTCTCTTTAGAGTTTTACATATTTTTGAAGCAATACCAGCTCTGTTTTCTCTTGTATTTAGTTGCTAATGGACCTAAAATCCCTTTACAGCAGGTAATGCCACTGCTACACATATTTTACATCAGCCCTACTAGGGGGAATAGGAGAGCACTCAGCAAGAACAACTCAATCCCTGCTGCATTTCCCTGCAGCCAGGCTCAGGAAACTCTCTTTTACTTTCTGCTGTGCAGAGAGAACTCAGCATAATGAACACTTGAGATCAGCCTATTCAGGGTAGGCTTCCCAAAAAGAGATGGAATAACTCAGCATCAATCTTATCCATTTCACTTCTCCAGGGGGAAAAAAGATAAACTCCTCTTTTAAATGGGTAAAACATCTGCTACAAATGGAAACAGAAGATCATAAGACTGCTGGTCTCATTGATCATTTCCTAATTTGCATTGTACATTCCTTTCTGTAATAGTGGGGTAATTTGTACAGAATTACAAGTTGCAATTATTTATGAAATTGGATAGATGTGAGAAACAGCTTTTGGAATGTCTTAATGGGTACTGGTGAAACCATGAACTCCATAGCCATGAACCTCCTGCAAACAACAAAAGAAGCAGAAAGTTTTAAAAAAGAGCTGAAAAGGAATTGTATATCCAGACAGATGCCCAATGAAACAAGAAGTGTGTAAGATGGGTCAAACTTTATGTACTGATTGCACAGCTACTGAAGCTCTCACTGCATTCTGAAATTCCACTAAATGTGAGAAGAAAAACAAACTATATTGCTGAAGTCAGACAACTAAAACAGAGAGGAATTAAAGAGATTAAAAACTGGGCTGTAAATAAAATGAGATGCTGCTTGAGAAAAGGAGTGGGAACACCCCAAGGGGCAAACACATGGAACATTGGTGTATATACACATATAATTTAGAAAAAGGATGGAGAAACAAGGCATAAAGTAACCTGGATGGGAGTGATGAAGACTGGTTTACCAGAAGAAATTTTCAGAGATAAATATTAAGTGTTTTGTATACACACAGGAAAGGTCCATCACAGCTGGAAAGGAAATATTTAGGGAGTTTCACAGACTGTAAAATAGAATTAGGATATTCCAAACAACTCCCTGATGAACATGCAATGAACTGAAGGAATTTATATCCAAGGGAAGTCAGCAAGACTTTCTTGTGTGCATGTGAAACTCAACAGGAACAAAAAGAAAGTGAGAAAGTATCCCGGCAGGAATTATCCTATTTCAAATCCTCATTATTCTTATTTTAAAAAGAAATCTGGAAGGTTTTTGAAAAAGCCCTTTGAAAGTTTTAACTCCAAAATCATTAGTGCCTGACATTTTTTTTGTCAGCATGGTGGATTTACAGCAATAATCTGGAAGCTTTTTCTGACAGAATTATAGCCTGTTCCAACCTTTAGCTTTGGTAGACACATATCACCCGTAAATTGGCTTAAACATACACACACGTGCCAGTTTTGACTGCATCTGCTGCATTTGTGAATTCCAGCTAACCTTGGGAGATGCACAGGATCAAATCCTGCAGTGCACATGCCTGCCAAAGGAAGCCAAGCTGATCTCACTGGGCTAATGAATGCCTAAATCCAAAAAAAGAGAGGCAGCTGAATGTCTTGAGCAGCTTAAGCCACACAATACCCAGTGTGACCACAACAGCAAATGTAAGAAATGTGCAAACCACCACCTGTTATGCACAACACTTTATTTCTGTACTCTCCAAATTAGTGGATTGTGTACTTCCTACTTAGCAATCCTACAGAAAAGATTGATCTTGTAAAATGATGAACTTTAAAAACTGCAGTTGCAACTGACAGCATCTGTAATTAATTATTCTAAATTTTTACCCCTTGGACTAAAATGTTGTTAGCAATATGAAAGAGACATAAAGCTTTAGGTCAAAATAATCTCTCTTTATCTCTTTGGTCTAAATAAAGCCACAGAAGAGCTTAAATGAATGACAAAATACAGCAAAAAAATGCACAGTGCAATGTTCTTAAGTACAGCTTTGCACTACATCAACAATGATCATTATTTTCAGTGGGGGAAGAGCTAAACCCTAGAAATGTGGTTTTAAACAAAAATGCACAAATTGCAGTTTGTGCTCAGCCTCTACGTATTGCACATCAAAGCTGGTACAGAGCTGCACAGCCTCGAGACTGAGTTTAAGCAGATCTGCTGTTATGACAGCAATAATTTTGGACTTACATTTCTAGGTCTCTGAATTGTCAGTGTAATTAAACTCACACAAATTAGTTTGGAAAGGAATTTTCCAGAAAGCTATCTGGGGCAACATGTGGCTGATCATTTGTACTTGGGTCACTAAATGTGTGGATCACAAAAATACCTAACAATTCAGTATTCTACCATAGTAAAACTCTAAAAATGTCATTATTGTAGCACAGGTTCACGGGGGTTTTAGGATTAATAACCCATAAATCTCTTACAGCAACACCTCTGCTTAAGCAGTCAGAGCTTTTGGTGACAAATGTAAACTGTGGCCTGTACAAAGATTTTGGGTAAGCATAAGGAAAGCATAATTAGAAAATTATTTTCCCTCTCCCCCCATCTAGGAGAAATGCGCAAACCCCATTGAAATAGGAGGTGTGACAAATGCAGTGATCAAGATTTAGTGGCAAAACCAGTTTGTATGTACAAGGCCATAATTAACCTATTGCTCTTCATCAGCAAAACTGGCACTTAGCACAAGAAGTCAGGTATAAGACAGACTGTATTCAGTCTAGGCATCCTAATTTTCCAAGGTCATTACTCTTCAGGCCGTTTTCAGCGATAGATATTTTTGTTACTCCCCGTTGAAAATAACCTGTTTTCCTTGATGTTCACTGCACACTTGCATGAACTGTGTGGCTGCAGAGATAACTGATTCCTGATTCAGTTAGCATGTTATTCTAACTTGCAGCATGACTTTACAAATGGGCTTGCAATGACTTCAGGAAATAAGTATTATTTTTACATATGTGTCGTATTTGAGTAAAAACTTCTATATATGTGTCGTATACAAGTAAACACATTTTTATATATATGTCATATATATAACAGAAAAAGCAACAGAAAACTTTACTTTTTATTTATATTTATATAATTTTTCCACTACAAAATTAATGAAGAATTCACTATGATTAGTGAATTTTGTTAGAACCTTTATTTCATAAACAGCTTTTTTGTCCTAATTCTCCTTTTAATGGTCAGTCTCTCTATCAAGATTTTCTGCTTTCACGATTTTGCTGTTGTTGTTTTGGTTTACTGGATTTCTCTTTTTTGACACATTCAAGAAATTCTTCTGCTCATTCCTCCTCCACAATATTTGCTTTATCCTGTATCATGGGGTGATATTCCGTGATCTTGAGTGATTGTTTTCAAATGCCGGTATGACATTTTTTTCTGTTAAATACAAAGAGGTGTAGCTGGCACGAGTCTACTTAACACAATGTTACACACTGCTGTAGTTCCAGGGTATGAGGCAGACCGTAAACAACAAACATTTGGTGAAATCCCCACATAAGCGAGGACTAAAACCAAAATGGGAGTGGAAGCTCCCACTTTCCACGCCTGTGGTGAATCTGGATGCAGAGGCCAAGAAGGGCTGGAAACCACCTTCCTCTTGCCTTTCTCTCATAGACTTGAACCATTTCTGCTCCCCACAGTGCGCAGGGGCAGCCGTGGGGCAGCAGGGGAGTGAGGTTTGGTCACAGAAAACCTCCTCGTGTTGGGCTGCTCAAGGCAAAGTGCAGCTGCTCTGCATGTCTGGAAAACAGAAACTGATCTCAGCGGAGCAGGGCTCTTTCATATCTGAAGAGTATTTAACATGACTGTGTTCCAGCCTGATCAAAGCTCAGTTTTATCACGAGGGAAATCTTTGTAGCTGTCCTTTTCTCTGGTTCTGAAGAGCGAGTCGTAACTTAACACCTATAATTCTTTAGGTTAGCTGCAAAAGGGCAAAAATGCGTTCCAGGAAAATGTTACATGTGGTTATAATAAATTAAAATCTTTACTTTTATTTAAATTGATTTGTCTTAATTATAGTTTCAAGTCATTATTAAGTGCACAGGTAGTCCCTTTACTTTGAACATGATTTGCTCTTTTCTACAATTTGTTTCAAAATTTAGTTATCTGTTTAAAACTGATTTCCAAGGAGAAAAACAATATTAAACTCCTCCAGTATGACAGGAAAATCTCTGAGAGCCTCTTTGTTTAGAGGGAATTAAACTAGCAGAGCATTTTAGAATTCAAGCAACAGGAAGTAAATGTTTTTACCTTCTTCAAACTTGTTCCTGACTTTTCAAAAGAGAAAATGAATACCTATTTTTAGTCTTAAATACATAACATCACTGTATTTTTTTCAACTCTTGAAAAAGCACTTTGGTTCTCAAAACCTAAAGGAACTTGGGCCTCACATGTGCTCATTCATTTCACCTCAAAAGAGGAAATATGATTTACACTTGTCCTCTATCCTACAAAGCCTTGCACTAGCAGGGTACATTGAATACTATCAGGAAAAGAAAATTTAAAAATATGGAGAGCAACAGCTCACAGTGAGAAAAATAAAATGAAAAAACACACTGGAAGTTATTTCACCCACTCAAATGTTTTTCATGTCTTTAAAACTTGCAAATGCTTTTTGAATTTATTTAGATGAATCGAGATGTATTTAACGTCCTGATGAAACTCCACAGCTTGTTATGCTCCTGGAAAATTTGGGGAGGGAGGTGGGAATAAATCAGGAAGCAATTTAAGGTATAAAAATTTTAAAACACCTTTTTAAGGAACCAAACTACTCGCTGAAGACAGGTTTTGTTTTTCAAGTCAGTTCTGAATTAAAGGGAAACTTTCTGAGGTACAATTTAATTGCAAGTGTTAACTTTCTAGGCAATGAGCAGCCTACTGGCACAACACCCTCCACAGAAAACCTGGGCTCTCACATCCCACCAGAGGGATGGGAGGCCACGCTAAAGCCTCTTTGCCTTCCTTTTCTTTGTGCTTTTCTCTGTCCTGAAGCTGAAAGTAGACATGAAAAAGTAAAGTACTGATTCAAAAAATGCATAAATTCTACTGCAAGACCATAATTGCAGTTTCTCGTACATTTTTTTTTCGAAATCCATCACATTTCCACTCCCAGATTTTTTAATTTCTTGACTGTCAACTATCTTTACCTCCTTCAAGTACTAAAATCTGGCTTTCTATCACTGTGAAATAATTATCTCATACTTATGACCTGTAAAACACTTTATGCCATCACTATGCCCACAATATTCATCATGTATTCTGTGTTAGCATCTCTTAGTCAATTTTAAAGAATGTAATTAAGAGTATTATAAGACCTTGATGGCTCATCCTCAAAATGTGCAACCCAAAGCAACAGAAAACTTTACTTTTTATTTATATTTATATAATTTTTCCACTACAAAATTAATGAAAAATTCACTATGATTAGTGAATTTTGTTAGAACCTTTATTTCATAAACAGCTTTTTTGTCCTAATTCTCCTTTTAATGGTCAGTCTCTCTATCAAGATTTTCTGCTTTCACAGTTTTGCTGTTGTTGTTTTGGTTTACTGGATTTCTCTTTTTTGACACATTCAAGAAATTCTTCTGCTCATTCCTCCTCCACAATATTTGCTTTATGCTGTATCATGGGGTGATATTCCGTGATCTTGAGTGATTGTTTTCAAATGCCCATATGATAAACATTGTTTTTACTTCAATCTCTCTGAGAGGTCCATCTGACTCTCCCTTATGAATGTATTACATACCTGATGTGTTCAGGCTTTGCAATTCCCCCTCATGAAGCCCTTCAGTGATACAGAAATATTATTGACATTTTACAATGGAACAGAAAACGAGTCAGCTTATTAAGGTATCTAAATGCTTAAGGATGCCTTTTGGGGATTTTCAAGGTTGCTCTGACATATAACTCTTATTGAACTAATTGAAGATTTTTCACTAAATGCCTAATTTGCATTTTCAGTTTTCTGAAAAGCTTTAAAATCTGACTCACTCGTGTCACCCTTGAAATCCAGTGGACCAGCCTGTTAAACCCAGATCTCATTAACCCTTAAACTCGTGCCCGAAGCACGTGCAGCACTCCCCAACACAGGGGAAAAACACTGAAATACCCTGGAGAACTGAAAAATAAAGATGTGGCACACACCACAGGCATGCAGTCCCCTCCTGGCCTGAGCCACACAGCCAAGGGCATCAGGTATCAGGAGAGGATCTCCAGGGATCTGGCTGCTCCGTGCCGGGGCTGAGGGGCACCAGGAGGCTGAGCTTGGACACAGATGCTGGCACCAGCCTCAGCAGCCCCTCAGCTCCCTCCTTCCCCACCTAGGGCTGGGATTTTCCAGCGTGTCCTGACAGGGGACACAGCCAACATCCATGAATGGCTTCAGCCAAAGGTGCTGCCGAACTGTCTGCACCCACCACAGATCCAGGCAAGAGCCTACTTCAGTTCAGAAACACTTTTCAAAGCACATCCCCATGCTCTAATTCCTGCACAACACCTGGTCATGTACCTCATCAGCCACTTAATCATGCACTCTTCTCCACTCTGATGCTGCAGATCTTTTTAGATTGCTGTTTTGGGTGGCCTGAGAGCCAGTCACTCAGTTTGACTCTGGCACATCACCTTCACAGGTGCAGAGGGGCAGGAAGCTGGAGCAAGGACAGCTGCATCTTTTGCCCAGTTCTCCACATTCATGCCAGTTCTCCACTCCTTCTCCACTCTGAGCAAGGACAGCTGCATCTTTTGCCCAGTTCTCCACAATCATGCCAGTTCTCCACAATCATGCCAGTTCTCCACTCCTTCTCCACTCTGAGCAAGGACAGCTGCATCTTTTGCCCAGGTCTCCACTATCATGCACTTTTGCCCAGTTCCCCACAATCATGCACTTTTCTCCACTCTGATGCTGTAGATCTTTTCAGATTGCTCTTCTGGGCGGCCTAAGAGCCAGTTACTCAAGCACATCACCTTCACAGCTCGGGGTTGGGAGCTGGAGCAAGGACAGCTCCATCCTTCACCCAGTTCTCCACAATCATGCACTTTTCTCCACTCCTTCTTCTCTCTGAGCAAGGACAGCTTCATCTTTTGCTCAGTTCTCCACGATCATGCCAGTTCTCATCTCCTTCTCCACTCTGAGCAAGGACAGCTGCATCTTTTGCCCAGGTCTCCACAATCATGCCAGTTCTCCACAATCATGCACTTTTGCCCAGTTCCCCATAATCATGCACTTTTCTCCACTCAGATCTTTTCAGATTGCTGTTCTGGGCGGCCTGAGAGCCAGTTACTCAAGCACATCCCCTTCACAGCTCGGGGTTGGGAGCTGGAGCACGCACAGCTCCATCCTTCGCCCAGTTCTGCTAAGGAGACGCTGTCCTTCAGCACCACTTTTCTCCACATCCCTGTTCAGGCCTCTAGTGGCTGGAAAGGGAAAGGATCAGCTTGCCAGGGCTTTTTAAAGGCCGCTTTGCCCTTGTTAAGTCAATGAAACTCACCACACACAGCAAGCCGGGTCTGGTCAGTGTTATTTATATTATTATTCCCTTTCACTGCGAGTCGTACTGCTTCGTTTTGGAAGTCATGTGCACTCCCTTCTTACAGCCCACAGCACCACAAGCAGCTAAACAAACCACAGCCGTACTGGGGTAAGAAACACATTTTAATCAAAGAAATACGAGATTAGGTAAATGAACGAATCCCCGACGTGGCCACCTCACAGAACCATTTCCCAAGTCAGGGTTTGTGGGTAACATGTTGCCTGCCAGACCCTCTGAGACCGGCTGCAGCTGCAAAAAATAAAAACGTTCAGATGGAGGCCAATGGGAAGATGCTGCCTGCAGCGTAATTGCTCAGTGTTGTTGCACATTGGCTGGCAAAGGTTAGGGACTGCTGCTCTGTGTAATCGAGCAGGTTCACAACAACACCGGAAGGCTGTTGTGTAATACCAGTTCAAGCAAAACAGGTAGGAATAAACACACTTTTTCTTTTTTTTTTTTTTAATTTTTCTTTTTTTATCATCTTTAGGTAGAGGTGATAAATTTTTACTGAGCACGCCGTGTTTTAAAATTGCTCCCAAACAGATGCCAGGTATTCTTTTTGCCTGAGGCTGATGGAAAAAAAAAAAAAAGAAAAAGAAGCAGGTAGCTTCTGAAAGAAATCTGAAAAGCTATTATCAAGTGGTGGGGGTTAAAGTCTCCATATGCATTTCAAGTAGTTTTGTATCCAAAGCGAGCACTGATTTAAGCAGATGGCTTTGGAATCATGACCTGATACACAAATACATGACTGATCCTTTAGTAAATAAAAATTACAGAAAATCACAGGTGTCTGTCCTAAAATTACTGCTTATATGAACAAAGTAATTAAATCTGCCTATATAAACCAAACAATTAAATTTGTCTACTTTTAAAGAAACCCTATCAAACATTGCATGAATCACTCCAATTTGAATATTTTAAGTAGTGAAAAGCCAGAATGGCTGCAAATAGCTTTGGATACAAGCAAACTGAATGATGGAAAATTCCTTATTCATTTGTTGTGACAGCACATCTTTTTCCTCCCTTGAGTATTTTTTTATTTAGTTTTACTTGTTTTCTCCAGGCCTCCAGCATATCCAAGGATTTGTCAGGAAGTTGCACTCTGAGTGTTACTTCGGGATACTGAATTACAGAAAAGAGTGCCATTAGACTGCCCTGTGCTAAATGAACTGATTTATTTCAGAGAATAATGAAGCAAGGAATACTGCGCTGTGATGACTTGCTGATCTAACAGCAAGGCTTCCCAGTAGTGCAAAGGTTTATCAACTTCTGTCTTAACTCACTAAATTTCTCCCCATTCTTATCAACCCCAACTCGATGATGCAAAAACAAATATAATAAGCTCCTAATCTAAACTGCAATTTGCCCTCCCCTGGCATCCAGAGACAAATCCTCAATCTTTTCTGCTTTTGTCCAGCTGGAGCTCAGCCTCCTTATGAGAAAGCTTCCTTAAGTTAAAGTTTTTAAGTAAGACTGTTATGCCACGATGTGGAAGCCATAACCCTGACAAACACACACAAACCAACCCAGCGCGCATCCTGTCAGACCCGCAGCCCCACATCTGCCACAGGAACGCGAGGAACACTCTTGTTAGCTTGCGACACGCGGAACCGGGGAGTTGCGTTGAGCCGCGTTCCAGTCAGACCGAGCTGCGAGGCGCCTGGCCGCTCCACCCCGAGCTCCGAGAGGGCCGGGGGAGCGGCGGGGGAGCCCCGGCCCGCCGGCACTGCAGCAGAGCCCCGGCGGCGCCGGCCAGGGCGGCTCCGACCCGCTCCGGGCGCGAAGTTGCGCGCCCGCCCCCCGCGCTGCCGCACCCGCCGCGGGCTCGGGCTCGGGCTAAAACCCAGCCCGGCGGCACCGAGCCCGCACCGGGCACCGGCGTCCTCCCCCGGCAAACCCGCCCGGCAAACCCGCGGCCCCGGAGCATCCTCCCCGCCACCTCCTTCCTTCCCTGCCCCGGCAGGCCTCTCCCCGCGGCTCCGGCAGCCCGGGGATGCTCGGGGGAGCTCGCCCTCCTCCCGCAGCCGGGGCCGGAGGGAGGCCGCCGGTGCCCGCGCCCCCGAGGGCGGCGGCCGTACCTGAGTCGCTGAGGCGGGGCCGGGCTCTGTCCCGCAGGTAGTAGATGAAATCGCGGCAGTTCTCGTTCTCCACCGCCCCGACGGAGCACAGCTCGGCCAGCAGCTGCAGCGCTTTCTGGCAGATCTCGTCCTCCCTGTCGCCGGGCATCGCCCCGCAGCATCCTCGGGAGCGGAGCGGAGCCCTGCGGTCAGGCGCCGCGCCGCTGCCCGCCGCCCGCCTGCGGCCGCCGCGCCGCCGCCCGCATCCTCCTCAGCCGGCGGCGCCCGCCCCGCCGGGCCGAGCCGGGCCGGGCCGGGCCGGGCCGCCCGCCGCTCCCCGCGGTGCCGCGGCCGGGGGCGCACGGGGGTCCCACCAGTTGAACGCGAGGGCGGGGAGCGCCGGCGCCGCGGCCGCCCAGCCGCGCTGGCGCAGCGCTGCCGCCGGGGGAGCGGGCGGGGGCCGCCGCGCCCCTCTCCGCCCCGGGGGCAGGACCAGCCCGGGCCCCCAGCGCGCACGCTGCTCGGGGGAAACTTCAGAGGCGGCGCCGGGGCTGGCGGAGCGCGGGTCCTGACGGACAGCGCCCCGTCCCCCGCCTCACCATGGCGGGCAGGCCCGGCCCTCTCCGCCCGCTCGTCCCGGGCCGGGCGCCCTTGCGGCTCGGTGCCCGCTCCCGCTCCGGCGCCGGCGGAGTGCGAGCGAACGCCTCGCTATCCGGAACGCGCGCCCTCGCAGCCGGCAGGGGAAAGTGTTGGAGATGCTCTTAGCCCGGGCGGAGCGGCGATCTTCGTTCCGCGGATTCGTACGGACGGGTTAATAAGAGTTAAAGCACGGCTGAGAAAGCTGAGGCACCTGAGAGCCAGGCAGAGCCGGAGGGGAGGGCAGGAGAGCCTTGGCGGAGGAGGAGGGGGCTGAGGAGATGTCTGCCATTAGGCATGTTTATCCTGACAAGTAGGAGATCCGTGAGGTGCTGCTTCGCTTTCTGGGTTTGTAGGCTGGGAGGCTGGTGGGTGTCATGAGGGGAAAAGCTGAGAAACTGGCTGCTCCATTTAACTTCATTCGTTTTTTCTCTCTCTCTCCCTTTTATAATACTTCAGGCAAATATCAAAGGCCACGGTAAGCTCGGGAAGTTCAGCCTGGTGTGGATGTTCAGCCTCCTGTTTAAAGACTGCTGATAACGGTTCTAGAAATAGCATCATCTTCTAGTAGATGCTTTTTTTCTTCTTAAAGAAAAAAGTATATCATCGAAATGAGATGCATTTTGGGAAAGGAGAGGGTATTAATAAGAAAAGTTGTTTACTAATATAACTTGCCTCCTAGTGCTTTGGCAACGTTGCTTATGTCTGAAAGGCATTCCCTCCTCCACCTCCCCACCCTTTTTAATACAAAAATGATATCTGTAAAACGTGATTGTATAAACCAGGCACAATTCCACCAGTAACCAGGCGACTCGCTCAGGCTGGCTTGTCATTGTTAAGAATTAATAGTAGATAATAAAATAGTGTATAGCTGTTACAGTTGTTACCATTGAAATCATGCTTTTGAGGGCCAGAGATTTTGGTGCCATCGGTATGTGTTTTTACATCTAACTGTGTGAAACTCTCTGCTAGTCTCAATAAATGCTGCACAAATGCTCATCTTGGTGCTGGATGAACCAATGTCATTTGTTTGTTTCTCCAAGCATGCAGGGAGAAGGACAATTCGTAAGAGGTACTATCAGTCAGAGCTCTTCCTCTGAAACTAAGGATCAGGCTCCAGCAGTCCTGCTGCTCACCCTTCTGCAGTGAAGAAGGGGCAAATTTTAAAGAACTTCGTAGACCTAGAGGCACCAGAATGTCTTCTAGGGAAAAAACAGGTTCAAGAGGACAATCAGATTATTTGTATGTATGTAAACCCTCAAAGCTGTCAAAGTTATCAGAGATATCTGTATACAAAGCCCAGTGATCGTGTGTGACCAGATTTCGAATTACTGTAAACAATTTGTCTATAATTTTTATTTTATTTTTCATATTATTTAGCTATAGTTTGGTAGTTTGGCATTGACCAAGAGAGCTGTGCTGTTCTATAGCTTGACCTCTCTCCAGGACAGACAAATACATCAACTGCAAAGGGATATTAATGCCAGAGTGTGTTTTTTATCCTGTGGGACCACAAGGCCATTGCTAGCTTGGGATTCAGGCTTGCTGCAGAGTGAGCTCTGGGCAGCCTGGTGATCAAGTGGTAATTTCTTTATCCTTCTTCTGTAACAAAAATCTTGCTTCATTTTTTTGAATGGCAGCAATTTGAAGGTGCTGAAATGCTTGCAATACAGGTGCTTGGAGATGGAAATTTTTCAGTCTGGTGGAGGAGAGAAACTATTTGGACATCACTGCTTGTAAACAAAGGCATCTATTCTCCAAAGCTCTGAGCTCTAAGTGCACTGTTTGAGCAAATGCCCATGTCTCTGGAGATTACAGCAGTAAATGTAATCAGCTCTGTCTCAGAGCAAGAGCAACATTTCCTTCCTGATCTTGCCTCTGAGAACCGCTTGTATCTGCCATTGTGTTATCATTGATTGCATGTTTGTCTTCTTGCAGGCACTCCTGGTTTGCTCCTGTGTCAGCAGCAGATTTCCCCAGTCAAGGTGACCATGTTACATTTGAGATCCCTAATGAGTGCTGCACTAATTAACTTTGGTCCTAGAAAGTCAATGAAAGTGATGCAGCGGGATGCTCTTATTAACCTTATCCCCAGAGTTACAATCTGCACTGACACAGTAAGTCTATTTTGTTTTTTCCTGTTTAGCTCAAGCTGCCCTCACACAACACAGTGTACTCAAAAAAATCCCCAAGCCTGCTACACACGGAGTCAGAATAAGTTTAACTGTTTGACCTACAACAGTTCTGTCATCATCAATTGACACATTCGTCTTTCTTTTCCTGAAATAAAGCTTTTTTTCCCCAGTGTTCTGGCAGCAGCACAAGGATTGCTGGCAATGAAGTCACCTTCAAAGCTGAGGCATTCATGAAACAAATGCATTTCTGGAAGCAAGGCAGCTTGCATCAGAATTTTTGTTATGGCTGTGCTGCAACCAGAACTTATCAAATGTTTGTGCTGAGTGTTTGTAATTGCTTGACTTAGATTTGCCCATTTGGGCACAGCTCATCGTGGGAGTACCTTTTTCTTTAATAAAAGGGAGGAAGGGAGGCCAGGGTTGTTTCAGGAAATCAAGAAAACACGTAGAACACCTAAGTCACTAATGGAACACAACAAGCAAGGCTTGTTTTTCATCCCAAGAATTCAAAGTTTGTCATTAAATAGAAGGACAAAATGGCTGAAAGCAAGGAGAACATTGCTGTGGTTAAAGGAGGCCATTCCACCAAAGGCAGTCACCTCTAGTCCAGGCTGGAGAAGGGAAACACCATTGTAGGCCCAAGGATTAATATATCTGTCAAAAATGTTTCTGTTATTGTCTGTGCCAGACTCTCTGGCTCATTCTCCTTCTTATTTACAGTCACCCTTCTGTTCTTAATGGATATATCTTCTGCTGCTGCTGAAAAGTAGAAAATGCTTAGGTAAACATACAAGAGAATGGAATTCTGAGTGACTACAACTGGTTGTTGTTTTGAGATGATGTTTTCTGAGCAGTGTCATTCTTGAGATGAGTTAGTTATTCTTCACAGAAGGTTTTAGGAATGCTTTTAAGGGGAGGTTAGTTAGAAAATAGATATGTTCCCCATATGGGCTTTCCCTCATCATTGACTTTTAGAGGTCATATGGAAACAAGTTAGTGTTACCTAAAGGGAAGGTGGTGCCATCACTTTGATGGTGTTAACCTGAAAAAATAGCTGTCCTTGAGTATAATGGAGTCATTTGAAGATTTTGAGATCAGAATTACATACTCTGATGACAGAAGGGATAGTAGTGTATTTTCCTTATGGTTTTTATAAAATCTTAGGGCTTTTTGTTTGAACTCACATGTCATTTATTGATGTGTGCTCACATTTTTAAAATGTAATGCATAAACCCAGTGTTAAATGCTAGGATAGTACCAATCTTTGTACTTTCCTCTGCAGGAGGCCTGTGAGCTATTCCCGTGTCAGAGTGAGTAAAATGTCACTTTGGGGTTTTCTGAATGGTGGTAGGGAGCTTTCTCACAGCAGGTCCTGAAGGAAGAGCCAAGTGTCCCTCCTGAGCAGAGGAAAAGTGTGTCAAATGTCTGAGATGCCATCAAGTGTCACTAGAAGCTGTGCTGTACCAGAGCATGAGGAGTGTACATCTGACAGCCAGTGTCCTGCTACAACTGGGACTCAGATATGTTCCACAGAGTGAGCTGAAGGGGTCTGGATAAAGAATGAGTTGTCTGAATGGATGTTATGAGCAAAATGAGTGGGATTTTTTATGGTTCCTTTATTTTTTTTATTTTATTTTTGTTCAGTTGTTCTTTTCCCCATGCTGCCATTGGACTAAATTTTGCTGCCTAAGGAAAAGTTGCGAGCTCAGAGTAGGAGACACTGCGCAGAAGGCTGTAAACAGCTCAACATGAACACAAGCTTTTTGGTATGATGGACCACTTTCATGGCCTCTTTATAACAGATTGCCATTTTTTTCTTGATCTTTATACCATTCACATTGTTAACAAAGAGTACTCTGGGTGCTGTAGCATGTCACATGCAATTTTAATCTGTTTTAAGAAAGCTTGCTTAAAACCTGAGAAAGAGGGAGGAAAACACATCTCTTCTGATTTGCCTTCTAATTTGACAATCTCTTCCTTGACAGCTTTTGCAAACTCTACTGGGAGAACAAAAAGAAGTACACTGAATAATTCAGCCTTGAGAGTGAATTGAGCTTGAGGAGAATTGTTGCATCCCCAAGTCTGTGGTTTGTGGTTTCTGTTATTGACTGCTCACATGGATTGGAAGTCTTGTCTCTGCAGTCAGTGGTTTTTATCTCCCCTTCGGATTCTGCAATTTTGTCTGGCTTTCCATCCCTGAACACCAGCTCTCTGTTCTTGCAAATAAACACACAAAAACCATTGAAGGACCTTTCTGCTTCCAAGGGGAGCCATAGATAGCCTGCTACACTAATAAATCAGAATTTAACTTTGGATCTGAATGTTGAAGATAGTCCAGTGAAAGTTAATGGAGTCATCGTGCTGAGTATGAGGCACTCTTCCTACTGTCCTCCCCTCACGTGCTGGAATATCCAAATCCTCAGGGAAGGTGAAAGTTTGATGTCAGAAAAGAACCTCCTGAGAATGAGGTGTCTTAACTCACCCTGAAATTGGTTATTTATGTTAAAATGCTGATGGAAGCCAGACAATAACAATAGGAGCTGGTCCTGCATCTTATGCATTGGCAGCCAATAAGTAAAAAACCCCAAGTTAATATCATTTGAGAATTTGTAAATGCATAAAATATAGAGCCCATTTTCTGCAAGGTGAAATGATGATGCAATACCTGTCACTGAAAGTAGCTTGCCCAGAAAAATGTTATAATTGTGAGAATCTAGCCAGTATTCAGGACTCTATATAAAACCTGAACCATGCTCATCATTTCTTAAAGCCACTGAATAAAGTAAATGTTGTTACCTCTAAAGCATTTCTTACCTAGTCCAAAAAGCAGATTCATCTGCAGAAAAAAAAAAAATGTAGCCTCAAAATTGTTGTCACACTGTCTAGTAGAACTTTTATTTAATTAACTCTTATTGACAATCTCACTGAGTGGTATAGTTCATATAAGTAAATATCTGAGCTCAGTCATAATGTGGACTGCTGGAAAGCTCTGCTAATGTATTTCCACTCAGCTGCTTGCAGCTACAAATTAACATTTCCTAACCAAAAGAAAGGAATTAAAATGTTTGCTGGTTTTATGATGAATTTTTAAGAGAATGCTAAGGAAGTAACTTTCAGTGAGGAGGATATGGTCCCTTATCCTTGAAATTTAAGAGATAACAGAACCTTAACCTAAAAAAGGAAAAAACCCAAACCAAACCAAAGCTTACACCAAATTCTTAATATCCAAGAAAAAAACCCTCCTTTTTGATTCATGGAAAATTAATGCTTTGTAACTTACAGATATCACTAGTGTTTCTGTAGTCATGGACTTCTTTGAAAGATAGCTACATCTAGAAAACATTTTAAATTAATTGACAGGTCAGATGGGATCTGCTTGCAAGTGAAACAAATCCACAAGTCTCCTTGTGGAAGGATGAAAGTTTTTATTCCTTTTAGATCTATCTTTAGTTCTGATTAACATATAATCAAATAAACTGGAGTCCATCCAGAAGGCAGTTTTAGTTAAAAATAGTCAGTTAACTGCATCAAGAATATGCTTTCTGCAAGGTATTCTTGAGGTAGGAAATACAGAAATAGTGTCTGTCCTGAGCTAAAAATCCCTTTTGCCACAAGCAGGAATTCAAATCAGAGTTGTAGCACATGCATGCACACCGTTTCAAGTGCCAGAACACTTCTGGTTTCAGTTAAAGGTTACAACCCATGTCCCTAAAGACAAATGCTTCCCAGTGTGACCCAGGGCTGCCCCTGGAGGTGTAGGGGGATAGAACATAGGTAAATAAAGGTAGTATAGAAAGTAATCTTATGCCCTAAAGAGTTGCAGCTGAGCCGATTATTCAGGATTAGGAGCAGGCCTGATGTTAACAGGCCACACCTGTAGCCAATAAGAAGAGTGAGATAAAAGAGTGGATTGGTTGGTTGAGGGGAACTGGACTCAGTTGGCTGCTGTGAGGACAAGGAGGAGTCAGTGCCTGGAGGAGCTGACTATGAGAAACATCAAGGAGGTACAAAGCTCTGGTAATATGGAACCCTTGCAATGTAATGACAATAGAACTCTTGCAGTATAATGAACACATGGAGGGGTCCTGGAATGCTGCTGTGAGGATCCTGAGGCAGAATCCTTTCCTCAAATCTCTGGCTAAGGATGACAAGCTTACCTTGAAACTGCCCAGCTTTTATTACAGCTGACTTGGGCACAGCCTTGTTTCTGGGCAAGGGAATGACAGGAATGACAAATCCCTCTCATCCAGGTGAAGGAGGAGAGGAAGGGATTCCAGGGGACCAATAACAAATCCCTCTCATCCAGGTGAAGGAGGAAAGGAAGGGATTCCAGGGGACCAATAAAAAATCCCTCTCATCCACGTGATGGAGGAGAGGAAGGAATCTGGGGAACAAGATGCTTTGGCCACATTGTGGTACCTCGGTGCAATGTGTGCCAGCCTCCTGTTCCTGTGCAGCTGCAGCACCCAGGGCTGGGCATCAATCTGCACAAGGGCAAGGAGAATTTTATGGGATCTTGGGCATCTCCCTTCCCAACAGACTAGCAGACAGCTCCTCTGCCCTACTGCAGTTGGAACACTGGGGGAATAAATGAACTGTGCTGTTGTGTGAGATACTTTTGAGGGAGAACCAGGTAAGCTGTTTCTTTGGCAGAGGCATAATTTAAACTTGTGACTGAGTCTCTTGTGTAAATGAGTTCTTTCAATACATTATAAACACTTCCATCAGCAGAATTGTGGTTTTTTAGAAATGTATCTCTTTGTGATGCTGAAGCAAAAGACACTGCAGTTTGCTTTATTTGTTGTAATAATTATAAACTATACCTTAGAACAGTTTTTTCTTCCACCCTGTGATCACCTCCCCGAACAGCTAGGAGCTATTTTTCCTTCTCTGAGGATGTTCTGATGAAGCTGATGCTGTGTGGTAGGTCCTGGCCACCTGCTTTACTTGGTCATGTGAATGTTTTCCTGAGTCATACTCCCAAAATACATTGTTGCCTAAATCTAGGGAAAACTGACAATCGGTAGCGGTTGAACTTTCATATTACAGCAGAATTTGTGTTAAAAATAAATTCTCACAAGTGATTACTTTCTGGAATACATGAGTTGCTTGCTAAGAAACTAGGTAAGCACCTAGTTCACTGTGTGAGGAGGGTTTCTCTTGCCATTAATTGCTCTGGGAACTAAAATCCACACCAAAACACTACATAGGAAATTGAGATTAATGTACCATACTTTTCTGGCTAAATATTGTAGCTGTCAAAGAAATGTTCACCAGCCTATGTCAGCTGCTGTTAGCTTTCAGAGCTCATTCTTCTTTAGGCACTGAGGTTTCCAGCTCTTTTCAACCCAGGAATCTCCCTGCAGCCAGAAGAGTTAAGGTTGCTTTAGCAAGGCAGAGGGCACAGGCCTCACCTATAAGTTGTTCTCTGAGCCAGAACCTGTGGGAAAAACTATTTTCTGTGATGAAATTACTCCTGGCCTCACCTTTTCCAGTGTGATCTATGTGAGGTGCTGTTTTACCGAAATCCTGCTGTTCTGGCTGCTATGAATTTTGATTTTTGGAACAGTGCCTGCCTTTGGGAGAGGAGTCTGAACAGCATTCCAGGTGGCTGCTGGAGCCCACCTTTGAGGGGAAATGTAAAGTGTGGTGCTGGTCCCAGTGTTCCCTAGGGCTGTCTCTGCAGTGGTGCTGGGGATGGTTGATGCCAGCAATCTCCTTGGTCAGTCACAGAGCTAGTTTGAATTCTGCTGAGGTTGTGTGCCTGACTTCATGGATTTTGCCTGAAATTCAGCGGCCTCTTTCCCCCATATCAGAAAATAAAAGGTGAAGGATGCGTAATCCACCCTGTATTGTGCTGGCTGAAGCAGGATTTGGATGCTTATGGGCATAAACAAACAGAGTGAGTTGACAATGTGAAGCTATTGCAAAGAGAGAGAAATGTGACTCTGCAGTTTATGGTGAGGAATATTGCATGAAAGACAAAGAACATAATTGTTCTGATTTGAAATTGCTGATGCTTCATCTAACACAAGTTTTGGGTACTGCAGTTTCAGATATAGATGAGTTGAAGAGTCTCCAGAAAAAAAGAAACAAAAAAAAATCTTACAAAGCAATGATTTGTAAGCATTTCCTGTGAGAAAAAGCTAAAAGAAATAGGTTTCATAAGCTTTTCTAAAAGAAAATGATGTTATGACTGTGGAAAAAATTGTTGGCTTTGTAGCCAGTTTTTCTGGCTTCTTCAAATAGAAATTTTGTATGATTACACAGAAAATTGGGGCAAAATATAATCAACACAACATATAGGAAAGTAAATGCAGTTTTCTATTCAATAAAAGGTGATCTAACCAAATAAGAAAAGAATTTAAATGAGAATGCGTTTTTGTCTCAAATGAAAATCATGCAAAAGCATTTTTACATTGATGTCTTAAAAGTGGTTTAGTTTAGTAAAATTTTATTTAGATTTAAAATATTTTTTCTTGAGATTCATAAGCATGCCTAGCTGTTGAATGTGTATTGAGTTCAGAAACAAAACATAAAAGGTTTTCCTAATTGTTCCAAATGCAGCCCATCTCGGGTTATTCAATATCCAGTGCTGCTCCCACCAAATTCCTTGTGAATTCCCTCCTTGGGAAGACTTGTGGTGATTTTTTTCCACACTGTAAAACAGCCTTTACTCCCAAGGTTGGGTAAAAGCAGAGTGACCTGGGAGGGTGGCTGTGTTTGGGGTATTTCAGTCCATGGCAGCAGCCAGCTCTGAGATTTGTCTTCTGTGTGGGGTCTGGGGGTTTTAGGTCAAGGTGGATCTCATCTTGTCCTCTACATTTAAAGTTCTCACTGTAAATTGTGGGCTCACTTCAGCACTGCAGTGTTGCACAGAACCAAGGGATTAGAAGATGAAACCTTTACAGTTCTTTCTTCTGAATCACACAGTGGACTTCACTTTTCACACTTTCTCTTTTTTTCGCTTTTACTCCAAAAATGCGAAATGATTAAACCAGACAGGTGTGTCTACTTCTCAGGGTATACTTTATCAAAGCACAGATGTGAGCAAACTAAGGAATGTGTGATATGTTTTTTTTTTATTGTTAGTTCTCCTCACTGAACTGTCAATGGTGACTTAAATTTCTCTGTGTTACATAACAGATGTTATTGGTAATAACTTTGCTCTTCCTTGGCAGGCATGCCAAATGTCAAGGGTACAGAAATTTAATCTCATTATCGATAGCAACTAGACATTTTTAAGATATCCATCAAAAAGATCTTTGAACTTTTTGTTCTGTCCAACAACTTTATACTCAGAAAACAAGGAGAAATTATACTTAAATGTGATAACCGTGTTTTTCCAAATGCTCATCTGTCTCTCACAGGAGATTTTAACCTTTGATCAAAGTATCTAAAACTACACAGTAAAGACCTTGATAATTAACAAGTCAAGATTTACAGTCAGTTATGTCTCACAACATAAGCCGTATTTGGGTGAATGTGAGACAGTCTCTTCTGACTGGGTTTTCTGTTTTTCACATCTAAACCAACATTGATTAAAAAATTTTAATTAACTTACCATAGCCTTACATAATCAGAGTGTAATTTCTTAAGCTGAGAGTTTCTGACCTGAAAGTTATATTTACAGTTTGTATCTGAATATAAGTTTCCTTTTGTTCATTAACATGCACCCAGAGATTAATGAGAAGTATCTTTCCGATTAATTGAAATTTGGAGGACTTTTATGATAGCTCCTGTTCTAGCATGGGCAGAAAACATGTTTTTTCTCAGAGTGTTTTGGAGTTTTTTGGTTTAGCTGATAAAAGTGGAGCTGTCTTCATTGACCAAAGACTGTCCTCTTGGGAAAAGAGCACCCTGAACCAAATGCCTGATACCTCCTTCTGTGAGTTTGCTTCCATTGCTTTATCTAGATGGGAGGAAGGAACAAAATTTTAAATTCTTTTCTCCTTGACTCTCTCAGAAAGTTTATTTTTCTTATTAGCATGCCTGAACCAAATGAGGACACTGGGATTTGCTTACAGAAACCTGTTCAGTTAAAGCCTTCCTGGCAGTTTGTGTTGCTGCCTCTTGAAGCCTTTGGCAGAGCGAGTGGTGAGTGGGACTTCCCTATTTTGGTCCCAGCATCTGCATTAGGGCTTGCTAACAAGATTCTTCTTCCTCCCTTGAGACCTCAGATGCCTTCCTGTATCTCTTGTTGTTGGGTTTTTTCCCCTGTGTTGTTTTTTTTTTTTTTTTTCATTTTTCTGTGATTGTTTATTTTTTCTCTTGTGTAGCTCATAAAGTCTTTACTCACAGACATGAGGGGTTGGATTACTTGCTTTCCCCAGGAGTCTGAGCTTTTCAGTCCAGACTCCTTGTTGCCATTAGGTCAGCAGACTGGTACCAGCCTGCTTACTGCAGATTGCCCTCACCCAGTGCAGCCAGCTATTTTTCCCTCAAACCATGTGGAAAAGGAGAAATGATCCATAGCCAACCATAGTCTTTGTTTTTTTCCCTGCTGTTCTGTTTCTGTTCATGTGCAGGCTTTTCAATTTCATGAAGCAGCTTTACATGAAAGCTGAAATGTAATTGCATCCTCCCGAGTAAAATGGACAATTTCTGTGCTAACCATGTTTTTAAAAACAAGATTACAGTATTCACTCTGCTGTATGCTTTCTCTGCAAGCGAATCCCTTTGCTGATGTAAAGGGATTAAATATTCTAAGACACCAGCCAGACCAATTCTATATAATTCCATAAGTGTGAAGAAGATCACCTTCATTATTTTTGTCAGGGGAAGAAGAAAACATAACAGGGAGGCCTGTTTCAATACACCTTGCTTTACTCTAGCAAATACAAGTGAGGATTCATTTCAGCCTACATTGTGCTTGCTGTTCCTCTCAGCTCTCCATGTGAACTTACACTATAATTTCCTTGAGGAGATTTTGGCTTTCTGGTATGCCTTGTAGAGCTGAGGCAACAAAATAAATATTGTGCAGTTTTCAGTTTTTGCTTCTTTGTTTTAAACTGAAGCCCTGGAGCAGGATAACATTTGTTATCCTAGGGAAAAAAAAATAAAAGGGTGCAGGGTTGCGAATGAAACAATTTCAAATATCTTTTTATGCCCTACTTTTATAGTTTCTAGTACTCTTTGTCTTGCTCATAATATCTTTATATGGCTGTAGGAAACAGGTGATTTTCAGTATTTTGTCTTTCATTGATTGCACTTGGTAAGATTTCCAGGCTCTACTCATGCATTTTATGTTTGACTATGGGCAGCCATAAAATATTTCCTCATAGTTATGTTGTGAGCATGACAGTGGTGCTGTATCTCGCTGTCTTGGAATAATGGATGGATTTCTCTTCTCCCTGCCAGATGATGTTGCAGACTTACCAGAAAGAATACTTGATATGAAGATGATGCAGTGTATTTCTTGTTACCAAAATTTGGCTTCCCCATCTCAAACCTGCACCATCCTGCCCTTAACATTTATTCTCTCAAAGCCATCTCTGGTATCTCTCAGAGGGTTGCCAACAGCCTAATGAGGAGAGGCTAGGACAAATTGCACTCTGGCTGCTTTAGGAGAGGTTTTATTTGCAAAGGTGGGAGAAGTTCCTAAACTCAGAACAACCTGAACTCAAGAGAGGCTGGGCTCTCTGGGGTGATACAGTTCCACTTTGGACACAGCAAAGATAATTGGATAATATGGTTAAATTGTGAAGTCTTGTAGCCTCCCTCTATCTGGGAGCTGCTGGAGGGCTGGTTCCCATTGATGTACAGTCCAGCAGATGCTCTGTGCCATGGGGTGAAGGGGGTGACAAGCTGCTTCTCCTCTGGTCATTGTCATCCCTCCTGATTGCAGGACAGACCCTGTGGTGCCCCAGCAGTGACACTGGGAGCGCTGTGTGCTCATCCCAGGCAAACAGCAACAGCCAGACAAACCCCAAGGAGCCATTAGAGCCTATGCCTATAAAATAAGATTATGTTCTGGGAGATGCTGAGCATCAACTCTGGAAAAAAAACCAGCAAGAGCAGAGAGTGTGCAGGGTGACACAGAGAAACACAGAGGAGGCTCTGTGAGTCTTAGAGCATTGGAGCTATGAAGCTGTTAAGAAATTAAAAACAGTGAGATGTATTTAACTACAGTGCAGTAGATTGGATTATATACCAGTGAGAACACTGCTACTGAGGGGCTTGGGGGAAGAGAATTTGGGTGGGTCATCAGAAGAGCTGAAAATGCCAAGAGAAAGAACTAAAACATCCTAATCCGTATCCTCATGTGATGTCAGATTAACGAGTGAAACTTTAGGATGGGATTATCATCTTTGTGTGTCTGTTTCTGTATGGAAATTTAAAGGGTTCTGACAGCCTTCTTTTTAAGGGAATTCTGTAATTCCTTCTTTTTCTCCATGAGTAATTGTAGAAATCTTCTTTCTGAAATGCAAGGTGCTACAAATGCCATGATTTTTTCCTTTCTCATTGCAAAGCACAAAAAGTCTGCATTTTCAGAGAACAGCTGGCTATTACTGTGTGTTTACTCACTGTTAACATTACAAAATCATGAGAGAAGTGCCCATGACTAACCTAATTTCAGCCAAATTGAAGCTACCTTACTCTTCAGCCTCTGACTGAACAAAAGCATGCATCAATCATCCTCATGAGTTCACAGAATCCTAAGATTACAGGCAACTCTGTAATCTTGAGCCATTGTTGTGTAACCAATGCCAGATGTCCTTTAACAGAGGCCCCTGCCTAAAACAAATATGGTTCAATGCTGTTGTATTTTTTGTTTTCCTTTTCCAAGGCAAGCAGTTCCCTTCTTTCTTCTTAGTCCAAGCCTGTAGCTACTTCAGCCTCACAAGGTCTGCCTTTCAAGAGATGCTTAAAAATTCCAGAGAGGTAGTACTTGAAACCTGGAGCCAATGATTTTCCACCACCTGCACTACTTGTGATGCATGAAGACCTCTGTTAGCTGGTAAAAAGAAGAGTGCTTTATTGGAGACTGCTGGTGATTGCTTGCTCTTTTAGGAAGCACTGATTTTGTGTGATATTTGTGTGGAGCATTACTTGAGTCTAAAGTTTAGTCTTTGATGGCAGATATTTCTGTCAGGCCTTTAGACCTTTCACATTGTACTTGATTTTTGAGAAGGCAGAGCCTATGCTGTTGGACAAATGCAAACTGAATTGGCTGTGCTCAGCACTCAAAGAGCCATAGCAGCCTTCTGGGGGCTCTTGTTTCTAAATCCAGCCTTTTTTTGCTGCCATAAATTGGTATCTGTCTTAAACAGAATGATAAATAAATCCCCTCTTCTCCCTCCAGTCTTCATTTTTTTCCGTGTGAGGTTTTAAACAATCACCATCAATTTCAGCTTTCCAGCTCTGCGTTCCTAACTTTAAACCAGCCTAACCTCTCCTTTGGATTATTGCCAGAGGCTCTGTACCTGCTGTAGCAGCAGTAATTCCTCTATGGTTTCATTCCTGTGTCTTCATTTCCCATCTTTGACAGTCTGTGGCTGTTTTCACCTCTGGGCTCTCTCTGTGCCTGACCAGCCCCAGCCCGAGCTGCACCCACGAGTCTCACACCAGCTTCAAAAGGAGTGACATGACACTGCTTCCTGCTTCTCCAAGCTCTTATTTTAGCTGCGTGAGCATGTCAAGCTCCATCAACTGCATATGCTGTGCTTTTCCAAGCTCTATCCTTAACCTAAATTCCATCTTTCTGCTGCTGGATTATTAAGACCCACAGAGCTGAAATGAGGCAGGTACAAGTCATGTTTCAGGTGTAGCTTCTGCCTTACTTATATATTTTTAACGTAGTTTTACTTGTGGTCTTGCTTGTCATAGACATCTTTTATGAAAAATCCTTTCCTTAGGAATTTTCCTCCTGAGAAGCTGAGAGGCCTCAGGAACAAAATGTAAACAATGATTATCTGCTGCTGTGGAATGCAACAGGTGCATCTGTGATTGGTCTCATGTGGTTGTTTCTAATTAATGGCCAGTCACAGTCACCTGGCTCTGACAGAGTCCAAGCCACAAGACTTTATCATTCTTTGCTATTATATTCTTAGCTAGCCTTCTGATGAAATCCTTTCTTCTATTCTTTTAGTATAGTTTTAACATAATATATATCACAAAATAATAAATCAAGCCTTCTGAAACCTGGAGTCAGATCCTTTTCCCTCATCCCCAGACCCCTGTGAACACCACCACGCTTGTCTTTCATGAAGCTGAAACAGGCATCAAATCATAAGTTCTCCTTTCTTGAGCCATCCCTGACTACAGTCTCAGCTGTGACCATTTGTCTTCCCATGATATAGTCCTGAAGGTTTTTTTTTCCCCTCATCCCTTATTATATCTCTGTCCATGTGACTTGCACTTCCCATTTAAATTATAAATCATTAATAAATCATTAACTTGTGCTTACACCATAATTGTATTAGATGGAGGAAAGATGCATCCCTTACTCAACTTGAAACTGAGGAATTTGAGTTACATTTTGGAAAACCATCCTCTGTAAGCTGTCCAGCTGGAGCAATGAGTCCAGATTACATTCCTATGTAATAAGAGAGCTTTTTATCTCCTTTATCATAGCTAGAATCAAGCATCACCTTAGAGCTTCAGGCCCAGCTTTCCTGATGCCTGTTCATAGTCTGGGCCTTATTCCAAGTAATAAACCTAGCCAAGTGATACCAGCCTGATTCTCTAGGCAGCCAGTCAAGTGATTTTTGTCCAAAATAGAGGTTTTCCTGTATTTGTTTATTTTAATAGGTTTACAGGCTATGGTGATCCTTAGTAGTCCACCTGCTTTTCTTCCCAACCTTCAGGCAGCTGTGTGTGGATTACTGAATTTAGTTCTTTATTCTGTTTCCTGGACTACCTACTTTCTGCTTGACACCTCTAGCCTAGAAACATATAACTGTTAATTTCTGTGCTGTGTTTACTTTGGTAGATAAATTGAGTTTATACCTAAGCAGGGGAAATCATAGCTAAAATTTCGATTGCAAGCCTGTTGAAATAATGCATTTCCATGAGCAGCTCAGTATACACACACACATTTTCACTCCCAGAGGTGGCTATTCTACAGAAAACTGTCCCACTCACTAATAGCACTAGCAGTGTTTATGTGCAGCCTTTTCCTGTGCAATTAAATTACATTTGGAGGGTGTAAGGAGAAAGGCTCAAGCTCCCCAGCCATCCCCAACCTTCCCTTTGGGCTAGATTTTTCCAAGGAGAAGCACTGGGAGTACTTTGTGCGCTGTGCTCTCTAGAAAAATGTGTCAACCTGCTCTGATCTCTTGGAAAGCCTGGCTCCCATCCAGGTGAGCCAGCATGGGTGTGTGTGGTGAAGCCTTCCTCACCATGAGACTGTCGAAAAAGCTGTGCACATGATTCTTCAGGTTGATTAAATCCAGTCCAAGCACATTTGCACTGCTGCATTCCAGCGCTTCTCAGGAAGATATGTCTCTAGGCAGCTGCCAAAGTGTGTTTCTTCAGCCATTTGAATGGTAGAATTTTAAAAATATTTATCCCTTTTGATGATGAAGGATATTTATCAAATATATTCTCTCTTGAAAAAATGAAATGTATCAATTTTACAAAGGAATCACTGGGAATTTAATGCAATATCCTACCTGTAAATAGCAGAATTTAGGTTGGAAGGTTGATGTTGTCAAAGCAGATTGGGAGCAGAAAACCCAAATTAGATTGAATTTTTAAGCACAGTTTGCTAATACAACATCAGTAATGGAAAAATCAGTCTTCAGGTCTTGAGTTTTCAGAATCAGTTCTAAGATCTTTTCAGGCTGAATGAGATCTTCTCAGAATTGAATGAAAGCTGTTGTTTTTTCTTTGTTTTATTGAGAGATTTCAGGAAATGCTTTACATCAAGGCTAACTGCATGCACAATAGTTATTGTCAGCTTTAAACTCTTTTTCCAAAAGGTACGAGGAGCAGAGTAAAAGAAGGCTGGCAACACCTAAGATTCCTGGAGTGCTCCAGATGTTCTGAGTGCTGATGCCCTGCCAGCATCCTGCTGCCTGGAAAGATCATCAGGCTGGTGGTTGAAGGCAATGATGTTCAGTGATGTTAAGCTAAGTGCTTACAGCCAGCAGCTGTGAGCCTCTGGAAAAATTCCTGCTGCAGGCACCCTGTGCTCTCCTGTGATAAATTACAGATAGAATAGCCAATTCCATAATAAATTTACATTGTGGCAAGTAAAGTAGATCCTTTACTTCCCTTGAATTAAGGTTGAGCAACAGCAAATAAAAATCAACCGTTTATTGATAAATCTCAAAGGGCACAGACCTGAAGGGCTTTGATTGTAGTAACAAAAATGAAACTCGTACACTCAGCCAAATTATACTGCAGCTTTTTGATTTCCAGCTCTTTGACATACTTGTGGTTTTGAAACTGTTACTTTGCTTTTAGTTGAGGACTTTTGAATAGTCCAATGCTTTGTTGTTTGCCAGTGGGAGAGAGAAGACCTTTTGTAAAAGCAGCAGTTTTAGTGAGAATTCCATGGCTAAGGTTTATAATAGTCAGACCTTTCTTTAAATTGTAAGCAGCAGTCTTTTTTTTTTTTTTTTTCATTTCTGATGAAAAGAGAAGATTTGATAACCCTGCTTAGCCTTTCTCCATGCTATGTGATTTACTTTAATAAAACACTACTTTGCCTTGGGCTTTCTGCTGACTGCGCTGTGAGACTTGTACCCCAAAACGTCTTTGTCAGTCACTGCCACATCCTTTCCTTATCTACCTTCATCTCTCTGCCTATTTATGCAACCTTCTGTATCATCCAATGCTGATCAGCACAGGAATTCTGGAAAGCACCCTGCCACAGAGCTCCCAGTGTGGGAGGCCTGCGTTTCTCCTCTTGCTTCTGAAAGGATGCTGCACGCCTGTGTCACGTTGCACCACACAGCTGGGAGAGCTGAGGGCATTGCAATTAGGTGAGGAGAGGGAGGAGCAAGCACAGGGCTGTGAATGCTCCACACTTGATTTCTGATTCGTTTTCTTTTCTCTCCCTGGAACGAGAGCTTGCAGCGCCGGGGAGATGCTCTGTGAATGAGCTACGCAAATTTCTCAGAGAACCTCTGAGATGAGGAAGCTCAGAAGTGGTAACTTCAGCACTTTTTTCTCTAAAAATAAGTTTCTGTGCGTACTGATTCTATTTGTCCCATACGAAGTGAAGGACCATCCTTTATGTAAACAGGGGGTTACAAACCAAATGAGTGCAAGGCACGCTTGACTGGTCAAGGGGTAGAATATGATAGAGCAGTGTGTATATGGCAACAAATGGATGTGAAAATGTAGAAGTCTGTAAGAGAAAGAAGCCTGGATTACAGCTGGTTGCCTGTAAAACTCATCAGAAATAGCAGTGAGTAAAAAGACTGAGTGACAATTCTGCTGTTGAGTTGGGAGTGGATTAAAGCCCTGCACCTGAGCATTCACCAGGCCCTTGCCATGTGGGTTTTCTTCTGTTACTTTCTCTTCTGTGTGTTTTTTCAGCTGCAGGATCCAGGGAAATAGAGCAACTAGATCAATTCTCCAGCAAGGTACCCTTATCGTGTATGTTGGAGTTTTCTGTGGTATTGGGATTTTTCTGGTTTTAAAATCTTTTCCTTGTTTTGTTTTCTCTTATCACCAACTGTGCTCAATATCTGGTCTCTGTCTTCTCCGAAGATTAAGCAAAACAGGTATTGAACGTGTTTGGGGAGTTTTGCATTTGCAATTTGTCTTATTGGAGAAATCCTTGTATTTGTCTAGTTCTAGTTCTTTTATGTTTCTTATTGCTATTTGTGTCTTTCCACAAATCCATTTCACACTGCAGCCCCCAATTCTGGCATTAAATGGTGATGCTTTTTCCCCATGTTTGTTGGCATCTGATGCACCTGTGAGTTTGACCTGGAGCTGTCTTGCTCCTGTTCAGCTTTTCTCACTTCTTATTTTCTGCAGCATCATTGGCGCTGTCTCTCATGATCTCATCCAAAACACCTTCACACATTTATATTCCCAAACGCTTCATTAGTCAGGTCTAAAATAACAGTTTCTTTCACCTGATTTTTTTTTTTTTCTGTCTCCTGAATCAAAACTTGTTCTCATCATTTCTCCTAAATTCTTGGTTAGCCTGTGCCCAGGTAGATGTTTAGGATGCAGGAACTTGCCACCAACACCTTGAATCCCTCAGGGGCACTTTCCCAGCCCTACCCTACAAGTAATGCAAAGCTGTAAAGCTGATCTTGGAATTACCACAGAGAACCCATCAATCTGCTGCACAATTACAATGTGGAACTGCCGTCTAGGGTTTTCATATATTTTAATGATTTTTTTTTTACATCCTTTTATTGCTGTCAGCTGAGCTAGATCAGGACAGGCTGAAATGAGTCAGAAGTTTCCCCAGGCATGCTCTTTGCTCCCAGCAGCATCCTGAAGTCCTGCAGATCCCCATCTCCATAGAATTCTACCTGAAGTGAACACATGGAGGAGCAACAGCAGGAAAATGGGGGTGAGCCACACTAGGAAGCCAAAATACCTGCAGGTACTTGGGGATGGATGGTAAATTTTAAATGGAGAACTTGAAGCAATTTCTCCAAGAAAAAGCGGTTTCAGGGTTTCCCTAGTGTGTTGAGAATGTGTGAGGGACAATAGGGACGTGGGGAAAGACAGGGAATCTCTTTTGACTGTGCACTTTGCCGAAACAAATCTGCTTTTTGTAGATTAGGAAGGCATTGAAAATGTGATTATACATCCTGTGGGTTTCCTGAGCTTGGCTGAGGAAGAAAGCAGAATCCCCCAGAGATTCTGGAGTGCTAAAATAGAGAATTGCTGACACGACATAAATGTTGGCTTCAAGGCGTTGCTGATGGGCTGTGGAATGATGGATTTTGAGTCTCAGGAAGGTGTGCCCCATGAGTGCCATAAAGTTAGATTATTCCCCCTGTTGTTGGTTGTAATATACTCTCTGTGCTGCCATGATGGAGCCTCTCCTGCCTGTTACTTTGCCTTGAAGTAAAGATTGGTAATACCTGTCCCAGAGAGTGCTCTGTTAAAAGGAATCTCGGTAAGGGACACCAACGGCGAAACAAACTACCCAAGCTGTTAAACTTCAGGTTTGAGCAGCAGATTTTCTCTGCATCGAGCCACTTTCTTATGGCTTTCATGGCTTCACTTGCTTTGATACGACTTTGATGCACTTGTTAGGAGAAGTCTATAGAGGTCACTTGTCTCCTTGGAAACCAGAAGACAAAATTACTCTAGTTGTATCTGTATTTTGATATAAATAAGCTTTTTCTTCTCCAAAGGATTGCTACCTAGATGCTGAAGCATTAACGATTTTGTAATGATTTTCTGTCTTTTGCAAGGTTGAGGGGGTCTTACAGTAGAAGAACAATCACAGCACTCTTAATTGACCATCTCAGTTGTACTATTTTCTTCAAGCATCTTACATTCTAATTAGAAATCAAAGCATTGCAAGATGTTCCCTTCACCTCTTGCTCCTGATAGTTTTTGGAGTTTCTCTGTCTTTTTGTCCAGTCTTCAGTGCAAGGTTATTTCTATGCAAATGCTTTAAATAAAAACTTTGTAGAATATGTTCTTTCTATAAAACTTAGACTTCTGGCACTGAAGCAGCTGTTATTATGGAGTTACTAGTGCTGCCCTGCAAAGAGGAGGAACATGGGGAGGTGCTAAGAATCCACTAACTGTGGGTCAGAAACACTTTCAGCAGATAAAATAGAAGTAGCATATTTGCTTTAAAAGATATAGTGTGACAAGTGGTTTTTTTACCTAAGGGAGTTGTGGTAAAAAGCAGCAACTAGACAGATGTGCTCTTAGGAGATTTAGTCTCTAAGCATTTTATTTACTGGACTGTTTCTTGTACATTGCAGTGCTTAATGCAGGGAAAAATGACCACCTGCAGGGAGCCTAATTGATCTGTAGCACAGCTGTTGACCTTATGATTTGGCTTCAGGCATTAGAAAGATGGCAGTGTAATAGGAACTTTCTTCAGTACAATGTGTACAAATACATACAGTGTAATGCATGTACTCTGAGGCAGAGAGTTGCTCCTGCCCTGCCAAAAATTCACTTTTTGCTCTTGTGATGCATCTCTGATTCCTCTCCACATGACACTTCTGGGGTGTCACATAGGTTACAGCAAAAGCCTGAGCTTCTCATTTCCTCTAACCCCTATTCTCCTTATAGAGGGGAAACCACAGCGTTTGCTTCTGTGCTTGGCTATTACAGCAACTGGAACAAATCCATTTTTGGGACTGAGCAGGGCAATGCATTGGGTATGGATTTTGACTTGAGAAGATTCCAGATGACCAAAAATCTAGTATGAAATTAATCTGCTCAGAGGAATCACGTGCTAGGACAGCCTGAAAAGTCCTCCTGTTGAACAAACTCACACAGAACCTGTGAATGTCTGTGGGAAAGGATACATTTTCTTTTTTTTTCTGCAGATGCATTGCTGAATGTTTCCTCTAGCAACAGCCAGTTTAATTGCCAGGAGTGTGTTGCACCATTCCAGAACAGCAGCTATGTTTTTGCTGTCCCATGTGCCTCCATAGCTGACTCCTTCACACATTGCACTTTATTGTGGGCTTAGGCTGTCCAGCTGGCAGATCATTTCTCCACTACTTATAACAGTTTTGTAATTACTGCAACATGAAATCCACATTGTCTCTTGTGAAAATTCAGTCTCCAAGGCTGCTCTGTTCTGTTAAATTTCTGAGCTGCTGAAAATGAGGAAGAATTTCCTGCCTGGTACAGTGTGTGTTCCCTTTCTGCTCTCGTTGTGTGCCTTTATTTTCAATGGAGGCTGTTGGTGATGACAGAGCTGGAGACACACTGCTCCCAGCAGCATTCTGATTCTCTTTTCCTGATTTTTCCTGGTCGACAGACTTTCTCCTGTCCCCATCCCAGCCAACAGCAGTTCATCACCAAACATTTTGTGGCTGTGTCTGTTGAATTTCAGAAGTTCTGTTGTGTTCTGCTTGGAGCAGGTTGCTGTACAGCTAGAAACAGTTTGATTGGAAACTGAATCTGAAAGTGAATTTGGGTATTTTGGCAAGTTGTGTGGCATATGTTAGATGGCAAGATGGTTTTGGCATTGGAATAGCTTGCAGATGTGTTCTTTCTCTGACTTTATACCTCAGGACCTGATTTTTGGTAACTTTCATGTGTTCCAATGAGTAATGGCTGGAGCCCAGCTTTCAGTGCTACATCGGTTCTCCTGAAGGGAAGCTTTTTGTAATATGAAACAAAAATAGGAAATAACTTCTTTGAGTCTTTTTGCGCAAAGCAAAGCTTGTTAAGGGATTTCTGTGTGTTCAGGTAAAATTATCCATGGAGAAATAGACATGAGTTTCTATTAGCATTTAATGTTCTGCAGTATTTTTCTCTAGTTAGCCATTAGTGAGTTTCAAATGGGCATGATGATTAAATTATGCACAGGGGTGGCCTTTTATCATTTATATGAAAAAGTTACCACTGCTTCTTCTTCCTGACTTATAATATAACAAGGGATAACAAATTGAGTAGCGCTGAATGTAGAAAGATATGCCTGCCTAAAACTTTTCTCCATTTTTATTCTCACAGAACATTTTGAGTTGGGACCTACAAGTATCTGGCTGCTGGAAAATGCCATGGAAGCTTGCAATGAAAAAGCAATAATGAAGCAAAAGACTGCATGTAAATTGTACATGATCCAAATCAAGTTGAAGCTGCCACAGATGAAGTCTTATGTGCAGAATTTACAAGGCCAAGATAGAGACTTATCTTTTTAGGCTACTCTGGAAAAGAAGATCAAAAGCCCAAATTTTTTCACAGAATGCTTCCCAAAATAAAAAAGAAAAAAATCTCTACAAACTACTGTCACGGCACCTAGATGCCTGTATCAGTTGGATTTTTCTCTAGGGAAACTGGAAAAGACTGTTGTAGGAAGTGGAGATTAGAGAATTTTTTTTCTTTAAAAAAGCACACAGCATTGACTTGTTGTCGCCCTTTTTGAACTAGACATATAACTCCATGTAATTTAATTTAGCTTGCATGGAAATCAATTGTGAATTGTCTCGCTCTTTCCCAGTCACTACTAAAGCGTTTTTAATGGTTCAGGATTGATCTAATGAGCCCTGGAATAACTTATATCAAAGTGATTTGGGAAAGACTAATTTAATTTTTCTGTCTAATACTGTCAGGATTTTAGCCTGTTGGGAATAATCCTGGAAGCTGAACGGGTAACACTAAGTGGAGCTGAATGGGATAATAAAGCCTTTACTGGCTGTAGGTGGTGTGATGTTCCTTCACTTCCAGATAAATGCTTCTGAGCATTCTTCTTTTATGCTTCTGAGTTTTCCAGCAAAATTTCCAGTTTGTGTCCATGGTTCTGGTGTGAGTATTCAACAGCAGAAAGAAAGCAGCATCCATAACAGAATTAAAAAGTGTTCCGTACTAGAAGAGTGTTGAAATGATAATTTGAATTTCAGCTGAAGGTAAAGTTTGTGCTGCTCTGCTTTCAGTTTGAAGCCAGCACTTTGTGACTGGTGATAGATGTCTGCTTTGTGGAGGATCTCTACAGCTAGATGTATTTTAATGAATCTGTTTTTCTTTGGTGTGCACAGTTATATTAGTAACTAACTGCAGCTTGGCTTGAAATATTTTTATCCCATGCAGAGGGAACTGGGAAAAGAAGCTGAAAAATAAAAGCAAACATTTTGTTCTAATACTAATGCACAGTTTTCTTTGGAGTTTATAAAAACCCTGGAACTTTTAAATTATTTCCTGCTTAACGCTGTGAATTATTGACATGAGTCAAGTTTACATGAAAAAAATTATCAGCAAGGTGGAATTTTCAACATGAAACATTTTTGAGTAGTTGGGATGCTTTGGGTGTTTTACTGGATTAGCCTAACACTTTGGTTTTGAGAGATTTTGCATATCTCTAAAAAGGCTTTCCAGGAGATTGCAAGTGAGCTCGCTTTCCAAAATGCTCGAGGTGGGTACAGTTGAAATTAATTAGAATGTAAAATGTGATGCAGAACTTCTCATGTTTCCTATGTAATAGATATAATGTGCAGGAAAGGCAGATTAGGAAGCCCTTGTTCTGTGGAAAGGTTTTTACTCTGTTAAAACTTGGTAACTTTGATAAACTATTCATAGATTAAAAGTCTCTTGAGCAAATGCACATTTTTAATGTGACCCCAAGGGATACGTATGAAGTTTTAATATTGTCTGAAAGAAATATATTTATGTTATTTCAGTCATCCCCTCTTACTCAATTTCATCACTTGATGCTGTAGAGTCTGTTATACAAATTCTAAAACAACCAGTTGGTTCCAAAACTTCTGGTTTTTTAAAACAATGTCTTTGCACAAATAGCATTTTCTTAGATTACTGGGGAAACCAGGGCTCCATTGGGGTGGTTTTCCAAACAAAGCAACTAATTTCATAATTCTTTCAGTTAATTTGTTGTAGCTACTGCAGTACTAGAAGGTAATTTACTAACTGTTGCATATCCTGTTGATCTATTGATTCTGTAAGTTTTACAGAAACTTAGAAAATACTCTAGTTCTTAGAAATATTAGATTTACCTTTCTCATTGGTTTAGAAAGAGAAGTAAGAATGTTGGCTGCATTAGGATATTGGGGCTGATTGCTAAAACCCATTTTTGGGTAATAGAAATGCTAGATTAAGTTGCTCTGTAAGAGGCAATGAAAGTGCTGATTCTACTTGCATTTTTTTTAGGGGAAAGATACAACAGATGTTCAAGAGGGTGTTGGGAAACAGCCAGAGCATTAACATAGCATCCAGTTTCTGCTTTTGCCTTGCCATGTGAAAATAAATGTGGCAACAAGTGCAGCTATTTTTGCTATTTAACACAAATCTCCTTAGAGTAAGTTTGTTTGTGACTTTCTATAATTCGTCATGACTAGTCAGGAATCATTACATGAGAAATGTTATTTGGATAGTGTTATTTGGGTTTGACTTAGACCAAATCTGAGCAGTGCATTCCTGGAACATGATAGAAGACCTCCAGAGCTGTTATATGCACATAAACCACCGTTAGGCAAACATAAATATGAAAAGTAATTAAATATTAGAGCGTTTGCTGAAGAGTCAGGAGAAATATCTAAAATACTTGGATAATTTCCTGGTTTTTAATGAATACAAAAAAGACCTTTTTAAGACATGCTATAATATCAAGATCAAACCTCCCCATGCAGGCAGTTGGGTGCAGTGTGCAGTAAAGAGGTAGCAAATGATGAAAGTCATCAGAATAAAGTGCTGCTCTTCATTACAATGAAATTAGCCTCTTTTTTTCTTGTTCTATTTTTGTTCCATTTCTTTAAGGCAATTTCTGAATCAAACAGAAGTGGCTGCTCCCAGACATTCAGAAAGCAGGAATTAAAACATAGAATGTGATAGCTATGTTGACTTCAAAGTAGACAACGTCCTTGGAAAAATTTCATCTTGCCCAACTCCCTCTTGAGCTGTTGGCACCAGCTGTGTGGGATGCAAGCTGAAAAATTCTAATGGAAGATAACTACTCAATGCTGACTGATTTTCCTTTTTGTTGTTTCTTTTTATATTTGTTTCTTAATTCTATCATTTTTAATCTGTACTGCAATATGTTGAGCCATGGAATGAGGAGCATTGCAAGGGTCCTTAAAAGTTTTTAAGTGTGAAAGGTTTTGTTTTTTTTACTACATCAGTGATCTGTGCTGGACACTTATGGTATGTGTTTTAGAAATATGCATCATTTGAGTGCATATGGGGAAAAATACAATTAAAATTGAAAAACACCATAATTTTTTGCCTCTAGCTACAAAACTTCTATCCCAGGAGTTAATAACTGGAGTTTTTTGTCTTCTGAACAAGGCTATGCTGAAGTAGTTCTGTATAGATGTGCAGTGCGAATGTGGAACATCACCAAGCTTTGCCAGAATTGAACGAGTCTCTGGATTTCCTTTAGTCTTGTGGTTCAGTTTTATGTAGTCCTGAGAGCAGCAGGAACTTGGGCTTGGTGATCCTTGTAGGACCCTTCTAATCTGAGATTTTCTGTGTTAATTTATGTTATTTTTATTTTTGTTTGGCTGCTTTTCCTTGGGCTTTGACGTGAAATTCCTTGGCAATACTGTTGCCACAAAAATTTTGAGCTCTTGAGGACGTTTTGTTTTTGTTTTCCTCTGAAACAGTTAATTAAGAAGCGAGATTTACTTTTGCAGGGTGCAATAGGGAACAAAACTAAGAGTTCAGAAAGAAAATTTGATAGAGCTATGGAGAAAAAATCCCCAGGCTGATGTTCAAGAGGCTTCAAAAACAGATTGCCAGAAGCAAATTATCTTAGAAAAGAAAACCCACCTTGGTTTTTGAAATTTGTTTCTTTGTGGGTTTTTTTTTTTTTTTTCTCTAAGATGCTCTTGGTCTCTGTTGGAGAGCATCTGATGAAAATATTTAAGTCTGTGCTGAGGCCATCCTTAGCTGGACTGCCTGGCTGTGTCTAAATATCCTTTTTTCATACCTTAATCTTTTTAACACTTACTGGATTTGGACGTAGAAGGGCGTAAAGAGAAAAGGATGATGGGGAGAAGGAAATGGTGGTCACATGCCACACCTCCCAAGGCTGTCCTCCCCACATGGAGCCATGGATCTGGGATCTGGCAGGCTCCAGACATCCTGCATCCTGCCATCTGCCACAACTGGTTGGGTTAGAACAGTTTGTCCGCTGCTCTGTCTTATTTTGAAACATACTGATGTGTTTAGGGGATAATTTGCATGAAGTGGCATCCGTGTGCAAAACCTGGTAACTCTGAGCCAGATGCTTTTCAAAATTATTTACATATCTGCTGAATAATTTTGGCAAGGGAAATTCTGTACGACCCGCTCGTAAATAACTCGTGACAGTATTTCTCGTTGCAAATTTGAACTACCTGGATTAGAAAGAAATGAAATTGTGTGGCTCTCCTCCTTGATGGGATGAGGCATAACTCTTCATAATAGCAAGCAAAAGATGCTGTTGGTTTTTTCTGCCACCATTTTAAGGCTGTTCCTTGCAAATGTGTGCAACTTCTCTGTCTTTTCGGTGGTGAATTCATCATTCCACATCCCTGACTTCAAAAATGCAGTGATACTAATGTTAATAATTCATCTTGGGAAAGAACACTGCAATAGCTATGGAAACGCATTTTGCAATGTACTGCCTTTGGAATTTTGTTATCACTCTAAATACCTACATTTTTTCTGAGTAAATATAATTAGAAGTATGTAATGGAGTCTTGTTAGGAAAAAAACCAACTACTGTTGGGATTTTTTTCCTCTTCTATTCTGCATTGAAAGCTTCTCTCTCTTCTTACCCCTCAATATTTTCTCTTCCATGTGCAAGAAAGATTTGGCAAGTGTATTTGGGGCCGACTTGCACAGGAATCTGCAGTGTCTTTAGAGTCCAACAGTGACCTGCCGGACCACCAGAAACCATCAAATCATGCCTGCAGGTGAGCAATGCATTATAACGTGACTAGGAATAATTGAGTAATTCATATTTTCTGTACATTTTTACTTGGCTTGTGAGCAGCCTATTTTTGGTACTGGAACTGGTGAGGACACTGGGCCCACGTGTCCCTAAAACACGAGTTTGTGGTGGTGGGGCAGAATGTTTTAATGGTCAGAAAATACCAAATGTTGTTAAACCACATTCTGTGGTCACACTCCTTCTGTCTTTAAGCAGTAAAATTTCCTCTGAGAGGTGTGAATTCCCATTAGGTTGGATAAGCATTGCAAAAAACCTACCATTGTGTTTCAAACCTCTTTGATTCAGTGTGAGAACATAAATCTGTTACCTGTATTAACACAGGCAGGGATTTCAACAGGGGAGGTGAGAGAATAATGCACAGAGCATCTTGTTCCAGTCCTTGCAGCTCAAGGCTTAGAAAGGCATCTGTTAAATGCTGGATGGAGATATGAATGCTTTGAAAATGCTCTTTTTTTTTTTTTTTTTTTCCCCATTTTTCAGACACCATCATCCTAAATTTCCTGGAGACATGTTCTGTTTGTCCTGATAGCAGAATTTCAAAGAATGATTGACTGATTCTCTTATTAAAGACTATGCCCAAGAGGAAAAAGCTGCGCAGTCTTTTGTCTGTCAGATTTTTTCATTGCCTTCTATGTGCTTTTGTTAATGTAATGTAACAGTTTGTATTAATTACAAACTGAAGCTTTATATCAAATAATATATTTTTGAAGGTTTAGCAATGATGAGTGTTTGTAGTGTAGCACAAATGTAGGGTCCTAATGATGTTTTATTTTCTTCCTGCTGTTCAGCTGTGACCAAGCTGGTCTAGCTGAAGCCATCCCTGAAGAGAAACACTCCACAATAAGTAATGGGTTTGGGACTCTGTCACTCTACAAACTCTCAGCTCTAGAAACTAAAAACAACCCAAAACCCTGCTAAGAAGGATGGTTGGGGTTTGTTGCCTTTCTTTTCTGGATGGCATGGAGCAGGATAGCTGATAGTGCTTTCCAGCTGGATATTACCCTGAACTTGGGGCATCTTGGGGTGCTTTGGGGCATAGGAGAACTGTCAGAATCATGCTAAGTGTGCACTTTAGTCTGTTAAACCCAGTGCCCTGGGGACTTCAATCAGCTGAGTTGTGTCAGATAAGATAAGGCCTCGTGGCTGGCCCAAAACATTGGGAAGAAATGACAAATCCATTGCAAATCTTTTGTATGGTGTTGGTTTTTTGTTTGACTTTTTTAACCATTCTCAGGCATTTACCTGATTAACTGAGGCCACTGCTTTGAAAGCAGATTTGTTTCATTAGAATGAATTAACAGTGCACTTGGTTGTTGCTCTGTTTAAAAGAGTCTGATTTATAGAAATGGAAGAATCATTTCTGAACCTGAATAGCTTAAAAATAGGTGTGTGTGACTGATTCTCTTGAAGCAATACAATGTCAAAAGATGAGTTGAAGAAAGGACAAATAATGTAAAGTGTTGAGTGCATCTTGTAAAACTCTTTTGGTGAAGCCCTGGTGTCCTTTTCAGTGCCAGCTTAGTTTAGCTCAATGTTCTGTGCTCTGAAAGGCAAAGATGTTCAAGATGACTGACTTACTAAATAGCACATCCTGTTGTGCTGGATCTGCCAGGGAAGAGCCAAACACTGCAAAAACGTTCACCAGCAGTCTTGCAAAAGAAGTTTAGAGAATTAGATATACAGGCAACTTCTGGAATTTCCCAGAAAGAATATCCACAACATAAATAAACTCACTAAGTTGCTAACAGCTACTTCTGAAGGATGTAGCTGGTAGCAATTTGGTACTTTGAAGAGGGTGCATTAATCAAAGTTTCATGAAGCAAAGTAAGTTTATAAAGAGGAATTTTGAAATATTCCAATCCTTTCAAATCTTCATTCACGTGTTTGGTAGCTGCTTTGAAAATTCTGTGGCTAGTAAAGGAGACATAGCCAATTAACTCCAAACAAAGCCGTTTTATTGAAATTCCTGTTTCTATAAATAGCAAACCTACAGTGCAGCTGAAAGAGTTCAGACTTAAATGATTCACATAATGTTAGTAAATGCACCTTGAATTGTACTTTTTCAAGAATGCTTTATATACTATTAATTATGCAGACGGAGAAGTAATGCTTTGTAAGGCAATATATGTCTGCTGATTAGTTACTAAGATAAACCTCAGCAGTTTGGGGGGAAATACTGTCTAATAATGAGCCATAACTTTTAGAAAATAAATATTCATTTCTTGCTTTTTAACACAACACTTTGTCTACTACATGTATGATATCTGTACAGGCTCAAAGAAGATTCAGGAGCCTGTGGAAAGTTGCTCAGTTAGTGAAAGGTAAATGAAAACAATGCTTTGGAAAACAAACTGTGTTTGGTGGGGAGAGAACTGTCCTGGGAGAGACTGGAAATAAGATTGTTTTAAAATTTTCTGTGCATACCATCTGCTTAAGCACAAAAAAAAAATATTTCCTTTGCTTAATTTTGAGAAACATTTCTTTAGCTTCCCCAGCTCCTGCCCTTGATAGGCAGCAGTGTACATTATGAGGGATGGGCCTGTTACATTAATATCCTGTGGCAGTGTGTGGATTTAAAAGATGGAGTACATTGTTAACTGCCTAGAAGTTTCTCTCAAAGGACAGATTTTGCTCCAAGTTATTGTACCAGTTGTAAGGAAGTTAGGTGAAAGTGAAGAACTAGCAAGGAGAGTAAATTTTCTACCTACACTCCAGCAGCTTTCATGCTTTTTTTATTATTTATGTCCCATGAATATTCTAATGGAAGTAAAGCCTGCTTATGAGCATCTGGGTGGGAAAGGGAGATGTTAGAGAAAATATTATTTTATACTCTGTCTCACCACTAGAACTATTCAAAGAACAGTGTTTCCACCGGGAATAGTTTTCAATAAAAATTTAAAACTAAGCCAAATAATAACTAAAAATTAATACAGAGGTAACAATCAGATGTCAAATAAATCCTGACAGCTTCCTCTTTTTTTGTGAAAAAGGGCCATAGAGGAGTTTGAAGATGTGAGACCAGGGTGTCTGGTCTAACATTTTCCAGCAGCACCGTTGACACAGTTTCCATCGGGAGCGTTTGTTTACTGCGGAAACGCCACACAAAAATAAATCCTTGGGAAGAACAGATATTTTTGCTGGCTGTGCTGCGAGCACGGCGTGGCTGTGTTGGTGTTGAACTGGGGACAGGCACAGTTTATGTCCTCAGCCCCTTCTCAGCTCTCCCTTTCTGGGTCAGAGCCTGCGCGCCCGGGGAGGATGAGCTGCTGGAAATGCCACAGATGCATCTCCTGAAAAAATCCTTTCCTTTGGGTTTTTCCTCCTGAGAAGCTGAGAGGCCTCAGGAACAACATATAAATAGTAATTATCTACTGCTGTGGAATGCAACAGGTGGATCTGTGATTGGTCTCATGTGGCTCATGTGGTTGTTTCTAATTAACGCCCCGGTCTCAGCTGCCTCAGGCTCTCTGAGGCACAAACCTTTGTTATCATTCCTTCTTTTTCTATTCTTAGCTAGCCTTCTGATGAAATCCTTTCCTCTATTCTTTTAGTGTAGTTTTAATGTAATATATAAAATAAAATAATAAATCAGCCTTCTGAAACATGAAGTCAACATTCTCGTCCCTTCCCTCATCCTGAGACCCCTGTGAACACCATCACACCTGAGGTGGCCCAGCCAAAGGGAAGCCCAGGGGAAAGCTGTGCCCTTGCTGCCCTGAGGTACAGCTGGGGCATTTCAAATCTGGGCATTTGAGACTCTGAGAAGTGCTGGGTGATGCAGTCTGTGTGAGCCAAATGTCAGCTGTTCTCCACGTCCACTTGTGTAAGGGCAATGAACCCACTTTTGGGGTTGGAAGTCTTATGCCTTAAAACCCACGTTTGAGACTTGTGCCCATCGTTGTTTCCAGTCCTGAAAAAGACATGGCTGCACTGAAAATACTGCTCCAGGGTCCTGATTTACAGACTTTTGTTTGCTTGGAAGTAAGGGATTTGATCAGATAAAGCCCAAATGGTCCCTTTCAACCTTAAAATTGTTCTCTGATTTTTGCTGTTGGTTGGATATGTTAACAGGAGGAAATGCTGGCTGTAATAATCTGTAGCATTTCATGGATTTCTTATATGCTTTCTGAGAGGCATTTAACATCTATCAGCAAGCACAAATTACTTACCAGGGCCTTTTATCCACTAACGCAAAACATTTCTTTGAGAATTCTAAAGCGAATTCAAAACAAACTCCAACCGGTTCTGCCACGGATCATCATCTCAGATCATTAGCTTGCTTAATTATGGGCTTCACACAGAACTCTGCAGCTCTCTGTAATGTTTTTGCACTACCTGTGAGCCTCTAGAAGTTACTCATGAATGGTTGTTTATCCAGCAGATTTGGAAAACGGCTTTTTCAAACTGATCGTGTCCTTTGTTTGGGGATAGAAAAGAGGCATATGGCTTTCTGCGTTCTTCTGCACTGCACAGCTTTAATCTGTGTGTCAGATGAGTCTGGGAGGGCTGTCGTGAGCAGCTGTGCTGTGCCAGGCAGTCCCTCCCTGAGCTGCTCTGGGGTGCCAGGGCAGTGCTTGGCAATGAGCTGTGCCCCTTGCTCCTCTCTGTGCTGGGCAGCAGAGCCTCTGCCTCCACCCAGTGCCTCATCCTGCTGGCTCTGGGACTGAGGCTGCCCTGGGGAATCCTCCAGGAGCAATGTCTGGCCATGGTTTCCAGAGCTGGGGCTTCTCCCTGGTGCTGCAGTGCAGCAAAGTTTTCAGTAATGTTTGCGCAGCGGTCCTTGGTGTGAGGAGGAGAAATAACCAACAGAGAGGAGAACAGGTAATCCTCTGCTAAGCCGTCATTTGGCTGTTGCAGAGCGTGCTGAAACTTAAATATCTTTAAGAGACACTGTGAAAACAGGTAGTGCTATCAAATCCTTTGGATGAAGTGGAAAAAAACACCCTACATTTGAAATCTCTTGGCACCCCCAAGGGTATCACGCACTGTGACGGTGCTCACAGGGGTCTGGGGATGAGGGAAGAGACGAGGATCTGACTCCATGTTTCAGAAGGCTTCATTTATTATTTTATTATATATATTACATTAAAACTATACTAAAACAATAGAAGAAAAGGTTCTCATCAGAAGGCTGGCTAAGAATAGAAAGGAATGAAAAACAACGGTTTGTGGCTTGGGCTCTCTGTCCGAGCCATTAATTAGAAACATCCAACACAGACCAGTCACAGATGCACCTGTGGCATTCCACAGCAGCAGATGATCAATGTTTACATTTTTTTCCTGAGGCCTCTTAGCTTCTCAGGAGGAAAAATCCTAAGGAAAGGATTTTACATGAAAGATGTCTGCAACAAAGCACTCTTTCTGTATTTATAATCTTAAAAAGACTATGCTTTCAGGCTGCTGTTAAGTTATGATTCTCTCTTCGGGAGGTTGATATTCAAAAGTAGGAAAAAATATTCTAAGCTGCACCATGGTTTTATACTGGATAAGTAGTTTAGTGCTTGTAGGCACAAAAGAATACAGGTAAAATAAGTTTTAATGGTTAGTTGTTTTGTGTCACTTCTGCCAAGGGAAACCATTCAGGTGTAAACCTTGGGAAGCAGCTCCTGCCTTGGAGAAAGAGAGGTCTAATTGTTATCTGACATTGCTCCAAAAAGAAGAAGGAAATTTGCCCTGGTGAAATGCTGACTGCATAGGCTCCTCCTGAGTGACACGTGGGGTGTGCAACTTGTTGTAAAGGTTGTTCAGATGCCTGATGAAAGTAGAATGTACGTGCAGCCATTCTAGAAAAAGACAGAAAGCATTTGTGAATAAGTTTTATTGCTCTGTAATGACTTCTCGCTGGTTGTGAAATCCCTGTGCATTGCATTGCAAACAGCAGCTGAATGTTCTTCCTCAGCAGAGCTGTTTCTTTAGGGGGTGGTTGAGAGGTGAAAAGGGCCATGAGTATGTTTGGTTCATGGGAGCCCTGCGTTTGTGCCACAGCTCATATTTCTCTGTGTTACTTGCCCTGTTCTCAGTTAAATGCTCCACCTCAGCCAGATCCTTCTCTGGGTGCACTGCCTGCCTTAAATCCCAGACAAAGCGGATTTCTGCATCCCTACCCTTAATCCTTCCAGTTTCATATTTGCTCCAGAGGAAAGACGGTGGCAGATTTTTGATTTCCCTTTTTGTGTGCAATTTTTAAAGGCTGCAGCAGAAACTACTCCTGCTATAAGCAACCCATTATGCCCACCACAACGTCACTTTCGGAGCCATTCCTCCAGGAGGGAGCCCTGCCTTGAGCTGTGCTGCTTGCACAGCTGGGACACCTGTCCCAGTGCTGGAATTTGCAGTTTCCCTGGTAGGGAACACCTGGCAGTGGAACAATGAACACCTGGAGGGATTCATAACCAGAAACTGCTTCTCAAATCGTGTGCATGGGCATTAGGTGCTGCTGTAGAAGATAATGCAATGATTTAGCTTTGAGGTTGTATTTTCTCCTTCTCTCTTTCATCTGGTAGTGTCACATCTTATGTAAATTCTTCCTCCTGTCCCTTGGTTGCTGTCTAGAGAAGCTTCAGCCTTTTCAGCGGCCACAGATCCTATTCCTGCAGCTCACAGGGGACCTTTATCACATTCTCAGGAGGTGCTGCAGTGATTAGGCAGCTTTACAGGGAGGCTTTGCAGCCCTTTCAGCTCTGCTGTATCTGATCACTGGGTCAGGACCGTGCCCTGTGTGTTTAGAGGATGCAATAATGCACGCAGTAAATGGAATATTCTGAGAGAATTGAAGAAATCCAGTGGGCAGCAGTAACAATGAGCCCCAACTGCAGGTTAAAAGCCTCTTCAAAACACAATACCTCAAGGAGTTGGAGTGAAAAGAGAAAAAAATCTAACACAATTTTCCTCTTGTTCATCATCATGAAGCTTCAAGGAAGCTTTTTATATAAATTACCATTTTCCTTGGTTTAGCTGCAAAACAGGTGGAAATGCAGAAGTCCACATTAGAAATGATATTTTAACTGTAAGGGTGCCAAGATTGTTTGCAGAGTGGAGAAATTCTGTCAAGATAGTACAAGGTAATTTTTCTTAATCCTAATAAATTTATGGATGGAACTTGAAGGGTTGTAATTGCCCACGTGGAAGTAATTGTTTTGGAAAAATAGCTGGAGTATGTAGAATGTTTGTTTTTCTCCACATTTTCTCCGCATTGTTATCTAAACCAACAGTTTGCCAGTCAGTTAATCAACCCAAAAATCAATGTATGCTCTTAACCATTATTAGCAAACAGTTGTCAGTTTTTTGTTTGTCTATGAGACTCAACCCCTTGGGAGTACTGTGGGTAATTATCCATGGATCAAAAATTGTCTTCTAACATGAATTGCTTTCATCTATTTCAAAGAGTATTCAGTAAAAACTTTTCTCTCAATTCACAGGATATGTAAAAGCTCGCTGCAGCCTGAGAGACAAAACCAGAATCACAGTGTGGATCCTGGGGACAGAAATTGCTGGAAAAAGTCCTGAAATAATGCTTTTTTTCCAGGTAGGATGCTAATCCCATATCCTAAAATTATGTCAGATTAGCATTACATGTTTTCCTTTCCTGAAACACTCGGCACCAAAACAGTTATTTAAAGTAAATATTTACCATATGCTATTAAATCCATGCATTTTCTCATTTAATAATTAATATTTTTATGACCAGCAGTGTAATGTCAGGAGTATTTAACAGTGCCAACTTTATGATGTTGATGCACACACACACAATGTGCTGTGGATGGTTTGCCCAATTCCACTGTGGTATAACCTGAAAGGTCTGGGTCAGTCTTTGAAATATGAAGAAATTTAGGATGATGTTTATAGGATAAAGGAGTTATTAGCAACTGTTTATCTTCACAAGTGGATTAGAGAAAGCAGTTTTAGTGGGGCCTTTATTGTAAGGCTGTTTAATTTTGTGAAGAAGCAGATCTGTGTGTGAGACCATCATTTAAAAAAAAAAAAACAGGGTGAACATTTCAACTTTTTTTTTAGGTTTCTTGGTCCAATAAAACCTAACAATGCTTCCTAACTTTTTGGCAAGAGTTTGCAGTGCCCAAGGTGGATCTGCTTGGTTCTGTTTGAAGTTGCAAATAGCCAAATGATATTTTGGGTCCTGTAGCAAGTGCTATCTTGGTACCCCTAGTTTACTATGGGTGACATTTTAAAATATTTTACAGTGAACAGCCAGATGAGGAACTGAAAGGATTGGATTCTTAGCCATTATGTGCCACGAAATAAGAGAAAAAAAATCTAACTGACAAGTGCAGTTGTGTTTAGACTTCAAGTGGGGATATTTCAAAGCAAATCTCTGCTCAGCTATGCCTTTAACTGTGATTTTTATTTTGTTTGCTTTCAACACTTCAGCCTTTCATATAGAGAGATATATGTCACAACACAGTGATTAACAGCTGAGTTGTGGAAGTTATGGCAAGGATTAGGAGTGATTTTGTTCCCAGTGCTGAGAAATAACATCTCTTCAGCATGGCAGCACTGCTTTGATTGATATTGAAGGTATTTTCTGAAAATACTCATTGACATCCAAAAATTTATAATTTAATATGTACCTTAAGTCATCAAAAAAGCTTCTCTTTGTACTCTGCTTAAAGCCATAACTCACTGTAATCTCAAATATATGCTCTCTTCAAAGACACTTCTGAGGCTGGCTATTGAATTTTGGCTCCGTTGGAGCTGGAAACACATTTCACATGACCACACACTGCAATTCCATTCTCAGGTTATTTACAGCATTCTTCATGCCCATTTGACTGGCAGGCTTTCCCATGTCCCTGCAGCCTGCCTTTTGAGCATGGCAGACAAACATTCTTTCTTTTATCATTTTCTTTCCATTTTTCTTTTATTATTTATATTTCTTTCATTATTTTCTTACTCTTCCAGCCTCCTGTGCTTCTCCTGTGTCCTGGGAGAAGCTAATGAGTCACCTCTCTGCTTTTAGCTACTTGGGTTTTCAAGTCACAGAGAGGTTTTCAAGTCCTCACACCCCCCAAAAAGAATATCAGGTGCAATGGCAGAGCACTCTCATGGTGCTGTGACATTTTTGTAATCTCTGAAAGAGGGAAGAGCCTTGAAAAAGGGTGTTTTTTTGATGTCAAAGACTGTAATCTCGCTTCTCCAGACACTGATGATCTTCAGGGGATCTCTGTTTCAGGTCTGCAGTCTCTCAGGAGTCATTTTAGAGAGAGGAGAATGATAGAAAAGTGATGGGATAGCTGATAAAAGGGTCAGGCTGCATCACAGAAAGCAAAAAGGAATCAGACTAGAGAGAAAATCAGTAGATTCAAGGATGAAAAGATAAATTCCATGATAAAAGAGATAACGTAGGCATCTGGGGGAAGAGTAAACTCAGAGATGTGTTATTAGTATGAAAATGAAGAGACTATAAAGCAGAAATCAAATTAAATCAAATGGAGGATGTTTAAAGAAAATCACCTGAAAACTGGGAAAAGAAAACTAAAGAAAGGTGGTACTGTTAGGCACCAAAATGAGCTGTAGGGACCAGCTTAGAACAAGGGAATTAATTTTAAAGAATGTGTATAAAACTTTGAAAAATGGAGATCTTGCAGCTCTGGCTGCATTTTCTCTGGAGCCAGTGGTCTTGATGACCTGAGAACAGAGGCTAGACAGAGTTAAAGAATAAAATAGGGATTTTTTAAATGGCCTTCAAAGGACACACCTGGGGCAGCTCAGGAGCCTGGCTGGGGCTACCCCCAAGATGGATGGCAGGTGATGAGTTTTCACACTTTTGTAAGTTTTGGGCCATTTCCATATTGGGGTTAGTTGTCCAAGGTCTTGAAATCCCATCCTCTCAATTTGCTCTCCTCAACTCATGATTTTTTTTACACTTTTTGGGGCTGAAGCTGCAGTGGTGTCCTTGGGCTGGAAAAGGATTGTTCTGTCTAACTAGACTGTGAGGAGAACTTTATGTGAAATTCAGAGGTATATACTAAAGCAGTACAAAATCTGGAAAATATGAAAGTGAAAACTTCAGGCATCAGTCTCATTCCTTGTAAGGAATTCCTCTGCTTCCTGCTTCTGTCTGCCACTCACTCCAGCAAGGATGACCTCTGTTCCTCCACATTGCATATGTTCTTCTGAGTTCTGTTGGAGCTGCAGCTTTTCCCCTTGTCAGTTTGTTCCTTTTGCCTTCTAAATATAGCTTTTATTCGTGTGAACATGCATTATTGGCCTCACACACTGCCAATGGCAAGAAATAGATTGGTACATAAAGAAACCGTGGAGGATTACAAAACCACTAATGTTTTCTCAGGTTAATTGTGTGAGAGAGAGTGAGCAAAATATAGTGTCCAGGCTTAAAGGAATGCTGCTAGGAATACATTTTTTTATTTGTATTCTGGACAACCCTGCATTGAATGTTCCTGGCTTCAGATATATTGGAATTTTATTTTTTCTGTATTAAGCCATTGACCCTTTGCTGCTGCTGCGCAAATATTTTTTTTAATTAAATGGAAAAAAGGTAAATTTTATTTCTTTGAGTTTATTCAATTCATAGGAAACTTTTTCCATTAAAATACATTTATTTGCACTCTATCATTTTTAGTCTTCTTATAGATGACCCCCAAGTTTTATTTATTAACTAAATACTGGTTAACATCTAGAACTGCTGCTGGCATGGGCAAAGCTCTTAAGTGTTTGAAGTTAATGCCTCAGATTTCCTCTATTTCTGTGCTAGGCTACTTAAGAACAAAAACAAGTTTTTGTGGGCAGCTTTACCCTGGGGTGAAGTTTGTGGTACAGGAATATTTGATTATTTGGGGCTGAATGTGCCTTATCCCAAACCTGTGGATGCAGAGCTGCCATTCTGAGAGCTCCTGGGCAATCAGAAGTCAGCAGAAGTTTGTGAACATTATTAATAACCTGAATATTGATACTGATAGCTCCAGGAGGCAGATTTGCATTAAGGTAGAGGTTTTAGTCTCTATTACAATATAAGGCATTATATGGGAATTTTATACAAAGTGTGATTCTTATAGTGTGGTTATGCTCACAGCTAGAACTGTTTACCCTGAAGTCTGTTCCTCGCTGGTTGTAATGGGGGAAAAAAAAAAAAAAACCACTTTGCAAATCTCAATATGGATGTTAAATTCCTTTTCCAAAGACATTTTGGCTTGGGACAGCGCTTTCTGGGGGAAAAATGCCCATGCAGGATGCCACTTTGCTGCCTTCTTTGGGTTAAGGCTGCAGGGTGCAGCAGAGGAGGTTTGACAGCAGGGGCTACAAGCAGCAGCATCATGTTTGGGCTCAGATACCTGAATCCTGAGAGGCCAGTGTGAACTGGGCTTCTCCTCTAGTAAGCATCCATGAGTTAGCATGTGCTGCAATTAAAGCAAATTTAAAGAGCTGCTTTATCAGTTCTGGTGTTTTTTGCCCTCATTTTCCCATTTTACGTTTGTGTTGGTGTTGTGTGCACATATGAGAACACATATTTCTTCCTCTGGCTTTTGAGGGCAAACTGGAGGGATTTTTATTTGTGCAGTCTGTGACAGAATGTGTTAACCCTACTCAAAGATAAATTTGAGGAAAAATTGCTCTTTCAGTGTTGGAACCCTGCTTACTGAGAATTTCAGACACTCTGTGCTGGCAGGCACTGACCCCCAAGAGAACACTGCATTTGACCTGAGGCTGTGGAGAAGTCTCCAAGATGGAATGACAGAACTGGGATTGTGGGTGTGGAGTTTGAATAGAAGGACGTAATGTCACAGGGTGGAAAACTTGGAGTTTAAGGTTTCAGACTACAGTATATATATAAAGCAAGATGGAGGTTTTAGGGTGGAAGCTGTTCCTTCTTCTTCACCTTCTCCTCCCTGGGTTTGGGTGGGTTTGTGTAATTGGATAAAAAGTCCACATTGTGGGCCATGGGTGGTTGGTTATTGGGTTAAAAGTAAAAATAATTTAGGTGTCATTTCTTAATTGGACAGTTTATCCTTATCCTTGTAGAGAGGGAGATACAGCTCCATTTTTAGTTTGTTAGAGTGCAGTGCTGTAGAGCTCACAGTTTGTGAGATTGTAACATAGATAAGAACCCGTAAACATCTGAGTCCCAACAAGAAATTCCATCTCACACATTTAATCCCGACCCTGGCCAAAAAGAAGTTAAGACTGCACATTTCAGTTACATTCTTTAAAAACAAATAGTAAAGAAACTCCTTTGTGAAGAGTGTATCCAGGTGTTTATGAGCTACACTGTCATTTTCATTCCAGTGATGATTTGAGCCTGGGTTGGTCCCTGGATGCCTGATTCGACTAAACATTTATTTTCTTCCAATTGTGATGAAATTGCATCAAGTATCAGTGCTGCAGTCTTGGCTTGGGCTGTTTGCAAAGGTGCAGGGGTGAACCTTGCTATGAAATAGCACTGAAACACATCCAGTGCTCATGGATTGGGGTGGATGAGGAGCTTGGGAGGCAAAAGTCCTCTGGTTGTCCAGAAAGCACATGGTGGATGCAGTTCTTGGAGGTCCAGATACAATTTGATCTGGGGATCTTAACAAAACTGAGAGTTTATTTGGGCCACCTTTGCACCCTGTAGCTTTGAAAGGAAATTGTTGATGTTTCCCATTCAATTGAGGACAGAAATCTGCAATCTGAGAGCTGAACTGAAGTCATGAGTGCTGCTCAGGTAGTCAGCCAGAATGCTTTTGGGTAGCTGCTTCCAGGAAATACCTGGAATTAATAATGAAGGCTGCATTTCAGTTGCTCTCTGAGTGGTAAAACATGTGATGTTCCCTAAGCCCTCATCTGGTGATGAAAGTTTTTAGGGTCAGAAAGTTTAAAATCACAATTTACTTCTTGATAGGTAGAATTTATGTCTGAAAACGAAGCTCATGTTTTTTGTTCTGGGAGAGCAAGTTCATTCTGCAGCCTTCCCTGCCATCACTGGGGACTGCAAAGGCCTCTCTCCCTGAACATGTGATGGGGTTTATAAACACTTCCAGCACCTGGGGATTTTTGCATCTCCATTGCATTCAAGGAAAAATTGCAGATGGATTTATAAGTCATGCCGTTTCAATGCATAAATCCCATTTCCTTAAAAAGATCTGGCTAAGAAAGGAATTTGACTGTGCCTTAAGAGCAAAAAGTTAAATGGGAAAAAGATTTTAGTTTGTAGCAGTTTAATAGAAAGCACCAGCTGAGCCTGATCCATTTAAATGGCAGCGGCAATTATTGTCACTGCTGTTCAGGTAAAGCCTCAGTTGTTTAAAACTGTCCAAAAGTTTTTGCTTTAATCAGAAATGTAAAAGTAGCCACTTTTTTAATCAATGTGCAATGAAGGCAGAAACAGGGGAATGTGCCAAAGAACTTTTGGGAAGGACTGTGCTGGTCTGTATTGAGGTATTGGGATCTAATTTAAGTAATATTTGTCATTTATCTATCTGGCGATAGTGGTCATGGGGGGATTTCTTTTGGGCAGGGTAGGAATTCTTTAAGGAATATCAACAAAGCTTATTCGGTGAACTTTTATTTTAAATTCGTTTAAGAATTTTTCCGAAGACAATTTTCCCTTTAAGAATGCAATCTAAAATGGAACATTAAAGTAAAATACAGTTATTCCAATTCCTGTACCCATAGACTATAACTAAATTAACTTAATTATCTCTTTTCTAAAAAGAATTCCTAGAGATTTCTGCTGGAAGTGCTGTATGTCTTTGTGATCCTTAAAATGCTGGGTTTATAGAAGGCTGTTGCGATTCTCCATATGACTTTTTTTTAAATTTGGGCTTTTTAAAAATCCCCCCAGTTTTGCCCGTATGCTCTCAGATTCTCCCTAAAATGTTAAGAGCTTTGTATGCTTGTCTCTTTTCCTTCTGTGGTTACATTTTTTGGCCTGAGACTGAGCTTTTAAAGAAGACTCTTTTGAAGGACTAAGCCTTGGTGGCTTGCCAAGATTTTTTAATTAAAGCTCTCTTCATCAGATATCTGTATTTTCTTTGAAAAAATAATAATCTGCCAGAACGATGATTTCAAAACTATATTGGTGGAGTATGCTTTAAATGTATGATTAGTTTTTAGGCACTTGAAATTTAATTTTACAGTTTTCTCCTACCCCATGAGTTCCCTGCTGTGGCTTAATTGTTACTGGCAGTGAAAATCTGCAATAATCTCAAAGACATCTGGTTCCCTCAGTTTTATTAACTTGAAGCAGACAGGAGCAGATATATTACAGCATACCTATGCCTCAAATACTTGCAATCTTCAAAAATATTAATCATGTCTCATAAAAATGGCTCAACCTTTTGTGCACAAACTGTTTAGCTTTCTTAATGTTGGGTGAAAAGCATTTAAAACTTGTTTCTTGTCTGAGCTGTGAAAATAACCTGATGTTAAAGTCACGGGGAGTTGGAGAGCTGCAGAGGGAGGAGGTAAAGATCCAGACCCTTCTTTTATTCATCCTTAACACTCTTTAAAAAATCCATCTAATTTCACCCTCCGGTATCTGCATTTTGTCTGCAATGCCACTATGTGCTGATATTTTCTGTAAATATATAAAATACTTGCAGATGTGACTGAATATCTAATGGAAGCAGTTGTGGTGAGCAAAACACATCATTTCTTAACCACCTTTTCAGCATAGACACACATCATCATATAGAAATGCTTTGGCTTCCTGAGGAGTTGTTGTTGTTTTTATTATTATTATTATTATCATCATCATCATCATTATTATTATTATTATTTCTGAGTAATTATTATTAATTAAATAATCGTGGGCTTCTCCTGCTGGAAGTTTTGGAGTGGTTAAATAGAAATACATATTGAAAGCAGCATCACATTTTTATATATATATATGTATGTGTGTATATATATGTATGCATGTATATATATATATATGTATGTATATATATGTGTGTATATATATATGTATGTATGTATATATATATTTTTTTTTAAAAACTTTATTTTTTTTTCCTAAGTCGATTGTAAAGCTCTTTGGAGTAATAAAGCATTTTAAAGTTGTTCCACATTAGGTAAGCTATATTTGTTATTTAAAATGAACAAATAATGTTGAATGGCAGCAGAGGGTTGTATTTAGTCTATGAAAGGCTCTGTTAATGAGGACTGTTGTTAGCACTCATGATGAAAACAAGCCTGTTTACTTGAGGTGTGAATCAAAAAAAATAGGCAAAAAAATGTTCTGAATTAAAACAGACTCAAAACTATTTGATTTACTGGGGGATCAGGACTTTTGTTCAGGAAAAAAATCAAAACAAGAAAGTAGGCTCATCATTGAGGCAAGTGGGTTAACAGCTCAAAGATTTCTCTTTTGTTCCAAGTTAGGGTGAAATACCAGATTCCTTATTTCTGTCGTGCATTTTGCTGTACATGATGTCCTCTTTGCTTTTGTGGTGTTTCAACTTGTATTTATTTATTGCAGAATCCTAGAAGGCCATACAGCACAAGCTCTGCAGGAGCCATTTGGCTCCAGCACAGCATCTGCTTCTGCTTCCTTTATGTTCTTTTAACGTCTTTTGAGAGCTGCCTAAGAAAAATTTAGGGAGCAGAATTTCTTTGAGCACTGTGGAAGCGCTTTTGAGTTCAGAATATTTTAAATTCTTTCTGTATTATAGGCATTATTCCGCGAAACCAAGTCAGAAATGGGAGAATTTAATCTGACTGTGCAAGTGGGGAGGTTTTGATGACTGCCCAGGTGTCCAGCTCCCAGTTTGGCCCTGACAGATTCCCAGTCATGTTTTTTAGGACACTGCAATGGGAGGAAAGGTGGTCGGAAGCATTTGTGCTTGAAAAATTAAGGTAAATCTCTTGATAGTAAGAAATATGCACCAGTGTTGTGAAACTCATGAGGGGACGGAGGGAAAGGCGCTGCTGTGCACAGGTTCAGCATAATTTAATGGTTTGGGGATCTGGAGCAACCACTGTAATAATTTGCTCAAGTTTGACAGGAATAAAGCTTAGGCAGGAAGTGTTACTGGCATTGCTGCTACTTGTGTCCACTAACTCAGACCTTTAAACTACAGCAAAATAAAGAAAATATAAAATACAATAGGATAAGAGCAGCAAAGCACGGTTCTGCCTACTCAGCTACTTGTTGCTGTAATAAAGCAGATGGAGAGGACAACATATTGAATTATTTTGTGTGCAGAGACCCTGATGCATTTTCCCCCATTTTTTCTTTTCCTTTTTCCTGATAGTGCTACCTCACAAATGCCATTTCAGTATCTACCAAATGTTGCATTTGCCTGGGAGAATTTACTCCAATTCTAATCTAATCACTGCTCACACATTGGATGTATCATGAGAGACTTGGTAAACATTAAGTCAAAGTCAATGAGAGACCAAACTTTTCTTCCATCTTTTCCCTCATTTGATGTTGTAATGATTGCTCCAGGAAAGCACATTTGAAATGAATGTGAAAATAGCTCTGTTCAAAGCAGCAGGATGAGTTTGGGATGGGGAACAGTTGAACCAGCAAAATGTCAATTACATAAATATAATATATGATATAAGGGTATTATTATATTATAGTATATTAATTATATGATATGATATGATATAATATGATATAATATGATATAATATGATATAATATGATATAGTATAATGTATAATATAGTGTAGTATAGTATAGTGTAGTATAGCATAATATAGTATAATATAGTATAACGTAATGTAATATAATATAAATCATACTATAATATTATAATATTATATACTATTATATATATTATAAAATTATGTAGTGTATTATAATATACTATATTATAGTATAGTATATTAATTATATATGCCATATTATGCTATATTATAATATATGCTAATATATAATATATTATACTATATATTAATAACATAGTATATAACGATATACTATATTAGTACTATTATTATAGTATATTATAATATTTTATTAGTACAAGGACTCACTGTGTATTTTCAGAGTTTTAAAGAAATTCAGGGCAATATTTTTAATAATGATCTGCTTCTGTGAAAGGTATGGTAAAGCCACTGTTTTGAAACAAATGGAAGATTGCTGAATATTTTTTAACACGGGGCCTAATTTTATTATTTATTATTTCCCATTGTGTTCCCTGCTGATTAAACTCCTGCATGAACTTTTTTTTCTAATAGGCATCAAACTGCTCTTTACTCTGTTTTATCTTCCTTTTTTCCCCATAAAAGCGGTAGGTTGAGATGTTGGCAGTGTCATATTTGGTGGAGTACAACTCATTAGCAGTCCTTTGAGATAAATCTCCAGGAGCTGTTGTGGCTTGGTGGTTGGAAATAAAAAAGGATTAAAATTTGCTTCCAAAGGCAGGCAAAAATTGGCACTAACAGGTTCACAACTCTTGGCGTCGTGGCTTGAACAAACTCACCCAAATTAGGCTAATTCTCCACTGGGTAGTTTAATCTGGGATATTCTGTAAAAACGGGCCACTTGAGGGTTGAAATGAGATTTTCGTGCTGTATTTGGCTTTTTCTCTGCAGTGGTTCCCTTTGGAGGTAAACACAGGTGAGGAGATGGGGCAGGAAAGATTCCATGTGCAGCTGGGAATGTGGGAGAGAGCCCACGGGGGTGAGGGCAACAATTTCATCAAGGTTACAGAACTCTCAGGAGGAGTGGAAGTCCACACAGGGGAGGGACAGGCTTACCTGAATTCAAAAAAGTGAATAAAATGATGACACTTAAAATGATGTGGAATAGTTTTTAAACCTAAGTAAATATCTTTTATATTTACTTCATATTATGCAGGCAGAATGGGGACTATCCAAGGATGCTGAACCAGAAAAACAGGGTTAACCTACTTATCAAAATGTTTTGAAAAACAAACCCCAGAAATAAAGTGTCATTTTTAAAGAGCAGAACAAGGGGGCTGCAAGAAGCAGGAAAACACCCTGCCAAGAGGTGAACCTGTGCTCAAAGAGGAAGATACAATGGCTGGTGACTCCAGCAGGTTAAACATAAAAGAACAAGAGAGGGAAGGGGGAAAAAAAGATTAATAATAAACCCATATTTTTCAAATACATCAGAATTAAGAAGCTAGAGAGTAAGGCTGATAGATGATCAAGGTGTAGAAAGAACACTCAGAGAAAATAAGCCCGCAGTAGAAACCTAATCTTCACTTTTACTTCTGTGTTCTTCACCCAAGGTTATCAGGCAGTGGAGACCTTTCCAATAAGATGGCATAAATTCTGAAAGTTTACACAGCTTTACATGTCAGTGTAACTGCTTACAAGTCCAAAACCACGTCTGCAAAGATATTCTCAGTTGCCTTTTATAATTGCCTTACAGCTGGGAGATAGCAGCATTTGAAATGTTAAAACTTAAGCAATTTTTTATTAAGCAGGCTAGTTTTGAGACTTGTTATGTGTCTGTACTACTGAAGTTTGAAGGCTGGGAATTGTAAATGAAATTCTGCTGCTGGGCTTTTTCCTGGTGTTTTCCTTGATTGTTGTAGGGAAGGGACTACATTAGGAAAATGTTCAATTTTAATCTGTTCATTTGACAGTTAACACAGACAGTTATCTGGTATTTGAACTGCAGTTACGAGCAAATGAAGGGAAATATTTTTGATTTGTATGCTTTTATATTATATATATATATACACATATATACACATATATACATATATATATATAAATAAAAATGATTATTTTTATATTTTATATAATATATAATTTTTAATTTTTATACTTTATATATACATACATATATATACACGCACACACATATATATATATCACATATATATACATATATATATATATATATATACACACTGAGATGAAAGATGAAATTTTTAATACCTATTTCCTATTTAACATGTTCAGAAGATCTCACCCTAATCAAATGCTGGAAATTCTTAATTCACATTGGCTTCATTGCTTAATCCAATATTAATGTTGTGCATCACCTGCTAATGTAAGGAAATAATATTATCTGTGCCACCAACAGTGGATAGAAGTCCAGGAGGACCTAAGGCAAAAGCTCTCAGTTATTTAGGGATCTGGGCAGGCCAGGGAATTTTCTGCACTGTTGTGATCCTGTTGACCAGGGGCCTCACAGATCTCTCTCTTGCTTTGTTGAGGTTAATACTGATGCACATCTGCAGCTCAGTGACTGCCCTTGCACCAGTCAATTCTTTCATATTCCCCTCCTGGTAATTCCTTTCTGAAATCCATGTCCCATATTGTCTTCTACACCTCAGTAACTGCGCAGTGAGAAGAAATTGAGTAAAACTACTTTTTCAACTCCTTCATTAGTTACTGTCTGAGTGACCACTGTCAGTGCTTTCAAAGCAGCATCAATTAGATTAATATAAATTATTGCCAGTGCTGGTTCAGCCTGGCCTGGCTCAGCACAGAAATGTACCTGGGGCATTCATAAAACCAGCTCTGGTTAATGCAGTCGTAAAAACTGTCCTGACTGCTCCTCAGCCATGAATTTCTGCAGGGTTTTCCATTGCTCTACTCAGTCTCCCAAGATGAAATGGGAGGGAGGCTGCTTTCCTTCTGCCCTGGGCTCTTGGTGGCTTCCAGATGAGGTCAGAGGGTCAGCTATTGATTGCCAACATGAGTGGGTGCTAAATCGATTGGGAAACTCGGGCACAATGAAGAGGTATAAAATTAAACCTTCCCCTGACTGAGTGAGCATGAATAGTGATAAGTGCTCAAGCAGAGGTCATGAGTGACAGAACTATTCACCTATGCCAGCCACTGGGAGGATAAATTATGCATTTTCCAATTAATATTTAATAAATGTCACTATTAAATATGGAATTCAAAACCACAGCTAAGAAAACAGAGCCATCGTCATCTTCAGGCCCATTTGGAAGGAGTACATTATGAATGCTGGCTGTGGAGTGGAGTTTTGAGAAATGAATTTTTCAGCAACCATACCAAATTTATGTAGGTCTAAATACCTCTGGAAGCAGAGCTCTTGTCCAGAGTAACTCATCATCCTGAAGTTCCCTGCTTGGAAGTGAGGCGATTGATGTTTTAATTGTGCACAGGCAACAAAATGAAAAGAGTAGAGGATTATTTAATCTGAATTTGAAGCTGGCTAGATTTCAGTGTCTGCGTTTGCCTCTTTTCCTCCAGCTGCTCCTTCCCCAGCCCTGCATACCCTTCCCAAGGTGTGCCCATCTGCCCTCCCCTTGGACCACTCTGTCTTCTCTCCACCTGAAGCTCTCCCGCTCTCCTCCCTTCACTCAGCAGCTCATCCCACACACCCTCAGTCCCTGCTCATCTGCCTGCTCTCTGCTCTCTGAAGAGGTTCCTGGGAAGGGATATCCTGTTTGTGGGGAAAGCAGGGTGAAGGCAATGCCAACAAATCCCCTGGAGACTCCATTCTCCCCCCCCCTAACTCCAGCTTCTTCTCTGAGGGAACAGATGGAACCTAACGGGGTGAAGGTGTCCTGCTCTCCACACAACCTGATGGTGATTCAATTTCATGAACAACAGTGAAAAACTGAATGTGCAGCTCCACTATATGTAATGGCATCTGATGCTATATTTGTTTTGGTTTGGGTTTGGCTCTGGGAGGAGAGTGATTTTAAACATTTTGGACTGCCACAGAAATACCATCTGTAGCTCTCTCTAGGTTTTCTAATCCTTTCCAGGTCACTGATCACTTTTGGTGGGGGAGGTCTAAGCTGAGGAAACTGCACAGAATTCATCTCACCCTTAACACAGGATTAATGAAAAATGGAGGAGCTATAGCAATGACAGATGCCAAATGCTCAATAAAAAGTTTGATTTGACAAAGGTTTTGTCACACAAAGTTCAGAAGAAGAAGGTTATTTCTTTTTTCAACAGAAAACAGGAGTAAATGTAAGAATGTAAATTTGGTTTCATTCCAATTAATCTTTTCCTAAAGGGAATCCTGGAAAAGTGGAGACAAGGCATGCAGTTACTACTCTATAACTGCATTAGTGTGTGGCTTCTTAACGAGCAACCTGAGGGAGGTCTTGCCTGTTGATTAATAGCTTATACTTTTAAAATGTGTTAAGCACTTGACTTCTTGCTCCATGGGGAGTTTTACTGATGGCTGAACTTGCATCAGGGGAACACCCTGATGTTAATTCAGTCTAGAGATGCTACAATGACTAGGGATTTCTTTAAAGTACCCTGTATCCCAAACTAAAAAAAACCCAAACAAACAAACAAAAAAAAAAAAACACCAAAAAAACAACAAACAAAACCAACCTTTGGTTGAGATGTTTGCATTTGGGTCACAAAATGTTCTTCATAAAATCACAAGTTGTTTTCAATGCACAAACCAGTTTTTAGTCCAAGAGAAGCACCACCACCAGGTGGGCTCTTATGATGGCTTTACAGGAACAAGAGAGTTACAAGCAAAGGGGATTTTCTCTTTTCCTTTTCAAGGAGCAGCTCCTGGGTGGGATGCTGACCCTTTGCCCAGTGGGCGCAGTCCCAGTGCAGCTTGTGGCACTGCCTTGCCTCTCATCTCTTTGTGGCCTGGGGGCTCTGCCTGAAGAGAACAGGATGCTGATGCCCAGAAGGCACCTCAGGAATGCACCCTCAGAGGTCTGAAACCCAGAATCCAGTCCTCCGAGTCCTACAACCACACGTGAGCCAAGCTTGGGTGGGTGTCTGCTGTGAAACTGCTGCTCAGGTTGTTCCTTTGGGCTTTTTAGCATGGGCTTTGCTTCTGGATAATGTTTGAAAGCCTAAATGCAGGGGAAAATGCCCAACTTTACCCTTGGGAAATGTTACATGGATGTGCGTATATGGATTTTTTCTTTGTTTCACCTTGTGATGAACAGAGTTTCAGATGTTGAAAAACCAATTTTCTCGCGCTGAGCTGTTATGGAGTTACATAAACCATCCATCATGCAAATTCCAAATACATTAAGCTAAGTGTTTCAGGCTAATTGACAATGTTCCATTAATTTCCACTGCTGAATAGGATCAGGAATATTTCTAATGCAGTTATTTTTCCTTCCAACCCGTGCATCACAATGGCCCTCTTAGTGCTGCTTTTGGTCCATTCTCTTCCAATTTTAAGAAAGATATGTGATACAGCAGTGATTTATCAGGTTTTTAGCTACCTGCCTGTACTAAAGCCTGGGGAGTTGAGTTTTGTCTGCTCACAACAGGATCTTAAATTATTTCTTTCATTACCCTGCATTAGTCTGTTGTCTTGAGATAATTATAGTAATAAAGGATATATGAGGATAGAGAAAATTGTCTGTAAGTCAAACTTCTTCTGTAGACTGTAAAGAGGAGAAGAGAGAATAGGGTCCAAACCAGCTGTTGTTGGTTTTGTAGTTTTGAAATTTTGCTTTGCCTGAAAATCACTGCCAGAGGAAAAGCTGGAGTGCTGAGAGGAAAATTATGGAGAAGTGGCCTTGACATTTAGAAAGTAGGTCCCAAGCCTTTTAAGTGATAAGTGAGGATGTAACTTCTTAAGAATGATGAATAGCCATAAAGGAGATCATTGATTTTAATTTTTTTTAGTTTTTGTACTAGCATTTTTTGATGCTGATTTGTTGAAGATAATGAATTGGAAATATGTGTGGGTTAAATGTATCCTTTTCTTCTTTGTGAAAGTCCGAACAGCTGCCACAATATTTGCAAATTTGTATACTGCTGCAACACCAACTTTTTGAACAAGGGTAAGAAAAGTTGATTAAGATCAGATACCATTCAAATCAGTTAGAGAGCCTCCAAAGGAATTTAGACCTGTGATGCTATTGCTGAGAAAGTTAAAATTAATAGCAGTCTGTTAATGGAGGCCACGTTCAAGCAGTTACAGTGCAATGCTCTGGCAGATCCCCATCAAGCTGAAGAAATTGGAAAAACAAAAACAGGCTTTAAAACATTTTATTTTGCTAAAGCTGCTCATTTTGTTTTGCCTTTCAAACATTTTATTTTGCTAAAGCTGCTCATTTTGTTTAGCTTCTCTTTGAGATGCTAATGAAGGGCACAAAATAAGTAGCAGATCCTGATTTTCCTTTCCCTAACCCTGTTGAGTCGTGCCTTAACATACAGTCGCCACATTGTATGTTATGAAATGGGCTGAAATCAGTTAAAAGCTTTATTAGCAGCAGTAAGAGCAGTGTGGAGTTTATTTTAGTTATGGATTTCTCTGTAACATCTGCTGTGCTGGGCTGATTGGGCCAAAGTCTGGAGCTGCAAACTCAGACAACTTCGTCGCTCAGTAATAAGAGTGAACAAATTCTCTGTTTGAATTGTGCACAAACACCTGAACAGTCACCTTTCTAGAAGAGAATTAATCCTTTCTGGGCAATGCCCAGCCATGTTTCTCAAGGTTAGAAGGGTTCTCTTGGACTGTGCTTTCTCTTTGCAGCACTGGAAAGGTGAAAAACCAAAGGCAAGGCTGTGGAGACAAAGTTTTGTAACATATTTGTCATGCTAATATTACCTGGTAAAGGACGGTACTTACAGGCCACTGTGAAAGTTTATTTGCATTCTTTAGCAATGCTTTACAAAGAAATTCTCCTTGAATGCTTTCAGGCTTTCGAAATTGTATGGATTTTGTGAAACTTCAGGTAAACAAGCTGAAAAGAATATTTTGCAGCTTGTCTTGTATGAAGGCGGGTATGGCATAAGATAAAGCAAATAAGATTGGCAGAGCTTTTGTACTGTTTCTCTTCAAAAACCTTTGAAAAAAAAAAAGGAGGCTGAGTGACTGAGTCATATTCAGTAGACCACAAAGAAAATTTAATCTCCTTTGTACTGAAGTGCACGGATCAGTTACAATGGGCACTTCAGCAGGCTTGTGGGCTTTGGCAGAGCCAGACCTGCCCATCACTGGCAGCAGATTTGAGAATATCCTCATTGCCAGAGTTCTTCTGCAGCCCTTGGGAGTTCAGCTATCCCTCTCTGCTGCTAATTCCCCCGCCTTGAAAACCAGGGTGAAACTTGTAACTTTCTGTTCAGATATCCAGGAATGCTGAGTTCCAGGTTCAAATGACCAGGAGCTGCATTTAAATTCAGCAAGACACCACTGGCTTAATCTCCTCATGAGAATGCAGGTGAACTCTAATTACCTTCATAAAAATCAATTTCGTGTACAAAAATAACATAGCACTGAGTAATTGAACAAAATTAATCCTTGTGTTGCATAATAAACTAAATGCCTAATAATAAACATAATAAAAAAAATAAAGCATAATAACAAACAAGCATAAAGCATAATAAACAAATATGCCTAAAAATAGGCATGTTTGTGTGTGTGTAGCATAACACAGATGTAATAGAAACAAAAGTGAAACTTGTGTTCCACAGCTAGGCTGGCAAGAGCCCCCACCTGAGGGTGTGGGCATCAAATACTCCCATAGCACTTTGTGATTTCTCCAGGCTCATCAGCACTGCCCAAAGTTCTAGATAATTATTTCTGTGCTTCTAAAGAAATACATTATTTTCACGCAGGCATGTATGTATGGAAGTATTTTAAGCAGGTGTTAGGGGCTGAAAGCAGGTGACAAGCCCTCAAACTTATGGAATAGTAATATCCCTTCTGGAATATAGTTCAAAAGCTTCTCAACATGTTTGGAATCTGGCATGTTGGCCTGTTTCTGTGCTAGACACTTCAGTTACCAAAACCCTTTGGCAGAGTGGGTATATGCCCTCTGATATAATATGAACATGTAACACCACTCACTTTCCCTTTTATTCTGTGTAGGGAAGAAAAAGCTCTCTTAAAAATTCCACCCTGATCTCTAGCCTAATTCACTCTCCTAAATGTGCTTCAGAACATTCCTGTGTAAATTATTCAGGAGGCTATATTCTCCGGCCCTGAATTTTGAAGATAAATCCTTAAATTTCAGATAATTCTTCCTCCTTCCCTCACTGGAGCCTGGTTTGTTCACAAACCAACTCAAACCCACTGTGCTTGCTGGTAAGAGGCTCTGTCCTCCTCTGCATTTCTGGGGACTTGCAGCCACATTTCTCCTCACAGGGAAAAGCAGGGCACAATTCTTCCCACGAATATTTCTGAGATTCACATCCTCTGAACCTCAGAGGAAGGTAAAGCAATTTTCATTTGCTGTGCCTGTGTTGTGCCACAGCAGGATGCAATATGGAGATTGTTCACCCACAGTGATGGCGTTTTGTTGGTGTTTTGTTCCCTTGGCCTGTCAGGGCCAGGTGTGTGTGTGTGTGTGGGGACTGTCGGTGACAGCCACGGGATTCTGGGCACTGTGAGCAGGGTTGGGTGCTTGGCAGGTTAATTTTAGATGTAATGTAATGTCAGAACCCAGGAAATCCCTCTGGCTGCCCTGGATGGCTCCAGCCCCTGCCAGGGAGCTCAGAGGCCTTGGCACAGAGCCCAAGACCCCTGTGCCTTTGATTTTGACCCATGGAAAAATTACCAACCTTTATATGAGCATTTACAAGCCATGAAAGTTTAAGTAGAATGATAGTTACGTTAAGGGTGAAAAGTAGAATTTTGGGCTTTTTAGAATGGGGGCTTGGGGTCCCAAGGTGGAGAAGTTCTGTTGTGCCTTGTCCTTCTTTCTCCATCTTTTTGGCCTCCATTTTCTGGGTGATGGTGGCACTTTTGGATTGGTTTAGAGTAGGAACACACTGTCTAACATAGGTGATAGGTATTGGAAAAAAATTGTAAATAAAGTAGATGTAGTTTTTAGTATAAAAAGACAACACCGCTGATGGTGGGCAGTGTGCCATGGACTGACCTCAGCAGGTCAGAGAAAGAATGTTATTGATAACAGAAAATAAATATGATTGTGTTCACAGGGGTCTTGTGTTGAGGGAAGAGATGAGAATGTTGACTCCATGTTCAGAAGACTGATTTATTATTTTATGATATATATTACATTAAAACTATACTAAAAGAATAGAAGAAAAGCTTTCATCAGAAGGCCAGCTAAGCTAAGAATAGAAAGGAACAAAAAACAAAGGTTTGTGGCTTCGACAGAGAGTCTGAGCCAGATGGGATGTGATTGGCCATTAATTACAAACATCTACATGAGACCAATCACAGATGCACCCTTTGCATTCCACAGCAGCAGACAATCAATGTTTACATTTTGTTCCTGAGGCCTCTCAGCTTCTCAGGAGGAAAAAATCCTAAGGAAAGGATTTTCATGAAAAGATGTCTGCGACAAATAAACAACCTTGAAAAGCAGAAAAGATGAATCCTGACTCAGGCCACCCCCAGTTAGCACTGATGCCCCTGCAGCTCCCAGGACATGGGGTTGCTCTGTGCTGCCTGCCCAGCAGTGTTGTGCAGTTTTCGAGATTTCCCATCAGCAGAGAGGGGAATGAGTAAAATCATTCACAGCTGTGAAAGCACAGTGTTAAAACCTGGAACTGAATATTCATGCTGGCAATGCTACTATCATCCAGGCTTTTAGGGGGCTGCCTGAATGGGTGAAATGAATTCTTTTTCCATTTAACTCCGTGGCCAAATTTACTTGCTTTAGTGGGAATAGGATTAAAGTCTTTGATAACAGAATTTCCTGAGGAAGGAAAGTACAGCGTGGCCATGGACAAATCTAATAATTTTTCTGCTCTAATCATCTTATGCCTCAAAGAGGAACTTATACCCCAGGGGGGCTAGTATTTACATAATTGTAATTTATTGGGTAAAGATTCTCCTAACGCAAAGGAACATCAAAGTGTTTGTCTTTGTCAAGTTCCAGAACAATTTTGAAGTTCACATGGAAACCAAAGGTAAAGGAAAATATTCCTTTTAGACCAATTAGACAGAAATGGCATGCAATATTTGAAATCATATAGGCTGTTGGAGTATTGTTAATGGAATGCAATTAGCATTTTTTGATGAGCACTTATCAGTGCTGTCTCTGGGTATAATGTACATGGCTGAGGGGGTGGTTTGCTGGAGAATCTGATTAAAATAATTGGTGATGTGTTTGAGCGGGGTGCTTGTGCTAACTTTACAGATAAGGCAGTGCTTGTGTAAAATGAGCTTTTCCTGGCAATAAAGTTCTCTCCAAAGAACAGCATTGGGTATTGTAATTTCAGTAATTCTACTGGAGTATATCTGTTTAGGTGAAATACTGATTGTTTATCCGTTACCTCAGGCTGCAATAACTCTAGCTGTGCTGCTTTTTAGTATGAAATTGTGGTGTTGTTTACTTAATACTTTCACACATCTTCCCTTAAAATATAATCCAAGTAACTCAACCTCGCAGTGCAGCTCAGCTTGCTGTACAACAATCTCGAGGTGTTTTAAAGCCATAAATTACTCAAGCTTAATTGATTTAGCTCCCCAAAGATCTGGGAACTACTTTGCTGTTTCTGCAGGCAGAAAAAAAAAGAAGCAATGGAAGGAAAATAATCAATGGCTTAGGAAACGGCGCAAGATAGATTCTCAAATTCAGCCACAGCCTCTGGCATTCAGGTTTTCTCACAGCTGCAGCTCATGAGTTTTCAGCGTTGAGAACATCAGAAGCAGCTGGTGTTGTGCTGTAAGGAGAGGAAGAAGGGCTGTTGTGGCCACAGCTCTCTTCACAGAGAGCAGCAGGCACAGCTTCCCAAGAATTTTTCCTGGGAAAAGGCAATGAGAAGCTCAGAGAGAAGAAGAGAAAACAATTCTTACCTCTATTCACTGCTGCTGTTGTTTTGCACCCGTGGAATGCTTTATATAGATCGTTTAACCCAAAGTGATTTGGTTAATTGGACATGGGTGAAGGTTGTTTTGAGTGATTAGCCAATTCCTCAAAGCTGTGTCCTGGCTGTCTCAGGCAGTCATGGGTTTTCCTTTAGTATAGTATAGCACAGTATCTCTTTAATATAGTATAATATTACTGTAATATAGTATAGATTTAATAAAACAATTGTTCAGCCTTTCTGAATCCTGGAGTCCGAGCACATTACTCCCAGCACTGGGGGCTCCTGGCAATGATAGGATGTTGGGAAATATCTTTTATTTTCATGAGGAAGGGTAGCAGAGAGCCCAAGCAGCAGATGCAGGTGGCACAAAGGAGCTGGGGAGCAGCTGCCCAAAGGCTCTCAGCCTGAAGTGCATTCCCTTCTGTGAACCCTCAGGAGCTCCAAGGGGGAGGCTGGAAGATTTGAAATGTAAGATTTAGACTTTAACCTTTATTTCCATTTGAATGAGAGCCCCATGTTTCTATGGATTTAATACACAACATAACACCTGTATTGTATTTAATACATAGCATAACAATAGCCTAAGAGGCTGGAACTTCTTGTGCCACAAAAGCAAGTAGCAAAAACATAAGGGGCAGTTAAGCTAGTTGAATTGGAAATAAGTTTGTTTCAACATATTCTTACGTGTTGGCACTTATTGAACACTTCAGTGTCAGAAAATCTCACAGAAAAATAACTTTTTGGCTTGTACATTCAGCCCTGATGGGGGTGGCTTTTAAATTTGCTTTATACTGGCATTTGCCCTAGGGACTTCACTGTGGAATTTCTTCTTTTCCAACTAAGGTGCAGAAACATTGCTATTGATTGGTTTATACTCAAACCTGGCCAAAGCCCTGCACATTCAAATGTTGAAGGGAGAGCTTTAGATAAAAGCGATGCTATGCAATCTCAGAATCTGAAATAACAGGGGAAAAAAAATCTATTTTCTCTTATTTTGAGGGCAGAAAATGCCAGCCTTACTTTAACAGATTATAAATTGCAAACCAAAACTTTCTGTTGATAAGGTACTGTTCCCAAAAGGCTTTTCCCAAGTTTAAGCCCCCATTTAGGATGATAAAAAAGTTCTGGTTTTAATGGATAAATAATGTCTAATCATCTACTGTACTCCATGAGTTACCAAGCAGAAGTAAAAAGTTCTACATTTTCCTCTCAGGCAAGGGTTTTGTAATTTTTGCTGGTTTTTTTTTTTTTTATTTGTTTGCTTGAGCTGTGAATTTTTTTGTTTGTTTTCTGTAACTCAAGTAAGTTTTTGGTTTTTGTTTTTCTTTATTTTAAATCTCACTGCTTTAATTATGGGCAATTCAAAACAGATAAAAATAAAATAGGAGAAAAGGGAATGCAAAAATTAGTAGTAAAGCTGTTGGGAGCAGCAAAGTAATGGTTCTCCTTTTACTTTGCTGCCTCCCCATAAAAAGGATTAGCATTTTCTAATGAGCACCTTGGAAGGAAGATGGTGACTCAAGGACTCCTGGACCTTGGGACTGCACCAGATCCCATCCCTGGGTGGATGTGGGGGTTTCCAGAACAAGAATTTAACAGAGGTTCACAGTCTGCCCCAGCTCAAAAGGTTCAAGCTGCTCCTGGATGCAATAGATCTATTGAGATTTGCTACAGAAAATTAATTAGCGTTCATGAGAAGTACTGCAGGGGCATTTTTCTTCAGAGTTTAAAAGTAGCTGGATGATTGGGATAATTTCTCAAACTGTGTATTTTCTCTCTAGTCTTGTTTATTAACAGAAATAATACAGTGGAGAGAAATTTCACTCCCTCAAATATTGTGCTAACATGTTTGCTTTGTTTTGTTATTAATCCTCTCCATGAAATTCCTGCTTTACATCTCAGTAGTGGCACCAGTAATTGCTGTTCCCAGTTTTATTTTCTCAGAAGTCCACAGTTAGTGACAAGTTTTCAGTGTTTTTCAAGGATTTTATTTGATTGGAACTCCTCAATCACCTCATATATGAAACACAGAACTTGAACTTTCCTTTTGCAGTTTATTCTAGTGGAAGATTTAAAAAGAAATGTCTGGCAGAAATAACCCCACAAGGCTTTGGTCTGAGCCTTGATCAATCACATACTCTAATCAATAAGTCTCTTTCTATGAATGAGACAGGGTTTTAAATGGACTCTTTTAAATGGCTGTTTTGTCAGATATTTATTTCCACACCTTCCACTTAATTTTACTTCAAGAAGATGTTCAGGAGAACAGTCTTTGGGTTTCATGATAAAGTTTTGAGGAAAGATTTTCATCCTTTAACATATATAGCTCAGGTGGTGCAGCACTAAGGAATGCCTTGCTTTGATTTGTACTAGAAATGCCTCTGGGAGGTTTGCATGCTGTTGGTAAGTGTTTTGTTTGGACATAGTAGTATTTTCTTCGCCTTGACAAATCCTCAAATTTGTGATGCTTGAAGTCTGGCTTTGCCCCTGTGCTCCCAGCCAGCCCTGACCCTCGTGCCGCTTCAGTCCTGCTACATGAGATATTGACTTTTAAATTATTGTCTTCGCTCGCAGAATCTTGATGTGACATTTCTGAAAAATTTTGTGTTTCCTCTGTATGACTGAGTTATGTCCAGGAAAAGCTGGTAGTGGCTAGAATAAAGGAAGGACTGCCTGGAAAAAAGACCTGGGATTTTCTTGCTTTTCCACTACCCTCTGGGTACTAATGGCAAAATGTCATTTGGACTGGCTCTTCATGATGTGATGCCTCAGGGTTTAGGTTTTCTATTTTTCACATTCTGTGATCTTTAGTGGGTGGGTCTGGGCTTCACATTCAGGGATGGTGAGCTCTGTGCACAGAGCAGGGAGACAAAACAATTCCTGCTCCAGCTGGGCACCAAGGACAAATGATCCCAATCTCAGCCCCAGAGCACAAACACCGTGGGCTGCAGAGAGAAAAACAAGCAGGGTGGGACTGCCTGGGCTAAAGCTGGAATGGGACAATGAACTGCAAGGTGCAAATGGAGCAGAACTGATCCCAGGGAGAGAGCCCGGGAGCGCTCGTGCATTTTGGGGCCATTTTGGGTCATCTTGGGTGCAGCCCTGGCTGGGCTCTGGTGCTGCCCAAGGTGGATCCATGGAGGAGATGCTTTGAATCAATCCCTGCTTTATTCTGTAGCTCTGCCCAGCCCCTGCTCTAGGGCAGCCTGCACAAGGCATCATGTTTGCAATTGCTTGCAAGTAAGGAGATTGCAGGGAAAAGGGCATAAAAAGTATGCAGAATTCACTATTTACTAATTATTGATGGAATTATTGTTGGGGTGTTGCTTTGGTTTTACCTTCTAGCATTTATTTTAGTGATACATTATTTATCACTTATGTCTAGTTATTCTGACTTATTTCACCTTTGGAAATCTCTAATTAACATGCTTTTTTTAAAAATTAAATATCAAAGTGCAGCCCTTTTGTCTTCCAAACCCTGTGTTATTTTCTTTCCTCTGCCCTCTGTCTGTACTTTGTGTGTGTCCCTTCTGGGAGGGTGCTTTCAGCAGGCCCCTGGTGGGATGCACAGCTGCCATGGATACCAGCAGCACAAGATGAGGAGAAAATTATCAGATACTGAAAGCAACAGCAATAATGGGTGAATGTCCAATCTTGTACGAGTGTAAATTGTTATCCTGCAGCTTAGGTAAACTGTGAGTGTATCAGAAATTAATTTTCTGCCTCCTCCAGGAGCAAGTTTGTATTTATGTACTTTTAAATAACCTTGGGTTTTATTTGTAGGAAGAACAGCTTTTTTCATGTAGTGACTCCCTTTGATATTAGATTTCTTCAGAAATTGCAAACACAGTGGTAGTTGCTGAGGTTTAAGCCTGTAAATCAGCAGGAGGAGCTAGTCAGTGAATTGGAGACTTAAGTGATGATCCAGAAGAGCTGTGATGTGTTTGCCTCCTCAGATGCTGAGAAGTGAATGAGTGGGGAGTTGGAGACACAGCCAAAGTGGGATATAAAAGCACAGTGAATATTCAGAGTTTGAGATGGCAGCGCTGATGTGCACACACAGCACACCGTGTGAGCAGCCTGCTCAGTGGTGGGGAAAGCAGAAACTCCCCAAAGCTTGAATCGGGTGTGATGATGTTGCTGTAGAGTTGCGCCATTTTATAACCACAGTAACATGCTTAATGTCCCTTGCAAACATGAGCAGGGGGGCAGCTCTGCTACAGGTGAAGGTAGACAAAAACAAGACATTTCTGAAGAAACTGTTGTGTCATAGACATCTTTTATGAAAAATCCTTTCCTTAGGATTTTTCCTCCTAAGAAGCTGAGAGGCCTCAGGAACAAAATGTAAACAATGGTTATCTGCTGCTGTGGAATGCAACAGGTGCATCTGTGATTGGCCCATGTTGGTTGTTTCTAATTAATGGCCAATCGCAGTCAGCTCGCTCAGAGTCCCAGCCACAAGACTTTATCATTCTTTCCTATCCTATTCTTAGCCAGCCTTCTGATGAAATCCTTTCTTCTATTCTTTTAGTATAGTTTTAATATAATATATATCACAAAATAATAAATCAAGCCTTCTGAAACCTGGAGTCAGATTCTCATCTCTTTCTCAACCTGAGACCCCTGTGAACACTGTCACACTGTTGGGACAGGTCATTTCAGCTCTGAACGAGGTTGAACTGTCTCATTTACCTCAGCCCATTTTGTAAAGAGAGAAAAAAACCCTATTTTTTGTTATTTCTTTCTCAGAGGCTGTGGGGTTTAGGCAGCAAGGAAGCAGATTTAATGCTTGTTTGTTGTGGGACTCAGCTTTTTCTGATAATATATAGGCAATTTACACTGCATTTGTTTCAGTCAGCCTCCTCTGTGTACAATGGGATAAACTCATTCATTTTTTCCATCGTGGGATTTTGCTGCCCTTAAAAGCAGAAATGTGGATGAGATGTCCCACAATACAATTGAATGAGTGGTTTTACCCCAGTGGAAGTGGTTTAACTTCCTCAGATCCTGAGGAATGAAAAAAGAAAACAAGCATGGACCTTCAGTTTCCCCAACTCACCACTTTGGGTCTGAAACAAGTACAAACATGATGCCTTGAGCAGGCTGCCCTAGAGCAGGGTCTGGGCAGAGCTACAGAATAAAGCAGGGATTGATTCAAAGCATCTCCTCCATGGATCCACCTTGGGCAGCACCAGAGCCCAGCCAGGGCTGCACCCAAGATGACCCAAAATGGCCCCAAAATGCACGAGCGCTCCCGGGCTCTCTCCCTGGGATCAGTTCTGCTCCATTTGCACCTTGCAGTTCATTGTCCCATTCCAGCTTTAGCCCAGGCAGTCCCACCCTGCTTGTTTTTCTCTCTGCAGCCCACGGTGTTTGTGCTCTGGGGCTGAGATTGGGATCATTTGTCCTTGGTGCCCAGCTGGAGCAGGAATTGTTTTGTCTCCCTGCTCTGTGCACAGAGCTCACCATCCCTGAATGTGAAGCCCAGACCCACCCACTAAAGCAGCACAGAATGTGAAAAATATAAAAGCTGAAACCTGAGGCACCAAGCAGGGAGGATTTGGCAGGCTCCATTCTTCTGCTCACAGAGGGACTCTGAGATGAGCTGCACCTTAGGTTTTCCCCACCTGCAGAACCTGTCAGTGGTGAGAGTTAAGAGGGGTGGATGCAGCACCAGGACAGTGGCTCTGAGGGCCCTCAAGCTCTGCAGAAATCTCTGAGATGTGATTTAAAGCAGCTTCACTCTGTACTGTATCTCATTGCTCAGTGCACAAGGCAGGACCAGGTTTGGTAAAAGGTATTGGCTCATCCGTCAAAAGATGTGTTTTGAGCTTAAAGCAAGGCTTTGGAACTTAATTTTTTTTTTCTTTTCTGTTTCTTCCTCTCGCTCCATTAGCGTGCTGTGCTCTGAGGGCCAGGCAGCAGTGCCCAGCTCAGCCTGGCAGGGTCTCTGGGTACAGCTGGGATGTGAAGAATGTCCCCATCAGCACAGCAACATTTTTTTAGCCACATTTAACATTGTTCAAGCCAGGCCAAAGTGCCCGTGAGAGATTCCAAAAGCAGCTAATGTGCAGTGAGGATTGAGTCACTGGGAGGCTGTAAAGTCTCATGGAATGGCTGCAAGGGTGCTTTCAGAAGCAATAAAGCTCAGCATATGTCAGCAGGCTTGAAAAAAAACAATCCAAGCATCATCTCATGCTTTTTGAATCTCCAGAAACCGAGTCCAGTGTGACTGCACACAAGTGATGTCCTTTGTTATCTCTTCTCATCCTCTCACACCTTCCATACAGAGGGGAGTTTCTTTCACTTTTATTTATTTAATTTATTTTATTTATTCTGGCAAAAATTTAGTCTAACATGTGCAGCACAGGGAGCATGTTTTCATAAGTCTACATGGAGTAATTCCAGCTGGTAGACGACCAGAAGGATTTGGTGCCATTCACAGTAAATGTGTATAAAATTTCAAGGTAGCCCTTTGTCCCCCTAGCATGTGCGAGCTGACTTTTAGGAGCATGATCTCCTGAGAAGGTCGTGTATACAGGCAGCTAATTAGGAGATCAGGATATTGAACCTGTGAATTAAAAAGGGTGACATTGGCCTCAAAGATTGAAGTACATCCTTTCAGTTTATTACCTTACAGCTCTCTCCTGTCTTTGCCTCATGGTTTCTCCAGTCAACCTGGAGGGAAAAAAGGCATAGATAGGTTCAATGTGTGTGGCAAATGAGATGTGCAGTGATTTTTTGGCTAGCAAACTGAAGTCTGATAGCCACATGAGAGAGATGAAATTGTCAGAGAGATGAAATCTGTCATTTGCTGTTCAGAGCATTTTCAGTGAGAACACAGCCTCATTATATGGAAGCGGGAACTGATAGACACAGGAAGGTAAAAGGGCTGGAACTGGAGTCTAAGAAATTTGAAAAAAATATTGCTTACTAAATATGATAAACCCTGAAATGGTTTAGAAGAGGGAGAACAGTTATTTAAAGCAAATGTGTCAGATCCTCAGTGAGTAGCTGGTATAGCTCTAAATAACTTCTGTTTCAGAAGTGTTTCATTTTTCAAGAAGGACTGTCTAATGTGACAGTCACTGGAATAAGGCTGAAATTGAGGATGTCAGGGAGACGACTGTGTGTATGTTGGAAGTGTTGCTGATGATGCAGGGAAGAGATGTAGGGGGATAGAACATAGAAAGTAATCTTACCCCCTAGAGAGTTGCAGCTGAGCCAATTATTCAGGGTTAGGAGCAGCCCTGATGTTAACAGGCCACAGCTGTAGCCAATAAGAAGAATCTTATAAAAGAGTGGATTGGTTGGTTGAGGGGAACTAGAGTCACTCGGCTGCTGTGAGGACAAGGAAGAGTTAGTCCCTAGAGGAGATGCCTACAAGAAACATCAAGGAGATACAAAACTGTGGTAATATGGAACCCGTGCACTATAATGACAACAGATGGTGACCCCAATGCGATTTGGGAGAAAAAGGACTTCAATACTAAACTATATGACCTGCAGGGATTTGGGGAAAAAGGACTTGACTATATGACCCTGTGGATTTGGGGAAAAGGACTTAAATACTAAACTATTGGTTAAATATATCAATTGCAGTGTTTGTTAAATATGAGTATAAAAGATTTTGAAGATAGATACTTTGTAAACTGAGAAATGCTGCAAAATTGAACCAACACTCAGAAATATATATATCCATACTATAATGTGTTGTCTGAACATCTGTATAACTATTGGTTCTCAATATGAATATATCATAATGTTAATTTATTTGAATATGTACTTCTAGAAATGCTGCAACTCCATAATTAAAAGAAAAAGGGGGACTTGTAGGGGGATAGAACATAAGCAAATAAAGGAAATATAGAATGTAATCTTACCCCCTAAAGGGTTGGTTGAGAGGAACTGGACTCAGTTGGCTGCTGTGAGGACAAGGAAGAGTCAGTGCCTGGAGGAAATGCCTACCAGAAACATCAATGAGGTACAAAACTCTAGCGATATGGAACCCTTGCAATGTAATGACAATAGAACTATTGTAATATAACGACATTAGAACTTTTGCAATTTAATGACAATAAAGAGACAACTGAAATAACAGAGAAAACGATCACAGGGTGGGCCAGGCTGGAAGGGCCCACAGTGCACACCTGGTGCAGCCTCCCTGCCCCATCCCAGAGCATGTGTCACAGGATTGTGGACAGATGGGTCTGGAACATCTCACTGAGGGAGACTCCACAGCGTCTCTGGGCAATCTGTTGAGTGTGTGGTCACTGCACAGTGGAGAAGATCTTCCTCAGGTTCAGGTGGAACCTCCTGTGGGTCAATTTTTGTTCATTGCCTTGTGTCTCATTGCTTGGCACCACTGAGAAGTGCCTGGCTCCGTCCTCTTGGCTGTAGATATTTATGCACATGGATGAGATCCCCTCTCTGTTCTCTTCTCCAGACTGAACAGGCCCAGCTCCTGCAGTTTCTCCTTTTAAGAGATGCTCCAGACCCCTGACCATCTTTGTGACCTTCCACTGGACTGTCTCTGATAGTTCCGTGTCTGTTTTTGAGGAGCCCAGAACTGGACACGTTATTCCAGATAAGGCTGGCAGTATCCATAGGGAAGTGGCTGCTGTGGGAAGGGTGGAAATGCTGCCCAGAGCTGGCGCTGCAGGTTGTGTGAGAGCACCCCAGGTCCTGGATGGGGACCTGTGCTCTGACACACAGCTGAGAGCAGCCCTGCCGCACTGGGAGCACCACCTGCACTCCTGGCAGCAGGACACGTGTCCCTGGTGACAGCACTAAATGCTGGATTTCACCAAATCCCAGGAGGGCCAGGCTGGAAAGGCCCACAGAGCGCACCTGGTGCAGCCTCCCTGCCCCATCCCAGACCACGTGGCACAGGATTGTGGCCAGATGGGTCTGGAGCATCTCACTGAGGGCAATCTGTTCAGGGTGTGATCACTGCACAGTGGAGAAGTTCTTCCTCAGGGTCAGGTGGAACCTCCTGTGGGTCAGTTTTTGCTCATTCCCTTGTGTCCCATTGCTGGTGCACCCCCTGACCCCTCCCTGCAGACACTGACAGGCAGGGATGGTGTCCCCTCTCTGCTGTCTCTTTTTACAGGCTGAACAGCTCCCTCAGCCTTTCCTGATAAAAGATTCTCCTGTCCCTTCATGCTCTTTGTTACCCTCCCCTCGACCCATCATCTCTCTGGTGCCGAGGAGCCCCAGGCTGGACCCAGCACCCCAAATGTGCCTCCCAGGGCTGAGCAGAGGGGCAGGGTCACTCCCTGACCTGCTGGCAATGCTCTCCCTGCAGCACCCCATTGGTCTCCTTGGCCTCCAGCACACTGATCATAATAATTTCCTAAGTTACTGATGGAACACAACAAGGCTAAGCCACGGAACAGATCTCTGCCTGATGTAAATCAGCATAGCTCCAGGAAAGTCAAGACAGGAATACTAATTTGTGTCACAGCTGGTAGTTTATTTTGTTGAACATGTATTTTACTTCTTTATTTTCCACGCAGGATCAGAGTTACTCATCTGTTCATCTCTGTACTCCAGCCAGGATTCCCTCAGTTTGATAATCCTGCATTTTTGTGTAATATCTTAATCACTTCTGATGCAATTGCTTAGGATGTTGTGGCTATGCAGAGGATTGCAATTTGAAGCGAGAAGCAAAGCAGCTGGAACAGAGGAATTCATAGTGGGGATACTGAATTTTTCACTGTTTTTCATCTCAGATGCTTCATTACTTTGGTGATAGCAGTAGAGAATGTGGAGAGTGAGGCTTCTGTCATGGTGAAATGGCAACCTGTGGCAAAGCATCAGCAGAATTATGACAGAAATAATTGGTTTTGAAATGTTGAAATTTAATGGGGCTATTTCTCCTAAGGCTTTTTCTTTTTTTTTTATTTTTTTTTAATTTGGTATATTCCAAGCAAATGCCTCCAGACATAGTTACTGTGGGATTAAAATCTCTTTCCATAGTAACTGTTAAATATATAAAATGCTGTAGTAGTCTCTGCAGGGAAGCACACTCAAAGCAGGCACTGGACAGGTCCTAAAGTGGCTGCTCTCGGACCTTTTAACACAATAGAGTTATTTACAGACATTTGTTCCTCTGAGGAATCACTTTAGACCTCAGTCCTCTGATGTCAGACTGGGTTAGTAACATTTGATCTATCACAAATCTCTGAGGTCTTTTATGACTGGTGCAATAATAGATGCTTCATGTTATGGCACAGGATGGCTTAAAAAATGGCTAAGTACTGAAAATATAGTAGAAAGTTTTGTATTTCTATGATGTGCTTCTGCTGGGACGGGCAGAGAATGGTACTTTAGTGCTTTACATAGCACAGAAGTGCCCTGGGACTATGGCTAGATATATATTATATATATTTTTTTTATTTATATATATAATTTTTTATATATATATATAATTTATGTATATATAAATATCTACATATAATATATACATCTATAGATTATATTTTTATATATATGTGTAATATATAAAATATCATTTATATATATTTATATATTAATATATACATATTATATGAACATATATTAATAATAATATAACAATATAATATCTTATATGAATATATATAAATATATGTATTAATGTTTTATATAAATGTGTATATAAAGATAATATATAGATTTATATATAATATATTATATATATAATATATTATATATATTGTATATATTTTAATATATATATATATTCCCATTTATTTTGGATAAATAGTTAATTCAACAAGGTATGCTTTAGGTCATCACCAAAAGCCATTGTTATTAAACCAAAATTATTCATAAATAGGGGTCAAAAATGCAAGTTTTTTTCCCTTTTGAGCTGTGCTTCATATTTAGAACTCCCAAAATTAGGCTTTAAAGGTGAAAAGAGGCATTGATTAAACAAAATGAGATTTCCAGAAACAAATTCTGTTTCCATGAATTTATTTCAGCTGGAGCAGAGCTTTCTGTTGGTGACAGACACAGGTGCTGCCGGTGGCAGGAGATGGGAGTGGGGAGTGTCTCCAATTACAATTTGCAGGCGTTTTCCAAAGTGCTTCAGCCTCCAGGTGCTTTTAGCTGCTACGGATTGTCCTGGGGGATTCTGTGACAGCTCCAGGGCTCTGCCTGCCCAGGTGACAGGAGAGGGACCTGGCAGTGCCTGCTCAGCCCTTTGCCTGCCCACGTTGCCCTCTGGCATCACGCACTAAGCCATCCTACACCAGAATTTCTCTTCAGCTGCTGCTTTCCATCCCGATAACAGGGTACTGTGAGCTCTGTGTAAACTGATTATCTGCCCCTCGGGCCCCTCTTTTGTTTGTGCTCTGTAAGCCCTTACCAGAGGCTTTTGTTTCCTGCAGATGTTGATTGCATTGTGCTGCATCAAAAGGAAATGATCTCTGCCCAAGCTGGCTTTGAACGTGCTTTTACACCCTATCCACACAATGATTGTTCTTGATTCCAGTGTCAGCCTTCAGGAACACATAATCACAGGTGCTTTTTTAAGAGTTCTGGGTGTCAGAGGTACACAGACCCAAATCTGACCCTCCATGGTTTCGAGCCGAACATGTTTTATATTCTATCTTTATATAACTTACATATTCATTATTAAACTTATATTGTTCTATTGTGTGCATTGATTTCATCCAAGCAGGGATTTCTCGTGATCCCCCTCAAACCCCTAACATAGTTTCTCGTGATTCTTTAAACAATAATTATGTCTAATCCCATCTAACAATTATACCGTTTATTATATATTGACTACACAGGTTCAGTTTCACTTGATCTAGCGAATACAAGGCCTAACATTTCCCAGGGCCTACTAAGCCTAACTTTCTTTCCAACTCCCTGAATTTTCTATGATGTTAAAATCTTTTACTATCACCAGGAGAGGAAAATTAACATATATAGAGCCAGTCACCTTTATGTTTGCATGTTTCTTTAAACAATAATTATATCTAATCCCATCTAACAATTATATAATTTATCATATACTGGCTACACAGTTTCACGTGATCTAGCAAATACAAGGTCTAACATTTCCCTACTTTACATTTTCCCAGGGCCTACTAAGCCTAACTTTCTTTCCAACTTCCCAAATTTTCTATGATTTTAAAATCTTTTACTATCATCAGAAGAGGAAAATTAACACATATAGAGCCAGACACCTTTATGTTCATCTGTCTGAGCATGAGCAACTAGTGTAATACTTCCTTGGACTTTCAGCGAAAACAGATTGAATTATTTTTTTCTTTTGCCAGGAAAAGAAATTGCAGGGAGTTATGTCCTGAAGAGCTTTAATTCCTTTGATTGAGCTGAAAAGCAGCATAAATTTGTAGATGATAGATGTGAAAGGGATGCTGTATCATAAAAAGTTGATAGGTTAAGAAATTTTTATAGTGTATTGTAATTAAGGAAAAGTTAGCTTCTGATTGTGATAGTGTGAATTATAATGTATGTATGCTTTCAATAAGTTTAAAAATAGAATAAAAGTTTTTAAAATGTTTTTAGTTACTTTAAAATCTTATCCAACACTGCATCATAAAAAGCTGATAGGTTAACAAATGTTTATAGTGTATTGTAATTTAGAAATAGCTTCTGAATATGACAGTATGAATAATAATATATATTATTTTATTTTTTAAATAAGATTAAAAATAGAATAATAGACTGCAAAATGGGGAAAAATAAAGTATAATTATTAAGAACTTTATATTGAAACATTAATAATAATATATGGATGCAAATATCCATCTATACATATGTAATAATAATATATGGATAAATATATAAATGGATTAATAGACTGCAAAATGGGGAAATAAAGAATAATTATTAAGAACTTTATACTGAAACAATAATATATGGATATGGATATTCATATTCATATATATGTAATAATAATATGGATAAATATGGATTAATAGACTGCAAAATGAGGAAAAAATAAAGAATTATTAAGAATGTTATATTGTAACATCAATGATAATAATATATGGATGTGAATATCCATATATACAAATGTAATATAAATAATATGTAGATATGGATAAATATATAAATGGATTAATAGACTGCAAAATGGGGAAAAATAAAGAATAATTATTAAGAATTTTATACTGAAACATTGATAATAACAACATATGGATATGAATATCCACATATATGTGTTATATATGTATATATATGTGTTAATAACATATGGATATGAATAAATATGTATATGGATTAATAGACTGCAAAATGGGGATAAATACAGTATAATTATTAAGAATTTTATATTGAAACATTAATAATAATGTATGAATATCCATATTTATTTACGGATATTGATATATATATTATATGTTATATATAATAGATATGTTGTCATCTATATATTATATGTAATATATTATATATATGACAATATTTATTATATATTGCAATGCAATATATATTATTATAATTATAATATATATAATAATGGAAAATGAGGAAAAAGAATAATTAATAATTTTATATTGAAACATTAATAATAATACATGGATACAAATATCCATATATATATGTAATAGTAATACATGGCTATATATATGGATGAATAGACTGAAAAATGAGGAAAACTAAAAATCCAGGTTATCTTGATTTCAAGTGTTTCAGCACTTTTCAGCACTGATTGTAGAAGCACAGAATCCAGAACCCAGAGTGTGAGATGGTTTCTGCACGAACTGCAGTTGTGTTGGAAGAGGTGCTGCAGAATAAGGCTGGGCACATCTGAAGAGCATTTCAAGGCAGCAGGAGTGCAGCCCAGCCTGTGAGCACCTACTTTGAATGAGTTGAGAGAGAGAGAGAGCAGGGATGAAAATGAACTCATTGCCATGGAATCAGAGCCCCAGGAGCCTGGCTCTGTGCACATATCCCTGAGCCATCTGCTGAAGCTTGGCACCTTTGGTGTGTGCTAGAAAAGTGCCCAGAGTGCACTCCTCCTAAATTGACTGGAAGTGCAGGCAGTGGAATGGTCTTTGATGTGGTGTTTGAGCCTCAGTTCAGGCAGTGAAACAGCAGCAGGAGCCTCTGGAGATGATTCTGCCTCCCTCAGCACCTGCAGCAGTGTGAGCAGAGGGCGATGGAGGGGCTGGGGAAGGCACTCAGTGTCACAGCTCTTGGGGCTGTGCCCTCATGGCAAGGCAGGATCAGCAGAGCTCAGGTGGGAAAATGCATCCAACAGAGAGAGCGTTTTGCTCAAGGCATCCCTGGGGACCTGTGCCTCAGCAGTCTCCAGCTCCCTGTTGGTGTGCTTCCCAACAAACAGCCAAGTTGGTGTCCCAAAAAAGCACAAAACAGTGCTGGGGTTGTTGGGACACTGCAACAGATACCTGGAGAATTTGAAATTCAAACTGGGACTTGATTCCTCCTGGTGTTACCTGATGGTTTTTTACTGGGACCTTCACTCACCCACCTAAATATTTCAGCTTCCTGCTTCATGGCACTTTAAAAGCTGGTGCTGGTGTTTGAAGTTGAACTCAAAAATCTGAGTTCTGGTAAGCGTTTAGAAAGAAGTGTTAAGTACTCCAAGTTTGAGGCTTTATATTAAAAATACTTAAGTGAAATTAAAAACTATTCCTCCTGATGGCTTTCCTTTATGGCAGAGCTCTCCCTCAAAAGGGTAAAAGGGTTTTTGAAGCAATATGATCAGTACTTAGTTTTCAAATTAGAATATCTTTTAAGGTATTTATTGATATGTTTTTAATTAATCACCCCATGAGGTTTTTTTTTTCAGGCAGACTACTTCATAAGGGAGAATTTTATCAACAGATTGTATTTGCCAAACCACAGGAGCATTGCATATTGTTGTGGTATTTACATCTAAGTTCTGCTAGCTGTAAGCTATTTCTTATTTTTTTTACCCTGATTTTATCACATTATTGGTTCAGAGTATAAAAATTGACAATGTGAAATGTTAAACTGAAGATTGAATTAATTGGAACTTTTCATTCTCAATGCTTTTAATTTTAGTAATGCAGAAAAAAAATTCCAAATTCAGAGTCTTAGATCTTCTTATCAGAAAAGATATACTTCTCAGTAATAGGTTGTCAGGTTTTGAAATCTTTTGAGTGCTGGGGGAATATGTACTGAAAATAATCAACTAAACTGGTTTTGGCCTTATGAAACCAGTCTGTCATGGGAAAGCATTTCAAAATACGAGAGGATGCTTCACCAAGGTGGCACACAACGTTGTTGGTGCTGACATGTTCTGCGACCTCTCTGCTGAGTATGAGCTCTCACACCCAGATTTCATGCTCTGGAGTAAGGATAAAAATCCTTTGCTCAGAAGAGAGGAGGATTGAAATCAGGGTGAAATTGGCATAATCAGGGAGCTCAGCTGTGTAATAGAATAAGAACTGTGTGTAATATGTGTAATATAATAACAGGGAGTGATGTAAAGTGTTCCCTTCTCCATTCTCTCACAGATCACTGCTTCTTCTCTGCTGGGGTGTCATGTCACATCTTTCCTAGGTTTGCTGGAAGTCTCTTCTCCCCAGTTATTTGTTATTGAAGCTGATCTAGCTTTAGCAAAAAGAGTTATTCAGAAGTGAAAGATTCTTGTTTTGACATGCTTTCTCTTAGCCTCAAAATCTCCATTTTCTGTTGTTCTGGCAATAAAAACACTTTTTCAGCTGCTGAAAGCAACCACCCAGTGCTGCTCTATGGTGGGTCTGATTTATTCTGCTGCTTTGTGCAGAGCACTCTGGTGCTGGCAGATTGTGGCAGTCCAGGTTTGGTGCTGGTGGAGGTCCAGAGCCATCTGGTCCCATGGTAGGGCTTAGTGACTGCAAGGATGTCCTCTGGCCACAGTAAAATCCATTAAAAGCTACTTGTGGTGTTGTGGAGGCTCTTGGTAAAGCCAGAGCCCAGGTTTGGAGAGGAGGTGTTTGTGTGATGTTACTTACATTTGTGTGATGTGTGTTACTTACATTTCAGGGTGCATTGAAGTCTGCTAATCACAGAGACAACTGATGGCAGGCTCTGGGTGAAGCATTTCAGGATTACCCATGGCATAAAATGAGGACTTGCCTGGTGGTGGAGGAATGAAATTGTACCCCAAAATTCACCATTGCAGGTTGTGGCAGTCCAGGTTTGGTGGTGTGGAGGAGGTCCAGAGCCATCTGGTCCTGTGATAGGGCTTGGTGGCTGCAAGGATGTCCTCTGGCCACACTAAAATCCATTAAAAGTTATTTGTGGCATCATGGAGGCCCTTGGTAAGGCCAGACCCCAGGTTTGGAGAAGGAGGTGTTTGTGTAATGTGTGTTACTTACATTTCAGGGTGCATTGAAGTCTCCTGATCACAGAGACAACTGGTGGCAGGCTCTGGGTGAAGCATTTCAGGATTACCCATGGCATAAAATGAGGACTTGCCTGGTGGTGGGGGAATGAAATCGTACCCCAAAATTCACCATTGCAGGGCCAGGGCAAGCCAGAACCTACAGAACTGAGTGCCACCAAGCACTGAATGGTTATTGCAGCCCATTACTTTGTCACTACTGATTGGCGCTGGTTGGGTCGATGCAGGCAGATTAAACGTGAGAATGAACGAGCAGAGCTGCAAGGAATGACCTGCAGAACCTTCCAGCAGCTGAACTCACTGCACCAGTGCCAGAATTTTGTCAAATCCTCTCTTTTGTATCATTGGAGTGTAGGGAAGTTTTAAGATTACTTGAACAGAAGGTCTCATTGTTTTTGTTTGAATGTAAATATGTGGATTATTTCCTTTAAGGAGAAGAGAATGTTATGTTTGTGGGTTTTTTCTGTTTGTGTACTGGAAGACAGAATATTGCATAAATATTGGCCAAGGCAAGCTATTTCTGATCTCTGTACTCCTATCAAATCCTGGATGTTTGTCTTGAAAACCAAATCACGTATAAATCTGTTATATTTATTGCTTTGCATAGTTGCAAAGACAACCTCTACTGAAAACCCCTCCTTGACAAGTAATTAAAAATTGACTCACTTGCTCATCCTCTTTGAAAATATCTTTGTAGCTCATTTCTGAATTTAATGAGCCTGACTTCAAACTAATTCAGGATTTAACAGCTACTTTTACTGCTGAGAATTGTCAGCAGCAGCCCTGGCCAGGCTGTTGGTAGGAGCCCTTTCAGCCTGTGCAGAACTGTCTGGCCCACACCTCTGGCTCTTGGTGCTGACAGTTCTGCTCAGAACCTGCTGGTTTACACTGATTTCTGAGCTTTCAGCCTTTTTCCTGCTTGGTGTGTGTCCATGCCCATGTCTGTAACTTGCTGGAGGTTTCCATGGGGTCAGTGCACAGGAGAAAAAAGGTAAAAAATGAACCCCTCTGCCTGTGTGCATCTAAATAATTGTGCAGCTTTTCAGTGCTTCACAGATGCAGGAGTAAATGCATAAACTTCCTAATGTTCCCTCTTCCTCTCAGCTTCCCTGAGATGATGTGACACGATGTACAAACTTCAGTGACAGTGTCTTAAAACTGAAAAGAAACCAAAGGGAATCAGGCAAATGGAAAAGGCAGGGTTTCCTGCTGGTTTAGTGAAACTGATGTTGCTGGTTCTGGGCAGGGGGGGGATTTCATCTTTACTGTGCTATCATTGGCCCCTGTTAACATACTAGACTTTGCACTTAGTAAATTTAAACTTTAAATGTAGTAAAATTAAACTTTAAATTTGGTAAATGAGGCTGAGACTGACGTGCTGATCAGCTCTTTGTTTTAAACACCTTTGTGTCTCCAGCTGAAACACAGCCTGTAAGGAGGTAATGACCTTCACTCAAAAATTAGGTCTTTTTTTAACAACTCACAGCTCACATCTCTTTGGGGTCCTGCTCCAGGTGCATGTGTGGGAAGTTAGGTGTGTGAAATGTAAAAATCAGGGGTTGTTAAATGCTCGGGATAATATTCTGCAGCATTTTAAATGAAAGATGTCACGTGTCAGGGCAGAAGAAGCGCAGTTATGTCATTTTTCTTTTCCTTGTTGCTCAGACAAGGCTGGCAGGGTTTGCTGGAGAAAATAGCACAGCCTGAACGTTTTTTCCTTTGCTGGGAGCAGGAGACAGGAGGAGATGGGTTTAGGATCTAATGGAATTGAGTTTTTCTAGTGTGCTTGTGCTCAGATGGTTGCTAATGTGAGAGCAGACTGTAATTCCTTTTCTATTTGTTTCTGCATAATAAAGGGTGTTTATCAATTTTCCCTTATAGAACTGCACTAAAATGAAATGTAAAAAAATGGAGTACATGATTTAGCACACAGAGAGATGAAAGTTGGTAATATTTACTCTAACTGTCCCTTTAAAACGTATTTATTAGTGGGAGAGTCATATGTGAAAATATGAAATGAGCTTGACTGGGGTTTTTTAGGGTTTTGGGGTTTGTTACTTTGTTTTGTGGGTTTTTTTGTTGTTTTTTAAAATATATTATTTTTTGCTGATTTTCTTCTTAGTGTTGTATGTGTGGCTCAAATGGTCTAAGCTCAGAGTGAACTTAGTTGATCAAAAACTGGCTGTACAAGGTTTTGTGGACATGCACACACAATGCCCTGACTGTGCTGTGCTTTTCCTGCTGGGATCTGGAAGCAAACTCACCAGGACGTCCTTAATCCTTGCTCTGCCTCCCCTCTGCTGTCTGTGCCTGGCTGATGTGTCTGAAGGCCTCTCCTGGCAGAAACAGAATCTTTGTTCTCTTTTTTGTTCAAAGGAAACTTTGCTTGGAAAAGTATTTTAATTTTGTTTCAGGGACTAAAATGAGTTTGGTTCTTTCTTTAATAAAAGAGGGCTTCTTCAAATGTCAAAAGCATTGCAACAGTTCACCCCAGACCCCATAATTTATATAGCTCTAAAATAAGGGTTCCTTCTGTAAATGTGTTTTTGTTTTCCTTGGTACCATCTTTTTCTTGCACAGGCTCCAGCAGTTCCACACTCACCTTTGTCAAAAAAATCACTATGTTGTTCCTGAGTGGAAATGAATGTTTGTCTTAAGTAAATTGTAAAGTGGGTAGCTGCAATATTTCTTCCAGGCAATTTGCTTCCATTACATACAGAAGAATCACGTATAATTTGTATTTTTTATATAAACACACAGAGCAGGCTTGCAGCAGTCAGACGGTTCCCAGGATGATCCCTGCCTGCATTCCTGCTGCTAAAGAGCCAGCAGAAGGGGACAGGGATGGGAGCAGAAACCGCCTCTCTTAATTTTTCCAAAAATGCTCTTTGAAGAAAGATGGATTTCTTGTCTTTGTTGTCAGACCTGCCTAACAAAATACAACTTGCAGAGAGCACACAGGATGAGCTCCCCTTGCAAAAGAAGAGGTTGTGTGATTTAAAGCTGAAAGTGAAGAAACTCAAATGCTCTTTTAGCTGAAGGGAGGGAAAATGGGAGCTGCCTGGTCTGGGTTTGGTGGCAGCCACCCCTGCCCCTGCCTTGTCACATCCTTCCGTCCCCTGCAGGGTTTGGGGCTGTGCTGATGAACTTTAGTGTGCTCGGTGCCCTGAGCTGTCTGGCTGTAGGAGCTTTGGGGGGTAGCACGGTTGGGATGGACAGAGATGAGAGATCTCTGAAGCCAGGGCTTGGAACTTTGGGTTTATTGCAAAGGGCCTGAGTGCAGAGCCCTGCTGGAATTTGGTGTTTATTGCCAAGGGCCTGGGTGCAGGGGCCTTTTGTAATTTGGGGTTTATTGCCAAGGGCCTGGGTGCAGGGCCCTGCTTGGATTTGGGGTTTATTGCAGAGGGCCTGGGTGCAGGGCCCTGCTGGGATTTGGGGTTTATTGCAAAGGGCCTGGGTGCAGGGCCCTGCTTGGATTTGGGGTTTATTGCAAAGGGCCTGGGTGCAGGGCCCTGCTGGGATTTGGGGTTTATTGCCAAGGGCCTGGGTGCAGGGCCCTGCTTGGATTTGGGGTTTATTGCAGAGGGCCTGGGTGCAGGGGCCTGTTGGGATTTGGGGTTTATTGCCAAGGGCCTGGGTGCAGGGCCCTGCTGGGATTTGGGGTTTATTGCAAAGGGCCTGGGGGCAGGGCCCTGCTGGGATTTGGGGTTTATTGCAAAGGGCCTGGGGGCAGGGCCCTGCTGGGAGCTGCAGCCACAGGTCAGAGCAGGGCCCAGAGAAGAAAGGGGTAGAGAGAATCAGAGGGAAAGAGCGTAAAAGGGTAAGAGAGCAAAAGCGTAAGCGAGTAAAAGGCCATAGCTACGAGTGCGAGGTTCCCATTACAGTACCATAAATCATCTTCTGTGTTGAATATTCTGATTCTCACTAACCAATCTAGTATAAGATACAAATCCTATAGTATTTACATACAGCCTATAAGAATCATTACATTACCATACTGTGTTACATTTTAAACCCTAAAAACTCCTCTTTGGGCCCCTTCTGCCAAGCTGTAGGGTCTGCTCTGACCCTTGGAGCTGTCTGCAAGCAGAGGGTGTTGTTCCATCAAAAGGGGATTGCCTTCAGCCAGCCACACCATTGTTATTGTTTTCCAGTTGTTCAGTAACTAAGGTATCTCAAAGCTTTCATTTCAATCTTGCTGATAGTTTCCATATTCTCAAAATCTTTTGCCAGGCAATCATGTTTATAAGGCTTTCCTGTTTCATCTTCCCCAACATATGGCAGTTCATAATCAGGGCAATTTAAAAATCCAGATCTTTAATCAGAAGGAAAGAACCCTTCAGAAGAGGCATCTTGAGTGAAAAAGAACTTCTGGGTGGTGATTTATGATCTACTTTGTGCCAAGATAGTCTGACAAATTAGAACTGAAAGTGTTGGGGATTACTTCAATTTTTAGATTTTGTTTTTTTGTTTCTTTCCAGAAGCAAAAGTGCACCATCTCTTCCATGCCCTGAAAACGCACATGAGAATTTGGAAGTGAATGTCAGATCATATAACCAATGTCAAAACCATGATATTTTTAATTATTGATGCATTTTATAAAATGTATAACCTTAATTAAGCCAAGATTTGAACAAAACTGATATAAAAAGCAAATATGGTGATCTGGGTGGTAACAAAAAGCCTGAAAATTATATTTTTCAAGATTCCCTGTCTCTTTTGGGCTTTTCCTTCAGCCCAGACTCTCATGGGTTCCTTAAAAGGAAATTTCCTTGCATGAACCTAACAGAATTTCCTGAGTCCAGTTGACACAGTCTTTATACAAAGTATTCCCCCTCAAATTAGATTAATTCCAGCAAGACAATTGAGTATTTCTTGTATTTCTGCTCTTGAAACCCACTGGGCAGTTTTTAATCAAGTTTCATGTTGAATTTATTAATTCTGCAATTATCTCATCAGCAAAATTTCCAGTATGATCTGACAGAAAGAGGGACAATCTACAGAGATCAAAGAAAATCATAAAAATTGACATTTTTAAACTATGAGCTGGAAAGACAATGAACTCTGCATTACTGACACAGCTGATCTCCAAACCTCACAAAATTTGCTCTCATTCTGTATAAGTAATAGGTTTTGGCAGAATTTTTGTTGGGTTTTTTTTTTGTTTGTTTGTTTTTAAATAAATGAGTAGAACATTGCCTGGTTTTCCTTAGCATGAAGGGAATTTTAGTTCCACTTTGTTTTCATGTATTGTGAACTATTACCTTTACAAATATTGTAACAAACAAATGTATTTTGGGGTTTTGGAGCTCTTATTCCACGAGTTCATTTGTATTTGGGTGTCCTAATTAAGATCCCAAATGAAGGGAATGAAGAATATCTGAACTACACCACAATGGTGACCTCTTCAAGGCCCCAAACAAAAAAAAAAATCCTCAAAAATCAAAACCTAAAACAAGAAAAGCAAACAAATAAAATGCCTAAAAAAATCCAAAAATCAAACAAAAACCCAAAAAGATCAAACCAACCAACGAAAAAAAAAACCCAAACAAAACTAAAAAGCCAGAAACAAACATCCCAAACAAACAAACAAAAAAGCACCTCAGCACTGTGTCACTGCTGTGTGCTCTAATCTTCTTCTCTTTTCTTTGACAGAGTAAGAAAAAAATCACCCATCTTCAGCAGAAGGCAGAGTCACAAATCATCTGTTCTTCCTCCATTTTTTCCCTTGCAGCTCTTAGCAGAATTTGAATAAATCTTATTTCTGAACAAAAAGTAAATTGACTGACCAAAAATGTCAATTCACCTTCCATCAATGGATTTAAATAGTGAAACTATGCAGAGATTTCCCAGTGTTTGCACACCCAAATTAGCAAATGCTAGAAATGCCAGCAATAATGCCAGTTCTTGGCCTATTTACTTTCTGTATTTGAAATCCTGTGTAACCTTTGCTGAAACCTTTCAGGATATTGAAGTGATCTGAGTTTAGCTTCCTTTGTCTCAGGGATTGCTCAGCACACGGGTTTCCCTCTGCTCTTCCAGCCTTCAGAAACTGCTTCATTTTTTTTTTCCCCCTATGGAATAGGGACATATTCATCCATTTTCCAAATGCAAAACTTCAAGGAAAACCACTTAAAGAGCAAAGAGCAAAACTCTTGGATTCTTGATTTAATTCAGCCCATGCCTACTGGGAAAAGGGCAAAAAGAGGGTGTCCCTCTAGAAAAATAACAACACTATAATAAAGTAGCAGCCATCTGTTTTGGGTTGTTACCTCTCTTTATGAATAAATCCAGCAAAAACTGAAGAGCTCAGCAGAAATTACAATCTTGTGTAATTTCAAAGTACCCAAGTCTTGGGTACTTAGGCAAAAGTCTGGAGGTACAACCCAAATCCTTTTTGTTCACACAAGATTGTAATTTCTGCTAAGATCTTCAGTTTTTGCTAAATTTATTAACAAAAAGAGTTAAGAACCCAAAAAAAGATTTCCCAAAAGAACCCAAAAAGTTTCTTTCTCAAACTTTCACACCAATTGTTGCCCTTTTCCCAGGGCACTGCTCTTCCAGCTTCTTCATTAGGGATTTTTTTTTCTAATCCCTTGTGTTATGTGAAGAAAGCCAACTGTTTGTTTAAGCCTTCTTTAATTTTAACCTGGAATATAAAAGAGTATTTCCTGTTCCTTTGCTGTATCAGTAGAGAATAAAACTGTGAGATATCAAAACTTGGGCATTTTTCTGTTGTCAAAGGATCCAGGAGCAAGGAAGGCTCAGATGGGATGGGTCAGATTTATGGTTTGACTTGGATTTGAGTGGATTTGAGTGTCTTTTCCAACCTAAGTGATTTTAGGACAGGTTCTTTATTTTATTACACCACCTGGCAGATTTGGAAAGTGCACCGAAGCTGAGGGGCTTCCTAAATTTTAATTTTTGTAACATCTGAAAAGAAAGAAGAGTCTCCAAAACAGAGATAGCACAGCAGGAAAAAAATCCCACATCCATCTAAGCACGGGGACCAAGCGTGCTGAAGCTTTACTGCTCTTTAAATTCAGCATGGTTGCTTTTTGGAAATTGGGATAATTAAGCAGATATGGCTCCTTTGCATATTTTTATTATTCTAAAGCAGTGCAGTGTCAGGGCACTGCTAGTTTAATGGGAGAGCTTAATTTTAAAGAGGATAAGACATGGAAAGCAAAAATATATAATTTGTACTTCATCAAATTTTCCAGCCTTATTTCTCCTCTGTCCTTTTTATAGTGTGGTTTTAGCAGTAATAATAAAAAGGGAAGACAGGCACATGTGATACAGTTATAGAAGAAGATATTGCTAGCAAAATTTAGTCCATGCACTGGCTTTAACACAGAAATTTGAGGAAAATATAATAATTTCTGTTCAATGTTAATAATTCAAAATATAAACATTATAATTCTGTTTTTACACTTTAGGGCTGTTTCATTGTCTAACTCCTCAAGTGAGAGTATTTGTTTCATTATAATCACCTGATTATTAACGACACAGCCCCTGAGCAATTGAATTGCCAAATTAATAACTCCCACTATATAAAATTGATATAATGAGTGCTTATCTTCTTGTACATACCAAGCAGGCTGGCCTTAATTTTCTATCCTTTTTTTTTCCTTTTTTCTTGTGATTACAGTTTTATTGCAATATAAAACCTTTAATTAGAGGAAAAGGATATGATTAATATGATATCACCATTAGGAATAGCCAATAAATCAGTGTTTTCTCTCAAGAAGTCTGTAAAACCATTAGCACAGTTCACCTCTGTACATTTGTGTGAATGAATTGGGTGACACCACCCTTTCCCAGGTTTGCTGGTCTAGGTAATTGTACTCCTCTGGAAAGTGCCTTTCCTACCAGCTCTGTGTTTGTGCAGTGCCCAAATTAAAACCCCTCCCATCCTTGCTTGGAGATAATATTTAATTCTCTAAAAATGCTGTTTTTAGTGAATTGGAGATAAGGCACTTGGTGCCAAGCCCAGAGGCTGGTGTGGAACCCAGGGCAGAGGTTCAGGGGGTGATGCCAAGGGGGTCTGCAGATCTGCCCAGTGCAGTGGGATGATCTGTGCATTCACATCCTCTGAAAAATCCCTTGGCCCAGGATTTTCTCCTGAGAAGCCTCTGAGAAAAAGGAAAACAATAATTATCTCATTTGCTTCTCCTCTGTTGTGCTCATATGGAATGTGTTTGGAGATTGTTTAACACAGAAATTTGAGGAAAATATAAACATTGTTGACAGGTGATTGTTTCATTGGATTCTGCTGTGAGTTGTTTTCACTTATTGGCCAATTGGGGCCAAGCTGTGTCGGGACTCTGGAGAGAGTCATGAGTTTTCATTATTATCTTTTTAGCCTTCTGGAAGTATCCTTCCTGTATTCTTTAGTATAGTTTAGTGTAGCATTCTTTAATATAATATAATATCATAACATAAATAATATCATAAAATAATATCATAAAATAATATCATAAAATAAATTAGCCTTCTGAGAACATGGAGTCAGATTCATCATTCCTTCCTTTGTCACAAGGAATATGTGACAAAGGAAGGAATGATATACAAATCAGTGGGATGCTCTTCTGTTCTCACCTTCATTTCCAAAAGGCTGATTTCCAAATTGCTGCTCTCTGAAAGCAGCTTCCTGCACATGGATGGAGCTGCTGCTGTTTACCTAACATATTGTCTTATAAATAATAATAATAAAATTACAGAGAGCTTACATGGAGATTAAATGTGTTTCCCCACAGCAATATGAATATTGACTCTGGAAGGCTCCTCCTGCCAGGGCAGAAACATGCAATTTTGTTACAGCCTCAGAGGTAAATACTGGTATTTGAACAGTGCTCAGAAGGAATAATGAAGCGTTTTAGTGGCTCTGTGCTTCGTTTCTGTAGATTCAACAATTTCTGTGAGTTCTGATTGAGGAGAGGAAAGCCTTCTCCCCTTCAGAAAATATTCAGTGTTTTAAATGTGAGAATCCTACTGCGGATTTCCTGAAGATTGCAGAAATCCTGAAGATTTACATGATAGGTTTCCATTTATATGGGATTCTTTCACATAAGAAAGTTTGAATTTTTGTTAAACTTTGACTGATATAAATTTTGTTATCTTAAGTAACTGTCAAAAAGTTACAGAAACAATATGCAGGTGGAACCTGGATTTCTGTAGGAGGAAAAGCAATCCCCAAAACTGTTTCTTTCCTTCACCTAGAGAGAACACAGAGTTGGAAGAAAAGCAGGAAGACTGGATGGAAGGGACATTGCCAAAGGAGACAGGAGTTTCATTAGTGTATTACACTAGACATGTGTAACAATTTTATGTCTATAACAAAATCTGCCACAGGAAAATACACCACACAACTTGGAAGAGACAAGAACAGGTTGTCCTGATTTACAGTGCAAGATCCTGGTGTTGTAGGGGAGGCAGAAGCCATGGGGAATGGGACACGGAATGAAGTAGAAAATGGCCAAAGGCAAGAAGAGGTTAAAAACGAGGAGAGCAGGAATGAGATCCAGCGAGGAGCTGGGCACAGGGATGCAGGCACAGAGGCTGGTGCAAAGGGACATCTCTGGTGGCTCTGTGACCTTTGGCAGACCATTTCTCATTCCAGGGCTGCTTCAGCTATACCTGGGGATTTCAGAATGGGGATGAGCTGATTTCCAAATGGGATCTGTGTCCTGCCTGGACAGCCCTGGGCTCCCCGGCTCACACAGCTCTGTCTTCCAAGGTAGGTAACTTGTGGTGCCTGAAGGGGGGAGGAAGAATTTGGGTCTGAAAGCTTTCAGAAACCAGAGAGGAAGTGCTTCTGAGTGAAAGAGCTTTGTGTGGCCTTTATGTAGGACTGGGAACCTTTGAGGTCCCCTGTGTTTTGGGGACTCATCCTTGTGACAGAGGTGTGGGTTAGTAGTGTCAGACCTCAGGGACAGGTTCAGGATATAGCATCTGGGATCCCATATGGCATACGGGATCTGGGAATTAGGTTTGCTGTTCAATGTTTGTCCAGTTGTCAGAAGCTGAGGAGCACCTGGATAAGAAAAGTTCTTTTATTTTTCTGATCGAAGGGCATGGATGGGAAGGAGCTTGTGCAACAACAGTATGACCCTCTCTTGTATCCTCAAACAGCATCTCTGTTCTGTACAGAGTGATAATGCACCCTTACTGAGAGCAGAATTTGATTCTGAAACTCATTCTGCAAGATGATGGGTATGAGGAAAGAGAGAGTGATCCTAGACAGATAATAAAGACAGGAGAGCTGTGCCAAATCATGTTCCAGAGCGAAAATTGTATCATAATATATTGCACATGTTGCATGAAACCTGAAAATGGATTCCAGTGGGAATGTCCTCTGGCTGGAGCTCTGGGTGTCACAGTGCCCTGCTTCGTGCTGACCCCCAGCCAGCATCCTAAAAATCAGGACAGGGAAGTGGTGAACACTGTTTCTTGAGAATAGCTTTTTTCTCCCCAGATTGAGGGTTTCAAAAAAGAAAATGTGTGTGCAAATGCACAGTTCCTCTCTTGTTGTTCCCCTTTCCTTGAACTCTGTTATTTTCAGTATCTTTTTCAGTCATTGTGTCTACAGCTTTTCTAAAGCCTTCCTTATTCTGTTATTTCAGGGATAGCCCCCCCTCCCCCAAACCTACTTTTTGCCAGCTGTATTCAGCTACTGAGAAACACACAGAAGCTCCCATTGCTAATCCCTGTTTGGAATTATTTATCTTTAGCACCTTCAAAAGCTTTCTGGGGTCCTTAAAGCTCAGTGGTGCAGGCACATTGCATTTCAAATCAAAGAGCCATGGGTGGATGGCAGAGGGTTGTTTCAGTCAGGGTGCTGCTGAAGATGTGGGTGCTCTCCTTGGGGCAGCCCTGACTGATGCAGGATTTGGCTAAATCCTGCTGCCAAGGGCACTCATTGCAATAAAACTATGTTTTGTTCTGGTGTGGCATTTCCATCCTTTATAAAACTTGGCTGAAACTTTGTTTGCTGGGTTCTGAAGCGCTGTGCATCCTCATGAGGGCATGGTTTGCTGTAATGACTGATGTGGATAACACTCCTGTATTTAAATATTCAGTATGGAAATATTTGTGTAGGCATGAAAACTTTCTGTGCGCTTCAAACTGGAAGCAGACACAAAACCATGCATTTGATTTACAGAGAAGGAAAAAAAAGGAAAAAAACTCAAACCAAACCCCAAAAGAGGTCCTGCAGCAATGGTATGAGAATATTTGAACATTGGATGAGTGACTGGGTGCTACGAGGGGAATGTGAACTTTCTGTGGGTCCAAAAATGCCTCTGGTTTGTGCAATCCTGTCCTTGGCACCCATAAGTGAACACCTGTGTGTGTTGAACCCACCCTATGCAAGGCAGACTGTTGGGTTTCCAACAAATATTTTATTTCTAAAACACACTGTTTTCTGCTTCTTTATGAGCTGAAGGATGCAGTGTCTTCACAGTCAAGTATGATTGCATTTCTGATGTATGCACAGCACACCATGATTTTTGGAGATTTTTTTTTACTTGTCTACTCCTATATTGTCTATGGAAGTCACAACATTTAATGCTGTCTTCACTGTCTTCTAACTTCTGTGTTAAATATAAATATTCAACGCTGTCTTCACTGTCCTCCTGAACCTCCCTTCCACAACATTACAACCTGCTTTTTCAAAGCCAACCAACCTGTGAAAACGTTGGTAATGCCAGAATTCTGGATGTTCCTACCACAGCAGAGAGATTCCCACCTCCGCCTTCTCAGTTTGGCAGGAAAAGTATTCCCTCATTTGCTTGGTGTGATGAAAGCTGCCTCATCTCTTCTCCAGCCTTCTGAAACCAGTGTCTGTAAAAGAGCAAACCATGTTATGGGCCTTGAGATTGGGTGGTGACACGGGCCTCTTGGTTTGCAGTGGTTTTTCGTGTATGCAGCTGTAATTATTGTCTGGTGCCAGCATTTTGCCAACGCTGTGACAAATGGCAGTGGGGAGGGGACAGCACCTTGTTCTTCAGCCTCATGAGTCACGTCCTGGGAGGTCCTGCAGCGCACAGATCACCTCACAGATGTTAGACTGAATAAATATGGATTTGCTGCACCCCTGTAGTGATAAGGGCAGCTAAAATCCCTGGCTGCTTTAAATTGCGCCTCATTTCTCCCAGGGATGGAGAATTTAATGAAATTGTTTAGCAGACGAAGCATTATAGAGATCCCTTTAGACAAAATGAATGGCTTTAGCTAATACTGTTCTTCTGAGATGGAAGAGAGCAAGTGAATCCAAAAGCATCATGTTTAATCTCATCATTTTCCTCTGCTAAAGGCTTTCATGAGTTATTAGGTGAAGTTATTTGGATGGAAAACATGCACATAACAGATGAGTGTTTCACTCAAGTATGTAATTTAGGTTTTCAGAGGCACCACTGCTTATGATCCTGCCCAAAATGATGGATTCACTCAAAGGGGTTGAGCTGAAGCTACTGTTACATGAATCACCCACCAAAATCCAATTGTGCTGGAAATGGGGGAAGTTTGTAGAATGTGAGGATTCCCATGTACTTAAAAAATATGAAGTTAATCATCTGGGCATGTTTTCCTGCAGCCCTGCAAGAGACATTTCAGGGTCAGAGAGAAAACACAACTTCCTTGGAACAACATCCAGGGAACAAAACAGAGTAGCTGGGTACTTTTTGGCAGCTACAAATTCCACTTTTCCGGATTTGGCAAAGGTGAAATTTCTGCCACTATTCCACCAAAGCTGGCAGCCCCCTGCCTCAGCCCTGCAGCTGCATCTCCTGCTGGTGGCACAGAGGAGGTGGTGGCTGGTGGCAGCAGGGGACGGATGTGAGCTGCACTGGGGACAGGGGGACATGGCCCAGCTGGGCTCAGCAGTGTGGCTGTGGCCACACAGGAGCACCCTCAAGGATGCAGCTGATTAGCACAGCCCATCAGGAGTGGTGCTTGATTAATTCAGTGAGAGGCTGAACAAAGCATGTGGGGGCATGTGTGTGTGTGAAGATAGAGACTTTGACAGAGGCTGGGTGTAGGTGCTCTGGCTTTGAGGGTCTGAAATCTATTAATGCTTTAATTAAAATGATCTGTGCAGCAGATGAGGAATGCATCAGCACCACTCTCACAGGAGAAACAGCACCAGGATGTACATAAAGCAGCTGTGGTTCAGATTGTGTTATTTTCCAGTGCTTGTTTTATGCTCTGATATGGACATGAAAATAAAAACCTTATTTTATAAAATAAAGATTTTATAAATAAAATCTTTATTATATTTTATATAATAAAATAATAAGATTATTATAATATACAATATTTTATTGTCGTATTATAATATAATAATATAATATTATAATATTAAAATATTATAATATATAACATTATGAAATAATGATAGAATAACTTTGTATACTCCCTTTAGCATAATATAATACAATATATTATAAATAATAGAAATATATATTTTATATATAATATTATATATTATAAATAATATAAATATATATAATAAATAAAAATATATAATAAAGTAATAATAATAAAATATACAATATAATATTACAATATTACATAATATATAATATATAATATTATATAGTATATAATATTAAAATATTATAATATTATATAATATTATGAAATAATAATATAATAACTTTGTATATTCCCTTTAGCATAATATAATATGATATAGTATAAATAATATAAATATATAATATATAATATGATATAAATAATATAAATATATATAATAGATAGAAATATATATATAATAAAATAATAATAATATAATATACAATATTATAATATTAACATATAATAGTATATTATATATTATATAATAGTATAATACTATGATATTATCATATAATATTATAATATTATAATATTATATAATAGTATAAAATATAATAATAATAATAATAATAATAATAATAATAATAATAATAATAGTAATACAACTTCATATATTCCCTCAGCATAATCCTTCCCTTCTCTTCCCCTGCCCTCCCAGTGGCTGAATTCTTTGCAAGAGGAGAAAATTTTGCTATAAGGCATGGAAACTGAAGTAGATGAGCCCACTGCTGCTTGAATATGCCAGGAGAAAAATGGATGGAATCAATTTTTATCTAGGATTTAGGACACCAGAAGAATAACTTACCTGCCTTTTTTGTGGTAGAACTATGAACTATTCCTTCAGTTCTTCCCCATTATGTTTTTCAATATTTTATTGTCTCCATGCTGATATTGTTTTGTGAAAAGAATTCTCCACCTTTTTCCTAGTAAATTGTAAGTTGTGGTTCTGCTTTTAAGGCACTCAAGATTTCTACTTAAACCTGTGTTGCATTAGAAGAGCTCAAGCTTTATCCTCTCCTTTCTTCTCTGATCACGTCACTAGCTGGGTTAAAAGCTCTTGTCTGGTATAAAATCTAATTTTGTTTCATTGGTGATGACACAAACCATATTTACAGGGGTTTGGCTATTGCATGATATCATTCTAGGACAGCTTAAAAATATATCCTGTCACAGATGTAGGTTGATGTCAGAGAGGGGAGGTCAGAGCCAGGGAGTGGGTGGCCTGAAATGTTGAATTTTTGTTAAAGCAGAACATCTCCACCATCTCCTTCCTCAGGCAATCACCTCTCCAGGCCTTCCTTCTTCTTTCCTTTTCCCATTTTCCTTGGAAGAGCTGATTTTGCAGGATTAGACCATTTAAACCCTTCGTGTTTGCTCACAATTTAACATGTTTGCAAAATATACTGGATCAAAACATAGACTGAGCAGAGCTGGCCAAAGACAGAAATGGATGTAAAAAAATCAATTCTCTAACTCTTAGTAGGACCATAGAATGACCTGGATTAGAAGGGACCTTAAAACTCACCTTGGTTTTTGTGGGATCCAATACCTTGGATTTACAACTCATATAAAAGTTTTGTGATATTTTATTTTTAATTTTTAAAGAATGGTGTAGAACAGGTTGATCTTTGCTGGTATTCCACACTGGAGTCAGTGAAGTTTTGCAAAGAGGTTAAAACTTTCTTTTACCTCATTAGGATGTTAAAGTCAAGGAGTCTTTAAACTGTCAAACAAAAACAATTGACAACAAAAACAAAATAAAAAACCAATAAACAAGAAAAATAAATCCAAGGCCACAAAAAAATCAAGTGTCCAACACTGACAATGAGATGTCCTGGGGTGGGAGGAGGATGGGGTTATAGAAGAGCAATAAGATCTCCTGCCCTACCTTCTCTTGGAAAAATGTTAAAGAAATATCCCTTCTCCCTGCAAAAAACTTAGTGACTGTAAATTAAATTACAAATTATGAAAACTCTTTTTGTAGCCACCAAAACTGGTCATGGTATAGAAGCAGAGCATGGGAGGGCTCTGCACTTCGCTGTGCTCCTGTGTAGAGTAAAGCCATCCCTGTATCAAGCATGTGCACAACATAACAGAAAACCAAAGGATCTCTAGAAAAATAAAATCAAGTGATTTGTGAGTAACATCCTCGTTTTTAAAAATTTTTGAAAAATATCTGAGTCATCCTTGGTTTTGCCTGTCAAATCACTGGTGCAAGAAGATATTAAAATGATATTTATTATGCACTTTGTTTTCCCCAGCCATTTAAATTTATTTTCTCACATCTTTGGCGTTTGTTACACTTCATCCTTTTTTTTTGCTGTTTGTTTCCAACTTTATGGCCAAGTAAAATATTAGATTATTGCTGTGGGGATCCAGCACAGATGGCTCAAATCCTGTGCTCAGCAGAGGGCTGTGGAGAGGCAGTCTTGGTCTTTACTGAGCCACCCCATGGAAGCTTCTCCCTCCTCCATCTGGAACCTGCAATCCCAGCCCTTTTTCCTCAGTCCTGGGAGAGCAGCTTGGGAAGCTGTGCCTGCTCCATGTGATTCCTCCTTGGATTTCCTGCTTCCTCCCTTCTGCCAGCACAGCCTGCAGTGCTCCCAAAGACCTTGCTTGGTTCTGATGGCAGGGAAAAGGTGGGGCTGCGTCACAGACATCTTTTCATTAAAAATCCTTTCTTAGGATTTTTTCTTCCTAACTTCTTCTGAGAAGCTGAGAGGCCTCAGGGACAAAATGTAAACAATGGTTATCTGCTGCTGTGGGATGCAACAGGTGCATCTGTGACTGGTCTCATGTGGATGTTTGGAATTAATGGCCATTCACAGCAGAGCTGGCTCTCTCTCTGTTCGAGCCACAAACCTTTGTCGATTCATTCCTTTCTATTCTTAGCTTAGCCAGCCTTCTGAGAAACTTTTTCTTCCATTTTTTTAGTGTAGTTTTAATGTAATATATACCATAAAATAATGAATCAAGCCTTCTGTAACATAGAGTCAGATTATGTCTCTTCCCTCATCCTAAGACCCCTGTGAGCACTGTCACAGGGCTGAACCTCTGCATGTTTCTGTCCCAGCTGAGATGACAAAATACAAAGCAACCCTTCATTTTCAGAAGGCTTCAAACCTGTTTTTATTATAGCATGAATGCTTTTTATTCATTCTTATGAAACTCCTGAGTCTCACTTAAAAGAAGGGAGGCTTTAATCTCATCAGGTTGTGGGCTCCAAACTTGTTTGAAATGGATGGAGTTTCTTAACTGTTTTGTTGAAATGTGAAATGATGAAATTTCCTGTGTTGCTATAGTATTGAATTTGCCCTTTCAGCATTTGTTCTGCAGGTATTCATTCATTCATATCTTTGTTTTAAGGTTTTTAGTGCTTTGAATCTGTGTCCAAAAATACTGTTTTGATGGACACCCAAACTGAAACTGTTGTTGCTGCACTCCAAATTCATCATATTCATTCATTAATACATGCCTTAATATACCAGAATAACACAGATTGCTCTAATTAAAAATATAATATAATATAATATAATATAATATAATATAATATAATATAATATAAATATATATACTCTTAAATAAATTTATAAATATATTAAAATATTTGCTAATTAAATATATATTTATTTATTCATATTTATAAATTATAGAAGTAGTGTGTTTCTCTTCTTTACCCTTCTTCTTTCTTGGTTTCTTTGTCAATGACCTTGGTAGGAAATGCTTTCAGGGGTAGACATGGATCCTCTTGTCAAACTGCTCTCTGGCTCACAGCAGTCACTGTAAAACCTCTCCCACATCTTTTACCTCCAAATTCCTGCTAATCAATCCTGCAGGATAAGATAAGATAAGAGATAGATAAGAGAACAAACCCCTCACATGCCTTAATTTAAAAATCATGAGATTCATGCTGGTTTTTTGTTTTGTTGTTTTTTTTTTTTGTTTTGTTTTTTTTTTTTTTTTTTTTTTTGTACTGGTAAGGTTTGTTTATTTTGTGTGGCAAGCTGCTGAGATAAAATCCTGTTGAGGAGGGGAGGAAAAATTTTTGGGGTTTTTTTGTGCTGCAATTTTGCCTGCTGTTCTCAGTTATTATCTGCGAAGTTGTGAAATTCAGTTAAATCATTTTAGTCATCTCTTGGCTGCTGGAAATGTATAATTTGGAGAGATAAGGAATTATGAAATTGTTGAAAAGTTAAGTATCAGCCACGTGAATGTTTTGTTTTTAGACATTTTCTGCTGGGTTTACTTTGCAGCCAGACATACACTCAGTTTTATAAGGCTTCCAGGGACATTGATCAACATTTCTTTAAATCTTATAACCCAAAACAATAAGAGAGGACCCTGAAGAGTTTCTGAAAGAGCAAAGAAAGCACAAGACATGGTCTTTATTTCCCCTTAGTGAAACCTTGCTGAAGACACCAAGCAGTTTGGCTTCTACAGACTTCATGGAGATGAGAATTCACCCAAGTGGGGCCTGACAAAACACCAAAATTACCTTGAGACCGCTCAGCCATTATTTTTCCTGGTAAGATTTTGGTGGAAATATTTTTCTAGTGCTGAACCACCACGTTCTTTATTCTAACAGAGCTTTTTGGAGGACAGGGAATGTGTAGGCTCTTCTGCCCTCTGTTGTGGCTATGGCTATAAAATGCCAGCACATGGCACCACCAGCCAGGGAGCTGTTTGGGAAAAAAAACTATCAGGAAATAATCTCTGTCAGGATAAAAAAACAAATTGCAGCTGTACATAACAATATAATGGCTCAGAATTTAATTATCAGATGAAAACTCCTCCCTGTTCCTGTCCTTGCACTCTTCATCACCAAGCTCTGGGTTTTTGTTATTATGGAAGTTCTATTTTATGTGGAAGATTTATACATTTCTGTCTTTTATATTCTGTATGGAAATTACGTTTTGCATTTTTATGATTCTTCCTCTGCATGATGGGTGCCACCAGGTGCTGTTGAAGCCACAGCAAGGTGTTCTGTGGCAATATCAGTTCAGGACTATTGGTGCTGCCCCAGTTTGTCTCTGCTCCAGGGCAGTCACTTGCAGCCCCCCCAATTTTCCTTCCATTTTAAGCCAGAGGGGTGCCCAGAACCCAGTTTAGCCCCCAAAAATGCTGTGCCAGGTGGGGTGCACTGGCAGCCAGTCAAAAACAAGGAGGTGTCAAGGCCATTATGCCTTTTCATCCACCCAGCATTCCATGATGTGCAACAACGAGCTGAAGGAACTGTTTCATAATTATGTTGATCACTAACAATATTCACAGCTGCATTTAATCCAAAATGAAGCCACTGTCGTGTATAAGCCCCACTGAAAGGGCAGAGTGACATGTTGAGCAGCTGGGAGCCTGCTGCTGGTCTTGTGTGTCAAGAGGAGCGGCAGCACTCAAAAGAGATGGCTCACATATGGCAGTAAATCAGCAAGGATTCAGCCAGAAACCCCCCCAGAAAATATCAGGGGGCAAAAATCCATGGTTTAAATAAATAGTATCACACAAATATCGACTGTTCATGCATTAAACAGATTTACCAGCCAGTACGGGGATGACTGCAGTCTAACTCAGTCAGATCTTTAGACAATGAATTTTTGTTGTTTTGGCAAATTGGATAATAATATAATAGATAATGACAAAGAGTAAAATAAATCCAGAGTTGTACATGTAAAAAGTATTGTGCATATCTGGAAAGTGTTACACTGGAGGCACTGGAAGGATATGAAAGCCAGAGAGTGAGTCTGAAATGTGAACTTCCAGCAACTTTTCCTGAATGTGTTGAGAACATTTCTCCTGGTTTTCCTGGGTTTTTTTTTTTTCTTTTTTTTTTTCTTTTTTCTTTTTTCCCTTGGCTTTTGGTGGTTTTTAGTGCTTCCATGAGTTCCAGACAAAGCCAGCCTAAGTGGGGGACAGGTGTAACTTCTCAGGGCTGGAATGGGGAATAGCAGAGCCATTAATCACAGAGCAGGAGCCCTGGGCAGGGAGTCAGAGTGCAGTGCCTGGCAAGCACTTTTCTGCAGATTGCTTGATAACCATATTAAGATTGATCACGCAGTGCTGATCTTTTAGGTGATGGGAGCTGACCCACTTTTAAAGGGGGTTAATTTGCAATTTCACTGTACCAAACAGAGATAACATAATGCAATTTACTAACAGGATTCCAAACATGCATAACCTTAACCCTGTTTTGGGAAGAAAGGATGACCAATTCACTTTGTCAGTCCTGTTGTCTACAGGGGAGGGTCCTTTTCTGCAGAGGTTTTCAGATATTGTTATTATTATCATTATTACACTGAAAAAATACCTAGTGAACAAGAAGGGTGTAAAGACCTATTGCATAATCTAAATACCAGAGAACAATGCCTGATCCAACCCACTCCCTGACAGGCAAAAAAAGTGGGAAAAGAGATTGCTGACAATTCTTTACAAATATATTCTCCCTGCTAAATCCTAAGACCCTGCTACAATGCAGGGTGGGGTGTAAAAATTAATTGTGACCAGAGCAACACCTGATGATCTGAGAGGCCTTTTCCAACATAAACAATTCGATGTTTCTATATTCTTTTAATGAATTATTGAACTGCCTGAACAATCCTACATATGCTTTAAATTGGTACCATGACATAAAAATTTAGATTAATGCTCCTATGATCAGAAACTAGAATTTGAAGGGGGAAAGTGTTAAGGAGAAGGTGTTGATGTTAATTTATAGTAGTCATAGCCACCTAGTTCTTGCCTTTGTAGCATTCTGGTCTTACTGGATTTGAGGGGGGGGAAGGGGGAACAACTTCTTTTGTAGCAAAAGCAAAGTTTGCTCTGCTGACACTGTGCCTTGCTCTGGCTTTCCTGCACTTCTGTCACCCAGCTCCCAATTGCTCCACCATAATCCCTTCATGCCAGCAGGAGCAGCTCAGGGAAGACAAAAGACCTGAAGGAGCAGCTTGAAAACTGAGGGCTGAGCAATCAAATTCCTGCTGGCATTTATGGGATCCCTTCTGAGATGCCTGCCCCTTCCAAAAAAATCAGCAGGAGTTTTCAGGTGCCTGAGCTGTTGCTGCAGGGATGTTCTGTGGGCGCACACACCTGCAGCTTAAGGGTGACAATGGTGATGGTTTAACAGTTTGGGTTCTTTTTGGATCTATCAGTTCCTGAACAGGGTGAACATAGTCACCCTTAAGCTGAACAGTTCCTTCAGCTTAAGGGTGACAATGCTGATGGTTTAACAGTTCAGGTTCTTTTTTGGATCTATCAAAGCAACCCTGCTGCGGAGCTCTGTCTAAATTGAAACCTCACTCTCGCCTTGGCTGGGTCTGACTAATGAAGACCTTGCCCCTCTTTTCAGTTTATTGAAAGGGGGAGAGGACCCAGGTTCTCCTAGGGCTATTACCCCAGAGGCACAGAAAGCTCTGGAAAAAGTTCTGATGGCAGTGTCCACAAGACAGGCCAACCGATGCCGGCCTGACCTGCCATTCAAATTTATCATCTCAGATAAGCTGCCACACCTCCATGGAATCATTTTCCAGCGGGAGGAAAAACAAACACCTAAGGCAAAGGAAAGACCTAAAAAGGGCCAGGACCAGAGGGACCCTCTCTTGATCATAGAATGGGTTTTCCTCAGTCACCAAAGGTCCAAGAGACTGACAAAGCCTCAGGAGCTGATAGTGGAACTGATCCGGAAAGCAAGGACCCGGATCAGGGAGCTAGCAGGAAGTGACTTTGAGGGCATTCACATTCCAATTGAGTTAAAATCAGGCCAAAATACTAAGAAAATGTTGGAACAATTGCTTCAAGAAAATGAGAGGGATGGTGACACTTCACAATGTGTAAACAGTCAGCCCCAGGCCAGAGCTGTGATCAGCAGGAGTCTGAGGGGCCCCATCAGCTTCAGTGCCGTCCTACCCGCTCAGTGTGCCTTAATTTGTGTGGCTGAGCCCAAAAACCCCCATGCCAAAAGGGCTCTGCTGTTTCAGGGGGAGCTCTGCCTGCTGCTGTTCATCTCCCAGCACTGCCTGGGCCCTGCTGGAGCGTGGGAGGCTGGGGAAGAGCAGAGGATGCTGTGCTGCAAAGCTGCTCCGATGCTGCCGCCTGCAGCCGCGCCGCAGCAGCTCAGGGAGCTCCATCCTGGGCTGCACACTCAGGGTTTGTCTGCACATCCCTCCTGGAAACACCTCCAAGCTGGTACTTGAAGGAATTCCAGGTATTAACTGCAATTTTTTTTTTTTTTTCTGGAATGAATTAAACACAAATTGTTTGTTTGTTTGTTAGTTTTCAATAGTTCCTTAGAATAAATGCAGCACTTTCTTTCCTAGCAACAGAAAATGAAGCAAATTCTGTGATTCAAAATTATTTCCCAGGTGTCCTGTTATCCCTACAGCCACAAAAGAATTTATGGAAGTACAGCTCTGCTCACAAATTAACGACTTTGCCCTTCTTGAATTGTGGTGGGCAGGATGCTGTCTCTAAGCCAGTGCACACCATAAATTTTCAGCTAATGGTCTAAATATAACCTGAAAAAAGAAATCTTGGTGAGAAATCTATTATTTTAAAGGAATATTGAGTTGGCTGGAAGTTATGTTTTACATTTGAAATTCTAAAATAAGAAAATCAGCTTTTAAAAAGTACTTAAAATAAAAATGTTAGGAGTATTCTTTGAATACTGCATTGCAATTACCAGTGAAAATTTGTATCTTAATTAGCAGAGCAGTGTCTTCTACAAATTAGAATTAGTTTGTCAATGGGTACCTGGAATAATATGAGTACCTGTTCCTCTTATTGGAATTGAAATTGTGATATTTTTTTTCCTGATTGAAAAAAATAGAAAAAACAACATTTAATAATTGATCTTTTTTGATAAAGAGCTTGAAATGTTCTGCTTTGTTAGGTGACTCATGCTGAAACCTTTTTCAAATTACATCAAAATAGACAAGGCCCTTGTCTTCTTGACTTGTATGATTCTAATTTTAAAATGTACTTTAGTGTGAATAAAGAGAAAAAGCTGTTTTGAAACAGTTAGCTCATTTGAACTTAAATCATACATTTAAACTTTTTAATTTCAGCTGCAGCAAAAATGTTTCTAAATTAGTACTCCCATATGAAGTTTTTCTAAAGTTTTGTTTAACCTCCAAAAAGATTGATTTTTTTTTTTAAGGTTCATGTTCCCTTCTCTGATTCAGAGCTACAAAACTTTCAGGGAGCACTGAACAAGCCTGAAATCCCTGCTGGGACAGAACCCAGCCTTTGGTCCAGCCTGCTTTGGTTCCAGCTGGGATGTTTTTGATGGAGTGCATCCTAGCATGTGCTGCAAATCCTGCCCACAGGAGGGCAGGGAATTGATGCTGCCTGCATCACTTAGAAAATGGCTCTGGACATGAGCTGGATGGAATAAGTACTGCAGATTTTCTTATTTTTGCATTATTGATGATTCCTGATGATAAATGGCAAATGGTTCTTTGCCATTTTTCAATGGTGTGGGGGTCATTACATGTGACAGAGTAATTCTTCTTGGGTGCCTCTCCACAAAGAAAGTGCTTCCCACAGACTTTTTAAAAAGAAAAAAATAAAAAAAAAAAAAAAAAAAAAAAACAAAAAAAAAAAAACAAAAAAACCAAACCAAAGCAAAACAAAACAAACAAAAAAACCCCAAACAAACAAACAAACCCAAAAAACAAAACAAAACAAAAAAAACCCCCAAAACAAAACACACAAAAAAAACCCACCAAAAAACCCAAACAAACTTTCCAGACCTGTAAGCTCTGCTTTATCTGAGTACAGAGGAGGTTTTGTGGTTTTGTGCAGGTAGGAGAACTGTGTGATTGAGCTGCCCACTGCACTCAAATTAAGCAGGAGAAGGCTGGGGCTGCATTTCTTGCACAGGCTCCAGCAAGTTGTTCAGTTTTTTTGGGCAGTTCTAAAGTGTTTCCGCCTCAAAAATACTTATCTTTATACAATATCAGGGAGTAAAATAATTCACCACAACTATAAAAGGTGCTTTACTGTCTCAGTACTGGACACCTTGCCTGATAGGAAACCAGGCAACAAAGTGAGTTCTGAGCCACAGCAGCCTCAAAATCCGATCTGTAATTCCAACCCCGGGCTCAGACAGGGTGTTTTCCTCCTTTCCAGCCCTCAGGAATCCTGGCTCCAGCCCCAGCTCCCCTGGGTCACTGTCTTGGTTTGGAAGGACAGGTGTCTGCTAAGGAAGGCAGGAGCCTCCCTTGAAATGGAAAATGTAAACCCCCTCCCTCTGAATAATTGTAAATTTGGAATTAAGGGGCTCTCAGGCAAAGATGTGGGAGTAGGAATAACAGTTCTATACAAGGAAAATTAAAAATACAAATGCAATAGTACAAAAAGAAGCAAACCACTGCCAGAGTGAGAGCAGTCCCTGCCCCCTGTGTGCCAGGGCAGTGTCCCAGCCCCATCCCATGGGGGCTCAGCCCTCCTGCAGTGCCAGCTGTGGCTCTGCTGCAGCAGGGATCCTGCACAAGGGGGGAGTTTTCCTCTGCAGCTCCAGGGCTGCTGCAGATGGGCCTGGGCTCCCTCTGGCCATGCAGGGCAGCAGAAAGCTGCTCCTCTGGCAATGCAGGGGGCAAAGGCTGCTGGGGTGTCCCAAACCTCAGACTGGATCCAGGTAGGAATGCTTGGCTCCTCCCCTGGGCGGAGCAGCTCCCCATGGGATGCTGGGATTGGCTCAACCATGCAGGGACACTCAGTGGCCATGGACAGCAGAGATCTCCTGGAGGGGGGATTGGCTGTGGGAGAGATAAAGAAAAAACTTCCCCATGGACAGCAGAGAACTACCCCAGCTCTGACAGATGGAAACAGAATACACACCTCCATTTCCAACGTAAGACAGTCACCAGTGCCTTGAGCAGGCTGCCCTAGAGCAGAGGCTGGACAGAGCTACAGAATAAAGCAGGGATTGATTCAAAGCATCTCCTCCATGGATCCACCTTGGGCAGCACCAGAGCCCAGCCAGGGCTGCACCCAAGATGACCCAAAATGGCCCCAAAATGCACGAGCGCTCCTGGGCTCTCTCCCTGGGATCAGTTCTGCTCCATTTGCACCTTGCAGTTCATTGTCCCATTCCAGCTTTAGCCCAGGCAGTCCCACCCTGCTTGTTTTTCTCTCTGCAGCCCACGGTGTTTGTGTTCTGGGGCTGAGATTGGGATCATTTGTCCTTGGTGCCCAGCTGGAGCAGGAATTGTTTTGTCTCCCTGCTCTGTGCACAGAGCTCACCATCCCTGAATGTGAAGCCCAGACCCACCCACTAAAGATCACAGAATGTGGAAAATAGAAAAGATAAATCTGAGACATCACCTTCACCCTGGCACAAAAACTGAAGGATGCCTGGCTTCAAACCTCCCCTCCCTGACCTCCCTTGCTGGAGTGTTTGAAATCCTGGGCCTCTCCTCTTCCCTCTGCCTGGGCTGGAAGATTTCTGCTTCTAAAGATCAATAAAACCACTTTTTTCCTGAGGGGGAAGGCAAGGATGCCTGGCTGGAAGAGCAGGGGACAGGTGTGGCAGAGAATACCAGAGTGTTACTGTGGCTCCTTTCCCTGTTATCCCTTCCCAGCTGATTTGCACCCTGAGCATTCCTGAATGAATTCAGGAAGGCTGGGACAGGATTGGACCAGCAGTGATGCCCTTGGTGATGCAGGGGGAGGGCAGCTACGGAGAGAAAAATGCTGATTTAGAGCCTGAGAGTCCCTTCCCACGGTGATGCTCTGCTTCCTTGGGGTTTATATTTTGTTAGGTTTTTGGAGTTCTTTTTTGATTTTTTTTTTCTTCTTTTTTTTTAAACCCACACAGGGCTGTCTGTGTTGGCTTCCAGTGCCACCTAGTGGGATATCACTTTATTTCTCCAGAAAAGACATTTCAAGCCTTTTTGTGTGTGATTGCATTGATCCTCTCTGTACACTGTGTTCCCCAGGAATGCGCAATTTACAGATATTTATCCTCATTTCTAACGTTTTAGGTGTGTGTAAACTGTAAAGTTGAGATGTAGCAAAACAAAATATATGTATAGTGTATACATATATAAACATAGCACAAATGTATAGTAGTGTACGTTTGCAAGTAGACTGATTGACAAAAGCTTCTTTTCCTTCAGTGAAGATATTTGAGAATGAGTGCAAATATTCTGATTTTTTAAATAGTACAGCTGCTTGTTTGCTCTGGGAGTACTGTTTCTATTCTTGTGCACCTTGTTTTCTGTGTATCTTTTTTTGTGAGTACTATAAAATTATATTTAACATTCATAACCTTTTATGCACTTTGAAATCATGACGTAGACCATTTTCAAATTTTTTTACTTATAATCTAACTGTGTGTTTTCTAGACATTGCTTTGGTTCCCTCACTGCCCAAGTGATCTTAAGGATACTCTAAGTAAAAAAATTCTTTTTTTTCCCCCTTTTAACTTCTGAGGATAAAGCAATATGTGATACCATATAAAATATGGAATCTGTTATTTATGTTTTTACTTAAGGCTCAAGGCTTATGAAGGAGAATAAATACTAACCCCAGTCTCAATAGTTGTATCTCAAAATGTTCCTTAAGGAGGCTTTGTTGAAGTGCCACTGGCTACTCCTTTGTATTCTCCTTGTAATATCACAATATTTTTGGCAGCACCAGTGGGAAGGAGAGCATTGCCTGGAAAGGTTCTGCGATTGAGCCAGCTTTGCTCTTTTCCTTTGTATGCACATGCTCTCTCTCTCCATTTCAGATAAAAAGGCACTTTGGGTACAGCTGGTTTGGTGCACACCAAGCACCTTTGGGGTGCTTTTTGCACTTGGGCCAGGTTGGGGTGGGTTTAAGGCTCTTGGTCTTTCTTTGAAGTGCATATAATTTAAAAGACCTATCTCAAAATACCCTGCCATGTTTTGCTCCTCTGGAATGTGATGTGGAGAATTGTTGACCCAGCATGTGACTTGTTTTAATTTAATGACCAATCCCAGTCCAGCTGTGTTGGGACTCTGGTCAGTCACAGGTTTTTATCATTCATTCTTTTCTAGCCTTCTAATGTATCCTTTCTTTTTCTTTAGTACAGTTTTAGTTTATAATATCATATCATATATCATATCATATCATATCATATCATATCATATCATATCCTATCATCCTTCTGAGAACTTGGAGTCAAATTCTCATCTCTCACTTCGTCCTGGGGACCTCACAACACCACAAATACACCCATCAGTTATTGTTGGAACCCTGGATGCTGAGAATTTTAAACTTTCTGTGCTGAAAGGCACAGACCCACAAGAGAACACTGCATTTGACCTGCGGCAGTGGAGAAGGCTTCCAAAATTGATTAATAGCACTGGGATTACGGGTGTGGAGTTGGTTAGAAGTGTGTAATATCACGTGAAAAATGTAAGAGTTTGGGGTTTTTGAATATAGAAATAAATATGAAGCAATATGGAGGTTTTAGGGTGGAGGCAGGTTGTTCTTCTTTAACTTCTTCCTTCTTCTTCACCTTCTTCCTCCTTCTTCTTCACAGGTTTGGGTAATGTTTTGTGATTGGACAGCAAAATCCGCATTGCAAGCTTCGAGTGATCAGTTATTGGATTAAAAGGGAAAATAATCTAGGTGTCATTTCTTAATTGGATAGTTTAGCCTTAAAAGACCTTGTACCAAGATTGTTGGCCATTTTGTGCCTTGTTAATGAAAGAACTCGCTGCTGTGAGGCTGTAACATTGATAAGAAACAATAAACACCTGAATCAGAATGTGAACTATTGTCTCAGGTGTAAGAGCCTGAATGAGGGATGTGGGACTCCAGGGGCTCTCCAAAATGCAGTTTATTCCACCCAAGAACATTACAGCAGTCCAGGGTGGTGGGTGACAGAGCCTGTGCCCACAGCTGTCATCTCCAGCTGCACCCTTAGTCTAGGTTACAAGTGCATTATATACTTTTCATTAGGTTACAATGCATTATATATTTGCTGAGCATCTTCATACAGTAGAATCAATCTATACCTTAACTTTTATCTCTAGCCTATCATAACTGCTATAATTACCATAGTCATATTACTGTTCTCCAGTCACTAAAAGTCAGTACATTACAGTTTAAGCTAGAAGTTGTTTTTCAGTTTTCTTGCAGTGGAAAATTCTGAGACCTTTTTTCTACTTGCTACATCAGCAGGCTTGTTTGCCGGTGCTTTCTTCCTGCTTGGTACAAACATCTTCTTGTTTGGGGTGGGTTTATCCTTTGCTCTAAGCCACAAAAACCCCTTCTAACTAACACACCCTTTGCCTCCTTGGTTATCCAATAAAACTGGCTCAGCAATTCTTTTCTTCTATATCAGCACTTGCTTGTATCTCTATTCCCTCATCAGACTCCACATTTAAAAATCTTTCTGCCAAGCACACATATCTGTGAGACTTTCTTGTCAAACTTTCATCCTTCCCAACACTCAGGTGCCTTCAATCCAGACCCAAGAGAGGCGGGAAAAGGAAGCAGAGAACCCACAAGTCATGGCACAAATTGTTCTGTCTTTTGGAAAGACAGAACCCAGCATCACTCAGCTCAACAGAATTGCTTTGTTTTGCACAACTGAGTCCCAGGGTTGAAAGTGTTGCAATAAAAATATTAAATGGGTTTGCACGTGGAGCAAAGACCACTAAAGTGCCTTAAACATGGTAGTGAGGAATTTAGGGATTTTAGCCTATTTCAGTTACTACCCCCAGCCTCCCCTCAGCCTGGTTACAATTCAGTTTTAGGCCAGAGGGGTTTTTGTGAACACACTGGTTGCTTTTAGCTGGCTGCAATTGTTACAGACAATTGGATTTCTAGAGCAGCAGCATTGCTGTGTGGCCCCCCTCACCTCCAAAATTTCTGGGTAATTTTCAGTGGCACACTCAACCCACAGTGTCCCAAAAAAGTTTTCCATTAGCACAAAAGATGTCAAAAGTTTCACAAAATCTCAGGCTTTTTGAGAGCCTAATGATTTTTCCTTTCATGTACCACCAGGCTTTAAAATAGTGTTCTTTTAAATAGTTTCTCTTTTATTAAAAACCGACAACAGCAACAAAACCCACGTGAGAGTAATACACAAATACATCATGTGATGTTACTAAGTCACCCTGTGATTTAAAAAGAGCAACAAAGTATTTGACAAAGACCTTGATGCAAGCAGCTTCCAAGTAGAAAGAATGACTGGTTCTAATAAAATCCACTGACTCCTGATATCCTGTGACCTTGAACAGGAGTAAAATGTAAATAAGAACATGACTTGACTCATATTATTAAATGTTTTTTTGGTGTACATAATCATATAAGTTGAACAGAATCTCATATGAGTGTAAAATTCATAGTAAAGATGTCTTTATTCCAAAATAATAATAATAATTATTATTATAATAATAATGTGTTAGGCAGACAGCTACAAAACATCTACACAAGACTTTGGTAAGAAATGTTCATGGTAGCTTTTTTCATAATTCCACAGCAAACAAAAACAACAAAGGAAATCTAAAAATGCAACAAAGTTTTGTTTAACTCATGTGTCGCACAAACAGAGTCCTACTGTACATTTGTTAAGCCCCTAACTTTTTTATTATGTGTAAAGATTCTATCCTTTGTATATTAGAAAAAAAAGGTACTGACAATGCTAGGATCTGGTAGTTGAGGTCTACAAAACTGGTGTGACATCTGTGCTTTGAGTTCAGCAGGATTATTCAGGACATCAGAACAATAACAGTTCTTATTTTTATTGACTGATAACCAGTGCCTATTACACTACTAGAAAGTTTACAGTAACAATGCAAGATTTCTACATATTGTATATCAGAGCTTTTTCTTTTTTTTTGTTCTGAATAGAAAATCAACCTCTTTTTTTTTATTTCCTTCGTTTGTTTTTGTTTGTGTTTATTTTATTTTTTATACAAAATGTAACAAGCCTAAATGTTTCTCATGTATCAAGTTAGAAGAAAGACAAGAGATCTGTAAAACGTTTCCGCAGAAAAGCAAGTGTGAAGAGCTGAACAGAAGCAGGAGTGGTCACACATCTCTGACCCGGTGCAATTACCTTGTCATTTCATCTGTTAACAAGGTGGGGAAAAAAGCAATTTGCAACATTCAGAACTTTAATGAGCCTAAGAGAAATGACTGGAAATCACACTGAACAGCCTTCTAAGAGAGAGGGGAAAAAAAGGAAAGGATCTGGAGAATGAAATTAGTAAGAAGCACAGAGAAAGGAATGCCAGGTTGTTTCAATGGACAATTTTGTGGGCAAGTTCAGAAAGGTGTTGTATGTTTTCTGTAAGTGTATTTGCACTATGTGGCCTTTCACAAAGGGAGTATTTAGTAGACAAAACAGCTTGATGAACTGGAACAAATGTGAAAATGAAAATACAACACTGGGTTTCACTGATTATCTGCTGAAACAGGCATGGTTTTGCAAGATAAGCTTGGACAAGTGGTTGATGAGATAAATCTGGTTCCTGAACTCAGCCAATTTTTTCCGTTCAGGAGAAACCTCTGTTCCCTCTGCCCCAGGCTCACAGGTCCTTCAAAACCTTTCAAAGCACTCTGCCACACATTTTATGGCCAAAGATTACATTTCTGAGTGAATGGCCTCATTCAGCTGGGACACCCTCTGTCAGCTCAGCCAGAGATGTGGCCCTGCCCTGGCATTGACCATTGTGGCTTTTCTCTGCAGTTTCTTTACCCAAAATATGCTCAGCTCGTCGCTCCTCCAGCACCTATATCACTGAACTGGTTTTTTCATTGGGTTTTCTTTATTTTTGGTCATACAAGTGAAATGTAAGGTCCTAAGTGAGCTACTGAGGGACAAGTCTTGCTGCTATGCTGGAGAGACATAAACTGCATGATTTTTGAACAGGCACAAGGAGGCAAACTATCTGAATTAATATTATTAAGTGAGCCAAGCTGTGCAAAAAGTAAAACGTTTGGTTTTAGCATTAAACCTTGCTGTATTCTTTTTTTCTCCTGGTTTGGTTGGCTATGGGTGTGCACCCATTTCATTTAGCAGCAGCAGGAGAGGGCTCACACTGCCCTTGGTTCCATTACTTCCCTGGCCTTTCCATAACTCCAAACCTGCAGAAAGCAGTAAAATACCTTGAGAGGGGGTGGGATGTGGTGGCTGTGGAAATCCTGAGCAGCCCTTGCAGTGTTCAGTGGGGAATTGCTGATGAACAGCCCCACAATTGCTGCCACCAGCCCAACGAGCCTGTTTGGGTGCAGAGCATCCCCAGGGTGGTGGTGGTGGGGAAGATGAACAGCTCAGAGGGCTCTGGGGCACAGCAACATTTGAAACCCAGCTGTCAGGTCCTCAGGGTAGTGACCAAGTGTTAAGGGAGTGAGAAAATTACTTAAGGCTGGTTTAGAGACCGTTAAAAAAAATTCTCTCCATTCATTTCTCTCAAGCTTAAGTGTGGGCATCAACAATCTTTATTTTCAGTGCACTGCTCTTACTTCAGAAGAGACATAGGGGTATGCTGCCTTGCCTGGACCAAGAGGTAACCCATCACCTTCCCCTCTTAATGTTAGATTATTACAGGGAAATAGAATTGCAGGAAAAGGTTGTATTCCAATAGCAAGTGGGGCCCAAGGGTCTCCCTGGTTACACCTAACTCTGTGTGGGAATGAGAGCTAAACTCTGCAGGAGATGGGGTAAAATAGCAAATAGAAGAGTGAGGAGGTATTGCATCATCTCAGGCAGTTTTTTAATCACTTAAGTAGTCAAGGAGGGCTTTTAACCTGGCTAGGATATGCACAAATGGGTAATTCTCACAAATTTGGTAATTTTTAGATTACCCTATGCTCTGAGTAAAAAAAGACATAAATGACACTGCTGCAAATGTATTCTTGTGCCAATCTATAATCAGGGGGTTTTTAAGACTGTCATTGTTTCCTTTCAGAGGCTCATTTCAGTTTTAAGGGATGCATGAGAGCCTGGCTCACCCTTTCTCTACCATTCTTGTTTTATTATAAACCTGTCTCCCTCTTCTTCTGTGAATGAAATCCTTGTGAAACTGAATCTAATTTTTTTGTGTCCCTCATGTGGAAGACATCCTGTGGCACAGCTGCTGCAACCCTCTGGACCAATTTCTACTAGTTCTGTGTCCATTTTGAAAGGCAATGGACTGTACACATATTATATATACTTGCATGTTTTCTTTATGTGCTGTCTTGACTGTGATAATGTGGTGGTCAGACATCACTGTTGAGCCACAAAAATTATTTCCTTTTTAAGTTTTGAAGAAAAAAACCCCTTCTTTTATGGACCACAGCATCCATATGAAGAAAACTGTTTAGATTATAATAATAATAATAATAACTATCAGCTTAACCCGATAGTGTAAAAAGATAAACATGCACCTTTAATGTTATTGAACCAGCATTACTGACATTACTCCTTGGCATAGTTGTGTAATCACAGAGGCACTGCTTTGGATTTTCAAAATCAAATCTAGAGAGAAATCCTCCCACAGATGAAACTTCCTGTCACTTTAACTTAGTTTTGTTAATATGCATGCATCCCATGTCTTTACAAGTGGTATTTCTATATGGCTATTCCTAATCCACAGATGTGTCTGTATTTTAGTTAAATAACTCACCATGACTTTACTATTTTTATGCATTAAGGGCTGGCTGGAGTAACAAAGGCTTACTCTCAGCATAAATCCGTGAGGAAATATTTATAAAATATTTTTCTTGCACCAGCAAGACTAAAAAGCAAACCACACTGCAAAAATGAAAACTAATATACACTTTATATTTTGTTGTTGTTGTTGTTCTAAAAAAAAACAAACCAAGGTTGACTTTCCATTTAGCTCAGAGTGCATCACTTGGAACCTTGTGTTTTGTTAACAAGGATGGACATTACATGCTCTTAGCTCCTTTTTGTCCTTGCAGCTGGTAAACTGAGTGCTTTTGGACCTCTTCTTTACCATCATGTAGCGCTCCTGAATTCCACCTCCACAGAGCGTAGAACACTCTGTCCAAGCAGTCCATGGTTTCATCCTACAAACTGAAAAAAAAAAAATAGAAGTGATTTGTTAAAGTTTTTAGTAGTAGAAACCCCTGCTAAGTGTAAATAACCAAGCTGCATTTGTGAGACACTGGAAAAAGGAAAAAGAAATTTAATATTTACATTAAAAAAGACAGATAAAATGATGAAATTGTTAAATGTCAGACAAGCATAAGCCACAACTTAGCAGTAATTCCTGCCCAGATAGTGTTAATTATACTGCAGGATATGTCTTGCTGACTTGAGGAATCAGTACTTGATGATACTGTCCCCCATTGAAAAAGCAGTTTGAGCAGATCTCCTGGAGCAGCCTGAGGCTGAATCAGACTGCTGAGGTGGAAATGAGTTCAGTTTTGAAATTCAGCATCAGATCCAGGAACAAATATTTTAACTGTTTGAAGCTAACAGGATGTAAAGATTGCCACACAGATTGGCAGAAACTGCAATCAGTCCTTTGCCAGGTGTAAGTTTAAACTTTTTCACACTTTTGTGTGGAGTAGCTGAAGTATTTTTAGTGCTGGGACATGGACAGATGTGCGCCTTTCTCCATGGTGCCCTGAGCTTAGGCTGGGTGATTTTGGTGATGGGCAAGCAGTGCAAGTGGCGGTGTTTTATTGACTGAAGTGCTGAAGGTGCTCTCACAGAATGTGCTGGAGCTGCTCACAAACTCCTGTTGATGCCTCAGGGTTTAGTTTTCATATTTTTCACATTCTGTGATCTTTAGTGTGTGGGTCTGGGCTTCACATTCAGGGATGGTGAGCTCTGTGCACAGAGCAGGGAGACAAAACAATTCCTGCTCCAGCTGGGCACCAAGGACAAATGATCCCAATCTCAGCCCCAGAGCACAAACACCGTGGGCTGCAGAGAGAAAAACAAGCAGGGTGGGACTGCCTGGGCTAAAGCTGGAATGGGACAATGAACTGCAAGGTGCAAATGGAGCAGAACTGATCCCAGGGAGAGAGCCCGGGAGCGCTCACGCATCTTGGGGCCATTTTGGTTTGTGCTGCCCAAGGTGGATCCATTGAGGCCTCTTAATAAATCCCTGTCATGCAGAAACCCCCTAAAAGTACTTTCACACTCACCTGGATATTGTTCACTATCTAAACTCTTCTTGGCTTGTTCGCTTCTCCTTTTCTCCCGAGCCTCCTTCCAGCGCCTTTTCTCCATCCCTGCTCCCCTCAGGCACTTCCTCACCCTGCACTTGCTGCGCTGCACGGTCTCGGGGCAGGCTGCTCCCCCAAACTGCGGCTCTATTTTAATCATCCTCGTCCTGATCATGTGGCCCTTGCCACAGGAGGTGTTGCACTCCGACCACTGGGACCACTCCGTCAGCTCGCAGTGGATGGCTGCAGGGAGGAAGAAACACAAAAAAGAATTACACCAAAACCATGAGGTCTAAACACAGAAACACACAGGTGTGCCTGATGAATCCTTGCACCCCAACTACACGTAAGCCTCCAGTCTTCTCAGCAATTGTTTGGAGGTTGCATGTCAGAATTTTCTGAGTCCATTTCTAGCAGAAGTGTTATTTGACATGCTCTTCAATTTCTTCTTCGAAAGTGGTGCTGGCAGATCGCTAAAATTACAAAGAACATATAAATAATTCTCCTGTGCCTTCTTCAATTTTCCCACCCATCTGTCTGTTTTGTAATGAAAAGCTGCTGAAAATTGAATTATATTTAAAAATAATTTGCTACCTCTGAGATCTGAGCCTTGCTTTGCTGGCAGTGTTATGCAATAAGCCACATTCACTAATACCATTATATCTTAAAATTCTTCATCTTTGAGCACTGCTTAACACTTACAGCCCCAGTGAATAAAAATCAAAATGATATTTCACATTATTTAAGAAAAGCTGAATGAGCAATTACAGTGTAAAAGCCCTTTTAACCCATAATTTCTGTGAAAAATAATGTAATTTGTGATAAAACCTCACAAACCAGCTGGAAACAGGATGCTGAAGGCAATCATATCTCATTCATTCAGCAGTGCCTTAGGCTATCACACTTCACAAAGACTGAAAAGCAACCAGAAATTTGCTGTACCCAAGAAGTGGGGGATTTTAATCAAATAAGGTAAAAAAGTCTCTGCAGCTGCCTCCACACCATCCAGCAGCAGGTTGCAGAGTGATACCATTCAGAGGTGTATCAAAGGTGGAGAAAGCCTCTTTTGTGCTCTTTCTGAGCTGAAAGAATCCCACAGGTGATTTCAACTCTTCTTTCCTTCTTTCCTGGCACACTGTCTGCATTTGAGTAATAAGCCAGGTTTTATAATTCTGACTTATTTCCTACTGGGGAGTTGCCTGGAGCTGCAGCGCGTCAAACATGCAGAGCTGGATTCCCATAGAAATATTGGGAATAAGCATGGGGTGATGTAGGGCAAGCTGAATTTAAGACACAGTCATATTTCAGCTCTCAGTTACTGAAAGTGTGCGATAATTATGATGATAACAATAATAATAAATAATTTTTTTTAAACAACGCATGCTTGATACCCTGCCTATTTAAGAAGTGGTGATGGAGGTGTGATCCATAGATTTTGACACACAATTAGCCTCCCCTTCCCAGGGAATTCTCCAAACTTACGGCATTCTGGCAGCATGCATTTCTCTGCTTGCTCCAGCTCCTCGTTGCAGTCTCCCAGCTCAGCAGCAGATTTCAGCATCCTCTGCCTGGTTCTCATTCCCTTCCCACAGGTTACGCTGCAGTCACTCCACTCAGACCAGGGAGACAGCAGGCACGGGATGGTATCTGGTAGGAAATAAAAATGCAATTAATTATCTTATTATTAACAATTTATTCCTATAAATAAAGCATGAAGGTATAAATTTTGAAAATAATACAGGTGGAAAATGTGCCATGTTTTATCTGTCATCAGCCAATTATGCTTTCTTGTCACAAGCTGAAGGGTGCTGCTGAAGAAGCTCAGAAAACTTCATATTAAATTGAAAGGTTTGCTTGATTTAAATATCTTTGCTATCTTTTCCTGTATCTAAGTCATATCTCCTGGGTCTCAGTGCATCTGGGGAATAAATAGTTTAAGGATAATAATTTATGTTTCAATACCAACTCCTGTAAAGAAAAAAAAGAAAAGGATTGTTGCAGTGAATAGAACTGTAAGTCAACTTAATTTAGTCTAACAAGTGAAATTTAATAGATATTTAATAGATATTTAATCTACCAAAAATATTTTTAAAATTATCTCTGATGAAAATGTAACATTTCATAAGAAATTAATAGTGACAGTAAGGGTGTGGCTGGCTGATTGCACAAAAGAAACACCTCAATTTCTGACATTTTCAGGGGTTGAAAGGGGAGGGCACTGTTTCATGTGTTTTATTCTAGCCTTATGGTCAAATATACCCCATATTACATAACTCAGAGTTGTTTAGGTATGGCTTGCTGGTACACACACCTCTGTGTGGGTCATACAGCAACAGGACGCCACTGAACATTTTGTATTGAAGCTCTCATCCTGACAGTGAATGTGCTACTTAATGCCTAAGATTTTTCTCCCAGTTTTAGGGAGGACAAGGAGAAGCAGCATTGCTGCTGGCTTAGCTGTGTTCTTTGTGTGCTGGGGCAGTGTGTCAGAAGTGATGTTTGTTCTCAGAGCAGGGGAGAGAGGAGCTCCTGGCCACTCACGGCACTCGGGCATCATGCACTTCTCTGCCTCCGTGGTTTCTGCCTTGCACATGGATCCATCAGCAGGAGTCATCTTGATCATCCTGTGCCTTCTCTTCATGCCTGTGCCACAGCTGGCGCTGCACTCGTCCCACTCACCCCACTCTGTGACCAGGCAGCTGCTGGGAGCTGTTCAAAGCAGGCAGAGAACATTGCTCATCAGTATCATAGCATCAGCTGGGTGGGAGGGACCCCCAAGGACCCCCATGGAGTGCAGCTGCTGGCCCTGCACAGGGTCATCCCCAAGAATCACACCATGTCCCCAGGAGTGTTGTCCAAACTCTTCTTGAAGCGAGGTTGGTGCTGTGACCACTTCCCTGGGGACCTTGTTTTAGTGCCCAGATTTTTTCTGATATGCAAACCAAACCTCCCCTGACACGACTTCAGGCCGTTCCCTTGGCTCCTGTCACTGTCACAACAGAGCAGAGATCAGTGCCTGCCCCTCCTCTTTGCCTCACAAAGAATTTGTAACTGCACTGAGGTCTCCCCTCAGTCTCCTCTCCTGCAGGCTGAGCAGACCCAGTACCCCCAGACACTCCTCTCATGGCGTTTCCTCTGGAACCATTACCATCCCAGTGGCCTCCTTTGGACACTCTCCAATGGCTCAATAACTTTTGGACACTCTCTAATGGCTCAATAACTTTTTTTTCCATTGTGGCACCCAGACCTGCCCCAGCACTCAAGGTGGGGCTGCCCCAGCTCAGGGCAGAGTGGGACAATCCCCTCCCTTGCCCTGCTGGTGATGCTGTGCCTCATGCATGTGATGATGTCCCCAGCACAGGGATGTCCCTTCTGGCTCCAGGGCACTGCTGGCTCACATTCAGCCTGCCAAGGACCCCCACGTCCCTTTCTCTGGTGCTGCTTTCCATCCCCTCATTCCCCAGTCTGTCTGTACAGCCAGGGTTGCTCCATCCCAGGTGCAGGATCCAGCACTTTCCCTTGTTGAACTTCATGTGGTTGGTGATTGCAGAGCTCTTTAATTTGCTGAGGTCTGTATGCAGGGCCTCCCTGCTTTTGAGAGAGTCAGCAGCTCCTCCCAGTTTTGAATCATCTGGTAATTTGCTTTGTGTCCCTTCCAATCTTGCCTCCAAGTCATTTATTAAGGTATTGAAGAACACAGGACCTAAGATGGAGCTCTGTGGGACCCCAGTAAGACCCATTTGGGCAGTGCTCCTGCTATTGGCTGGATTTTTTGAGGCTGAACGAAATACTTACAGCATTCCTCATTTACAATACACTTCTCAGTCTCCTCAGTGGGCACTTTGCACATGGAGCCATCCTCAGGGAACTGCTTGACGTATCTCTCCCGGGACCTCGTCCCCATCCCGCAGGAGACGCTGCAGGGGGACCAGGTGATCCAGTCAGACATCATGCAGGTGGAGCCATCTGGAACACAGAGAGTACTCAGGGCTGGGATTGATCAATCTGGTGCCCCCCAGCCAGGGAATAATGTGCTCTGATTCCACAATTCAGGAGGCTGAATAATTGCTTTATTAAGCTAGGCTATATTACACTAATGCTATACTAAATTACATACTAAAGAGATACTGTACTAAAGAATAAAAAAAACCTGTGACTGTCTGGAGACAGCCAGGACACAGCCTTGACCCAACTGGCCAAGGAAACAAAACAACCTTCACCAGTGTCCAATAACCAAGTCACTTTGGGTGAACAATCTCCATAACACATTCCACATGTGTCAAACAACAGGAGCAGCGAATAGAGATAACAATTTTTTTCTCTTCTTCTCTGAGCATCTCACCGCCTTCCCCAGGAAAAATCCTGGGAGAGAGTTGTGCCTGCTGCTCTCTGTGAAGAGAACTGAGGCCACAGGGATGGACAGAGCTGCTGCCCAGTTGTGTGCAGCATCCCTCCTGTGCTGCCTTTCCCACTGTCCTCTCCTCTGTTGAACTGCATGGAATAGAAGCCTCTCTGAGTCCCTCAGGGAGAAAAAGAAATGCAGGGTTTGAATCAGAACCTCTAGAGAAGCTGAAATATATTAAGCCAAACACACATGTGATAAAAGGATAAGTTTTATTTTTAAGTAAATAGAAATATATCCCAAGTGGCTTAAGAGACTGTGTTAGCTGGTAAAAGGCCCTAAAGCCTAGTTTAAAGTTCAGTAACTTAGCCCCAGGCATAACAAAAACATAGCAGAACATTGCTTGCCTTTCTAGATAGAATAGATGGAACCATCTAGGTAAATATATAAAATTATGTGCATAGATTTGGGTAAGAACTGTCACTACTTTCACACATTAGAATGGCGTAAAAAGAATGTTTTAGAGTCGTGTTTTTAGCTATTTGGATAATTTATAAATAAAACCCCTGTACTGGGGTGCAAAGAGGGAAGATGAAAGGAAGGAAGAAGAAGAAAAAAGGTGGGAATTGCTGCAGCTATTTCTGCTCTGGACCTTACGCCAGAAACCTTTTAGCACAGACATTAATACTCTGAACCCCTTGCCTTCGAGACTGATGTATTCATGCAATAAACAACTTTACTACTCCCAAAAACTGTCCCTTTGAAGACCCAAAACCCCCGAAACCTCCACAGCATCCCTCACTCCTCTCCTTCATCCTTCTGTGCCCTTCATGCCCTGACACAGCTGGCTTGCAGAATTCACCACAGGCAGCTGCCACTCACTCGTGTTCTTCAGCAATCTTCTCTTGGCCACAACCCATACTACAGCAACTGACACCCCTGAGAACTTTAGAGGAGAAACAAACTCCCCAAGGCATTCTTCTCCTCCACCTTCCACTCCTGGTTACCTTCATCGCTGCAGCCTGGGCCCATGCAGGGCTGGAAGTCCTGGGTGTCTGGGCAGGGCACGCTGAGGTCCAGCTGAGCTTTGAGCATCCTCTGCCTCATCCTCTTGCCCTTTTCACAGGTAGAGGAGCTGCAGGCTGACCATGGGGACCAGTTTGAGTATATGCAAGTCTCAGGGGTGTCATCTGAAAAGTGAGGAAAGGCATTGACTGTTAAAAATGGTCTTTCATTTTCTTCCTTTATCTTGGTTGATGATTACTTTAGATTCCAATAGAATACATTATTTCCTTCTGCATTCTATCCTCTCCATTGTAGCCCAGAAGAAAAACAAAAATTCCAACTGCCAACTTTCTTTAAAAAAAAATTATTTGAACCCCAAAAGTCTTCTCTCTTTTATTGCCTGTATTGTTATTGTCATCTCCTAGATATACATGCAATTTCTTTTCTGTACAAGGGAGAGGTAATAGAAGAGACCAGAAGAGAAGAAAACCTAAATCACTGTTTGACAGTAAGTGGAATTTTTGTTCCTAAGTCAGTTTTGTACCTTATCTACAAGTGACAGCAGACACTGGAACGAAATATAAATTATTAGTAGTGCACAAATTAATTTCAAACGTACCTTCTTCTTTTTCTTCTGGTGCTAGATCTGCCACAATATCATCTATGTTATCAGGAACGATATTGCACTGCTCCCCCTGGAAAAAAATAAAAGACTTTGAACAGTGAAGAGAGGAAACTCATCCATGAGAGGTTAAATCAGTACATTGTGAGACACTGCTGTGTCTGCAGCACCTTTTTTCCTTCAAATTCCTAGGTGTACATAAAGAAAATCCCCAAATAAGGAAATGCAATGATTGCCAGAATTAGGAGAACTAACACCTAAAGACAGCTTAAATATTTTCTGGCATTATCTTTGCTGTGGTGTTGGTTAAGGAGTGTAGATTTGGAGGGAAGGTGGAGAAAGAATGGATTGGTTTTTTTGGTTACAAAGTGGATTTTTGCTTGCTTGAGAATTTTGCTTATATGAATTCTACCTTTCGTGCGATTCTCTCGATGACAACTCTGGCCACCAGCTTGATAGATCCTCCTTCTGGATCATAAAATGGGCTTTGAGGATGATCTAGGCTTGTAAGAGGTCTGATCTTCTCCTGAGGCACTGTAGGTTTGTTAGGAGACTGCAATCAAAAAGAAGGAAAAGTGTTATAAAAGAAAATAATAGTTAATCTGCAGAAATTAAAACTTCTCTGAAATGCTAAACTGCAAAATTCCAGCGTGAGGTGAACAGGGTACGCTCATACTTAATGGTATGAGGATTTGTTTTGTTTTGGGGTTTTTTTTGTGAGGTTTTTTGTTGGTTTGGGGGGTTTTGTTGTTGTTGGTTTTGCTCTGCTTTGCTGAAAGGAAGAGTTGAAGTTTCCTGTGCCAAACAGAGCAGTTGGCATTGGGTTGAAACAGCCCCACGCTGGAGCTGATGATGGCACTGCTTTGGTCTGTACTAAAGGGCACTCAAAGGCTTGGTTGTGACCAAAGTCCTCTGTTTATGCAATAGGTGAATTTAACAGGTGAACATAAATGAGAAATTCTTTACTGTCCTGGGACCAAGCCCTGGGAAAGATTGCAAGAGTGGGTGCAGAGCCTCCCTTACAGGGGCTATTCAACAGCTCTACAGAACCCTATAACCTGCTCTAGGATGACCCTGCCTGAACAGGGAGATTGGACCAGATTGGACTCACTGTGCTTCTTTCCAACCTTTCCCATCCTGTCCTTCTGGGGTAAAACCACCCCAGGTGGATCTCACCTCATCCTCGTGAGTGCCAATGTTGAAGGAGCTCAGGTAAAACCACCGACAGCAACGTGTAGTTAACATGTCTTTAAACAAATAGTCTTTCATTTTAAGAAAAAATTGAGTAAAAAAGGCATCACAATGGATCAAACTGCTTTCCCACTGAACTGCTGTGAGGAGATAATTTGGATAAATGAGAGGCAGAGCCCAAACCTCGTAGGTGACGCCGCTGTCGGTGCCGGCATCCCAAGGGATCAAATCCTGCACGACCTTCTGGACCCAGCCGCAGTCCTTGGTGCAGAGATCCTCGGCAGAGAGCCCCACGTTCCAGTCGGGGCTGGGGCCCAGCATGGTCAGGAAGGACATCAGGTGCCGGTGGCGATCCACGGAGAACTCAGCAGAGGGAGCAGCTCTCCTGCAAATGCGGGGCAAGAGCATCAGTGACCGAGCCGGAGGGACCCGAACACAGAAAGCTGCAGCATCACCCAAGTAGTGATTGCACTTCAATACACAAAAGAGATCCAGCGTGGGAAATGGATTTGTAGAGAATTTTTAAGGTTTGACAGAAAGTTTACATAGTGTGTATTTGGATGCGAACCTTGAGACAAGAAACGTTGATTTAGAGATGTTATGGAATAGGATAGGCATTGTTGAGAGAGAAATGGAACTAGGAACAAGTTTTAAAGATTGGACTTGTAAACAAGATTAGATACTTTAGAGAAATAGAATTATGAAAGACATATTGTAGTATGATTTATGAAGGGTAATTTTAGATTATTAGTTTCAAAGTATTTATAGTGTGGTGTGGTAAAAGTTGATAGGTTAAGAAACCTATTACATTACATTTGTAATGTAATTAGGAAATAGTTTTTGATCTTGATAGCAAATATACGTATTGTATATTAATTATAACATTTGTATTGTTTTACACTTCACATGAGACTAAAAATAGAATAAAAGTTTTGAAAACACCTCTCAGTTGCCCCATCTCTGAGTCAGAAAAGAACTTAATTGACAACACAGAAATACAGAGCTGCAGAAGTGTGCTTAGTGTTAGTGGGATAATAATAATAAAATATCTGTCAAAACACTTGCAAAAATTAGGGCTAAAATGACAGAGAAATACCTTGATTGTTTTACCCCTGGCCCCAAAGCCAACATGAGTTTCAACGCCAAAAGTTCTTGGAAGGGCTACTGTGTGTGCAGGAAAGAACTCTATATTAATAGAACTCTATATTAATAGTGAAATAAAACCATTCCAGTGGCAATGAAACCAGCCCTGGCTGGAGGCTCCTGCTGGCAGGTGAGGAGCTGGAACCCCTCAGGGCGTTTTTCTCATGGGCAATAACAAATGCAGAATTATTTAAAATATTATTTTGCTGATACTGTTCTAAATTCTGGTCAGATGTCACAGCAAATTTTCCCCAGCTACAGGACTTGGGTTAGTAGACTCAAGTCGAGGTTTTGTTGGTTTCTTTTATTTTCAGTTTTTGCCAAAATACACTGGTTCAGAATGGTCTACAGACCACATTTATTTTAAATGTGAGGTGTTTTTACAGTCTTATTTGTCCTTCCTTTTGTTAGTTAGGTAACCAATAATAATGCCCCTGCATGCTTAACAGTGCACAGACACTGCTCTACTGTAGTCATAAAGAGTTTATTTTTCCTATAAATGCTTATAAAATGTGGTGTTGTTTTTTTTTGGGTTTTTTTTTCTGGCTCAAAGCACTCTCAGTACATTAAGAAAACCAGAACAGCTCAAAGACAATAATTTTTCAGTAGCTATCATGAAGTTTCAAAAGTAAGATAGCTAAAAGTTAGCATGTCTAGTTCTTCAGTAGGCAAGTTGAGAAGAATTTGCTAATATGTAAAATGTTCTGGCCACTTCTACTCCAGAGTCTTTAGAAGTTGTTTCTGTCCTACTGTGTAAATTATCTTATGTTGAATTAAAGACTCTGAGCAGAAGAGTTGCTAAGTATTTGATGTCATTAATCCTGCCTTTCCCAGAAAGAAATGCAAATTTACTTCTTTTTTTTCCCATTAGAGATAGAAGTCTGATTTCAGTTTGTCTAATGCAAAGTCATAAAATAATGAATGACAGTATCAACTTCCCTCAGTGAATGCACTATCCTGATATATTTGTCAAGCACAGAGCTGTGATTAGTGTTAAAAAGCCTATTAACTGACTTCAAGCAGCTAAAGGATTTACTGCATTACAAGGGTTTCTAAGAATTCCCTACAGGAATTCTATATTTCAAACAGGGTAAGTAATACACTGTAAAAATATCAGAGAGATGTGTTTGTGTAGCTGATGTTTAGATGGAGAATATGTCTAACATGGACATGGCAAAACATCATATTCATCATGATATTAATTTAAATAAAAATATGTTTGTATTTAAATTACCTCTATCATTTATTATAATATTATTATTTAGTATTAGTTATATTTATTTTTATATTAAATATATTATTTATGTTTAAATAACAATATTATTTAAATTATAACTATATCAGTGTTGAAACCCTGTTAAGGAACACTTCAGGGTGAGATTCACTCTGCCTCCAAGACTTTGGATGTGTTAAATACCAGTAAACTTGAGCCTGCCGTAATTTTCCAATTCAGACCACTTTGCCAAAAATCACCTATCTTCTGCTCCTTTGTTAGGGCAGATAATGTTGTGGCCATTTTATACTGTAACAAGTTAAGAAAGAAAATAAAAAATTCATAGAGGACAAATGGGGGCTTCTTCTTCTCTTCTCTTCTCTTCTCTTCTCTTCTCTTCTCTTCTCTTCTCTCTTCCTCTCTTTCCCTTTCCCTTCTCCCTCCACTCCTGTGCAGACATTTTCCAAATGCAAAAAATTTGACAAATTTTTGTAAGGAGTATGGATCCTCACTTGAGCAGCAGTTGTTTAATGTTTCCCAACATCCAAAATCCTTCCTGAGCTGTGGTGATTTCAGGGAAATGGGCTGATTCAAGGCATCACCCATAACTTCTGCCCAGATGTAGGGACAGGCACAGACTGGGCTTATACAACACAAAACTCTGGGGGCTTTTGTGAGCTTTTTAACAACCTGACAAATGTCAGCTCTTTCCAGTGTCCACATGAATGACAGATTGATGAAGCTGGCCGGAGCCTCAATTCTTCCTGCATCCCTCGGCAACACATCTGGCTCAAACGCCCTAAGACTGCACTATGGATCTCCGTGAAGGAAACCAGTGCAAAAATTTATTCTGTACACCCCAAACCCAACTTTTTTTTTTTTCATTTTTATATCATTAACACCTTGGATAAAATAGGAATTCAGATCATCTTTTTTCCTCTTTCAAAATTTTAGAAGGTGTTCTTCTGCAACAGGTTGAGCACGTCTGGTAAAGCCCACAGGAAAGCCTGAAGTGTAAATAACTTGTCAGTTTTCTGCAAGAGACAAATGTGTCCCTTTTCCTATACAAATAAATGCCTAAAACCATTGGGAAATGGGAGCTGCAGAGCAAGTGCTGGCCATGAGGAAAGTGCCAGGTGAGAGCCCCAGGGGCAGGGGAGCCCTGCGTGCCCTGGCTGAGGCAGGCAGGGATTTTCCACTGCTGGCAATTCCTGTCATACAGCACAGAGTGAGGCAAGTCCCAGGCAGCATCCTGCATCCTAATGCTTTCCATTTCCCATTTCCTTTATTTCTATCCAATCTCCTTTCTGTTAGCAGGATTAGGATCTCCAGCTACAGGGACGCCATATACTGAGAAGTGTAGGAAAATGGTTCTTCTTTTTTTCCTCCCCATTTTTGTGTATGTGTTTTGGACTGTGGGTTTTCTTTTTTTTTTTTTTTTTTTTTTTCCCCTTTTAAGGCTGAAAGAGCACAAACATGATTTTGCTTGACAAGTTTTCTCCCTAAGTGACAACTTAGTTGCTATCACTGCTGAGGGTGGGGGTTAAGGAAGTCTCTGACAAACCATCAGAAAACTCAGCTTGCTGCAAGACACGTTTTTGAGTGCTGAATCAATATTGTTGTGTTCTACTGAGGTCCATGAGAAAGGGAAGAGAGCACACATAAAGAAGGTGGCTGTGTAGAGTTGCTGAATAAAAATAGCAAAAATAATATTTGGCAGAATAAAACTTTCATGGTTACTTTTGGTTTGATATTTGATTAGCAAAATAAAAGAAGCAAGCAAAAGAAGAAGCAAAAGGCAGGCTAAGCATATACTCTTTTTTTTCTTTTTTTGAGGTAATAAGACCATTTATAGGGTTGAGATTTTACCCCTTTTTGAAATTAAATTCTAATTCCGGCAGTGTTGTAGATTTTATGCAGGGGGAAAAAATCTGATGTATACCATGGACTGAATAACTATATGGAGAGTAAGGTTGTTGGAAATAGCTGACACCTCTCCAGATTTTTTCACAGAGCTATGTTAAGGTATAATCACCCTAACCCCATTCTTAGGAGTTTATAAAACCATTCTTAAATTTATTTGCATGTACCAGGATCTGATTTCACTTGTGCCCAGGATGGTGCAGTTGCCTTTTCAAATAGGAAGAAAAAAGTGGAAACACAGAAACTATTCTAAGTCTGATCAGAGGCACTGGGTTGAAAGCACTGTGGACCACACTGCCACTGCTTTCATCTCAGTGGTCCTGATGATCAGAAAACAGTTTAATTTTTTTTTTTTTAATTAAGAGTTTAGCTGATGACAGGACCATGAAAACTGAGTATTTTCAGAAATACCAAGTGAACTTTCCATCCTAGTAAGCAAAAGTAGCATCCTTCTTTTTTTAGAGACTTGCACTGCATCACAGCTACAATTCCAGGAGGAACATTCCTATTTCTTCATCTTTAGAACCTTTTGCTATTGATACAAATAACACTGGGAGCATGGAAACAAACTTCCCACCCTTGAGCTTCCTACCAGCAGCACTTACACAACATCTCTTTTACTGAATAAACTTGAAAGTCAGAACATCCTGAAAAGTGAAGTAGCTTCAAAGAAAAGAAAGGAACACAATTAAGATCCCAAACTGAATGGAAAACACCCTTAGAAGTCTGGAACTAACAGAGAAAATTAGATTAGATGTTTAGATGTCGTATTACTGAGAAAACCATTTATGAAGGGATGGAAATTACTGTTCCTGCATGGACAACAAAGTTCTATGCACAAGGATCAACACCTGACCATAAACCCAGAGTTTGAGGTTTGTGCTGTCACCCCAGGACAAGGTTGCACATGAGGAGGATGAGGAGAATCTTCAGTTCTGATTAAATGAATGGTATTCGGCTATTGAGTAATTTAAACATGTGTATGTTCCCAAAGGGCTAGGGAAAGGAAAGCTACAATAACATGAGCACTGAATCAATGAAATTTGATTGACATGCACAGAAAAAGTTGCAAAGCACATTAATGTCGACCTGTTGGTTTCTCTGAGCACCAAACCAGAGGGGGTGAGAGGAGGAGTTTGGCTATTTTATTTCATAGGGAAAGAATGCAGAAAGACAGAAAACTTCTTATACATCTAGCACACAAAACCCCCTACACAACAACCTCACACCTTGCTGTGCGTCAGCTTTTAAACTGAGAATGTTGCTGTAACCAGTTAAAAGGGGTGGATGTGGTACTGCATATTGAAATTGGGGATTATATCATGACCACTGGCATTCAAACCACGGATCAGAAAAAATGCTGCTCTGAAATATCAATTATCTGAGGGTTTTTAGAAAGCATTACAAAAGGAAGGGACTTGGTGCACACATGCATTTCAGGCATCTTGATATTGTCCTATAAGCATGCCTGGATTGCTACTGTAGATAATAATGATATATTTACTCTTTAACACATCAGCTATTTGATTTAATACTTTGCTTCATCGATGGGCATACCTTGATGATGTGATTAACAAATGTGAGCAGGTTTTCTACGCTGCAAGAAAACCTCAGGTACCTCAAGTTAGGACTGCAGCTTCTAAAACTGAGGATTTTTCAGTGTGTTATTTGCAGTTTGTCATAAAAAAAGGAGTGCTTACGGTGCTGGCAATATTTACTCCTGCTTAGAAGGAGCTTTGTGCCCCTTCTTAGATTATTTCCTGTGCATTTACAATCAAACCATGTTTCAGGAGTCACTGGACGGATTCAGGAAATTTCTCTTTGTTTTTCCCAGGAGCTTTGGGGCTACAAATTGTGTGCCTGGAGTAATTACAGCTATGTTTGCACAGGAAATCCCAGTGGTGCTGCAAGAGCACTGTTGCTGTGTCTCCGCCTCAATTCTCACCCGGCTGCTCTGCAGAAGCAGCAGAGGCAGAGCAGCCTGAAATCATCCCAGCCTGAGGTCTGGTCCTCTCCACCCCATTAACAGCATCAGATAAACAGCACAGACCTGTTTATGGTCTGGTTAGCAATGAACTCTGATTTGCCACCAGCTTAACTCATTCTGAGTGTTAGACCACAGCAAAGATCTCCTTTTAACCAAAGCTACCATTCCAATCCATGGTATTGACGGTGTCTTTAACAAATGGCACCATCAATATTATTGACTGGAATACCTAAAAAAAATGTGGATACTCCTTCAAAATCCTTTATAGAATTTGAAAGTAATACTGTCCTACTTCCCAAACCCATTTAATTTGCAGATATCCTAAGATGAGAATTGCATTTTGCACTTGCCCAGTCCCAGTATAACCTCTTAATAAATAAATGCACATTCCAGTCCATCCAGCATCCCTCTCCACCCAACATGCACATCCCTTTTGGTGTCTGGAGATGGGAACTGGACAAAATGTTTAATTACCATTTCATTAATAAAAAAAGTGCAAAGGGGGTGCCAATTAGCGGGTTGAAGTATTGCAAGCAGAGTTGTGCTCAGCAGAAATTGAAGTGGCAAATCATGGCAGACACTGAGGGAGTGTTTACACAGGAATGAGGATCAGTGAGTGCACGTGCAACTGCACGGAAATGATGCTGACGTGGCTACTCACCATTTTACAAAGGGAAATTATTTGGCTCAAGGTAAGACAGCAGATGGTTGGGAAATAATCATAAAACTGTAACTACCAATGGGAGGAACGTGTAGGGAAAGAAAAAAGGCAAGGGGATGAGATGTTCTGCAGAATGGGAGGAGGAAGTTAGATTTAACTGGATGGCCTTTAATTGCCATGAACAATGAGTATAATGTTCTTGCAGGGATTGTTCTTAGTTAATTCTTTTCTATGTTTTAATACTCAAATTTTTTCCTTGCCTAGCGACATTTGAATTTTAAGTAGAAAGAAAATGGTGACAGAAAATGGAGCTGCCATATGTGCTTGCTCTGACAAAAAAAAAAGATCTATACATTTTTTTTTTCTTTTCCAACAAACACATATGTTTTTACCTAGAACTCTTTTTTCCTTGAGATTGGATTATGAATTTCTTAACGTGGGTGTCGGACCATCTGTCAGACAATGAAGTTTTCCTAGGTCTCAGTAATACCCTTAAAAGACAATTCTTTTCTATAAGCGGGATGTAGTTTTTGGATTTTTTAGTCAACAAATGTAAATAAAGTTATAGAAATGTATATAATGTTATATAAATGTATATAACTCTGAATGGCACTCAGCTGACAAGGATTCAGGTAACAGGGTGCTTCACAATAGCATGAGAATGGATGCCAAGAGAGGCAGAAATTTGTTGCCTTGAGCTCCCAAAACACAACTCAGCAGAGTTTTGTCCTGATGTCTGGGAAAAAATAAGAGACTGAGTTATCTTCTCATTTAAATGGAGCTCTGTAGAGAGCATTAAAATAGAGCAACCAAGTTTTGAGTGTTGGGTTCACTAATTCCTGTAAAGTTCCTGAAGTAACAATAAAATGGAAATTCAAATTATTAAAGATTTTATCTTACATTAGTTATCCAAATATATACATGCACTTTGAGCCCAATCTCACCCTGTCTCAAATAAAAATGCCTGTTATTCTAGATGGATTTTTAAAATATGTATTATTGCTGAGATACATCTTCCGAGATTTCTGGTGGGGACAAATATATCTACTTTGTGGGAAAAAAATAGAATTTATATTTAAAGAAACCCTAAATAGAATTAGTTTTTTCAAGGTGAAAGAAAAAAAGAATTTGCATTCAGGTCCAATTCTTACATGTAAGCTTCCATTTTGAAGCCAGAGCCTTTTCACAAAAGTGCTTTCATTAGGTTTGTTGATGGATAATCTGTTCATTCAACAAAAACCTCTCCTGCATCCAGCTATCAGGAGTTCAGGGACCCAACCAAAGCTGCCAAAATCAGACAGGTGGGGACACCTGAGTGTTTGGGGTCTGTAGGACAGGACACCAACAGCGGGAAGGAATGAGATGCAGCAGGAAGGAAGGATGGAGCACAGGGAATTTTCTGACATAAAATACACTTTAACCATTAGCCAAATGCAGAGCTGGAGCACGCAAACTATTTCACAGCTCCAGAGAAATTTATGTATTTTTCTTCATGTTATCAAAAGTCACAGCTGACTTTTCCCCTGTATTTTGGTTTTTTTTTTTTTTTTTTTTTTATATTGGATTGTCCTTTCTGCATTACCGTTCCTGATTAGATTGGGGGTTAGGATCCTATTTTTGACAATATTAAACTTCACAGGATGAATCCCAGTTATCTATAAAATCATAAAAGGAGAAAATATCTGAACCAGACACATCACTGTGTCGCCATAGAAACAAGAGACTCTGTCTGGCCTCCTGTCATTTTGTACACAAAACCTCCAAACTTTGGAAATGTTTCATGGTACCATACTGTCATTTTGGGGAAGGAAACCTAATTTCCAGCAGGATTGACAGATGTTGGCTCTTACCCCATTTTAGGGTAGGCAGTGACAAGGGAGATAAGGATTCCTGTGGGGGTGAAAAGACCCTCCAGAGATTTACAGAAATAAAAAGTAAAGTCACAGCCTGTAGTGGCACCACTCAAACAAAATGTGGCCTTGCAAGAATATAAACAGCTGCTGTATAGGACAACACATTTGGGGAAAAGCAACAGAAATCTTTGCAGGCCCTCATTATATTAAATTCTTGGGATGCATATCATGAAGAAACTATAGTTAAGATGAATTTTAATGCTCCAGTTGCACATCCACATTCATAAAAGATTACTTTAAAAAGACTGGGACATTTTCTTTTTTTTTTTCTTGACATATCTTTTTGTGGGAGTGGGTACCATAGAATGACTAGAAAAATCTGGAAGTGTTAATTGCTGCTTCCAAAGCTTATAACTGGTTCTATCTGATCTAACTGGTTCTGTTGAATATCCAAAGCTAGAAATACTATTTTTTAAAGATTACACTCCTGTCCCTTTCTGAGGAAAGAACTATGAAACCTGAGTTTTTAAAAGACAAAGCATTTTCAGCATCACTGCACAACACCTGGTGAGGAAGCATTTTTGCCACACAGCTATGGCAAAAGTTCTCATCCAAAACTTGAGTAGATAAATCTGAACAAGACTTATGCTTTAGTTAAAGTGCTTTCTTTTTCTTTTTATACAAAATGTATTTTTCCTCTGATCAATGGCTTCTTTATGCCTTTGTTATATTTCCTGAAAACGGTTTCACTTTAAAGAAGTTAGTTTCTAAGGAAATCAGCTTGAATTTTGCTTTTTTTTTTTTTAGTTTTAGGGCTTCAAGATTTATTTTTTTAGTCATAATTTATGTAAGGAAAACATCATTATTGTGATAAAGAATGAGGTTTTCACATTTACACCAGTTTGTGCATTACATAAATTCAGGTAGGTCCTGATTTATCTTGCAAGAGTAATTCTGCCAGCTGTGATACAGGGCTCAAATGCCAATTCACATTTTGGGCTGCTTTCCTCCCCTTCTTCCTGGACTTTCACCAAAGAACCTCACTTTAAACTATTAGAAATTGTTTTTCATTCCTGAAAGCTTCAATGCAAAAATGTCTCCCGCATCAGCCTGAGCTCTGCATTCTGATTCAGCTCTCTCTGCAATTCTTTGCATTTCGCCGTGGCCTCTGCAGAATTTGTGTCCATCCATTTATGGCAGCTCAGATAAGGTCAGGCTCTGAAGGAATAATGAGCTACCAGATGTTAGCAAGCAATCACAGGAACACTCAGATTTCGGTGCATTCATTAAACTTGGTCAGATTTGGAGGAGTTTTTCAACTCACTGATTGTCAAGTCATTTTTCCAAAGGAAACACAAAACCGCAACAAATAAACAGCTATTAGAACATTCTAAACACAAGTAAAACATTGTATTTTCCTCTAACTTGGCATGAAAATTTCAACCTGCATCGTTACCATGCAAGGGTTTAGGTTTAGACAAGACATACCTCACACAAAATCTTTTTATAATATTCCCAGGGAGCCTGTTGAAGGGAAAATATGGCCCATACAATACAACATTACAACTTTTATTCTTATAACAGCCTAGCTGGAGCTGGAGACAGCCACTTAGGGAATTTAAAAAATACTTTCAAGCATCTCAAAATCTAAATCAACTCATCTGTCAAGAGAAAAGCACATCATAACTCTTCAGGAAAAAAAAAAAAGAAGAGTATTTTCTTTTAGGATAACATAAATCCAATGAGGTGTCAAATATAACCACATTTCACTCATTACAATGGCGAGCCTCTGAGAATGAATTTGCAGCTCAGACAATTCATCAGCCTATTCCTGCTTTCAGTTCTCCATGCCTTAGCTGCCAGCAGTTTTTATTTCCTTTTATTTTTTGTTGTTATCAACGGGATGGGCTTGTGCAAATGTCATTATTTCCCTGATGCAAGTTCTGCTTCCCTGCATGCAGCTGCTGGTGATGGCAAGGATGTTCTTGTGAATTCAGAGCAGCCCAGGCACAGGGATGATGCTGCTCTGATGGCAATCATTGGGCTGGGGCTTTTAGCTGACTTTCCAGCCAAGTGTGGCCAGAGACCTTTTGTTGATGCAAGCTATTAACTGCAATTAAGAACATAAGATGTTTTTGCCCCTAAGAATCCCTAAAGGTTCATCAAAGTTCACTTCAGGCAATAGTTGGATTCTACCTTATTATATTTTAAGAGATTATTATATTTAGGAGATTCTACTTTTATTATATTTTAGTTTTAAATCAATTATTCTTTTGAGCTGTTCACACTGTCCACTTTAAGTAGTGATGCTGCTAACTTTATACCAAGAGTTAACACTCTTTATTTTTATTTAAAAAAACTAAAAGGTAATTCAACCCCAGGCACACATAGCTGCTCAAATGCAGCTATGGAAGGATATAAAAACTTGGAAGGCAAGAAAATGCACCAGCTTTACTATTTTAACACTACAGAGGAAGTGGAAACCAGATTAATGTAGTATTCACCTAGGAGAAAATGTCCAACAAGTAGCATGGGAAAAAAAGCATTATAAGGAATATAAGAAGGAGGAATAAATAATAATCTTCCTTATTTTTATATAAGCCTCTGTTGACTCTTAGTCACACAAGAAAAAATTATCCACACGTGATTTATGTTTCAACTCATTAGGTGGAACAATGTTTGCAATCAATTTGTATAACCGAATATCAATGACATCCAGTGCAGAGATGATTAAAGGACTATGATATGAGCTTTGCTCATCCCTTTGGAGACAACAACTAATTTAATTATTTAGATAATTTAGACAATGCCCATTACAGCTGGTTAATTGCAGTTCATCTGTATTTTGCCTTTCTGAATGCCATTTAAACCCAAACACGAGTGTGCATGTTCAAATGTGGGGGTTTTTTTGGTTTTTTCAATCTCAGTTGGGTACTCTGAGGACCTGATTAATTGAGCAGCTGAATAATTTACTCATTGCTATTGTACATTGTTATAAATTATGTTCTGATACCAAAATCACCTTTATTTATGGGCAGCTATTTATTTTTTGCATGGCAAGCCAGGAAGTGATTTCATCCCTCTTAATGGGACAACACAAGGGTTACATCAACTGAAAATGAGCAACCAACCTCAGAATTTACTACCCTAATGCAAAACTAAACTTTTGCGACTTCATAGTACTTTAAAATAAATAAAGGCCCAATTTAAAATATTTTAGGTGGATGGGTAGGAACTGGTAAAAAATTTCCAATAAATTTTAGTTTGCAAGCCCTGAGGAATTTGGTGTGAAGGCAGCTCTATGGGAAGGCCATTTAAGGTACATTTCAGCACAATTCCGCACTATCTGACATGTTTTAAAAAATGCAACTGGCATAAACTGCTTAATTACTTGAACCTGGGCATTGGTAATAAATAACTGCAGTGGACTGTCTCAAAATTAAAACAGGATACAAGGGAATAAGCAGCTTGCTTTTACCAAAAACTGAGGCAACAATTAAACAGGGAGATAGAGAAATCATTTTTTCCTCCAGTAAAATCACTGATCAAGGCCACAAATCCACTCTGCACATCTGTTTCTTTTTGCTTCAACAGTGTCCACATTAATCTCTACAAAATAAATCACTTCCAATGTAGGTAGAACAAGGAGATACTGATTTTGATTTTAGCCTACAAATATTTTTTTTTAATATAGGTCTTATTAAAAAAAGAAAAATGCCAGTTTTTGTTGTGATTTATATAAATCACAACAAAATATAAATATAAATATAAATATAAATATAAATATAAATATAAATCACAACAATATATAAAATACGCACATATTTTATCCACATATGCAATTTTGAGAGAAATAGATAATTCACATGGATGAACTGGAAATTAATTTCTCTAATTCTGCAGACAGACAGATAAACAGATCAATTACCTAAATCCTGAAAAATACGATTTATTCTATCAGATTTTCTGAAAATCTTAAAAAAGATTCCTCAAATCACATATTTTGCAGGACAGCACAAAAAGAAATGTCTACTTGAAACTTTGATTCAAAGAACTACTCCATTATTTTGAATTTAATGTAAATGTTGTAATTTCCTCCAGTTTTCAGTGGAGAAAAATGAAGCAAGTAATAGAAAATCAATTTCAACTAGATGCAAGTAAATTATAATTTACTTTGAAAGTGCATCTTTGGCTGAACAGCAACTTTGTGGTTTTGAAGTTGAATTCAGTAAATAACAGTCAAAAAAAGGAGACAAATCTCAGTATTTTCTTTTTAAATTTACCTAATTCATGCACTCTGTTTTAAGTACTGCAAAGGAGTTTAGAAGAAAAAAGAAGGTGGAAATAGAGCCAGACATTTCTGTTCTCCAGGAACTGAATGTGGGGTTTTGGTTGTATTTTTTATGCATATGGTAATGTTGCTAATAGCTATTTTAGTATTAAACACCTCAGGAATTGAATTAGGAGTTTACAGGAAAATAAATGGAGCTTTTTAACAAAGAAGAGTAAGATGAGGAGAAGAATTTTATTTCATTTCAGAAGACAGTAAGGAGTTCCAAGTCTGACCTAGGACATTCTCTGTCTAACACCATCTAACAACATCACAGCATTCAGTGATCTCAGTTTGGAGGCTGCTTTAGGGGAAAAAAAAAAAAAATATGGGCACAGGACCAGCAGCAAATTATAGTGAAGTAAGGAAAAAAACTCAGCCAAAGTTAAACATTTCAGTAAAAAAGGTAAAAAATAAAAAAAGTTTTAAAATACCCCCCCCCAAGAATAGATAGATAAATAAATAAATAAATAAATTTTATTTATTTTTTGTTTAAAAATAAAATTAAATTAAGAAGCAAACCAACACAGAAGGCCAAAATATACACATCTGTGGCTTGGCTTCCAATTGCCAAATGCTGTAATGGAAATTTATTGATCCGAGCAAACCCAGCGCAGGATCAAAACCTCTGCCGAACATTTTTTGTCACATGGTGACAGAAGAATTCTGGAAGATTGAAAGGCCTTTTATTCAGGAAAAAAGGAAGGAAAATGCAGCCGAGTATGTCAGCATTTTCCCCCTCTACCTTGTATGATCTGTCAACTCAAACTTATTTTGGATCAGAGCAGTTTTTCTTTTTTCCGTCAACTTTCTATAGATTGCTCTTTGATTTCTGGAACAGTTCAAGTCACATTACCTAGAACAATGCTAAAAACTCATATTTAGGAATATGCTGTCCCATTTCCTGATACCCTCCATGCCACCCAGGAAAAACAGCCCCAATATGTTTGTAGTCAGATAAAAGACATCAGAGGTTTGCAAAACTTGAAATGAAAAGAGGTGGATGGAATCATTTAAGGAGATGATGAGGTAATCATACCAACTTATATAAATATATAAATACTTAGATATAAAAATATATAAATAGATATATATAAATATGTAAACACATAAATCTATACATTATATTTAAATACTTCCATCCATTGGATTTATATGGGACTAGGCCTCCTTTTCTGCTAGGCTTCACCAGTGCTTATTTGAGGGTTCTCAGGTAATTTTGAAATAAATGGAAAAGAGTTCCTTGAATGGGGGAGGAAAAGAGTCAGATCTGGAAAACCACAGGACCATGACTGCTCACACAAACAGCAGGGAGAGGGAAAATGGGAACAGGAGGGACAATGAGGAAGGAAAGGAGAGATTTTCTAAACTTCAGATAGTTCAGAATGAAAGTAAGGAGGAACGCCTTTCACTTCAAGGTACATTGGTTGTAACTAAGAATGGACAGAGGCAATAAAAAGGTTGCAAAGAAAAAGAGGTTTTGCATCAAAGAAAAAAAAATAAAGTGAGAGAGAAATAAGAAAATTCTTGTGTACACTTCATAACAGCTAAACTCTTGATATGTCAGGTACTCTCACCATGCTGTTTGCCAAGATAAAATATCTTGAATTTTTGCATTGAAATATTTTCTGTATAGGTTGACCTACTAAACTTTAAATTTACATACTGGAGAATAATTTCCACCCTGTATGGAATCCATGTTTGTGTTTATCAGTGGTGGGCTGTACATGGAATTTTGGAATTTCAGATTCCACAGTGTTGCACAGAGCTACGTGCTCCCCTGGCTTACAGAGAATACAAAAGAGTGATTAGACCCAAGAATTACAATTCAAATACTTCTCCTTTTGTGTCTCAATGGTGATGTCCAGATTTGAAATAAAAGGAATAAAGGAATAACAAGTACAGCCAGAAAAAAAAAATAATACAAAAAAAAAAAAGATGGCATATATTTTGGGAAATGGAATTTGAGGAAAAATTTTAAAAAATACTCGCTCCCAGTGATTTCGATGCATATTAACTTTAAAAGTTCTGCCTTCTTTATCCCACATTTGTCTGTCATGGCTTGTTTATTTCACAGGTGCCAGATATGCAGATTTGGACACCAGTGGCACTATCTGGTTTTTGATGTATTTTATCCTCCACACCGCCAAAGGCCAACAGTTTGCAGCTGGGTATGAAAATCGCATTTTGACTCTGCCTGAAACACGGCCCTGAGGAAGGGGAGCAATGGGCTGTGCACTTGTTTATACAAGAAAGATAAGAAAAATTACTTTGATTTGACAGCGTGCTGGAGACTGATACCAGTGTGCTCAAGGAAGTACTTCAAAGTCAGAATTGCAGACATGAGCCTTGGTGATTCAAATATCAGCAACAGCAAAAATGTTTTATTACTCGGTCTGGCACTCATCCTTCTCGTGCTACCAGTGATGCTCCTTCAGTCAGGGAACCATAAAAAACTGGTTCAAAAATATCACCCAAAGCTGTCTCCTATACAGAAAAACTCAGGAGAGTTTTCTGCAGGCTGTTGCCCTGAATTAGGAAACTGAAGTGAGGGTAATGAAGAGGAGTGAAAGGAAGAAAAGTAAAAATGGGAAACAGTGACAAGGAGAAGGCACATTGAGGAGAGGATCCACAAAAAACAGACAGTGAAGTTTGGCAGGATGTTTTTTCCACATTTTATCACACTGGGAGATGACATGGAATCATGAGGTAAACTTTGAAGTGAGAGCAGGCTGAATTTTACAACTTTTGACACTACAGACCTCCATAAAAAAAACACCATTATGCATTTTATAATCGCTGTGAAGCACATTCAGGAGGAGTTTTATGCTGTGCTTATCATGGCACATTGTAATGCCACTTTGGCACCACTATCACACCCTATTATCCATTACATACATAACACAAAAAATAAAATATTCATGACTTTTAGTCAATTCTTGATTAGTAAGATGGTTGTGCTGTGTATAATAATAGAAAAAAATGTTTATCCTGAGGAGTCATTATTCAGCACTTGCACAGCTCTAATCTAAATTCCAAGAAGGACAAGTCACTAAAGAAAATGTGAAATTAACCACAGTTAAAGGATATTGAAAATGTTGTCTTCTTGTGAAGCTTAGATCATATTTTTAAGTGGAATCAAAAAGCAGGACACCATGTCAAAATATGATAAAATAATATTGTTTAAAAAGCCAAAAATCAAACACTACCTGTAAAGTGAAGGGTTAGGGGAACCCCTGCAGAGCATTTGAAAGCAAAAATACCAAGATTTCTTCTTTTTGATGTTACTGAAAGGTGAGAACTGCCATAGAGAAAAGGTAAGAATTGACTGTAAAAACATGTGGAGGGTGTTGCAAAAACATTCACAGGCGTCTCTTTGGAATAATCTGCCTAAGAAAGATCCTGAAGCTGTTCCCACTCAGATTTTTCTGCAGTTTCTTGGGGCTGTATAAAATTAGGAATAATGATTGGAGCAACACACTTTGATTAGCATTAATTTTTGTGATGTAATATATTCAAGCCGATGCACCAAGACTTTGGAGCTGGAGATTCTCTCTCCATCTTTCTGTGAACAAAACACAAACCTGCTCCAAGCCAAAGTTCCAGGTGGAATTGTTCCCTTTGGTAACAGAAACATCAGACAGAGGTGTTGCTTTGGGACTGGAGTGGGAGTGAAAAAATAAATGGCTTTTTTGAGATGGAGAACTCGCCAGAGCAGAACAATGGAAACGGTTCCATTTTAAAGTTTCCATTTTAAAGTCTTAATTTGGAGGGAATGGAAAGAAGGCAGCAAGGAAAAAAGTGCTATCCACAGCTGCTCCATGGCAAACATGACCAAATCCCAATCCCGGACCTCCAGGACAAGACCATGAATCAGGAACGCCGTTACTGGGATTACACAGGCCAAAAAATCCCAACCTCCAGCTCCTGTGCAGAACCTACAGCCCTGTCTCAGGGTTACAATATATTCCAGGGATGGAAAATCCATCTCATGCTCAGGTGAGCTGCTCTCAAGGTTAGTCACAGTGCTAAAGTCTTTTCCCACACCATTTCCTTGTCATGAATTTCCTTTGCTTCCACGCTAGGAGGGATTTCATACTTTGATATTTTGGTGTTGGCTTTCTTTTTTCATTTGTTTGTTGGGTTGTGGTTTTGCTAGATTAAAGAGGGATCAGCTATCAGAAATCTTTTCACTATTTAAGCTGAGCTCACCTCCTAACCTCTTTTTCTTTTTTTTTCTTTTTTTCTTTTTTTGCACAGGGGAAAAGGATAAAGTGAATGGCTTAAGTCCTAAGCTGCTTAAGAGTTTCTAAGCCCCTTTAGGGAAGGGGATGTTTTCTGAAAACTGAACTCTTTTGCAGGTTTGTTTTTGTGTTTTTTTTTTTTTTTTAACTAACCTTCAAGTTTCCACATGCTTTCTGAAATACAGGTGACAAAATCAGACACAGTGCTTCACTACCTGCTCCCAGGAAACAGAAAACAGGACTGTTTTTCTGTACAGTCTTGCATTAAACTAATTGCCCTGCTCCTCCAAGGATTTAATTGACTGTCAGCTCAGATCCCTTTTACTGTGCCCACATCTTTTCTCACTTCTTGTAGGTCTCACTCATTTGGGCTTGGATAATGAGCATGAACTTTGGGCCAAGTGTAGATGAATGATCCAGGAACCACCAGCCCTGCTCTGACAGCTCCCCTGAGGGGCCACCAGGAAACTCAAGAGCATCCTGAAAGAGGAGTTTCCTCCTCTTTTCTGCTGAGTGCTGGAGAGCCCAGAGCCAGAACCCTGGGAAGCAAAATTCCTGCCTCACTTGGTGAAACAGCCATGGTTCAGGATCAGGAGGCCATCACAGGGGGTGTTTCAGATTGGCATTTTGAAAAATTAGCCCTTTGAGAGCTTCTTTTTGTTGGTGCTTGATAGAAAGCAAGGACAGAAAAATTGCTCTTAATACATGACAGATGTACAGATAAAAACTGGAGGCTGCTGCTCTGGGCAACCTAGCACACCCTGAGAGCATGTGAGAGGTGTAAATTATTATCCTATTATGCATGCAAGGATGTATGGAAGGATGGAAAGGCTCCATGGTGGATGCACTGCCATCACAGAGTGTTTCAGATTGGCATTTTGAAGAATCAGTCCTTTGAGAGTTTTCTGTTGGTGCATCAGGGTTTGCTGTCACAGTGCATTGCACAGAGTGTGAAACGGGATGCCAAAAATGCTGTTACTACATGCAGAAGAGTATAAGATATTTGAGAAAACATTGAATAAACATCACTGTTTATGTGTGGAAAGCACAAACTCCATGGGATAGCCCTGCTGCCACAGCTAGCCAACCAAAGCATGTAAAAAATGGAGAGATGCTAAAGAGGAAGAAAAGAGATAAGCAGATGTGGGGAAAAAACCCCAAAACCAACAAAACAAAACAACAAACCAATCAAACACACTCCACCAAAAAAAAAAAAATCAAAAACTCATCTATCAACAAATTTTAGGTTATTTCTTTAGCCAACACAAAGCTCTTGAGACAGACAATTCCCTACTTACTTACACATTCAGAGGCTGCCAGGCTGGCCACTGTGCCTTGGCCTTGATGACTGTCAGAACCTCATCACTCTGTGGAAAGAGACAAAGGAGATTTTTAAAGGAGAGCAATGTGTTTTACGGCAGCAATAAAAAGTCCAGGGCACGAGATCAAATTGTGACTATGAGCTTTAAACACCAGCAGCAGTGGTTTGGCATCACCAGCTGAGGGAAAGCTTCCACCAGGGATTCCTAAGCTTGATACACAGCAAGGATGTAAAAATTGCTCTTAATACAAGACAGATCTACAGATAAAAATGGGAGGCTGCTGTTCTGGGCAACCTCAGCACCCTGTGAATATGTGTGATGTGTTATTTATTATCCTGATGGGTGGAAGGATGGATGGATGGAAGGATGGATGGGCTCCATGGTGGATGCACTGCACTGGTGGCACGTTTTCTTTGCTCTCCATTCATGCATGTGAAAATCACAGGGTGGAATGCAGCAGCCGTCTGTGGAAGCCCACAAAGCACCAATACAAAGATTATTTCCTAAAGTCTGCTGCAATCCTTGCATCAGCACTTTCAAACTCCATATTGCTACAATAAACTCAGGACAAAGGCAGCAGAGCATTAACAAGGCTCAGGTGCCCCAAAGACATCTATCACACTTCTTCAGAAGCATTTTCCCCTTCTCCCTTAGGAATCCACACCAGTAATTCACCTGGAGGGACACAGAGTTCACAGCTCACTCCCATGATTTCTACTGTCTTTTAAAAATATTTCCCAATTAGACCAAGAAACCCGCTTCAGGTATTGCCAGTAATTGGCACTTCCAGCAGAGCTGACCTTTCAGTTTAGTGATAACAGAGCCATTTCTTGCTTGATAGCAACAGCTCTGACACCCCAGACCAGCCCTAGTCCATCCACACCCCAGCTCAAAGAAAAACAGGTTCCACTGGTGGTCTCAATATTCCCTGAGTCCCTCCCTTCCCCAAAGCAAGGGCATTGCAGAGATGATGGGCCCTCTCTGTGACACAGGAACATAAAAGTGACATGACCTCTCCCTTAGCCTGAGTGCATGGTAAAGCCACTTCTTTGGAAATCACTTTTATAAATGCAGGTGCCAGGAAAAATCCTACACGAAGCGTCCTGAGCTATGACAGCTGAAAATCCAACTTTACAAAGGCAAGTAAGTATAAAGATACACTGAAAATCAAACTCTACAAAGGCAAGTAAGTATAAAGATATTCTACCAAGCTCTCACTCTACTGGTAGAGGTAGAAAAAAGAGGATTTTGTGCTGGCAGGGAGCAATCACACAGCAGGCAGATCCTCTGGGGCAGGCACACCCTGGGTGAGCAGCACCAGCCCAATCATGCAGGAGAGATTCAGCACATCCAGGTTCATCTAGGCCAGCCTTCTTCTCACCTCCACACTCACACAAGTAGAGAGACTGTCACTGTGATATTTTCTGAAAAATCCTCTTTGCCTAGGATTTTCTCCTGGGAAGCTGAGAAGCCTCAAGGAGAAATGAAAACAGTAATTATCTGATTGCTTCTCCTGTGTTTGCTGCTTTGGAATGTGGCTTGGACATTGTTTACCAACAGGTGAATGTTTGATTGGTTCCATGTGAATTGTTTTTTATTAATGACCAATCATGGTCCAGCTGTGTCAGACTCTGAGGAGTCATGAGCTTTCATTATCATTCTTGCTAAGCCTTCTGATGTATCCTTTCTCCTTCTTAGGTATAGCTTTATTATAGCAATATAATATAATGTAATGTAATGTAATTGTAATGTAATGTAATAGTATTGCAGTATAGTATATATATTGCAGTATAGTATAATGCAATATAATATAATGCAGTATAATGCAATATAATGTAATGTAATTGTAATGCAATGTAATATCATATATCAAAAATATAATATAATATAATATAATATAATATAATATAATATAATATAATATAATATAATATAATATAATATAATATAATATAATATAATATAATATAATATAATATAATATAATATATAATGCGACAGTGTTCACAGGGGTCTTAGGATGAGGGAAGAGATGAGGATCTGACTCCATGTTTCAGAAGGATTGGTTTATTATTTTGTGATATATATTATATTAAAACTATACTAAAAGAATAGAAGAAAAGATTTCATCAAAAAGCTAGTTAAGAATAGAAAAAGAAAGAAGAATGATAACAAAAGCTTCTGTCTCAGACTCTCTGTCCGAGCCAGCTGACTGTGATTGGCCATTAATTAGAAACAACCAACATGAACCAATCACAGATGCATCTGTTGCATCCCATAGCAGCAGATTATCATTGTTTATATTTTGTTCCTGAGGCCTCTCAGCTTCTCAGGAGGAAAAATCCTAAAGAGAGGATTTTACATGAAAAGATGTCTGTGACAATAATGAATAGAATAGAATAGAATAGAATAGAATAGAATAGAATAGAATAGAATAGAATAGTAAATAAGCCTTCTGAGAACATGGGAGTCAAATTTTCATCTCTTTCCTCATCCTGGGGACCTCACAAACACCACAGAGAGACACTTTTGCACTGAAAGTGGTTTAAAAAGTAACTGATGAAACAAATTAGGTTAAAGGTTTGAAGCTAAAAGACATTGTCTGTCTCTGACAACAAAATTTTCCTTAATTTTTAGTTTTCCTTGTTTCAACATCCTAACCCTTTCCAGCCAGGCACATCTTCCTTTACTTGCCTTGAGAAGAGATTTGCATTCAAAATTATTAACTCTGCATTTTATGTCCCAACAAAAGTCTGCCATGAGCATAGATGGTTACATTTATTAAAGTCACGCACTGCTTATCTAATAGGAGGCAGTAATTATGTCACTGGTATCAAAATCAGCCACATCTGAAAGCATTTCAACACGTGCTGCTCAAATTAAAAATTAACACCAAGAGCAGATGAGCAGTGGCCAACAGCTCAGTAGTAAGTGCAGAGGGAAGGAAAGAAGGGGCAGTGCATGGTGCATTCAGACAAGCCTGAAATTTTAAGGGAGGTGACAATTCAGGTGCAAACACTGCATTCAGAGGCACCTGAATGAAAAAATAAAATAAAATAAAATAAAATAAAATAAAATAAAATAAAATAAAATAAAATAAAATAAAATAAAATAAAATAGTAGACTCTGGTATTCTGTTGAGCCTGGAATGAAAACGCGTATTTGTCATACCTAGAGCTCCTTGACAATGACATGGGATTAAGATATAACTTGATACCGTTCCAAACTGATATTTAAGCAGCCCAGGGAAAACTGATGTTACCCAGGAATTGTGAACAATCCATGGATGGAGAGCAATCTATGGACACGATGCTGTGCTTGGGTTTGCTGGCCAGCCTCTCCAGTTATAATTATTGGCAGATGGTAAAAGCTGAGAGGATATAAAATGCCTGAAGAGAAACCCACAAATTAGTAACAAATAACCAGTTGATGCAACCCAACTGCCTTGAAAAACCAACTGCACAGACTTTACAGTAGAGGCAAAACCCACCACATTTTGTTAATATAATGAAAATATAATTTTATTAAGATTTTCTTCATGCTTGCTGTCCTACATTTGTACCCATTTTACTCTTCATATCCCGAAGTTTTGCTTTAATTAAAGTAATTTAAGTAAGCAAGGTCTCAAATTTCCACCAAAATATGGAAAAGAGAACTGTGATTTTTTTCACCGCGGTATGTTGCAAGTTGTCATCAATTTTGTATTTAGCTTGGAAGAAATTATTCAAACTAATGAAACTCTTACATTTTGGCAAAGAAAATGACATTGTTTGCAAAATGATGGAGTGTCAAAATGTTTCACTGTTAGAAGTTAAAGGGCAGGGCACCAATTCTCCTGCTTGGAGCTGATGAAAATCCCTCAAGTGTGGCTGGACACAATCACTGACAAAACTTGGTTTTTCACCCAAAGCTGCTTCTGCAATTTCAGTTACAAGTACAATTACAGGACTCCAGCTTCCATTTGAAAAGAATGGCTCCTTCTCTACAGGCTTCAAACTTGGCCAGCAAGTCCAAGTGGAGCCAAAGCGGTTTCCAGGTTGACTTCAATTTCATTTGGATTGCGGCCTAAATTAAAACATGCAAAAAACTGCAAACAACTCTCCTTTTCTCCACATCCACTTTCTACACTGGTGTTCAAGCTGGGGCTGTTTGAATCAATAGCTGTCCCCTATAAAAGCACTGCTGTCCAAAAAGTCCTAATGGCATGATTTCAAAAGGTTGATAATGTCATTCTGATACTGACAGCCTCACTGTTACTCTGAAGTTGGTAAAAAATTAATCCTTTGCTTTCCATGCATTTGTTCCTGCAATGTATAAATGAATGCTCATGCAGAATAAAGTAATTAAATGGCAACACACAGAACCCTGTGGTATAAAAGCACTGCTAAGTTAAAACCTTTTACTGCGCACCTACAAAAGATTAAAAGCATTTCCTCACTTCAAGAACAGAAAGTGGGACATTGCTCAAAAAGGCAGCATTAAAGACAGAACTTGATTTGAAGTCTTTCCCAACCAAGGGGACTTAAAACAACACTTTTGAAGGGTAAAATCCATTTAAAAAGTAATGAAAGATTTCAGCAAAAGTTTTAAGCATGATCTGAACACCTTTGGAGTGAAAGAGAGATTAGTAGGATCTAGAAAGCCCTGTAAGTTATTCCATGTGCTCCTGCTACTTTTTGGTAACCATCATGGAAAAGCATCTATTCCATACTATTTCCAAGCCATTTTTTAAAGTTTTATTACTATTTTTATTTTAGTTCTGCCAAATAATGTTAGAAGCTATCAGTGTGCAGATCACTTAGCACTTTGCAATAATGATATGATTTGGATCAGCTAAACAAATTAATGTGTTATCTGACATCAGAATCAGAGCCAATGAACTGTGGGGATGGAAAACACCTGGTTTGGGCCAGAGCTCAATTTCACCCATTTCATGCTGCTGCTGCTTGGCATTCATTCCATTGTTTTAGAACAGAGAACATTTAATTCCTTCCACAACACTCCTCACACTATCTGAATGCCTTTCTATCCACAGTGAATTCATTTTCACAAGACTCTCAAAAAGTAGGAAAAAAAAGCAACATTATCTTCAGTTCCCAGATGATGAATTGAATGTCTTCTGGAAACAAACCTACATATCTGAGTTCTAAGATAGCATCTTCCCCTGCAGGATCATCCTTCCCCTCAAAAATAATTTGTTATTAAAGGAGAAAGAGATAAAGGGAGCATAAAAAAAGTGTATTGCACAGTTCTGTGGGGAACCAAATGCTATAAAAATTAGAATGATGTAGTGCTTTGGAGGGATTGTTGGCTGCTCTTAAAAATCTGATCAGTCTTCTATGATTGGTAGAAATTGTCCTTATTCCACCTCCACTGTGTGCAAACACATAGAAATCACAGAAAATATTTAAAACCCAATCTTGCCTTTAAAGAATTATCTAATGCAAAATACCTAGTTAATTAATGCCTAACAAATTAAAGGCTCCCATGGCATAATACTCCAAGTATGCCATGTTTTCTCCTGTTGATAAAATCAGTAGAAAACTTTCCTAGCTCAGTTTTGCAGATGTATTTGAATGAGAAGGGACACTGATGTAGGCTCATTTCTGAAATTAGTAAAAAATTCCAAAGAAAAAGGAAGTTGGTGTCTTTTGTGATAACAAAATATTTCTGTGATAAAAACAGAGCTGAGATGCGGTTCACCATGAAGAGATGCTGCTAGAAAAGTATGTACAACTATTAGTTTTTTCCAGTTCTTAAAAAAATAGCATTTTTGAAAAGGTTAAGCTTTTAGTCACAAATTGCTTCATTTGAGAGGGGAAAATAACCATGATTCAAGACAAAGACTTATTTTTATCATCTGATGGCAACTAAATTCTGGTTAAATCTACGACTGACTTAGATTCAGCCAGTAGCACAGGTTTGGAATTATCATAAGCAAGAGCAAGAATGCATTTCAGCCAGTGGAATTATACCAGGATTGTGTTTGCCCATTTTACTTTGACTTCTCTGTGTTTATGACAGCAACTTTGTGGCAGCTGAGAAAACCACACATAAGATATATAAACATGCCTGAATGGAATTAATTTTTTGATCACAGTACCTACAAACTCAATATTTCCCTGAACAAATAGCTTTTTAATTGAAAAGTCTTGTTTATTTTCTTCGAAAAATAGGTAATGCCATTTCAGAGAATACAAAATCTGAGGTTTTCAGCTCACCAATTATAAAAGTCTGGGGGAATTTTCAGGCTTTTAATAATAAACAGTCAATTACTAAAACCACAATTTTGGGCTTGAGATAAAGAAACACTGCCGGCGTGAAACTGAATAAAAACAGAAGGAAAGCTGAGCATTTAAATCCATTTCTGAACTGTTACTGCCTGAAAACATCCCTGCTTCAGGAGAGCAAATAACCCAGCACCTCTGATAGTCCCAGTTTAACTGCTGTGCTGTACAGGAAAGCCTTCCTGAACTGGGTACTTGGCAATTTTGTATTCACTTTTACAAAGAAAAACCTATCTGTCAGATAATCAGGCTGAGAATTTCACCCAAATGTGGGTACTGTCCATATTTTCCAGAAAATATGGAAGTAAGTGTCAAAGCTTCACCATTTCAGGGTGCTGACTGCACAGATGTCAGCTGACATTGTGTGTTTTTAAGATAAGCTTTCTGAGGGTGTTACAGGAATTATAACTCCTGACTTCTGGAAAAATCACTAGGATGGGATGCAAAAAGAAGTGTGTTCATTGTTAATCTGGGTTTGTATCCCAAAAGCACAGGCTCACTTTGCATTAACAACTTGTGCATTCCTGTCCCACAGGGGTGGAGGTTTCAGGACGTGAATGTGGGCTGAAATTGATAACAGAGCTGTTGCTAATGGCAACACTGAAAATCAGAGGTGCTGGTTTATTTCCATGAAGGTGCAGTTACATAATGTGGGGTGCTCCCAATAAAGCAATAATTCATGTTTTGCACAGTACAAAGCTTAGCAGTGTGTGTTAACGAGCCCTAGGTGTGCTCTCAGGATCTGAGCTCTCATTTTCTTTGCCTGAGCAGATTCCTCAGAAAAGAGGAGAAAAGAGTCTCCCTCAGGAATCCAGTTCTTGATTGCATGTTGATTTTCTACTGCACACTCTGCCTTGTTCTACATCCAATGCCTTGCTGCCTCCAGCACTACAGAAACATTCTGGGATCCTAAATCACTTTGCCACACCCAAGGGAAAAACATTTTTACTACAGTTCAAAATGCCTACTTTTTAAAGGGGATCAAAGTAGATTTTGGAGCTGACCTTAAGTGGTGCAACTCCCACCCTCTGCTTAATATGTTTATCCAGCACACACCCTTCTGACCTCCTCCTGTCTCAATTCCATTGATCCTTTAGGCCAACCTAGCCTTTAAACCTAAGTGCTGTGAAGCTACTGCTATTTTAAACTCTCAAAAGATTGGACACCAGAAGAGAAATGGGGGGATAAAGGCCCTTGACACCAATCCAACACATTCTGTGTGCAGTAAAGCAGCTGCATGCAACTGAGTGGCAAGACAAAACCTGCATTAATTGGAGATAAAGATAAAACTGGTTTAAATCACCAGTTTCACATCCAGGTAACTACAGCTTTTTTTTTTTTTTGCTCAGGCTCCTTGAAATAGTTTCAAAACAGGGATGAAAGCATTGAGACAGGCTCTGGGGCATGCTAGGAATAAGTGAAATTCAGCTGCTTAAACAGCATCAGGAAAGCTCAGGAGAAGGCTGGGTCTGCTCTGAGAAGCAGCCCAGGGATTTGGGGCACAGAACAATTCTGTCATCTGCTAAATGCTGGCACTGAGACTCCAGGTGTCACAGTTATTCTTCCTGATGCTTTGCTCACACATTAGCCAAATGCAGGAGCTTGAGCAGAGGAGAAATAATTATTTGGCTAATAGCAAGGGGTTTTAAATAAGACCAGCAAATTAGCTCAGGAGGTGAGCTTTCCTGACCCTTGATAGCGCTTTGACGAATCAATGTAGGGGTTTTATTCCATTTAGGATGTACAATAAAATTTTCTAAATGTGCTTTAGCTGCTGTACAGAGGCAATCACAACAGCTTGATTTCCCTTCAGTAAAGATAACGTGTCTAAGCTACCCTTTACCATTTCTTAAAAAAAATAAAACCCAAACCAAAATTTACCAAAAAGCCCAGAATGAATATAGCTCTTTAGCAAGTTAAGGAATCAAAGACCCATATTTTCTGCAGTCTGGAAAGGACTGTTCTTTTAGGGAAATCACCTTTCCATCCCTTGCCAGCCCCCAATCCATCCAGTAGAGCTCTGCCCCATTAACCCATTCCCCGGCACAGCACAGCCTCAGAGCTCAAGCTGTGACATTCCCCTGCTTCAGGGTTTAATGACCACAACACCTGGAGCTGGGACTGGGGATAAAGTCATCTACATCTCTGCCAGGACTCAGGAGAGCAGGGCTTTAAGGGGAATGAATGTCAGGAACCTCTCCAAGAAGGGGAGAAGAAGGCAGCCCCATTTTTGCCGTCAGGGGCTGCCTTTACCACCTCCTTCCCTTGGAAAGCAGCTCTGTGTGCCCTGTGTGACTCCTGGGGCTGTCTCTGCATTCCTGCACTGGGAGCAGATCCAGTCTGACAGCCCTGATCCTGCTGTGGGACTTTAATTCTGCCTCAGCTTTGCTTCTGCACCCCTGTGAGTGAGGACAGACAGACAGACAGACAGAGGAGACTGCACTGCCCAGCCTGCAGGCAGCGCTGGCTTTTAGAGCAGTGGGGAGCTTTTGTTTTTCTCTTACAGGAACTCCCCTGCCCTGTTTTCCAGCAAGGATTTTAAAGGGGGTCTTTTCTGGAGCCTCTCCCTGACACTTTTGTCTGAGCCCATCCTGGTGCAGTAAATACTCAGGTGGGCTTTGTTAAACCACTGGAGCAATTTATTGTGGCGGTGTTCACAGGGGTCTATGTTGAAGGAAGAGATGAGGATCTGACTCCATGTTTCAGAAAGCTTGATTTATCATTTTATGATATATATTACATTAAAACTATACTAAAAGAATAGAGGAAAAGGTTTTCAGAAGGCTGGCTAAGCTAAGAATAGAAAAGGAATGAATAACAAAGGTTTGTGTCTTGGACAGAGTCCGAGCCAGCTGTGCCGTGATTGCCATTAATGCCAAACATCCACATGAGACCAATCACAGATGCACCTGTTGCATTCCACAGCAGCAGATAACCATTGTTTACATTTTGTCCCTGAGGCCTCTCAGCTTCTCAGGAGGAAAAATCCCAAGGAAAGAATTTTACATGAAAAGATATCTGCGACAATTTATCATTTAACCTTGTTAATATTGTTGCTTCTCTCTTGCAAGAAGTGCATCTCCCCATCCACATCCACAACAACAGGGGCAAATCTAGAAACTGAGACTGGCCCTGAAAATTTCCTTCCTGCTTAGAAATTTCAGTGGTCTTAGCATGGGTAATGTTGTCATCCATCTGGGGGGGGTTCACCCTTGCTTTCCAGCAGTTAAACAGCAGGGAAATGGCATTTTGTTGTGGATTTGTTTGGGTTTTGGGTGTTTGTTAATTTGTTTGCTTGTTTTTGAAAGCTGTTTAGCACTAACTGTTCTCCCAGAGCAGTGAGATAAAGGATATCTCCCTCCTACCTGTTGCTTAAAGAGCTCCAAGTATCTTTACAGCAGCTAATATAACCACATGTTATATTATATGTTATGTGTAACCATGTGCTGCTGAGAAGAATTAATATTAAAAGAGGAATTACATAATTCAGCATTAAATATTGTAGGAGATGCTACTAGAGTGACATCTGCACTCAATATAATTACCATACTTAGGGAAGAACTATTAATTCCACTGCAGAAAGTGCTGTTTGGGTTCCTATTTGCTTATTTAGAAATGCCAAAACAGAAGAGAAACTAGGAGTTAAACCCTGGAGCCACAATGCGGCATGTCACCCTGTAGTAACCAGATATAAATGGTTGATGTTGTCTCTGTTGTAAGCCAGACATGAAGAAAGGTGTTTGTCTTAAGGAACATCTCTAAAGTGCTCTGCAAAACCCATGCACATAAAATTACTGAGTGCAGCACTCATGTAGTTATTTTATTATTAGAATAGTTCTAAGTTAAAGACCACGAACAGAGGCTTGCATTCTGAAAGCAGGAATCTGTCATGTTGCATTGTACTCACTATGTCAACTCTAAGAAATTAATGAGAAACAATTAATGACAAACTTCACTGCAGTGAGGTCAGGATAAACATAAGTATTTCAATTTTAGCTGTGAGATACCAAAGACCTCCAGGGACATGCCCCAAGGCTGTTACCTCACCTAAGATGCTTATTGTGAGGTGCATCCTTTGCTCTTTCAGTGGTTGCTTTGAAATCTTAAATTTCAGAGTTAAAATTTCAGTTTAACTCTGAAATTTAAACCTAATTTCAGATCAGCTTTAGAAATAAGCATATAAACACTGACCTGTTTATATGATTATTTCTAAAGCTGATGTTCGGAAATAAGGTTTAAATTTAAATAATAATAAACAGAGTTTATTAATAATAATAAACAGAGTTTAGCTGTTAACCATGTTATCGTGAAATGACACAATGCATTCTTAGGCCACGAAACAGGCATTTTAAATATTGCATGGCTTGTTCGGTCCCAAAAAAAGCCACAGTAATTGCATGTTCCATAAACTTTGGTAGTTCTCATTCCCATAGTAAAGTATCTAGGTCTATAGACCTGTTGTGATCATCTCATTTTTATTCCTTTAGGTCTTTTCTAGTAAGTCTGTGATCAGCATTGTCCAGTGATAAAACTGTGCTCAGTTCCCTTAAATCAGGGATACCATGTAAAGACATTTATTTTCCTTCATCTTTTACTTTCTCTTCCTCACATCCTCTATCATACCAGGCTCCTGCTGAGGGATTTCCAGAAGAACACTGAACACCACCAATATTCAGTTTTATTTGTACAGACCGCTCCCCACTGAAGTCCTAGTTCCAGGTGTTTGGCCACTTTACCAAAATCTTTTGTTGTCCCTTGAAATAAAATTAGGTTGTTTTCTTTTAATTAATCTCTAAAGATATTAGAACAGCCGCCTTATTGAAGGGAAAGCTTCCAAAAGGGTTAATAATTGCAGCAGCAAAGCCTGGTAAATGCCATATCTTATTACCAGGGCAGTGCTTGGACTCTCTCCAGTGGAGTGGCTTTAAGAACACATCACCCTGTGTCTAAATCATAATGAATGTTTTCAGCATTCATGTTTCCAATGCAAAAGCACCCAAAATTCACAGGGTTGTCCCTTTCTGCCTTCTCCTGGCACTGCAGTTGCACACTGAAACAAACTGATGGAAATGTTCTCTCAGAAGAGAATTGCTGAGTGGTTGCACCACAGTGAATGGTGGGAGTCTATTAAATATGCAATTACTGCCTCATTCTCTCAAGTCTTACGAGCCAATTAATAGCACTTTTTATTTTCATGGCACCTTGCCTCAAAAAATATTAAAATGCTTTTAAATGACAGAGTTCTGGAGCTCTCCTGTCATGCACACAAACCAGAGAGAAGTTGGCAGAACAAACACACCAGCTACAGCTCAGGAGGTATTTTTTCCAAGCTGCCTGACAAACGTCTGTCTGTCTGTCTAAGCCACAGCACTGACCTCAGCACCACGGTGACACCACAGGCCTGGCCAGAATAAGCCTGACAATGACACTGTCCCTGTTCTGGTGTAAAAAATCTGAAGAAGTGACACAGGTAATCCATCCACAGGTAAAGGCAGGAACACCAAACTTTCTCTCCTACACTGAATGAGCTGTTGCTCCGCTTTCTGAGAGCCAAAGCAGCTACATGCAAACATGGGACCATCCACAATCAATCTGAATTTGTGGCTAAAACATTGATTAATCCAGCGGGCACAATCGAGTTGTCTGAGAAACCCATTAACTACATTAATTTGGGGTAAACTAACAAACAACTGAGGGTAATTTATGGCTCAAAGTAATTTATGACACTTTTCACAAAGCCAAAATCCACGTAAAAGCAAGCTAAAAGGCACACTGTAAACCAGACCCTGAGCAGGCACAGCTTTGAAGAGGAAATAGATTTCCTTTGACATGGACCTGGCTAGAACTGACTTATAAACCAGGACACTTGTCTAAGGAAGGGACAGGAAAATTTTAAACATTTCCTTTCCCCCAATACCATCCACAGTGTTGGACACCTGCTATCTCTCATGCTGTTCTTGGTTCATTGAATTATAATCTATGCTTAAAAAAAAAAAAAAAAAAAAATTAGCCTTCCATAGAAATTTATTTCCAACTATTAATTGACCCTCATCCATCTCTACCCCAGTCAGAAAACAAGTGACCTTTTGCCACTCCATCCTGTCTTGACAGTCCTAACATCAAAACAAAGTTTTCTGCACTCCAGCAGGCTTCCTACAGTGCTGTTTGCTGTTATAAAATCCAAACAGAGGACCCAACATTTCACATGAACTCGGTAAATGAAATAAAAGAGAAGACAGAATATGATCCGGAAAGAAATCCTGCAGTCAGGGAAAAAAAACAAAATCCAATCTCCAGTAAGATCTACTCTGATGGTCAGGAAAATGTGCAAAATATCTCTGAAGCCTGGGACCCTAGATCCAGTACTCCAGGCTGATGAACAGCTCCTGCTGTCTCACGTGGTCTTTCTCCCTCACCACCCAACTGATTAATTGATTAATTAATTAAACACAGACAGTGTTCAGGCTTTAGAATTACCTGCAATTTTAAGCACCATCTCTTCCCGTAGACTTTCCTCCCATCAGACAAAATTTGTGAAAACTCTGGGAACAAAACCCACTTCTACTGAGCCAAGGTTTAATGCTCCGAACCACCCAGCTTCAATTCCTCCAAAATGTTCTGCCCATTTTAGAAATTAAAGCAAATCTCCTTCTCAAAGATCTGAAAAGATACCAATTGCTCCCAGGCTTACACCTTATCAATTATTCATTTTCTGAGTCAGAATTGCTCTGTACAACAGGCAAGAACATTTGAAAAGCCAGATATTGTTCATGAATAATGTTAGTTTCGTTCTGAAATAACTGGATTCTACAAAAGTTATGACTCTTTTTGAGGAAGGTGCTACATGCTCTAAGCATGACCAGGTGAATCTGAATTTAACACTTTATAAGAGATGATCAGACTTCTGAAGTAATTAGGATTTTTTACTTTCCACCTGCTTTATGCATAGCTCTTTGTATATTTTCCACGGGCAGGGATCTCTAAACTGCTCTGAATGCTCCTCTCTTCCTGACCAGTCCCAATTGTATCAATCTTCTCAAAGACTTCTCTTAATCACTGCCTCCTATGGCTCCACAAGAAATTACAAAAAGCCTTAAACATTTACAGGTTCTTTTACTTGTTTCAGATCCACATTTCTGCTGCTTTGTTCTGCACAAGTCTTCTACAATAAATCACCCAGCATTATTGTTCCCATGTGGGTGCATGCCTTTCATTTTTGTGATCTAAAATCCAACCATCTTATTGACTGCAGCTGCTTTTAAATACACTTTGGTGTCAGCGGTGATTTACTTTTTAATTATTTTATTTTAGATGAGTGGTCCTTTTGTTTTTCTAATAGCTGCCTTAAAGGCAGTGTTCAAATAAATGAAACTTCAGCATCTGAGCAGGGAAAGCTAATTCACAGTTCCTTAACGAAAGAATTTCCTACAATAACATTCTTGATGAAAACATCACCACACTTCCCAAATGTTTTACATTTCAGTTGGATGATAAAGGGCATCACTTCCTTGAAGTGGGTCCTAGCTGAGCATTCTTGGGAGATTCTTGCTAAAAAGACCTGCAGGGACTGTGCAAAGATTATTTCTGTCTCTTTTCCAAAAGCCTGAGAGACTCTTTACTGTTTGTTTTTTTTTTTATTTCAGCCACAAAGCCAAGTCCTGAATCAAATGCTCACCTAAATTAAAGACTAGGGATTGGATCTTAGGAGAAGGTCCTTTTTTGGCCTCTGATATATGTATGCAATTTGTCTGCAGGAGCACATTTATGCTGCATCTGGGGAAATATTGAACATAGAGGTAAGCTGGTATTTCTCCAGGGATAGATTAAAATCAGTAAAAACAAAAACACACAATCCACTGCAAAAATGCACTCTAGGCAATGGAAGGGGGAAGCAAGAGTACATTGGTGAATGTGGAAGGTTCAGGTTTATCCATGTTCTGTTGAGGTGATTTTAGGAAATACTTCATGAAAAAATATCCCGGGAATGCACTGCATATTTTTTCTTTCACACATACATGAAGTATTAGATATTAAAAATATTTATGTAATTCTATGAAACATTTAATGCACTTTCATGACATAGAAAATTTATGACCACAAATGATAAAACTGTCCACCAGTTCCAGGTCAGGTAATTTCATTTTCTGTGCTGCTAGCCACTGTTAACCTGCCTGAACAGAGAACAAGGTATTGTACATTTTTTAAAGTTTTTCTTTTTTAACCGAATGTGAGAATTGAAAGTAGCCAAATGAAATTTGTGGCCGCTGTTTCTTCTGATTTCAGATTTAAATATTTATCTGCATTTTTGAGGATAGGATCTAACTTTTTTAAAGACAAGAGGTCAAGCATTTGTTCGTGCTGTGATCCCTCACTAGTCTTGAGCAGGGAGTTCTTGAAGAATTCAATCTTACAGAATTCCAGCTCTGCATGTTTTGGGTTTGCATCTGTTTGCTTACCTAGGCAAACAAGGGGGGAGATATTTAGGGCTTCCATCACTCTGCAGCCCACAGGAGGCTTCATGTAACCTTCACAGTGCCAGCATTTCAGAATCTGTACCACCTACATTCCACTTAATTCCATTATCTTAACAACAACATTAGCTCTGATGTGTCACAGGAGCCTCTAGGGCCTAGAAATGACTTATGAATTAATTATCAGAAGCATAATCATTAAAAAAATAAATTCGAACATCATGATTTCTCATTCTAATCCATTAACATATGGGGGGGGGGGGGGGGGGGAAGGACATTCAGCAAATTTTCATGGCCATGTTCACAGATTTTTATGCCAGAACTACACATTGAAGGTGAAAAAAGAGCTTTGTTTGTATTGCAGTGAATACAGAATTTCAGCCACACAGATTTATGATGAATACCATAATGAGGTATTGTATTAAGTGGGACAAACATATCAACAAAACATCATGGATTTTTTTGCTAGTCATATCATATGTCAAAGGCAGGATCCTATCTCTGTGTTTGAAAAGTTCCTGGAGCATTTTGGGCTCCCAGCCTAACAAAATAAAATGGATGCGTTAAGCAGCTCACAAGGGTTTGTAACTTTTGTGCTTTTTGATGGTCTGGTTCTACATCCACTCTGGCCTAATCAAAGCTTACTTAGGATCATTCATTTTATCCATTGTCATCATCCTCATACCCACATACAGAAACAACCAATGGCCCTCAACCTTCATAAAAACCACCAAATCCTGAAAACCATCAACGACGCCTTAATCGACCTCCCAGCTCCATCAAACATCTCAACATGGTATTTCAAGATCAAAGAACCATCTAGGTAGGTGTATGAAATGGGAAGAGATTTGTAACCAGAAGGTTAAGAGCTATGGCAGATTCTTGAAGATCACATCCTATTCTCCCTTTTAGTAGGCCACATCTGGATGTTCTGAACAGCTGCAAAAATGATTTCACCTTGATTCGTTTAGAGAGGAAAAGACGAGAAAGGAAAAATTCAGAGAAGTACTGAGGTTATTGCTGACATCTGTCTCAGAAAATTTTAAAAGGGAGAGAAACAGTGGATCCATTTGGTTCAAAGTGATACCTGGGAAATATATTGCTATGGATTTCTGTGAGTCAAAAAAGGACCATTCATGAAAGAGATTAGGAAAAAGGCTCAATAGTCTTCAGCCTCCCAACTGGAGAGCCAGTTGCAGTGGGACATGCTCCCATCTATTAGTCTAACTTCCAGATCTCACAGAAGACAAACAAAGTCACAGAAGGCAGATCTAACAGGAATCACTGTATATTCACTCAAAAATTTACATTTGCTTGTATTTTAACATAAAGCCTATGGATGCACCTCTGCTCTCTTGACAAGCAAGAGGTCTATCTTTGTAGAACCTCCAGTATTTATTGTGTTTTTCCAAAAACTTTGTAGAACCGCCAGTATTTATGGTGTTTTTCCAGGCTGTGAAACTGAAATGCCTTACAAGTAATTTGGCCCTGGAAAACCCAGTTTTTAAAATCACCACAAGCTGTTGCTGCTATTAATAAGGTGAGATTGAAGGAAGTCCAAGATCATTATTAGCTTGCAATGCTGGAAGGTGGGATTTTCCATTTTAGTGGGAGATGGCTTTTCTTAAAATAACTTCAGTGAAAACAATCAATTGCTTTTTCACCCTTGGAGCACAATTTCTTCTGGAATACATTATAGCTTCAGGATTCATTTTGTTAAACACAGCACCTGAAATAATCCCCTAGTGAACCCACGCCACTGATTTCCATCGGGCAGCTGATGGCTGGGGGTCTGTAGGACAATCTCCTCTCAGCAATGGCAGCTAATCAATTAGCAGGGAACTGGTTAACACCTTCTGCAGGCTTATCTGCTCATCCACACATTGCTTCTGCAACCTCTGCCTCAGGGGTGAGCTGTATTTTATCTCGTGGAGGTAAAAAGGACTTGTTCTCATCAGTGCGTGCAGGGTTCCAGAGAACTAAAATTCAGTAAGAGCTTATTTATCTAAGTGTTTGACATTTCTTGGCTGTTTTGTAAGTGAGGGCCCATGCACAATAAAGAGTATAATATTGTTATCTGGTAAGAACTTGTCTTTTATTCATTATACTCACATATCTGTGAGGCAAAGTTCTTGTCATAAAGTTCTTATTGTCTGGGGGATGGAGAAGTGACTCTTGAATTACAGCTGCTCTTGTGCAGAGTAATGTGCAGTATAGTACTTCCAACACATTGCTTTAAAAAGCAAATAACCATCCTAACAGCTTGAGAGATTATTTTAGAAGAACCAGATCTCTGTTTAATGAAATAACAGAGCACTAGTCATTAATAGTATTTAAAAGTTAGTACTACTGATATAATTTGGCTATTTCATCTATAAAACATAAAATAAACTTTTCAATAACACATTTTAACCTGCAGTTAAAGTGCTGTAATTTCCAACAAGCATTCAGCCAATCTGCTGTGCAGCATAAACACATAATTTTATCAGGAATTACAGCATATGTGAGTGTTTTTATTGAATTGTTTGTATAAATAGGGCTCTGTTTACACACACACACGATGGTATTTCAAACAATAATGAATAGAAAATGTTTGGCTTCCTTTCTACTATATTTCACATAGAACTTCATACATGTCTTCATTCAAGTATTTGCCTTTCTTTATCTATTATAGCAATTTTTTTTTTTTTTTTTTGCAAACTGAACATTATAAGGAATTCCTTCTTTTGCTATGGGAGCATGGAAAACAGCATGCATGAAAACTGAAAGTCCTTATGGGAAACAGCATGCATAAAACCTGGAAATCTTAATATCAAGTGAGAAGAAGGTGTAGGTATGATTTTTAAAGAAATAATGAAAAAAAGATATTTACTCAATTAACACATTGAATCAGCGAACATCGAGATTTTTCTACTCTAAAATATAAAGATGCAGTTTTTGTATCCACAGTTCAGATCTGCAAGTCCTGGTCTAGTTTTTCATATCATAAACCCACAGATAATCTGTGCATGAAACAGAGGTGCAAAGATACCCTCACACTAGGCACCAGACTGATAACTGAGCCTTGGAAATGGGCTCTTATCACATTAAGACAAATGCAACTACACTAATTGACTAAAAGAGATCCAAAAATGAAAATCAATATGTCAGTGCTCTAAGGCAGAGTAAGAACAGAAGTTTAAACGGTGCAGATGTCTCTCTGCTGCTGAACAAAGACAACTGGAACAGGGATTTCCAGGAGGAGTGGATCTGACCTGGGAGGCTTGTACAAACATGCCACATGCAGTGGTTATCAAAACAATTTTGTCAGCTGGAATTAACCCTGATAAATCCCACTGCCTTTATCTGTGGAGCCTCATTCCTATTAGCAGGCTTTTCAATTTTGAGTATGTGCTGCAGTGCAGAATGAAATGGGACTTCCTTCTTTTTGTTTTAGATACTTCCAGTAGCATTAAAAATGCTATCCCTGCCACCTTGCCTGAGCTAATTAATATCCCAAAACATGATGAAAACACCCCAGCATGTGCACATTAACAAGATGGCATTTGGTATACAGCGACCTGTTGTACACTTGCCTGATGCAAGAACAAGCGAGTCTTTTGTTACTGAAATATTCACATCCTAAGCACTAAAATCACTGCTTTATCCCATAATACTGCAGTGATTAACATGAATTAATTTCACATGTTATATGAGAGACATAGCAACTTCATCTTCCTGTTTCAGTATTATTCTTGTCTACTTGTTCACATGCAGGTTTACCTGTTTCATTAATCCCCTTTTCTCCCATTTATTTTTAACATCCTGTTGCTTTTTCACTTGATAGCTGCCTAGGGCATGGATTATCTCTGTCTTGCATGCCTATAAAAATACAACACATCTATACCTAGAGGCCCTGGTCAGGCCTTTTAATGCACTGTTGCAACAGCAAAAATCAATAACACTTGATATAGTGGAAATGAAAGAAGGTTTCTATATGTGAAACCATTTAGGAATTAATGGCCTTGTAGGTATGGCAACACAGTCCCTTCCTAATTCCCTTGCTTTGTCCCTGTTGATTGTCCAACAGGATTCAAGCTGAGGGGCAGGTTATGGTTTCTTTCTGCAGGATAGATTAGTTTGTGCACATCTCTTTGCTGCCGGAGGCAGCCAACTTTAAAGCCAGTTTGGGGATTCGTGCACGAGGCTGCGACCACCAAAGAGCAGGAGAGACACACACACAGAGTGTGTATTTCACTGCACAGAACCTGGCTTTGGTCATCCTTAGTCCCTGGTTAAACTCCTGTGGGTTTGGAGTCACCTCAGGTCACTGCAGGCAGCCCATGGTGTCCAAACCACTGCTCCTGCAGAGAAAGCTTCTCTACGTGCCTTATTCCCCCACCACATTCCTCCTGAGCCACTGCTCAGCAGCTCCCTGTGGGGACAGAGGGATTTTCAGCCAGCCTAGCCCATCAAAGCAGACCTTGTGCTGTTAAACACCAGAAATTGGGCCTGGCACAATGAACACGAGGTTTTGCCACATCATCTAAAGCCACAACCATGTGAGGCTGTCAGGAGTGACAAATTCCTGTCCCAGAACCATGAACACTGAGGGAGAGAGGAGCAGAAAGAGAGGAGAGAGAAGAAGAGCACATTTAGATTAAGGCAGTACATCAAAGCCATGTTAAGGCAATATGTTATCTCATCCTTTCGTAGTGCAGCCTGTTATTCCTTGTTAAGTGGTGCTCATAGCAAAACAGGAAATTTGGAAAAACGTCCAAGATACTGGGACAGTGTCAGGAGTGACAAGTCCCTGTCCCAGAACCACAAACACTGAGGGAGACAGGAGCAGAAAGAGAGGAGACAGAAGAACACCGCATTTGGATTAATTGGGTTAAGGCAATATGCTAGGTTATCCTTTCACAGTGCAGCCTGTTATTCTTTGGTAAGTGGTGCTCACAGCAGAACAGGAAATTTGGAAAAATGTCCAAGACCCTGGGTAAATCAAGGCTTAATATCATTACAATTTTGCAGCGAAACAATGCTAATATGCTGGAATCAAAAGAGATTGTAGAAACACATGTTTGTTTTGATGAATTCCTTCCAAACTTGGGCAGATTTCTGCTGGAAACTCACTCTTTTTCCCATCTAGAAAGCTGCTTGGGGAGCTGGGACCTCATTTAATTTGCTCAGGGCTGCTACTTAGTGTCCTTAAAGCCCAGGAGCACGCTGCATATGCTCCTAACAGGGACTCAGCTCCTCACTCCAGCCATGATTTTAGGATTGTTTGGCTCCCTGCCATGGAGTTGAAACGAGGTTGATCCTCTGCCTCTCCAAGCTGCCTGCTGGCTGTGGCACTGTAGTGGTTTTGGTTTGTTAATCTGAGATTTTTTTTGGTTGATGTATCAATGAGTGTGGTGGGTTTAGTGTTGGATAATTTTTAGTGTATTTATTACAGCGCATTTATTTATTTTTTTGCTGTGATATAGGATTAGGAAGAAGGTCAAGTAGGTTTAAAATTTTAAAAGGGTATAAAGAAAAATTTATCAATAGCAAGTAAGAGTAATAAGAATTAGAATAAAATTTTTAGATTTAAAAATTTAGTTTTTAGATTTTAAAGAATTTTTCAGATTTTTTTCATCTTTAACATGTATTTTTCACAAAAACACATACAACCTTCTAATAATTAAACCCTTTACATTATTTCTATAAATACCTCCCATATAAAACCACCACAGGCAGCTGCCCAGATGAACAGCCTGGGGAGTTGTGGGCTTCTTGCAACACTGGGAGCCTCGCCTGAATTTGGGGCTCTTCCATTTCCCTGGATAATTTTCCAGGAGTTGAAGACAGCCATTACTGTCTCACTTTTTTGGGAAACAAACAGGCAAACAAAAAAGCCCCACCACAGAACAGCCCCACAGAAGTGGAATGAATATTCCAGTTCACTGGAAATGCAAATATTGTGCTGCTGGACATTGATGTGGCTGCTTTGGGAAGCCTGGTTATTTTAGGCCACTCTGAGTTCACTCCCTATTCCAATGGCCCATGGACGTCACAGTGAGTTGGGTTGTTTTGGCTGGGTGAGCTAAAATACTTGAGATGCTGGAGGAGCATCTCAAAATGCTTCACACATTTCACAAAATCATGCAAAAAAAGTACTTAGGAATGCCCCCTCTTTAAAAACACTACCCTGCCTCTATATATCCATAGCTTATTACTGTTGATGAGGAGATTAAAATGCAAAAAGAGCTCTTATTAAACAGAAAATGTAGTTTGGCTCCATCCTTAACCAAATTAGCACCCTAAACAGGATTTCTAAGTGCATTTTAAAGAGAAACAGCTGTTATTAAGCCACTAGATATTTTGGCTTAAAATTGACTAAAAAGTAGGCAATAGTCTCATTTAGATAGCATGCAAAAGAGATGTGGGAGGCAGGATGATTATCTATATTATGCATGACTGAAAAGCAGGCTCCATTTCTGTCTCTTTGTGCATCTAAATAGTGTGGAGACACACAATTAGAGCGATGCACAAGGAGGAGGTGTGAGAGTGGCCTTGCTTTGGAAGCTCTGTGGGGTTTTTCAGAAGCATGTGGCTCTGCCTTGCACGAAGAGTGCACCCTGCCAGCCAAGCCAAATTTTCATCTGTCCCCAGCCAAATCTCATATATCCACATCCAAGTGGTGCCAAGCACATTTCTGGCTAGGGTTTTTGAATAACCCCTACTTGTAAAAAAAAAAAAAAAAAAAATAAATACTCTTGAGTTCTGCTGATACATTCTGCTGAACTTAAACCCAGCAATAACTGAAATCTAGGGTCATGGCAATTCTGGAGAAAAATGCCCTTAAATGAAGCAATGACTAAAGATGACCTTTAAAAATCCCTATAAAATCTAATTTGGATCAAATACAATTCAAATTGGGTTGAATACAACTTAAGCCAAATAGTACTTTCAGTACTTAACCCCACAGAGTCAATTTTCTTTATATGTTTACAGCAATGGGGAGTTTATATACAGTGTAAATAATGTTATTTGTATGGTCAGGTTATACGTAAGCATATGGAAATCTACCTGAAAATCTGTCCCTTAGAGAATGAGCTAATTAAACAAAAAAGATGTGTAAACTCTGCAGTTGTGAGCACAGATTTCCTATGAGTAAAAATCTTAACCCAAACCAGTATTTCACAATTTTCATATTGGAAAATTTTGTACTGCATCCCTCTGCCACGAACAAATGAAACTGTTTTACCCTGTCAGCCCAGACACCACCATTTATCACATTTAAATGTAAAATTGCCTCAAAAGAAAAAAATCAGGTTGAATGTTGAATAGGAAATGAGTTACATTCATAGATCCTAACAAATGCGTGCATGCTCAAAGATGTGTTTTGTTGACAGTTTTTAAATATTCAGCTCCCTCATTTGACTCCAAATCATTCTGCTCTCTGAAAAGAGGTAAAAAGCTTGCAACTCTTTTAGTCTGAGAAAAAAAAAATAGCTGAACTCTTCAACTGGATTCTTCTTTATTCCAACCTTTTTTAAATCCACTGAAGATTCTTTTTTTTTTTCCCCAGCTGGTCATTCCCTGAGTAGCAGAACACAACCTCCTCTTTGTTCTGCTGTGTGACTGATTAGGTTGTACCTGGCTGGTGAAAATGAACATTGATTATTGCTGTGCACTGTGTTTATAGCACACTATCCCTGCTCAGCTCCCTGTACCCACCATCCATGTGTGTCCCAATCTATAATGATGAAAATGGATGCAGGGAGGATAAATGGCAGTGCTGCTCACACACAGAGATCTCCACAAATGAGATGTGTGTGCTCGAACTGGGCTGTCAATTAAAACATCTTGGATGCTTCCCCCTTGGCAAAGAGCTGTGCTCAGTAACATGTTTATAAACAGATTTACATAGTTTTTCATATTCTATTTTTTCCCAGATGATGCAGCAAAGATTAAAATGCCTTAGTGATGAGCCATACATTAAAATGAAATAAACCTCCCATTTAAAAAAAAAATTAGAAAAACAAACATAATAAAAAAGCCAAAGGAGTGGAAAAAAATAAACCATCAGCCATGTGCTGAGTTAGAAAATATCTGACTTGTTGGCAGCTCCTGTGACTTTGCATAATTTCTCTGACCTGAACACAGCTCAGGGACATGGAGCCCTGGTAGGTCTAAGTGTGAAAGACTGCAAACATCCCCCAAAGTCCTTTTTTACCACACTTATTCTTTTTTTCTGTGTGGAATGTTCTTTCAGTCTAAGACCGAAAGACTGCAAACATTCCCCAAAGTGGTTTTTTTTTTTTACCACATTTACTCTTCTTTCTGTGGGGAACGTTCTTTGCCTGCACACTCAAAACTATAACCAAACACTGAAAGAGTAGCAAGGTTTTGAGGTGGATTTGAGTTGTATTCAACCCAAATTAGGTTTCAGAGGGATTTTTTAAGGTCATCTTTAGTCATTGCTTCATTTAAGGGCATTTTTCTTCAAAATTGCCATGACCCTAGATTTCAGTTATTGCTGGGTTTAAGTTCAGCAGTCATTTAACTGCAATGTCGATTTTTATAGTGTTTATTACATTGTTACATTATATTAGACTGCTCTATAACAATCCCTTATTGTTTGTTACAGCATTCCAGAAACACCCCAATGAACTAAGGCTGCTTTCCAACAATAAAAAAGCTGCAGGAAGATGCTGTGCATCCATATGCACTGAGCCACCACTCACAGGCAGCACTCTGAAAAATGTTTATAAATCAAAGTAATGGCAAAAATTTTCCAGCTGCTGCAGAAAGGCTGGCTGGTGTGAGAGGCTTTCCCTTTATTCCATTCTGCAGGTGGAATTATGTTATTTGCTAAAATCTAGGGGTTGCTACACTCTCCTAAGCCCCCAGAAGGCTCTTTCCACTCTGAGGATGCCAGAGCTCCTTTAGGAAACTCACGGAGTGACCAGGTTTGACAGTTTTTGCCTGGAGTTATTGCTGATTTCTCAGCTTTTGTCACTAACAGCTTCCATTAGTTCACCTCAGAGACACTGGATAGATGGAGTAATTGGACCTTGGGGATTTTGATGGCCCTCTTTTTTTTTTTTTTTTTCCAATTGTTCTGATCAATTGAGTAAATTCCAGCTGCAGGGAACAGCTGGGTTGAGGACCATTTTTTGCCTCACATAAATGACAAACCAGGAGAGCACAAAGCTTCACCACGCAGCACTATTAGTTTTTCACTAATAGTGAAAAACTATTAACGGACACGTCCTCAAATCAGCCACTGAACACACCCGTAATGCACATCCAAAAACCCCACCGCTATCTTCTCCACAGCAGCACTTCTGAAAGTGCCCTCCCTGGTTTCACAAAGACACAAGCCTTCTGAAGCAGTTCTTGTTATCATTATATTTCAAGAGTTCTATTGTCATTGCATTGCAAGGGTTCCATATTACCAGAGTTTTGTACCTCCTTGGTGTTTCTTGTAGGCATCTCCTCCAGGCACTGACTCTTCCTTGTCCTCACAGCAGCCGAGTGACTCCAGTTCCCCTCAACCAACCAACCCACTCTTTTGTGACACTCTTCTGATTGGCTACAGCTGTGGCCTGTTAACATCAGGCCTGCTCCTAATCCTGAATAATCGGCTCAGCTGCAACTCTTTAGGGCATAAGATTACTTTCTATACTACCTTTATTTACTTATGTTCTAACCCCCTACAAGTTCTCTCCTAAATGTAAACTGTTCTCGTGTCTGAGCAGCCCCTCTCTTCCTGGGAACTAAAGAATACCTTTTAAAAACTGCAACCATGTTTGCTTTAAATGCCTTTCTTTGTGGAATGACCAATAAAACCAGAGTAGCCTCTTTTGGATACTCTGGAGAGCGTGAGGTGAAAGTGGAACAATTAAAAAACGTAATTAAAATAATCTTCAACAAGGAAATCAAAGTCTTTCACCTGATGTATTTTCAGACTGCTGACTGATTTGCTGTGGAAATAATCATATTTTTAACAGCTTTTGGGTTTTTGGGTTTTGAGGTATGAACAGCCTAAGACATTATGAAAAGTAAGGCAGTCAAGACCAAAACAATGACATTTTAGTGAAGGGAGATGTACCTGACAGTTAATTCTGCCATCAGGACATTACCTTGTTCAAACTGCAGCAGTATTCCTAAAGGCCTTTAGATGCTTTTCTCCCGCCACAACCAATTTCTAAAAGGTAAGAGTAATCCTTTTCCATCCTTTAGAAATCTTTTGTACTCTAAGAATATTACATGCTTGGAAAAAGAATATTAGGTGCTTGAAAAATACAATCCTGAGAGGAACAGTAGTGTCTTCCCCATCCCTGCTGCCACAAAGTGGGAAGGACAGGGAGGGACAGCACGTGGGTGGGGAGCACAGGCTGGAGAAATGGGCTTTGTAAAGTTCAAAACATGGAAATACAAAGTCCTGTACCCTGGGAGAAACAACCCCATGTGCCAGTTCTTGGCTTCTGTTCTGCATCAGTCAAGGTCAGGATTGAAAGTGCTCAAGGCAATATTTCATGTTTGGACTCAGACATTTCTTGGTTCTTATCTATATCACAGACTTACAAAACCTGAGTTCCGCAGCATTTCACTAACAAGCCACAAAATGGCCCCATATCTATATCTACAAGGTCTTCTAAGGAAAAACTATCCAATTTTTAAACTACACCTAACTTATTTTCACTTTTAACCAAATAACTAATACCTCGTGTCCTGCAATGTTGACTTTTTTATCCAATTACACAAAACCACCCCAACCCATGGAGAAGGTGAAGAAGAAGGACCAGCCTCTACCCTAAATCCTCCATCTTGCTTTATATATATTACTGTATTCTAAACCTTTAAACTAAAACCTTAATTTTGTGACACAGGAAGAAATAATGGAAAGCATTGCTTGGAATTGCAGCAAATCTCATCCAGTTGTATTCAACTGTTGAATATAAACTAGTACTGCTGAAAAACAAAGGACACTCAACAGCTTTAAATTCACACTTCAGCAACACAATTAATTTTCTTGTCAAGGAGAGGAAAAGTGATATCAACCCAGCTGCAAAAAGGTTACAGACATAGCTGTTGTCTTATGCTCATAATTAAATATTTCATTTACAGCTATTATCAAATGTTAACTAGAATATGTTTCTGTCAGCCTCCTCTAGGATTCCACTTAGCCTGCAAAACATTTCCATCAAAAAATCTATTGCCATTCTGTTGAAGACAACATTTTTCCTCGTATGTGACTGAGAAGAATTCTTTGGATATTTTTTTAACTCTAGTGTTTCTGAATGCCTTATTCTCACACCATATGGATAGGCAGGTTGGAGCAGAGCACAAGTATTATTATTATTATTTACAGCGCAACTAGGTACAACTAGGCATCTTTGTTCTTCTCTGCCATTACAAAGAGATCTTCATTTGATCTCAGGAACAATGCATGGAAGAACCTTCAGCAACAATCTGGTTTAATTTGGTGTGCAATTTGAGAATATTTTCAATATGTTGAAGAGCTTGTTCCTTTGGCCCTCAGACTACCCAAATACAAAAAGCAGCTGGAAAAATCAAGTAAGTGTAACTCTCTTTCATAATGTTTAATCAGAATTAAAGATTATTAATCTGTTGCCCCAGATCCAGGCAGAGGTTTGCACAGAAAAATTTGTGGTTTTTCAACAGCTTCAAAACTGCAATGGTTCTTACTGGAATGAGTTCCAGAAGATCCAAGAATGGCCAGTGTTAGCTGGCTTTAACCTGAATTTATTTACATGGGAAAAAACTGAAAGATCAAATATTTCTAGCAAACTAAACTAAATTATATAAAAATTTGTCATTTTGAGAATAAGACATAAATTGTAGGTACCCCAGTACAGCTGTTTCTGTTCATATAAATTTAACAACAAAAGATAGAGGCTTTGTTTTATAGTCAGAACTTTTGAACTAACATTTTAGTGCAGTTAATTATGAATTTTTATTTCAATTTAATATATATTTGGTCTTGTAGAAAAATTGTCAGTAGAAGAGTATTAATCATGCTTAATGAACCACAGCTCCAATGGGCCAGAAAACTCATTGAAATGAAACTGGCATTGAATTTACCAGAGCTCAGGTCAATAAAATATTTGGAATTCCTCATTCTACTTCAGTACAATTTCTGTTATTACTCCCCATAAAACTCTGGTTGAACTTTAATGTGAACTACTATCCAATATATATATCTCAGAAAAGCCTCAGATTTCAAAATCAAAGAGCTGTAAAGCACAATTCTGTCCTGATCCAGGGCAACATGAAAAAGCACCTTCCAAACTGAGGCATAGCTGCAATACCAGAGGAAAATGCAGACAAATATGTGAAATTCATGTTCAGTTTTGATGTGTTTGAAGGCCAGACTGTCCTGGAGGTTTAAATGTTTATTAATGGAGTGGAGATGTTCAAGTCAATGTATGATTAAAGGCTGACTTAGATTGCAAATCTCCAGGTAGTGGAATGTCGTTTGAGTCTCTCTTGTGCCTGTCCAAAGAAATTCTCATCCTGCATCCATCCTTTGGAGAATGTCCTGTGGGGATGAAAATCTGCTGACAGCAGTGAGGGACTGAGCACAGAATTGGTGTAGGTGTCCCTCAGGGATGGGAAATCCTAAAAGAGAATCCTCAAGCTGCTTTGAGTGTGTTGCCCAAATTATCTTGGCACTCCCAGCAGATTTCTTCTGAGAAATTACAAATATTACAAAGATCCTCTTAAAACTCCTATTAGTTTGTTTTCATGTCCTTTTATCACTGCTACTAGAAAGAAGATAACTTTAAAAAAACGTAGCAAATGGGGAGCCACATCCAGCCATTTCACCAGTGATGCTAATAAATTTCCTCACTATGAACATCTCATTCGTATTCATTATTCTCTGTGCCAGATGGCAGTTTGTAGGCTATTGCACAACATAATGATTATGGAGTACGAATAGTTCAGACATTTTTACTTTAAAACTGTTTTTTTTTTCCCCCCAATAAGCAGACATTCTTTCTATAGGTTCCACAATGCTCCCTCAGGTATTCTCTGTTCTTTCACTCCTTCATTAGAGAAGAACTGAGAAGGTATTTGGTTCTCCTGTAATGAAGGTATATGGTTCCTTTCCTTGTCAAAGGAAAATGAGTTTTAAGAACAGACCCCTCATGCCATGATCAGCTGTTGTGGATTCTGCTCTCCCTTCAAAACCTTCCTCTAGAAAACATCCATATTGAGAATTTGTGCCTCTGACACAAGTAAAGATCATTCTGTTGATTTAAAAGAAGCCATGAAAGCTCAGAAATTGGTGCAATCTGTGGGGAGGGGGAGCTTATGTTGGTTCCTTTGGTATTTTTCCTACTATCCTATCTTAAACCTTTAACTGCTCCTTAACAATGAGGAACTGATGCATGTGGACAAAAATAAAAAAAAAGCACACTAAAAAACCAACTCAACAACAAAAAAACCCTACCAAAAAAAAAAAAAAAAACCTCATTAAAAAAACCCCCAAATAACCCTGAGCTCCCAGTTTACCCGGCGGGGAAATAACACATCTATATTTCTCACAAATGTTCTGCCAATGGGTGACTGTAAGACAACAACAAAGAGATAAAAAAGCCATCAACAAGCTGGAGAACATGAAAAGGTGGCATCATTTCTCTAACACCCAGCCCATCACCAGCCCAGACCTGGCAGCACCATTCAGGGCAAAGAAATAACTCAACCCCCAGTGCCAGGGGAGCCTTTGTAGTCCCAGAAAGCAGAACAGAAGAGATAATGAGATTTGCATTGTGCATACTCGACTATTTAAAAATAAGTTGACATCAGCAACTCCTTTTAGTGCAGCTTGTGAAGAGCTACAATTCTTGCTAGCTGCCCATTTGAGCTGGGATCCAGGAGCTCAAGTGCTCTGACCCACTTCAGTGACCTTATTTCCTGCCAGTAACAATTAGAAATATTTACAGACACTCATGGGCTTAAGCTTGAAAAGGAGATATGATGAATTAGTGAGAAATTCAGCTCTGGTCCTCAACTTGCCCTTTATTTTCTTGATAAAATGTGGTTTTCTTCAACAAATAACTTGGAGAGTTTTGCCTGTTTTATACCCACACTATACCTGGAATCAGTAAAAGGATAAATCCTGACTGTTCATCTCTAGGAGATCCTCTGTCATCCAAAAATGCTGAGGGAACACAGAAATACCACATTTATGGCATCACAGAGGGGGACAGGGTCACACTGGAGGCTGTCAACTGGCTGGAGAGGCTGATTTCCTTCTTAATATTTAGAAATACCAAACAATTGCATGTAAGGTTCAAGTCAGATGTTTTCATTTAAAAAAATACCCAGGAAAAATATCATTTAATGTTGTAATCATGTCTCTCTCCTGTTTTATTAGAATATATCTTAATGATTTACCTACAGAGACAGCACAGGTGGCCACAAGTTGTGGGGAAGGGGGGGATTGTGAAGCCTGTTTCCAACTGAATTGGCAGAAAGTCAAGGCCTGTCAAAGCAGTGAGTGCAGCAAAACTGAAATTGTCAGGCACTCTTAGTCACTGTGTTCATGTGCTGGTGCTACTGGAAGCATTTAAAAGAGGTGTCAACCACTGCTATTTAAAATTACAGCCCACGCTGCACCCACCCCCTGTGGCATTCACACTCTCTGGAAAAATCCCTTGGCCCAGGATTCCTCTCCTGGGAAGCTGAGAAGCCTCAGAGAAAAAGGGAAACAATTCTGATCTCATTTGCTTCTCCTGTGTTGTGCTCACACGTGCAATGTGTTTGGAGATTGTTTACCCACAGGTGACTGTTTCATTGAATTCTGCTGTGAATTGTTTTCACTCTTTGGCCAATCAAGGCCAAGCTGTGTCTGGGCTCTGGAAAGAGTCATGAGTTTTGATTATTATCTTTTTAGCCTTCTGTAAGTATCCTTTGTGTACTCTTTAGTATAGTGTAGTATAATATAATATATAAGATATATAAGATATATTATGTAATATATATTATATTATGTATATTATATAATATATAATATACATGATATAATATATAACATATAATATATTGTATTATATAATATATTATATAATATATTATATATATTATATAATATATATAATTATATATATTATATATTATATATAATATATAATATATATATTATTATATATTATATATATTATATTATGATGTATATTATATAATATATATTATATACTATATACTAGATATTACAATATGTAATATATAATATAAATACATAATATAGAATATAGAATATATATAGTATATAATATATGAGATATAACATACTATATAATATGGAATAGATGATATTTAATATATAATATTTAATATGGAATAATAAATTAGCCTTCTGAGAACATGGGGTCGGATGCCCCATTTCTCTCCCCTGGTCAGGGTCACTTTGACTACTGCAGCTCCCAGCTCACTGCCACCACAATAACGGGGAGGAAAACCCACCAGGCTGCTCCACATCAGGGCCCTTTGCTCTGCAGCAGCTCTGGAAAGGACACAGCTCAGCTTCTGAATTTTGGAACATGCAGGGCAATGCTCCCCTGGCACAGCCAGATACACACTGGGCACGGGACACTGAAGAAAAGCATTTTTAAAGGCTCCAAAGAGATATAAGAACTATTTTGTATGTGGATATCTAAATATTTTTTGTTAATTATGAATTTTTATTTCAATTTAATATATATTTGGTATTGTATAAAAATTATCAGTGGAAGAGTATTAGTCACATTTAATGAAGTACAGCTCCAATGGGCCAGAAAACTCATTGAAATTAAACTGGTATTGGATTTACCAGAGCTCAGGTCAATAAAATATTTGGAATTTTTCATTCTACTTCCATACAATTTTTGTTATTACTCCCCATCCTTCTTATTTCTAGCCTTTCTGATGCTGAAGAATTTATTTCTAAGGTGCATTATTCTTCCTAAACAATCAGTGACCTCACTGAGGAAGACTTCTGAAATGTGTGCAAGGAAAAATAAAAAAGGTTTTGAGGCTCAACCCATGCCTGGAGCTGCCACTTATTGAGGATCCTACAATCTCTAACTCAGTGGCAGTGCAAAACATGCACTACATTACTGAAATATTCATTACCCCTATTTTATTATGTAATAAATGTAATATTTTTATGTAATAAAGTAGAGGTAATGGTATTTCCCGAGTAACAAGAGAATATGGAAATTCCTTAAAAATTGGTACAAGAGACACTTGCATTTTAGAAGATTATAAATAATACACTATGTCTTTGATCACGTTATTATTAAAATTAATACATAAAAATGTTGTGTTCTCAAACCCAATACTAGGGAAAATTATAATTTGCTGACACAGATAACATGCTCTGATCTGCAGATTCCCTCCTTTCCTAGTTCCTAGCTAAGAGTGAAGCTTCAGCACACAGCTGTGTATAACCACAAGGAAAAAAAATATATGGAAATTTTGATTAAAATTTTCATATGATGCAAAATTTGGCAGCGTGCTGCAGAAAGTCAAGAACAGATCAGCTGTACTGCAAGGATTACTTGTTTAGTTTGATTCATTCTCTGCAGAGGTATATATATATATATATATATATATAAAATATATATATATTATATATTATTATTATATATTATATATTATAATTATATAAATTATATATATATGTATAAATATATTTTATATATAAGTATCATTTCTAACTTTTATATATATATATATATACATATATATATATATAAAAAAATATGTTATTTATATGAAATATAATACCTGGATTTTAGGAACAAAGCATGTAGAATATACAATCCAAAGAACAGGACCCCAGAAAAATAATTTTGGAAATGGCTTAGGAAACTGCAACTCATTCACTAGGATGAGCCAATAAGACTACTAATTCAGACTTTTGTGCATAACCTGGTAAATAACAAGCAGGAAAAGGGAAATTACAGTATTTGTCAACTTGTTATGTGGACAAATGCTAGTACTGGCATTTAAAAAAAATTTAAAAGAAAAAAAAAGTGTGAGGGAGAAAATTTTTTTAAAATGCAAAAATATCCAAATAAGGTAAAAAAGACCCTCTAAATGAAAGATTTAGTAGACTAGATTTATCAAACTTCCTTGCAGAAACGTTATGGAATTAATTGGTTTCTGGTTTTTACACCTTAACAGTGAAAATACTTCAGATAGCAGCTAATTCTCAAATCTGGTATGCAAAAAACCCCACCAAAACAAACAAGATCTCAATGGCTCAAGTAAGAAAAGCCTAATTATTGACCCTGCCACTCTGGAACAACCTCTCCACCTCTAAATAAATTAGAAATGTAACCTTCTCACTTGCAGCTCTTTAGATTAGCAGTAGGCTTATGAATCAACCAAGGAGCTCCTGGGTGAAGCAATGACAAAAGTAAGAGGGTATTTCAGGGGCTGGCAGAAACACTGATGAATTGAAGTCATCAGTTTTTTAATTAGGCACTGAGACGTGATGGTGCATGAGTTAGTATGATATATATATATCATTTGGAACCGGGTAGCTGCAAATAAAAAGGCATGACAACATTTTCTGATAATGATAAACTATCAGAGATCAACATTAGCACACAATTTGCTCACAGGATGGTGTTTAAAGCAGCTGCATGGAGCCAGACTGGCTCTGCTGTGGGTCATTCAGCAGGGTAAATAAAAATAAAACATCTGTGAGGAAAGGTAGAGAGAGGTTATGTGAGTGATTAAAAGTGTGCAGCTGAGAGCTCCTCTAGGACAACAACTTTCCCAATGACAGGGCTACCAAAGCTGGCACTAGCAAAGACAGAAGAAATATTCTTTTATAGCTTTGCAGAGATCTGTAAGGAGAAGCTTAAGTCTAATTGGGCAGTCTGCAGCTTTCTGGCCTGACCTTTTGGCCTGTGAAGTCAATAAGCCATTTGAGTGGGTATTTCTTCCCTCCCCCAAACTGACCAGATGTCCTTGGGAGGCAGAGATGCCCATATCCTTTTCACAGAACCCCTTCTCAGAGTTCAGTGACAGCTGTTGATTTAAGTCCTTTAGGTATTTGGGCGTGCTGCTTTTCCCAACCTTTCCTTTTTTTGCATCCTATTTGATGCAAAAATCTCTTACCCACTAGTACTACTCGACTAATCTTAGTGCACAGAACCCTTAGGAATTGATCTAACATGAATGTTCACATTTTTTTAGCAGAGGAAAATAAACTAACACTCTTTAAACAGAAACAAATGAAGTGGGAGAACCCCCACTCCAAAGCACCATCCTGCAAGGCTTATGGCATTCAGCCACTGGATGGAAATCACCTTTTCCAAGAATTAAAGGACATAAAGCTCATGGTGCTCAGGTTCTAAACTGACAGAAAGACCAGGTATGACTTTTGAACATGTGGTTACTGTCACAGGACTCCACAAAACACATCAAACCATTCGGGGGGAGATAGGCCAAGTCTGTAGAAAAGCAATTAATGGGAAAAAAACCATGCATAGTTTGGAGAGTCATTGTGTTGAACAATTTTTTTTTTTGGTTAAATATCTGCACAGTGCCCAGCATTCTCACCCAATATGTTATTGCCTGATGTTGCAATGTTGCAATAAGGGATTTGTTTTTTTTTAATTGCATTTGGAATTTAAAAGCAATGGAATAACTGCAATTGATGCTGATGGATGGAGCACACCTCACCTAACAGCTCCTTTGAAAAGGAACAGCATCCAATTCCTCTGCTCTCTCTCTTTTATTTACACTGGACCTGGTTTTATCACAGGTAAAATGCAAAAATTATTCTCTCCAATAAAACAGATATATTCTCTGAATCCTTCTAAGAAACAATAACTATTTGAAGAATCATTTAACCAAGAAGAATATAGTGAAATTAAAGCATCTCGCTATACTACAACGCTGTTTTTTTTCTTGGACAGCCACTAACTAAATTAATTACCTCTCTGCTGAGTTAATTAGGTAATATTAGTACATAAATACCCCAACTAATTATTGTAAGCTAATAAAAATACAAGTGCTGTCAAACATGTCTGACACAACCGTATATGTTGAATGTAAATTTTCCCATTTGCTTCCCAATCCAAATTTAATTAAAACATTATAAATATCAGTCATTCTCATAAATGAGTTTTATAGCATCACAAGCTAATCATTCCAGAAAAATAAATTAAAATACAATAATCCCTTGTATAATTATACTGCCAGTTAGAAAGAATGAGTTTAATAAATAGCTCGTCAAGTTCAGAATTTTAACGTGAAATGTTCACAAGCCAAATGTTCACAAATAAGTGTATCTGCAGCCTAATGGCCTGAAAATGAGCCCATAAAGTTATGAAAGAAACACACTTTTTTATTTGCCTCCTAATTGCTCATTTGGGCTACTTCTTTCCTGTTTTCCAAGGAATGATTGTCATGGCATTAGTTATTAATGCAGACAAATGTTATTAGTAAGGAAAAATCATGATTGCTGTCAGCTTTTGGGGGTCCTCAATACTCTAAAGTATTATTTTCTTGTTTTAAGAATGAAGACACAGTTTTATTAGGTTTTGTTATTTAATGGCAGTGTGATTTACAAGAGGAAAATTCAAAGGTTTAGGCCAATACTAGTCACAATTCAGGCCTAAATGCACCACCTAAAAGCTTACAAAATGGAGAAGAGCTGAAAATAAAAGCTTGATAAAAGCTATTTAAAGGTGGGGTGGCGATTATGGGTTGCCTTTTTCCAATGCATTTAAAAGGAAAAAGAGCTTTTCTGACAGTTACAAGTTCATAGCCAAGAGCATGAAAAACTCTTCTTTCTTTTAGGAAGATATCTTGAAAGTTTGCAAAGAGAACAAGATTTTTTTTCTTTCATTAAGATCCCATGTGGTGGGTTATAGCAGTTTTTTCAGCCTATCTCTGCACCCACCATCTAAAGCATTAAACAAAAGGAAAAAAAAAAGAAGAGTTAACAATAAAATACTACCTGAACTAGGGAAAATAGACCTACCAAAAATACAATTAAAGAAACATTTGGAAATTCCTGTCATATCTGCCAGGAAAATATTAAATATGTTCAGCAAATAGGTTCAAGATTTTCATTAGGAGTTTCAATTTCATTATCTAAATGAATAAACTACTGCTTGCATCTTTGTGTAAATTAAAACAAATTAATTACTTCACTTTGAAAGAATAAAGTACAACCCTTCTTGACCTTATCTTCTTTATTTCTGTCCTTGTCTCATCAAATGCTATTTCTGTGATTCAAGAAGCTTAAATCTATTTAAAAAGCCAAACACATTCTCTGGTTGTCACTGACATAAATAAAAATAGGATTTCATTTTTTTGCCAGCACTGCTGAACTTTTCAACTTGTGACCTACTCCTGAAAGTTTTATTCAATTTTTCTAGAGTGTGGCCCTGGGAGCAGATTGCAATACATCCCTTCCCCTCAGAGCCCAAATTCTTTGTTTGAAACCTTATCACAAATCCATCTTTATGAGCATTTTAAACAATTGTTTTATTTAAACAAGAATATTATTGGCTCATTAGGAATCTGAGGATCGGGGGACGGAGCAGAATATTGACGGTGGCAATATCGGGGCAGAAAGATGGAACTTCAAGACTTGGTGCTCACATTAGCACACAAAAGCAGTAAGAAAGGGAAGTTGCATGTGCCAAGGTAGTCAGGTTTGAGTCATAACTATTTGTGGAGTTAAGGAGGGGATCTACTCACTACTTACTAACCAAAGCACGAGTGGTAGCTTTGCGCAGGAGGCATTCACAGAAATAACGCAAAAACTTCCAACCACTAAAAAGCTGCAAACACCTCTGTGAAAAATAGATATTAAAGACAACAAAAAAAAAAAAAAAAAAAAAAACCCAAAACTTTGTCTTTCTGTTCCAACCAACAGAAAAGTAACAAAAGCCCAACCAGGTGGCCCCTGCAACAAGCCCAAACCCTCCTTGGCTACTGGACAAAAAGAGGGGTGGCCACAAAGCCAAAGCAAAACCAACTCAGCCAAAATTCCACCACCATTACAATTCACCCACAACCAACAGGCAAGAGAGAGGAGAGGCCATCAATGACCCCCAGCCACAATTCCTGCCACAAATTATTAAGCCCAGCCAAAATCAAGTAACCATCTGCAGGCCTCTGGCGAGATATTAACTCAAAATTTCCCCAATTTCCCCATATTTCTCCAAACAACTACTATTCATAAAATTTTAAAAACCACAAAAACCTATTTTCTCATGAAAAAATTCTAAGTAAAATCAGCAAAAAAAAACCTTCTCTCCCTAAATAAACTAAAAAAACCCTATTTAAAAAATAGTAAACTAACTAAAACTAAGTTTTATTTCTTTACATTATCTAAAAAAAATTTATTAAAAAAAAAGATGTCCTAAAAATTTATCTTAATTCCTATTACTTTTTCTTTTAATTACGATTAATAAATTTTTCTTTATACCCTTTTGAGGTTTTAAACCTATTTTTTCAATCTTCTAATCCTACCTCCCCAAAAAAAAATAAATACATTCTAATAAGTACATTAGTAATTAGCCAACACTAAACCCACCACACTTATTAATACATTAACAAAAAAAATCTCAAATTAACAAACCAAAACCACTACAGCATGTCAGCTCCTAAGCCAAAAAATCCCAAATTTTATTTATATGTTGTAAAGAGCTATCAATGAGGAAGGCATTTGACCCAAATTTATTTGAAACGTGCTCCAGTAATTATTCTTCTCCAGAAGTAAGGCTTTTTACCACCTTCATAAATTTGCTTTAAGACAACTTCTAAACAAGCATCTTTTTGAAAGCAACTTGGAAGCAATGAAGAGATGACCAAAATCCACATGTCCCATCTTTCCAACCCCCAAAGTTTTCTCTGACATGAAGACCTGTGTTCGAGCTTTGGAGAGATGCCCTGCCAGTGGCATGGCAAAACTGTGGAACAGGACTTGTTTTGCTTTTTTTTCCACTTACTCAAGGACTAAGAAAGACTTGCCTGCTCCAGTTTTTTCTGTTTTATCACCCCAAGTATTTTAAACTCTCCAAAGGGGCCTCTACTTCTCCCATCTTTTCAAAAGAGAGGGAAAAAAATAAGAGGTGAATGGAAGGAGTGGAAGGAGAGGAGGAATGAAAAGGTGACTTGCAACAAGAGCATCTCAGAGGTGTTCATGTTTTGTAGGTGTCCAGAAAAGAGAAGAAAAATAGAAGAAAAATAAGATTACGATTCAGAGGAGTCTTATTTTTTGCTGGTTTTCTGCATTCACTTTTGTGTAGCTTTATGCCAAACTTTTTAGACACATAATATATAAAGCTGGATATGTGAGTGCCCTGAATCCTGAACCTCATAGCAGGGGTGGGAAAGCAGTGGGAATAAAAAGGATATGTTTATTTATCAGTACTAAGCACAACCTGTATCACATCATTTTTCTGACAACAGCATCTGCCATATTTCCTTATTGAGCACGAGAGCAACTGGGAAATACAGACTATTTCCAAACTGTTGCAGAAAGTGCACCCCTGATTTTATTCTGAGTTTACAGAGTTAAAAAAATGTAGCAGGAGATAAAGATCCCCAGAGTGAGGCAGCACCAGACTTGATGGCATTTCACTGCCACTCACTTTTCCTGTGATTATCATCTCGGGCAGAGGTGGGGAGCCAAATGGGGAATCCATTTTCACTGGGCAGATATCAGTACAGTATCTGCCCTACCATGTATTTATAAAAATCTCCCTGCTCTTCCAGGAACCACTGGAGCATGAGATAGCTGAGTTACAATAAATTAGAATTTCTGAATTCCTGGCATAACTGGCTACACTGCAGAAATTCGTTAAAAAATATTCTAGCATAAAGCAAAATGAGTAGCTTTCATTTTGTGCTGCTTCCAATACTGTGTCTGAAAAACATAAAAAGTATTTCTTGTATTATTTTCCATTTTCTAGTTACACACAAGTCCTGCATACATATATTTTTAGAGGTCTTGCACTTTCACTTAGGTGATTCAAGGTTTAAGACAATTCTGCTGCCCTGTGTAATCACTGGCATGAAAGAAAAGCAGCACCTGAAATATTTTTCCTTGCCAGACTGTCTTAAGCTGAGATCAGTTTGGAGCTCAGTTCTGACAGGATACATTGCTCTTATTTTCCAGACAGAAAAAATTCACTGGGTGAATTTTCATCACTCCTTGGTGATGAAGTTTAATTAGTAAGGACTAGAAAGTTTGCTCTTTTTCTTAGTACTCGCTTTTATACAAACTAAAATATTAGTCAGATTTCTACACTACATCTGCTCAGCAAGAACAAGGAGAAAACACTGGTTTCCCATTTAGTAGTGTTATTTCTAAATGCATGAGGACTAAAGGGATTGACATTGACATCTTCCTTTGAAAAAGAGAACTTCCCTTAGAAAACTAATTTTTTTTTTCCACCAACAATCATCTTCTTAAATTGATAATATTGGATATACTGGTCTGATTGTCCTAGTCCTCTAAAAAATTCTGATCAAATACAAGTCTGCTAAATATAAAATACAGTCAGCAGCTATTACATAATACTATACTGCATTATTATGTTATAATTAATTATATCATATTGCATCATTAGTAATTATAATTTTTTTGCATGTGAAAGATGGAGACCTTCCAGTCCTTAAGTTTGGTGTTAGTGGGCAGAGGAGCAGTGAGAATCATTCTCAGAGGATGCCCAGCTGAGCTGGGTATTTTGTTTTCCTTATGCAACTCAGTTTCTCCATGTTAAATTTCCAGAAGCAGGATGACTTTCACAAGGCAGAGAATAAGATACTGGCAGAATTTTTCAACATTTTAAAATATTTAAATATTGGATATACTGGTCTGATTGTCCTAAACCTCTAAGAAATTCCAATCAAATACTAGTCTGCTAAATATAAAATACAGTCAGCAGCTATTACATCATACTATATTGCATTATAATCTTATTATGTATTATATCATGTTGCATTATTAGTAATTATAATTATTTTGCATGTGAAAGATGGAGACCTTCCAGTCCTAAAGTTTGATTCTCACTGTTCTTCTGCCCACTAACACCATTCTCAGAGGATGGCCAGCTGAGCTGGGGATTTTATGTTTTCCTTATGCAACTCAGTTTTTCCATCTTAACTCTCCAGAAGCAGGTTAATTTCACAAGAGTATCACCAGAATTTTTTAACATTTTTAAATATTTCAATATTGGACATACTGGTCTGAGTGTCCTAATCCTCTAAGAAATTCCAATCAAATACAAGCGTGCTAAATAGCTTTGACCAGAAAATTAAAGGTGGAGGAGGAGGAGAAGGAGCCACTCTGGGCTGTTTCCAGCTGTCGAGCATCCAAAATGACCGTGGCCAGCTGCAGTCCCATCCTGGCTCTTTCCTCAACCTTCCTGCAGCATCTCAGGAGTGGCAGAGATCCAGCAGCAGCAGGAGCACAGAGCTGCTTTCCTGTCTGGCAGGGATTTGTGCCAAGCCCCAAACGAGTCCCTGCCCTGCAGGAACAGACTCCTCCACCTGCCTGCTCTCGGCCTGGCCAGCCCTGGCCCCAGAGAGATGTTCCCTCTGGGACCAGCAAGATGCTGAAAATTGGATCTGAGGAGGAGCTGGAAACTGCAGGTCCTTACCGCCAACAGAGACGGGATGGCAGCAGCACCCTCCTTTGCGCAAGGAGTGTGTTTGGGCACATTTGGGGCAGTGCCAGGACACAACCCCCTGGAAATCTCCCTGGCAGAGTTGTTCTTGTCTTTATAAAAGCACTGGCATGCTGTTCCCAGCAGGTGCCCATGGACAAAGCGTCTGGAGGCACCCTCAGGCTCCCACAGGATTCCATGGGAGGAGCAGGAGACTGATGGAAATCTCCTCCAGTGCTTTGTACATCCTGACAAATGGAACAGTTTCCTTGGAGCTGGGAGCAGCTGGTTTAACATTTCTGCACAGTGCAGATAGTAGGACATGCAAGAAAGTCCAAAAACAGGGATTATTCAATCTGGGGGAAAAAAAGGCCCTGAGAATGTCCAATGTCTGAAAGCTGTTGGGGGAGAAATTCAGCTCTGAATTAAGGTGCAAATTTCTACCTGGAAGGCCATTAAATATGAGAATATCTCTGATGAGACAGATTTGTTGGGGCTTGAAGCATTTAGGGTATGATTATTTTTGTTCAAAATTGAGGGTTTGGAAGATTCTATGGGCTGTGAAAACAGATATTAAACAGGAAAACAACTTTGCTACTTGCAAGTCACAGCCTCTGTTAGGATATCAAATGTCAAGTTATTTGTTATGGTAGGAGCTGTGCAGTGAAGGGATTCTTCAGGTGAGATAAGAACAACAGATATGGAATTAGGGCCTCCTACTTCACTGTTAGCTGGCTTCAGCTGTATTTATTCCCTGTATTTAAAACTCCCTTGCATCAAACCTTCTGTCACCATCTGTGTGCCAAAACCCTCTAAGCCTTGTGCTCCACTGAGCTTTGGAAAAACCAGAGACAGAATTCTGACTCCAGAAACTCTTCTCTCCACAGATCCAAGTTACTGACATTTCTAGACCTAAATATAAAATACATTCAGCTGCTATTACATCATACTAGACTGCATTATAATCTTACTTTGCATTATAATTAATAATAATGCAATATGATATAATTTTTTTGCATGTGAAAGATGGAGACCTTCCAGTCCTAAAGTTTGATTCTCACTGTTCTTCTGCCCACTAATCCCATTCTCAGAGGATGCCCAGCTGAGCTGGGGATTTTATATTTTCCTTATGCAATACAGCTTTTTCCATCTTAACTTTCCAGAAGCAGGATGACTTTCACAAGGCAGAGAATAGTGTATCATCAGAATTTTTAAACACTGGCATCTCCTCTGGAAGGCTGCCCTGAGCATTAGCTGTAAAGCTGTGGAGATGAGTTAGGAATTTGAGGATGCAAAGCTCGTTTCTCAAACAGCCATCATCTCCCAGCTGATGATGCACCATTTCCCAGCACTGCTATCTTGGCTGAATTCCATTTGGATCCAGGCCTATCAGTGCCATTTGCTGGTTTATTTCAGTTTCCTTAGATATCCATCACCCTAATAACAGAGTTGTCACTTAATTACGAGTCACATTTTGTGTCATTCCTGTCTGCTTTACATACACCATTACACTTCCTATATGGAAATAAAATTTTAGGCCAAGTCAGATCATTATGACAATTTAATATAGAAAATTTTAAAAATTTTATAGAAAGTGTATCTCCCTTGCAAATATTTGCATTGCCATCTCACCCCAAACAGGCAGCAAATATGTACCTCATTTCTATGCCTTATTCTGCAGTGGCAATGGTGTTTCTCTGCCTTGCAAATAAGAACATAAACATGTGGAACATCTGGATGTTTAATGGGACGAAAGAGACAGTGGTTCCAAATTGTTCACTAAGTGAATGTTATTCCATATGCCAAAAATACTTTGACAGATCCCCTTGAAACATAATTTCAATTATATATGCCTCTGCTCTCGAAAGCTGAGCTGTAAACATCCGACAGCTTCACTCAGTGAGTCTGCTTCCCTGGGGAGAGCAGAGTCCAATCTTCTGACTGAAGAATTAAGAAAGCATCTTTCTCATAATTCCTCTTCTCTCATTTAAAGATCTGAGCAAACTTGCGCCTGTCTGCTTCTTATTAACAGAAACATGCACAAATTTCTTGTCAGATATCGAGTTAGCCAAACTAACAAGGACTATAGCTCAGCAAAATCAGGGACATAATCTAGGAAAGAATCAGTTTGCTCAGTGTCAAGGACAGTTTCATTTAGTGCAGGGAAATATAGACCTTATAGGCATGTGATGCATGCAAATTGCAAATTTCAAAAAAAATTTTTATGAAAACTTGCACAGTGGGTTGAAGGCAAAATCAAAAGACTGAAAACTACAAATACATCTGTGAAAACTGTTACAGCAACGCATTGTGTGAATGATGAATCTCTGATGCTTCTCTATAAATTAACTCCCTTTTAAGATGAGTTTTCTCACCTAGATACTCTCTGCTCACAGCTGTCATAGAAGCTTTGGGTCACATGTATGGCATGCCAGTTTTAAACTCCCTTTCCTTACACTTCAGATGTTCCTGAAATCCACTGAAAATTTTCACTGAAATCCATTGAAATTTTCTCCTAACACTCACTGCAAATGAAGCACGCAGAGCTCTACAGAGGCTGCTTTCAGAGTGCATGCAGGATGAATCCGCTCTCAAAAAATACGATTAAGACTTGCACAAAGAATCTTCATGAGTGATTTTTCTCCAAAGACTGAAAGGTTTTTTTTTTTAAGGAATAGGTAAGCACAAACACTCTTCATGTGAAGAAGTACACTGGCTAGGTATACTAAAAATATTAATTATAGCCCAACTGAAGAAAAGCATGAATATAAATAATTCTAGATACAATCCTGCTCAGAGGCAGTTTGGGCTGTGCACAGAGGTTGGCTCAGCATTGGGGTCACTTCCACCTCAGAGTTTAGGACCCAAAACTCATGGAGCAGAAATTATTTAAGCCAACTCAGCAGATGTTTCTTCCCAATCAATAGCTTTTGTTTCTGCCTTGAAGAGGAGGTCACCTGAGTGCCAGGCTCTTTTCCCAGCCCTGAGGTGCTTGCTGCAAAATGCAACCCAGTGCTCTGCTTTTCTGGAAGTGGGATCACAACTTCCTCTTCAGTACACCCAGAGCTACATTGAAAATGTGTCATAAATTAAAGATTGCTGTTGCCCCTGCAGTTGGGTGCAGGCACCAGGCAGAAAATGCCCCCAGATCAGTGGCCAAAACAGGACTGGATGAGCCCTGAAATGTGGCTCCCAAAAGGGGCTGAGAGACTTGGGCTGCACTGGTAAATTAAATATCAAAAACTTGACTCCATCACAGGCTTTTTGTTTCACTTAACATACCTAACTGTGAAGTTACAAGCTTAAAGAAGAATTTCTGACATCTTCACTCAGTTTTTAAAATGACTCGCTCATCCAGCAGCTCTTTCAGAAATTTGTTTCATTAGGATAGAATTGGTGAGGGAACAGAGGCAGAAAGAGTCCCAAGTCAATGGCTTCCCCCAAACTAAATAAAAAGCCCTGGATTAATAAGCCACAAATATGACCATGGAAAGTTTTGCCAGTGAAATATTGGCAAACAGTCACTTCTGTGAATTAGTAACACGACCATAATGCAGCCTTCAACTCAGGGATACTCTGTGGGTCTATGTTTTATCTTGTTACCCTTGCATATATCATCAAGGGGCAAACACAGGAATTTTAGTGTATGAACAAATAGTTACAAACATATTTTCATGCTCAGCAATGGCCCTCAGCAGCCTTTTAACACCTAGGAATCATTTCTTGGTCCCCTCCAGCCTTCCCCTTCACACCACACAAGTGCTCTATCAGAGTTATTTACTTTTGACTTTTTCTTACTTATGTTTAACATCCCTTCGGACAACTCCTTAGCAGAGGCACTTCTTCAGCTGTTACTAAAAACTTATCAAAGTTTCTTCTTTCCTCCTTGGTACTATTTTTACCTTTTCTCTGTGTCAAAACCTGCTGAAGGCTCTACTCTCTGTCTCTGCTTCATCACACCCTCCTCTGCCCAAAACCACACCTTATATTTGTTTGTCCTCTTTCATACCACCTTGCAAGGCATGAGTGGGAAGCACCAAGGCTGTACTTCTTACATCTTGCCTTTTTCTGGAAGCTAATTGTCTTTACCTTCCCTCTATCACAGTCTCAGATTTATCTCCTGCCTTTCCTCCCTGTGATCAATGAATTGTTCATGGACAGGTTTGGCCTCTTACAGGAAATAAAAAACCTGGACAAATCTCCAAGAATCCAGATTCTTACACTAGCTACTTTTCAGGACTGCCTATAATTACAGCCACACATATTTTTTCCATATAAACAACACAACAGCAGGTAAAAGATGCTGTGGAATCATTAATACAGGGAAAATGACGTGAGAGCTCAGAGACAAGTAAAAAGGGGATTAGAAATTCAGTCAGGAGAAGAGAAATCAGCCCAAAATAGCCTTTTCTGTGGTCTACCCCTCCTCTTAAAATGAGGTCCATGAAATGGATAAGACTGCTCGTGGATTAGCTGCTAATGAATTGCCACAAATAAAGAGAAATTAATGAAGAAAACCTTCCCATGTTAAGTAAAGAACATATATCTAGACCAGCAATTTGGGTGAGATAATTACCAAAGTAATTGTGTTAAATGGGACAAATGTACTATATTTTTTTAGAGCACTGCCATAAAAACCAAAATGTTATTTTCACTTGCAGAGAATCTGCCAAGAGTTCTCTTTGTACCTGATGAAATACCATACAACCAGCTTACTGAAAATCACTTGAAGGAATTTAAAGGCAGAATGATAACAAAACTGCTAGAGGGAAGAACAGGAGAAAGCCTGCTGTAAACATGAGAATATAATGGAAAGAAAGTATAAAAAAATCATGTAAGACTACTGTCACCTGACTCTTAGAAAATCAAGCATGGCATAAAAAAATAATGATAGTGACAGGAGCAAGCAAATGAAATCTTTGTTCATTAATGATCATTAAGGCAGAGGAAAAAAAGATTTGTTCTTCCTGCTATTACAGAGTATTTATCTATGCAAAGCATCATTTCAAACTGCTCTTCCTCAGCAAGCAACAACAAAATTCCCAAGGTCAGTTTGCTGCCCTCGTGTCCCACTGCAGGAACGCTCTTGGGGCTATAACTCAGATTTGGTCTGTTTCAAAAAACAACTCGAGTGAAACAAGAAAATTATATATTTGGGAATCACAGGGCAGTTTTTGAGGAATTCATTGGAAATGCCAAGATAAATAGTGCTTGATAGTGACTGGTTAGTGCACAGGCATTCTGGGAAGTTCCACAACCAGCCTGGTGAGTGCACTTACTCCACTTGGGAACCCAAGTCTGGAACTGATCCTTTTCCTGCTACATATTTTTGTGTTTGTGGGAAGGAAAGGCTGAGGGAGTTTGACAGGGTTGGCTATGGTTCTTTCTTTCTGCTGCTCTTGGAAGGAAACTCTGCTTCCATTCCCTGTCCCTTCTCCAGAAACAAATTCCTACTCCCAGAAGTGCCACATGAAAGCTGTCACCTGCTGGGGGCTCAAATGCAGCTGTGCCTCAGGTCTGGTTCCCCAGACTACATGAAATTATTGGGAACGAGCACCAAAATGGAGAAGTAGGGAGATTTCAGGGAATTGTACTAAACCCAGAAGTTATATACTGCCACAGTTTCCACGACTTGTTTGGATTCTCTATCTAAATTTTAGTGGCAATTTGGCTGCTATCTTCTGTCTAATTAGAACTAAATGTAGGCTGTACTTTAACTCTATTAATTCCCCTCATGTCATTATCTCAAGTTTGCAGAGGTGCTCAGCAGCATCTACACTGGTGCCCCTTACATAAGGTTCATTGCTTTTCTGAGTAATAAGGCAGGTTGAGGATTCAAGGGGTGATTCAGTTAGAGCTAAATAAGAACAACTGAAATTAAAAGAAGACACTTCCTAATTTGTGCTGCAATTTTTCCCCTTTGTATTAGCACTGCTTTTCCATCTCTCCTTTAATAAGATGTCTCTCCCTCCTGGTAAATATCTGTCTACGTGCAAGGACCTTTGCATCTATCTTTTTCTTGTCCTTCTATTTTTAGTGCACATCTGTTCCTGTTCTGACCTCAATTCTCTTTCATCTGGAGCCTAATTTTTTCTGAGTATTTCTACTGCCAGCTCTTCTCACAGCTGTCAGATCCCTTTTTTCTTGCAGATCCATGATGTTTCTGTTGGTGGGCACTGCCTGGACTCCTTCTCTCGGGCTGGTAGGGGAAGGCAGCTCTGCAGAGAGCCCAGGCAAGGGGCAAATACAGGCACTGCCAGTGTGGGCAGGTTCCAGAGCTTACAACTTGCTCTCTGTTTTCTCCCTGCACCTCTTTTGTGCTTTTCTGATACTTCAAGGTGTTACCAACCACTGCCAACTGAGCTTGTTCGCATGCATGACAATAAATACCACTCCTGCTCCTTTCACAGGCTGTATTTCATTTCTCTGTGCATCAGTAATGAGGAAATTTGTTTCGTTCTACCTCATTTCTCCTCTTGGCAGCAGAATTGGGAGCACAAGCAGGAAGATGCAGGAAGGTCTTTACTCTCTGGCTTTTTTCTCAGCCTCAGCAGCATTTGCAGAAGGAAGCTGTCATACTATAGCTTTTTCTGACCCAGAGATGGGTCAGAAAACTTTTATTTTAAAAACTTTTATTCCATTTTCAGTCTCATGAGAAGGGTGAGACAATACACGTTATAATTCATACCATCACAATCAGAAGCCAATTATTTCTTAATTATAGTACACTGTAAGTGTTTCTTGGCTTCTCAGCTTTAGCCACACCAATGCTGTAAATCCCTTAAAGCCAGCCATTGTAGTGAGACCCACTACAATGCATCTTTCATAGTTCTATTTCTCAAAAATATCTAGTCTTATTTGCAAGGCCATCCTTTGAAACTTGTTTCTAGCTCCATTTCTCTCTCAACAATATCTGTCCTATTCCACAGCATTACTAAGTGAGAATTTCTCATCTCAAAGTCTGCATATGGATGCACATGGTGTGAGCCTTCTGTCAGGCCCTGACAACTCTCCACAAATCCATTTCCCACATTTCCCCCTCTCTCTTGGACAGCAAAACCTTGTTTGATGGCTTTGTTCATTTTTTGTTGCGTAACAGTGTTAGTACACAAGGTACTATTATTAACACGGTTACAATAACAACTAATGCATATAAACCCATTTTGTAAGCTCTTTTAGCTAAGGTGTAAAACTCTATTTTTCAAACAATTTATCTAACCATGATCTATCATTTATTTCAATTTGATTTGTTGAATTTCCAGAATCGGGAGCACAGACAGGAAGATGCAGGAAGGTCTTTGCTCTCAGGCTTTCATCTCAGCCACAACGTTTGCAGAAGGAACAATTTGTCCTCATGTCCCCAAGTGCACCTGGTGATGCACCAGTGCTGCTCCCAACCCCAGGGCACTTCGGGGATGCCTCCTGGCACTCAGCCCTGCCCCAGGCTCCAGTGCCCGTGGGAAAGGCAAACAAATCCCTTTGCCTCCCCCTCCTCATCCTTGCTGATGCTGTTGTTGCCCCATTTGTATAAACTGATTTGGGAGAAAGTGTCATGGTTGTGCAAACAAGGATCAGCTAATGTAAATATTTCCCCCCCTGTTTAGCTGATGTGTTCAGTGCTTTTGTTTCAGTCAAATTCCTGTGCAATTTCAGAGGTGTTGCACAGTGGTGTAGCACCCAGATATATTAACATTTAAATAAGGCACTCAGGCTAATATATTTTAAAAATTTAGTTCAACAAAGCTACTCTGCACTCAATGCATATTATCCAAAGGCCACATACACCTTTAGCAAATTCATATAGCACAGTGAGCATGCCAGTTCTAGAAATTTCTACCTCTAATCCCATGTAATATTGTAAGAAAGAGGAATGTGCACTGCAAACACTGCTCAACTGAAATGTTAAAAATGATCCCTTCTGCTTTTCCTCCCTCTTAGAGCACAAAGAGAATCTAATTAACATTCTCAGTGTCTCTCCAGAACTCAATTCAAACTCAAAGTATGCTATCAAAGGCTTGAACATCAGAAAGAAATGATTTGGGCTACACATTAATTTAACTCTAGTGGATCCTCACGAAAAATGATACCAAATGCAGTTAAAAGGACTTTACTTGCTTTTAAGAGGAAATAATAAAGTTATTAGGGATTTTCTGTAACCTTTAAGCTGTCTTGCAATTGAGTATGCTCATGTAACTTGGCAAATGCAGCAAATCACAGAAGCTCATGAGCAGACTTGTGTATGACATTTTTCTTTTCAGCTGATCATTTCTCACTGAAGAAAATTTCCTCTCCATTTTGTAAGAGACAATCTATCAGGATCTACAATTTTTTAGGTTCTCTCCAATTCCACCCAATAGTGTCGTTTATAGGTTTTGCATTCTTTTCCTTTTTCCAGAAAAAGACATTTCTGTGGATTGGATTTCAAGCCACCCTGATAGCATTTCCCAACCAAGTAATTCCTTTGGTGCAGTATCCTACACCTCTACTTTGCAGATGATAAACCAGGTTTTAGCACTGTTTATCTCATGCTCAGGGCTGCTGTGCCAATTCAGGAAATGCAGGATGCTAATCAGCTAAATTATAAAGAAGAAGAAAAGGAACAAAAAGTTGTTTCCTTCAAAATCCCCTTCTGGGCTGCTCTAAAGCAGACCCACCCACATTCAGCACAGTAAAGGAGTAGCTCACTGTCACCTATCAATTTTCTGGTTTATGCAGGCATCTTATTCTGAGCACATTAAAGCAGTGTTGATAAGAGCAAAAAGGTTTATTTTTTTTTTTTTTAAGTCTAAATTTCAAAGAAATGTTCTTAAGAAGGAAGGTATGCCTAAGAAGCAGTGCATTACCACAGCACTTTTATTAGCATTTCTTCAAAGACGCCTTCAACTTGGTCCTGGCTACAAAGACAAAATCTGCATTTGAATAAAGATATTCAAAATGAAGTTGAAAATTGTCGGAGTCCCACAGAAAAGATGGACATAAGCCATAAAGCTGAAATGTAGCAAGAGAAAAAAAAGAGACAGTAAGTGTGCACAGATAAGCAGCTCTTCTGTGTTAGATATGGCTTCAGAAGAAAATGGAGAGACTGCCTATGTTCCAGCAGCTTCCTGCTGATCCCAAAAAAGCAGGGAAATTTCAGTCATTTGACTTGTCACCAATTACCACCAGAGCTAATGGCAAGGAGGTCTTGCAGTGTCTCTGAGTAATTACTGCCAAGTTCACTGAAACAGACACTCCAATATATCCAGCCCTGTGTGATGACAGCCTGCTCCTTCACAAAAACATATAACAAACCCAGGGAGGATAATTATGCAGCCTCTGTGAGACAATTTTTCTTCATAAGCCCAGGCAACTAGGGCTCAAATCTCAATATGCTTCTTTTCTCTGTCCTGCTTAGTTGGGCCAAATATGTATATAAAAATAAACATTCATCACAGGTTTGGAAATAACTTTTAAAAGCAGTGTCTTAGGTTGGAAATGGAGGTGTGTATTCTGTTTCCATCTGTCAGAGCTGGGGCAGTTCTCTTCTGTTCATGGGGAAGGTTTTTCTTTATCTCTCCCACAGTCAATCCTCCCTCCAGGAGATCTCTGCTGTCCATGGGCCATTCATTATTAATTATCTTTGGTTAATGGGCCACTGAGTGTCCCTGCAGGGCTGATCCAATCCCAGCATCCCAATGGGGAGATGCTCCACCCAGGGGAGGAGCCAAGCATTCCTACCTGGATCCAGTCTGAGGTTTGGGACACCCCAGCAGCCTTTGCCCCCTGCATTGCCAGAGGAGCAGCTTTCTGCTGCCCTGCATGGCCAGAGGGAGCCCAGGCCCATCTGCAGCAGCCCTGGAGCTGCAGAGGAAAACTCCCCCCTTGTGCAGGATCCCTGCTGCAGCAGAGCCACAGCTGGCACTGCAGGAGGGCTGAGCCCCCATGGGATGGGGCTGGGACACTGCCCTGGCACACAGGGGGCAGGGCATGCTCTCACTCTGGCGGGGTTTATTTTAGTACTACTGCACTTGTATTTTTAATTTTCCTAGGAAATAACTGTTATTCCTACTCCCATATGTTTGCCTGAGAGCCCCTTAATATCAAAATTATAATTATTCAGAGGGAGGAGGTTTATATTTCCATTTCAAGGGAGGTTCCTGCCCTCCTTAGCAAACACCTGTCCTTCCAAACCAAGACAAATGGGACCTAGAAAGGATCACGACAGTGAATTCAACATTTCCACCAGAGGGATGCAATGTTTGCCAAACCCTGTGACTTCTAACATTGCTTGTGGGTTTTCTGAGACATTATGGATTAACTGATTAATTTATCAAATTCACAAAAAGAAAACCAACAAATAAGCAAAGTCTTACATTATGTATCAATCTGACCCTTTCAGTGTTTTTCTTCCAGAAAGACCACTGATAATGACACCTCACACCCATTTTTTTAGCATCCCTGTGATGCTAAAAAAAATCCATTCATAACCTTTCTCAGTTCTAATTCAGGGACAATGACTTCCTGTCATTTAGACACATCAGTCAGTCTAACCTCCAGAACATAACACCTACTATAATAAAGTTCCACATAAAATGTCTGCCAAGAATACATTGTCTTAATCCTGCCTGCAGTGAAAACCAATGAAGAAACCTGGATCTGTTTCAGCTTAACACTCTAGTAACATTCAGATGTCTCTTACAAAAACATGAATTTACCTTTTTCCCCCCCACTTGTTTATAAAATTCCTAATGAGTCTCTTTAGTGTGCTGTACATTTAATTTACCTCAGTTAATGCTTCTGTGGACAGCCATTCTTTTGTCCTTCATTCAGATTTCATTTTGGTTCACTTTAACTCTCTGAGAGCTGCATTTCATTATTTATCCAAATGTGTCATCCTGGCTTTTCACTTCCATTCTGCCAGTGGTTTATTTAGTTGTTGTTGAAAGAAAACATTAGAGCTCAAACATGTCTTCTCAAAATGATTTTGTAAGAAAAACCTTTCAGATACAGCATGAAGAAATTTTAGATGTTAGATTTTTTCAAACTAAACCTGTTGAAACATTAGTGGGAATAAGTGGTGAGTTCTAAACAGCTTTAGATAAAATTTGACACTGTAAATCTGGCTCTGACGTTTTCCTTGCCATCAAGCAGCTGCTTCAGAAGACAGATTTCCTGAATATTCCTATAAATTATCAAATATTTAAAGACGCCTCCATTGGCATAAGTCAATGAGGAATAAAGAATACTCCTTTTTTTTGTAAAGTACACACTGATTTTAGCAGGTGCTATTTGCTTATTACATAAGTACTTGGTTGATGGAAATGTCAATTTACGATGCAAAATTTTGACTGATGGATTTTAATATTTAAAGTTTCAAAAGCAAAAACTAACAGCAAGAACAAATAAAAATATCCCCACTGAAGCCAAAGAGAGCAGGACATTGGAACAATCACACATAGCAGGAATAAAACTTTGTTTACTGTTATTTGGGATCAGGCAGGTGAAGCAAGCATTGTTTATATCCTGATTTCCTAACTTTAAGGTTTATGCCCACGTTCACATATCATTATACACCACTCAATGTATTAAAAAAAAATTGATTATAAAAGTCAGTCCAATATCCATAACAAATTTAGTCTGCACCAGTTAAATATGAATGGGTCAGATTTACTTGGAATAGCACAGAATTATACATCAGGGCAAGAGCAAACCAAAAAATATGACTTCATCTATCTGGAGACCAGAAATTCAATGACTGAGAAATGCTGCACTATGACTCAGGACCACTTATAAAGATATATTGTCCTAACAGACAAGGCAGGAATTGTCTTTGTCAAATACCACCAGCTAACACTTTTCTTTCTTTAAGCAGGTTGGGCTTTTTTGGAGATATCTTATCTCTAAATATGCAACTCTGAACATGCTCAGGAAGTAACAGACTGCATGGCAAATAAAGGAAACAAAAGCAGAGAGGTTTTATCAAGGGGGAAGGCACACAGGGATTATATTCTTAGTTTGGTGAGGGAATCAGCATCACTAATAAAATCCTTAGCCTCTGCATAGCCCTCCACAGGCTGAACCATTGGTCTGCAAGTCATGAACATCATATTAATATTTGCATTATTGCTTTTTATGAGCTGCAGGGACAAATGATAAAGCTGCACTAATATAAATATTTGTCACAACAAACTGTAACCAACATCACTTCATCACCCTCATACTCCGGGAACGACAAACTCCATCAAACACATTACAGTGCCTGCTCTACATGGTTACAGAAAAACAAGAATAAAGAACTGAGGGAAAAGCCACAATTTATCTCGTGAGCTTTCCTCTTGTGGCTTAATACAATGGTTACCATGCAACCTTGTCAGGATGGAGATAAATGGAGCAGTTGGAAGCTGAAGTCTAAAACAGTTTCAAGCCTGGCTGTGTTCACACATTAAGAAATGACTGGAAGCAGCCTGAGCTCAAGGAGAACTGAGCACTGTGAGAAAAGACATAATTCTAGAAAAAGCAGTATACTCTCCAGCTATTCTTTCTTTCATTGTCTTTTTTTTCCCCCTCCTGCTGTTGTTGAAATGTTAGCATCAGTTGGCACAATTCCTGCTCCCTGCCTGCCAGCATTTCAGTAAAACACTGATCATTCTGATGAGAAAGATGAAAAAAAACTATCAGGTTCAAACAGAAAGTTGCATAAAGTTCATGCATGATTCAGTCTCCTGTAGGGCTTTTTAGTCTATAGCATAAATCTCTAGAGCTAAACTGTAATAAAGAGCAAAAACATTGCAGGAAAATGAATTCTAATACTTTAAAGACCACGCTTTACCCTTGTTATTCACACAGAGCATTACCCAACGCAGTACAGAAAAAAACCAAAACCAGCTATTTTCAAAACAAGCAACAGGGAAAATGTGAGTAAAGCATGAACACAAGTATTTTTAAAATATATGATCCCTGGCAACGCTGCACCTTTGGCACCAAAGTTTTTAATTTCCTGTTAGAATTCTAAATGTAGGAGGCTTGGATACACTTGGGTTTGTAGAGGAATGGCCCCTCAACATAGCAGGTGTCACCCAGCTCGACCCTCAAACTCACAATTTGGACTTCAGTGCTCCCTCCCAGTCCAGCCCATGCACCCAGAAGAATAAATCTGGGCAATCCTGCAGTGGATCACAGAATCCTCCTCCACAAAAGGCCAGGAAAGACCTCTTCATCTCAATGCAGAAGCAGCTCCAGCCTGCAGCACTTTGTCCTAAGATCATAATACCCTCAGTGCCATTCACAAAAAAAAAAAAAAAAAAAAAAAAATTAAATGGGAAAAAACTAAGCTCAAAATAATTTAGAAACAAGAGGCATCATAATCAGAAATGGCATAAAATCGATTTTCAATGAAAATATCACTGAAATACTGCCTTTATCCAGCAAGTAGTTTGCAGCTCTCCCACTCAGTTTCTATGTCTACAATTCAACATATTCACCAGGTTGTAACTGCTTTTAATGACTTCCAAAAGAACTGGGCTGCAATATGTAAACACTGATCCAGAAGATTTAATCATAAACAGGGGAATCATACTCTGAGGATAGGAATGAAGAGAACTGATTTTTATTTGTGTGGAAATTAGCTGCTGGTAGGTAGCTTAGGGTTGGCAAGTTAAGATATTTTATTTAAAAACAAAATGTTTGCACAATAGTAGCAGATTCTTGATTTTTCTATTATTTTCTGGAGATTAAAATCTTTTCTGTGCCATCTTTGTCTATTGGAAATTGCACAACTTTAACTTAGGAAACTTGGTGAGCTTTTTTGGCATCTGTCCTGTTAAGTAATAAAATTAATTCAAAATGCAGTATTCAATGTTTATATGGCTGTCTTTGTGTGTGTTGAGTGGCTATATACCTACATGAAGCAGAAAATTAAAGAGAAGGAAGATGAGAAGCTCTAAGAATCAAACTCCAATTTTTTTCCTCTCAGATGACACAAGATCATTTAAAACCTTAAGAGCTTTCCTCACAGAAAAGCTGTTCCTCTCCATTATACATAATCTGTCTTGTACTTTCTTACAATGAGAGAAAAACATTCTAACTGTATCTTTCCTCAATATGTCCTTGCCCCTTTCAAATATGAATGAAACCTGAGAAGGAGCCTCTTATGTGGTGGTACCATACAGGCATGTAACACATCTTTTCAAAACTAGGAAAAAATTATTTATTTTCTCCAATAATGCAAAAAAACCCCCCACATTATCCAGCTTTGATTATGTCCTTTAGGTGTCTGAGAGTCTTAAACAGACCTCACTCGCCCTTACCTTTACCTCTCTGTAGATTTGAATAAACACATTAAACAGACACAAAACTACTTTTCCGAGTTGCAATAAGAACATTTAAAGCTTCTTTTTCAAGTTACACGAAATGTCTTCCACTTATTTTTTTTTTAAACACCATGAATGTCCTTAAAACCACAGGCTGATGCTGAGCTGCCCTGCAAGACATCCCCCCACAACGCTGCCAGCAGAGAGGCTGCCAATTTGGCCAAAAGGCAGCTGTTCTGAAAGCTCCTCCAGGATAAGATCACTCCTGGCTTGACAGGGATTTGGGGTTTGTGGCTTTGGAGTGGAGAGTGAAATATTGCAGTGAAATATTTCGCTGCCCAAAGTGCTCCTGCTCAGAGCTGCTCCCCACTGCAGAGATTTGCTCTCCAGTTTCGCCTGGGGTAAAGGAAAGCTGATGCCTGCAGAGCACCTCAGGCCATTTTTGGTATTCTCTATGCTGGTAATACAAATGGTCATAACGCCAGTCAAATAACTAAAATGCTTTTAAAACAAAAAGAAATAATTTTAAATTATTACATGTGTAAGACCTGCAGGTTGCCCGTGAGTATAAAACTTCAGCAAAAGGAAAGACACACAATGCTTCTTGCCGTTACATAAGAAAGTTTAGGGATAGATAAACAACTACATAACAAAAAGGACTGTTTCAAAGGCTCTGTGAGTGACTGCCTCCGCTGGGCAGGAGCTTGGCTAAGAGGGATTGCTTTAGGATGTTGGTATCTGTTCAATAACTGATCTCCTTGGAGCACTGGCACGCATTTTCCAGTGACCATCAAGGGCTGGGATGGTACTGGGGATGCTCCTTCTGCTTTCAGCTGTGGGAACTGGCTTCCCCTCAGCCCCATAGGAAGGACACAGTGGGTGTGAAGGAATAGCAGAGAGCAAACTCCCATGGACAAGTGATGCCCTAAGTTTTAGCTTTCATATTTTTCAGATTCTGTGACGCCCTGAGCTTCATATAAAGTTCCAGTAAGTTCTCTTCACAGGGGGTAGGCAAACAAAACAATTCTTTTCCACCTTAAGATCAAGAATAACTGTTACAAGCTTCAGACCCAAGAGCACAAACAACAGGAATTGAAGAGAGAAAAACAAGCAGGATGGGACTTCATGAGCTAAAGCTGTAATTGGACAACTAACTGCAATGTGCAAATGGAGCAGAACTTATAATAGTGAGAGACTGTTATCTTATTGCAAAAGTTCCATACCTTCCTGGTGATTTCTCATGGACATCTCCTCACAGCACAACCAACAAACTCCAGCTCCCCTCTCACCCACTCTTTCATAGCACTCATCCTCACTGGACACAGCTGTGGCCTGTTAAGGGCAGGCCTGTTCCTAATCTTTGGTGATCAGTACAGCTGCAGCTCCTCAGGGGTGAGATTGCCTTCTGCAGTACCTTTATTTTCTTGCATTCTATCCCCCCACAAACCTTTGCCTTGTTTGGTTGGTGGGACCTCAATGATTTCCTGAATCTGTCATGGTTTGACCCCAGGCAGCAGCCAAGCCCCAGGCAGCTCCAGTGGGATCAGGGGAGAGAAAGTGAAGGGGAAAAGCTACAAAACATGTGGGTTGAGATAAGGACAGTTTAATAGGGGAAGCAAAAGCCACACATACAGAAGGAAAGGGAAAATTGGAATTAATTCCCTGCTTCCCAAGGGCAGGCAGGAGTTCAGCCTTCTCCAAGAGAGCAGGGCCCCATCACAGGGAATGGTGGCTTGGGAAGGACAAACACCATCACCCCAAATATCCCCTTTTCCTCATTCTTCCCTCCCCTTTATTCACTGCCCATGACACCACATGGTCTGGAATGTCCCTGTGGTCAGTGGGGTCCCCTGTCCTGGCTGTGTCCCCTCCCAGGCACCCCCAGCTCCCTCACCATGGGGCTCACAGAAAACACAGAGAAGGCCTTGGCTCTGTGCAACAACCACAACAAAAACATCTCTGTGTGATCAGCCCTGTGTTCAGCACAAATCCAAACACAGCCCCACAGCAGCCGCTGCAAAGAAAATTAACTCTAGCCCAGCTGAAACTAGCTCAGCCCAATATCACATTCTGTTTCACCCAGTTTCAGAATAGAAAAAGTTGAAAGTTAATAGATTGGATAGACAAGAAGGTCTAAAATGCCCACCACAATCCCCTTCCCCTTTTTCTTCCAATTCCTTGGTGGCAAGGAATTGGAAGAAAATTGTGAATTTCCCGTATTGTGAATTCCAAACAACATACCCACATGAGAGAATTTCGGGGATAACATTAGTGTTTCTGGAGGTAATCTCAGAAAAATCACAGTCTCTGCTACTTATCTGAGATTGGCTTGATAGATCTAAAAGGATGATTTTACTTGTAGTGCATATCTGCTCCTAGACAGGCAATGTGATTACCCAGCACTGGATTTCCACTGTAAAATTCAACTTTCTTTCCCATATGGCAGTAATTGCAGTGCAGGATCTCAGTAGGCATGTAAAACAGAGAGTATAAGAAAGATATATAGAACAGGCAGGCTCTGCCAGCTCTGGAAGCACTTCTGTGCAAATTGAAAGCTAAAACCAGAATTTTTAACTGAACAACACAAGTGTATTCTCAGGTTTGGGAATCAAAATGAATGTAGGTATTTAGTTTAGGTCTATCTCTGTATGGAGCAATCATCTCATTGCTTATTTTAAGAAAATTATGTGTAATACAGATTCTAGATAATGCAACATTATGCAAATCTTAATAAATGTTAATGGAAACAATGCTCACTCTGTGAAGATACTGGCTATTCCAACAGTTTTTCTCTTAATTCTTTAATTTGTCACTAATATTGAATCAATAAGGTAAGGCTCAAGGAATACTGAAAAAAATTAAGGAGGGGAAGAAAAGGAGATTGGTGCAGTTGATTTTTTCTTTTGAAGCTTATATGTCAAGAAACAAAAGAGCAGTTGAGAGAGGAACTATTGAGTCTAGAGTGACCAGAAAGTTAAGGTTTTACTAGGAAACAGTAAGGGCCATGTGAGCCAATATAACTTTTTTATGTGCAGTTATGATGAGAATTTTTTTAATATATATAAAAACAAGGTCCATTTTTCATCCGAGGTTCTACTGGGTGTGTTTAGAGTGGCATTTGTGCAATAAATTACTTTTTATTACTTCTCCTTGCTGTTAGCACTGCAGTGCTTCTCCAGAAAATGAGAAATATTTTACTTTATCTCACATACTAACACAATTCTTAGTAAACTCCACTATTGCTGCCATTTTTGCACATGATGACATGAAGTGATGATACCAACAATCCGAACAAGCCTCAGGTGATATTTTGGTCTTGGTACCATTTTTCAAAACTGGAAATTTAGAACACCATGGAAATGTATCTTTCTAGATAAACTTTTAAACATTTATTTGCTAATAAAAGCTGCGTGTTTGCTGTATGACCTACTCAGCTTTTCATCCAGTTTTGTTACCAGGCATTTAATTTTTCACAGGTAAAGTCAAAATTTTAGGCTCCTATTTTGACAACATTTTTTGTAGTGTCTCTATAGCTTGTGTTTCATAAATCTCTGGGAAAAAAAAATTGCCTCCAAAATGACAGTCATAATCATAAACAACTGGGAAAAAAACCTGACATACATTTTTTCCTTTAAAACTTGTTGTAAAGAACTAAAAGATTTAGTACTCCTTTAACTCAGTCCCTTGTCTACCACAGGTTCTTTTTTCATTTCAAAATCCTTTCAAAACCTTCCTAAATCACCTTTAGTTTGCTCATTAGACATAGACGTTTCCTCCCTTAACTTCAAATGTGAAACCGAAGATGTGAATCAGAAAGTCTGCCAGACACATGAGATCCTGATCCTTAAATATTGATCCACAAGTAGATCTTTTTCAAACCATGAGCATAACTTCCTAGGAAATTTTGTACCCTTTAAGATGGTAGGGACAGAAAGTTGTCACTGAATAACATTAACTAAGTGTAAAAATTGCTTTGTTTCATACTATCAAACCTATTTTCTCTAATTCTAAAATTACACAGATGTAGGAAATGCTTGTTACAAAGGAAGATACCTCTGAATTGAAAAAATGTAAAATATTATTACAAACCTTCTCCTGCTTCTTTAAATCTTTCCAATACTGGAAAAAATAAAAATATCAGTAAAGCACTATGGTTTTGATTCTTCTCTGTATAGGTTAGTTCAGCTGTTTCACCATAATTGCTGCTGAGAGCTCGGAGTTCACCATCCAAACATTATATATATATATATATAATATATACAAGTATATACAATATATATACAAGTTAGTGTGCCATGAAGTAAGAAAGTAGTAAATCACAATGTCTTCTCATCTGTAATGAGGAAGCCATAAATTCCAAGCAAAGGAGAAGCTTTTTGCTTCTCATATGTGTAGTGTGCTCGTATGGACAGAGAAATTTCTCCTGTGCTGTAAGAAAATCCTGCAGCAATTCCATGGGGGAGCCACGATGTTCTGCTTGTTGGAAGAGAGTTTGCTTGTTTAGAAACCACAGAAATTCATCCCTGGCTCTGAGAGTGCTGCCTGCTTGCAACAAGCTCATTTTATACTGGCACCGTTAAATTCATTTATTCAGATGGCTCCGGGCTCCACAAGCAGAGCCTCCCTCCAACCTCCCCTCTGCAAAGTGAAAACAAAGACCAAATAACTGAGGGTGCACAACAAGAATGAGAAGTACTTGAAAACAATAGCTGGTTAGGCCAGCAGCTATTTAAAATATTAGTAAAGCAGCATGTGGCTCTGCAGAAGACGACATTTAAAGCCTCTCCCATTCTCTTCCTCATTTCTCATTGTTCTTTCAGAGGCATGGAGCAGTCAAGAACAGCATTTTTTTAGCATTAGGAAAGAGCTCAGCTTAACTGGGAGCTCAGGACAGATAATTTGTGAATTTGGTGAGACAAAAGAAAAACCTGTATTTCTCAATATGGCACCTTCTGAAGAAAACTTCTCTTTCTTTTTTCTTTTCTTCAATAAACAACATTACAAAGTGAATTCTGAGATCTCAAGGAACCCCATTATGACTTGATATATTCTTATAAAGGATACTCCGCTTCCATCTTCCTAATAGGTTTATGTACCTATAGTTTAAGGCAGCACACACACAATGAGCATAAATTGTTTACACTGCTCTACAAATCACTGAAGGAGTTATAGATAGTAAAGGAGTAATATACATCAAATTAGCTTGTAAAAGGCAAGGCAAATAAAGGATGAATGGAACAGCAATGCAGAAAAATAAGCCTATTACTACTGAACTCAGTAGTAATATCTCATTTAAATGTACTTTAATAAATACCAGTCCTTCAATGCCTGTGGCAACTGGAGCAAACAAACATTATGATGAGGTGCAAGTGTTTTCCAGCCTAAGTAAATCCTCACATGATTTTATTTATGATGTTTTAATTGCCTGTGAGGATAAATTGTTACTTTTGATTTTACTACACGCCCTTAATTTGTTCCTGACTTTCTAAATATTATTTCAGCAGCAATTCTGGTAGAGACAAATATAACTTGAGAAAAACATAACTACTGAGGGCAGCTTACCAGAACTGGTGCTGTACCCCCAGAGTAGGTGGTGGACAGCAGTCAGATAAGAAAAACAGAGCCAGGCTGCACAAAACATCTCCAGGGCAAAAGGTCAGACAGAAAAATTCTCTCAGGCTTTTTCTTTCAAAAATAATGCTTATATGCTCTGTGGTGAAGTAATTAAGAAACATTTTTTTGCTAATAGCTTTTTCCATCTATTAGAGGCTGGTACTCTGCACAGTAGACTCCTTATAGCATAATTTTGCTCAACCCACTCATGATCTTATTTCCTAAATATGGCACTGCAACAAACTTAGCAACAAGCCCTCTCAGCAGTAAGTAGAAAAATCTATTTTGATAAACTGACTCAGTTTAATTTTCACACTGCACGAGGAAATATTGATTTCCTGCACATTACATCATTCTTCCTCCGTGGCAAAGTTTACATAGATTGCTGCATATTTGCATCTTCTATAAGCCAAGCTCTAGCACTAAGCAGCAATTTAACCAGAGAATGCATAATTCAGCAGCTCCCCAAAGCTCCTTGTTCACAGGCACATTACATATGTTTTTGCTTCAATTCAACACCACGAGGATCTTTGATAGACAGGCGTGTTACTCCTGCAAATTTCCACACACACACACACAGAGATCTGATACACATTTTCAGCAATCACTTCTCCTGGGATGTTTTTATTTGGGTGATCTGTTCTTGCCTCTTGCAGCTCTGAATTCCCAGCTACCCTGACACTGAATCAAGACTGAAAGGATTTTCACACTGAGCTGGTGGTTGCCCAGTAGGAGAAGCTGTGCTGTGTGAGATAAAGATCTCCTTGAACAACTTGGTCCTCCTAAAATCCCACCCAGGATTCCATCTGTCATTGCATTCCCTGCAGAAACTGATAAAGAAGGGGCAGGCAGCAAAGACAATAAGTTCCTTTGAGTCCATGGATGCTGGCATCCATTTTCTCAACTGTTTTCCTTCTCTTTTGGGCAGCATCCCAGGAATTCAGTGGGCTGCGCATATATTTCACTTTGTCACGTCCACTGGAGATTTGGAGCTGGTGGATGGAGTTAAAGAAGCAGCAAATAATTCACTTCAGTTGAAAAGAGAAAATAGGAGACAAGGGCAGCTCTCCTGAGTCGCAATGAAAACAAAGAGGTGAGGGAAGTTATCTTGATTCTTTCAGATGCCCAGCTTATCAACCTGTCAGAGGCAGTGTGGTAATGAAACTCAAAGTCCTGAAACAAGATCAGCAACTGGAATGAAATACAGCCCTAAGAAATGGGACCACTGCTCTGAAGATTTCCTTCATGTTTAACTGAATCTTCACAACTACTCCTCTACATGGGGCATTTCTGCTTATTAAATACCAAGTGGAACAGTACTCAGTGCACCCAATTCTGCCAAGCCACCCAGACAAAACTCAGGCTATTTCTCTGAGATCACAGGTCAAGCCTATAAAATTTTCCTTTTATTCTTTCCAGGAGACAGAGATTATATAAGATCCATCTATTCTGTTAGCACTGTCAGACCTCTGCAATACACAGGTGCTTGATGTATGGTTTTAGCTTTCCAGACGTTTTGATACCCTGTCATTCCAATAAGCTATTGAGATTGAAAAGTGAATTGAGAGGAGAGGGGGAAAGTGCCTCAGCTCCTCTGACAGCCAAGAAGAATTTCACAAATGCTCTATTCCCACTGAGCTATCAACAGATAAGCACAAGCTCCATTCCCATTCAGCCGGCACCTGCCCTGTCACAGGAATGAGGATGCATTGTCTTCTTGGGAGCAGCATGAGAAAATGTGACAAAACATGAAGAGTCATCAAGAAAATCTGCATTAACCTCTGTGACTGTAAAACACTCTGCCTCTGCAGCTTGAGCTCAAACCGACACAGCAGTGCAAACAGGATGGATTTGGGCAGAACTGCAGCAGCATGCAGCCCTTTTGAAGAGTTTCAGATCTGGGTGTTTGTGTGTTTGTGCTCACTAATTATGTCTGCTGGATTAGATGTCATCAGGAGACTTTGTCTCTTTATGAAGATGTGCTGGTTGATTTTCATGTTTTGCATGGTTTGCTCACACACAGGGCTGCTCTGTGTGGATTGCCCTGTTTAAAAAGAATGAGAAAAAAGGTATTTTCATAGCTCACATGAAAGTGAAACTTCATTTGGTTATCCCCAGCTGCAGCTACTGAGCAAGGGTCTCAGGTGGGCAGATCCACACACAAAACCACATTCACAGAAAACTCCAGCATGTCCCTGGGAGAACTTTGCAGTCTGGCTCAATGAAGTCTCTCAGTGCCATCTACAACCTGGCACAGCCCTGTCTTTTGAAACAAGCAGACCTCAAAGAACCTGCCACACAGAAACATCAGATTTTCATTTAAAATATCGAGATGTGGGCTTGAGTAAAAATTCATTGTGATGAAATAAAACTGCAAGATGGTTTCCTCACATGAGGATGAAACAGGATTTTGCTTTATGTTTTTGTTTAGGGACACAGGCAGCAATAGGCAATGTCCTCGATGGCCACTCTACACAGGATTTTACTGTATATGGTTTTTAACTTTTAACTTCTCTAGGTGCAGATGAAACCCCACTCACTCATCCTCACACCCCTCCATTCCTGATGAAAGCTGCTGCATGCCACATGCAGGGTTCTCCTAAAATATCCTCAAAAAAAAAATTCACGAGTAATTATTTTTATGTTGGGCTGAAAACAGGAAATTTGGATACTCCCTATCAGAGACCAACCACCAGGAAAAATTCCTTGTTGAGTATAGCTCCTCCAGAACTTTACACTAATATTTACACTAAAAATTTTGAAAGCAAACAAATCAAATCAATTTTGACCCCTTATCCTCCTGAAAGACCCTTGGAACCCCAAGAATTAGAGCTCCTGGGTTCTGTGAAATTGGATTTTTATGTTAATTTTTTAATTCACAGGAAGAAGTCAGTCTAAAGCTTGGGATGTTTCTCTCTGTCACCCTGTATATAAGAATCAAACCTTTTGGTGCAATTACACTTCTGGCAATCTTTCTAAATCCAGTAATGCCCCACTGCAGCTGCAATCAGAAATGTTTTGAGTTTATAAAGATCAAGTCTAAGCCTTTAGAAGTTGGAGTTATTAGCTAAAAGATTCTTTTTAAGATGGGTATGTGTGTGATGATTTTTGATAATAATTGTATTATTCACGATACCTTGCTTGTTTCAATGTGTGCAGAGATTAATTAATAAGGCCACTGAAGGAGGGTTTTTTGATTGAAAAGAGAAGGGGGAGATTTTGGGACACAAGACAAATGATGGACTTTGGACCTGGTTAGCATAAGAGATTTGATAACAGGATGCCTGGGTGGGAGCAAACAGAACTTTGAGGATTAAATCAAGATTGCAAGAGGATTCAATCAGAGAGAAGAAAATGACATCAACTTCTGCAAGCAAGAGATGTTGTATAATGCATAAGTTTGTTGATGTGATGATTAACCCTTTCACTACAGTAAAACATTACTAGCCTTCCTAAAATAGTATATAAGCAGAGGTATTCCACAATTAATTTGTGTGGCATTCACATTTTCTGGAAAAATCCCTTCACTCAGGCTTTTTCTCTTGGGAAGCTGAGAAGCTTCAGAGAAAAGGGGAACAATAATTATCTCATTTGCTTCTGCTGGGTTGTGCTCATGTGGAATGTGTTTGGAGATTGTTTCATTGGATTCTGCTTTGTTTTCACTCTTTGGCCAATCAGGGCCAAGCTGTGTCGGGGCTCTGGAAAGAGTCAAAAGTTTTCATTATTATCTTTTTAGCCTTCTGTAAGTATCCTTTCTATATTCTTTAATATATAGTTTAGTTTAGCATTCTTTAATATAATACAGTATCATAAAATAATAAATTAGCCTTCTGAGAACATGGGGTCAGATTCATCATTCCTTCCTTCATTGGGGCACCCCACAAATAGAATAAATTTGGATCCTTTTGACCATCTCGCAGTCTCCCTGTGTTTGTTTTTATAGCTGAGGAAATGGTGGGGAGGGGACAGCAGCTGTGGCCTGTGTGCTGCTGCAGGGCAGGACGAGCCAGCACTCACAGCTCTGCCCAGAGCCCTTGTGAATCAGCCTTTTCTGCTCAAAAATTAACTGTTTCTGCTCAAAAATTATCTCTGCTGAGTTCCCCCGCCCTGGCAGGGGCACAGTGGGAGCCAGGGGGTCACAGGCACCCAAGCAGTTGCTGTTTTGGGCCACTTTGGTCCCATTTCTCCTCTTTCCTTTTGTTCCTTCTGAAGTAATCCTCGCTGGGATGATCATGCTGGATCTGCTCCCCAGGGTGAGGATTAGCACAATATCCTGGCTGAGCTGCCGTAGGAGGACAGGTGATCTGCTCAGGAGCAGATAGGAGGATTAAATGAATAAGAATTGAAATTAATTGCTAAGATTTTGGCAGGCAGATGAGGACAGAATAAGGGAGAGGTGTGGGAATCTCCCTGAACTGGTCATGAGGGCCCCAAATGCCCTCTAGGGCTGCCATAAATTCATTAGCAGGCAGGGGTTAATACTTTTTTGTTCTGTCCAGATGCCTTAGGCACACTGGAGCTGCTCTGTGCCGCTGCTGCCATTTCCTTCACAAAAATTTGGAGAGGCTTCCTTGGTGCCCATACACAACAATGGGACACAGGAGAAAAATAGCTGAGATACCTCTGATGGGATAAAGCTCTCCAAATAAACTTCCTGCTGAAGGGAAATCTCCTTTACCCCAAGGATTTGTGTTGGGGCCCTGGTTGCTGAGAATTTTAGACTTTCTGTACTGACAGGCACTGACCCTAAAGAGAACACTGCATTTAACCATAAACAAACTTCCAAAATTAAATAATAAAACTAAAATTATAAATAAATAATTTAAATAAAAATATATAATATCACATAATAAAAGCTGTAAAGTTTATAATTTTAAATATATATAAATAGTACATGTAAAATATGTAATATATAAATATAAAATATAACATCTAATAAATAAAGAAAAATTTATAAATATTATCATTTCTATATTTATATATCATATTCTATATTCATATAATTTTATAATTTCTATATTTATATATCATATTCTATATCTATATAATGTTATAATTTATATATTTATATATCATATTCTATATTTATATAATCTATATATTTATATGTATAAATATATAAATTTACAATATTATAATATATAGAATTTATATAATAATATATAAACAAACAATTTTAAAAGCAATAACGAATCTTTTTGCACATTCTTCATAAATTTAAATATTATATAATCGAATTTTAAAATCCACTTAAAACACAAATAGTTAGTTATTAAGTTTAAAATAAAAATAATTTAACTAATTAAAATAATTTAACCAATTATTTTAAAAAATGAATATTTTTATAATAATTAAATAATTGTAATAATTATTAATTTAAAATAAAAATAATAAAATTTAATCAAAAATATTTTTAATAATTAAATAACTTTACTAATTTAACTAATAAAAATAATTTAAACTAATTTCTTAATCAGGCAAATTACCTTAAAAAACCTAATTAAAGATACAAAACTGTTTCATAATTTATTAATAAAATACTTTAAAACTCACAACTTATAAAATTCTAATATAAATAAAGCCAAATAAGCATCTAAATCCAAACAAAAAATAGTATCTCACACATTAAATCTCAACCCTAACAAAAAACCCCAAAAACCCACAGAGCAGGGCTATCATTCACTGAAAGGAAGCTGTTGGCAATGCATAAAACTCTCATTGCAATGATCTGAAAATGGACTTTTCACTTAGTTACCAACAGACCCTTTGCTCACTGGGCTGGTTTCTAATTTTAAAACCGAGAAACTGCATTTAAATTAATTAAAATTAAAAGACAAGTCAGTCTTTGAATAAAACCATAACAATAAAAGTTTTGTCCTTAGGATCATTGTCCCTGATGCATTATAGTAAATGTGTAAATTGTTTTAATGTGGTTTTATTAATTTAAACATTGTAATTGCATGACAAGATGAAATAGTCTGAACTGTCAGATCTACTCCTGACAGATTCTCCTTTCTTTTATTTTCAACAGATTTTCCTTTTCCTCATGATATATAAAAATATTGCATACAAGTTGGAGAATAATGAGAATGTGTTCCTTTTGCTTTTGTTTCAGTGCTAAAATGAAGCAGCAGGAGGACTAAAATAATAAAACACCATCCTTACAGCTTATTTAGCCTGCAGAACTAAGCAGCTTTGCTATTTAGAAATTCAGTTTTTCACTGGATTAGACACAGCGTTTGCCTTATGCTTGTAAAATTTGATCAGAATTCCCTTCCTTTTATTCCAAAAAGAAAACAATTTCTTGTTTCCCTAGAGCATGCCCTGACAGATATTATAAAATTTCATTGATTTCCATGTTTATTATTTGGTAGTAAAAGGACGGTTAATTCCCCGCCTTACAAAAATGTAATTAATACTAATCAATCCAATGGGTTTAAGTTCTTTTGAATTACCACACCAAATATTTGGCATATTCAAGTTTTTCCTCATTATATCCTAATATATTAATTATTTTACAAGAAAGCCTCATCTACCAGTAGCATCCAACTTTCCTGTTTTCCTAATTTTTAATTAAGGATATTTTACACAGTTTTTTTACTGATCAGTGGATTCCTCAGTATGTAAAAAGTATCCCAAACCCAAAATTATTAACAGCTTTTTTTCTTCCAGTTTATTGCAATTAAATCTTTAAATTTTATTAATTTGCACTGAGCACCAGCCTGGCAGTCCACAGCACCCTTACAGAAAAACAAGTAATTTTTGGCACTTGGGTTAATCCTACCAGGTGCTCAAATAACAAAAAAAAAAAATGTTCTATCTAGAATATAAAAAGTGCCAATGCTAAATAAGTGTTTTGGAAAGGCATAAATGTGCATAAAAGCTGCATTTACAGGTAGTCAATAATCCTATTAGACCAAGTCTCTGCTGTCTCTTCTAGAGAATCAGAATGAGTCCCACCTTCAGTAAAGCACCCAGAGGAAAAACAACTTTATTCTGGTAGGTAGGACAGTCTGTATTTATGATAAAATAAAATTGTATCATAAAATTAGAAATAATAAATAATAAAATTAGATAAAATTAAAAGTCATATTATTATCATATATATATATATATATATATATATATATATATATATATATATATGATAATAATATGACACTTAATTTTGTATACACCATGGGGTGTACTCCAAAAGGAGAATCATGAAGAGAGCAATAGAACTTTTTCCAGTTATTACATAAAGAAATAAAGTTTCAGTGTGATATAGGACAAAATGGGGCAATTAATATAAAATGCAATAGATAAAACCAGGAACAGGATATTTACTATTCCTATCAATACTGGAGTAGGTAAAAATAATGAAGGAGAGAATAATATTTATTAAAGGATAGAATGGGAAAATAAATAGGATTGGTAGAGACTTCATGAATATTAAATGCTGCACAGGGAAACCTGGTGTTTGAAAGTGTCAGGGGCTCTCTAGGGCATGATTAAGTTATGAAATGACCACTTAAAACCAAAATTTTAAACCTTGTCCAATGTGAAGATGCTAGGAAAATAAATATTTCACATACATTTTCTGATTTGAATCTTGGCAATAGGGATGGCAGTACAAGATATTTGTTTGTTCATTTAATCATAAGTGAAGAGGAAAAGACTCAGCACCAAGAGTGACATAACTTTAGGTATACTCAGCATATAGAATAGAAAACAGTAGCAAACCTGAGGTTCTACATTAATGACCAAATGAGGAAAATTTAAACAGCTGAGAAAATGAGATTTTAATGAAGAAATGAACAGGCTTATTCTAATGACCAGCAATGTTTTAGATTTAACCACCAAAGCAAATCATGGAGTGGCTTAAATCAATAGCTCACTACAATTATATTTTTGCACTCTCTGAAACCTTGATCCCTAAATGCAACCATTTAGAGGACAGCCACAATCCAGTCACTGGGGAGACTTAAATATTGAGAAATATTACTGGTATATCTGCAAATTATAAGATGACCCAAACATGCTGACTAAAGAAATTTACATTTGTTACCTGAAGCACAAGAAGCATAATAAAAGCTGAGCTACGACATTAAGATTTGGGGTCCATAATTTTGCCATTCTGCATTTTTGGAGGTAAACAACAATGTTCCATAATTCTTCAGAATATGCAAGGAAAATGGGCAAAGTTTTGCTGTTGATGCATGGAGAATTAATGAAGCCAGAGAGTCACTAATCTGTTTGATTGGTTTGGAGGCAGTTGAGGAATCCACATGTCAAACAAACAGGTTCTCTAGGATAAACCTGAAAAAACCTATTCCATAAGATGGTTGAGATCATCTGAACCAGCTCCATCCTTTAGCACAAGGACAGAAACCACCAAAAGCATTTTCTCTTTTGGAGATTTGAGTTTTACTACCTGAATAAAAGGCTGAGAGCCCTTTGGTTTGGCTGGAAGATGGGTTTATTTTATCTCAGTCCCTCTTTCCAAACCAATTCCATGACAGGGATTCATCCTGAGCTGACAGACCTCTGACTGCAAGGGCAGCAGCTGCTTCTGCCCTTCAGCAAAGTTCAAAATGAGATTCTGCCTTTATTTATAGAGAAAATTGAGAGTGGTGGAAGACGTTCTAATGGCTTGAGCTCCACTTAGAAATATGAGGGGGGCAAAGCAGTAATCCTTCACTGACACTCCAGGAAAGTGTTTTATGTTGTTCTGATAGGAAATATTAACATAATACGTGGCTGAACGTGACTACAGCAAAAAGACCAGCTCCAAGTTGGCTTCACAAAGCAGAGAGCCTGAAAGGGAGCATCTCCCTGGGTCGTGCCCTTCTCTCACAGGAAGGCAATTCATCAGCATCTTCCTCCTCTAACCTCCTGACAATCTTCCCTAATTATCTCCATCTAACACAAATTTGTTTTCGCTTTCTACCCTTTGTTCAGGCTTGCGCAGTAGTTTTCAGATTTGCAGCTGACAGATGAACAGCACCATCACATAAACTGCAGTTTCTTAGGAAACCAATCTAAAAATGAACATCGAGGCTTTTTTAACCACATCAGATATTTTAACCACAGTGTTACAGTTCAAGATCCATGCTAAAGAAGTGTGACAAAGAAAAACAAGAATCCAGGCCCTCTGAGAAGCTGAGGTCTCGTTTGTGCTGCCATGGCCTGGCCTCTGTAATTGATAGGTGCAGAACACACTACATGCTGTGGGGAATTTAAAATTCAACAGCTTAAGGAAGGGGCCACAGTGCACTGAAATATATGTATTTATAATATTGGAGCCAGCAGGAGGCAAGCTGCTTCCTAGTCATATTTTACCCTAAAATACCTTGTGAAGAATGGAGGGATTAGTCTTGGGTTTAGAGACTTGTTTAAAGAGTAAAGCAGGGTGTAAAATATGGACAGATGGGAGGTAATATGCAGTTGAAAATCTTGCAGTTATATGAAAGCTAGTACAGCCTTCAAGGTCTTACTCAAAATCTCAAGGAGTTAGATGACTTTTAAAATTTTCTTTACTCAAAAGAAAAATCCACTTCTTTTATTTGTAGCCCAATAACTGGAAATATGAATGTATAATCAAAAAATGACCACTCACAAAAAGAGGAATTTTCTATTTCTTCTAAACCTCATTTTTCCCTATTCTTAGAAATTGATTTTAAAAATTATTTTCATGACATGGAATGATCGATTTCTTCCTTTTTTTTTTCTGGTTAAAATTGTGTATTATATTAGGACTGTATGATTAAGAACAACACTTATTTGTTGTGGAATATACAAAGCAATATATAGGTTTGGAAGATAGAAAAATTGTGAAAATAGAGTTAAAGCATTGGATAGTTATAAAGAAAATTCTATTTATTCCAAGCAGTTCTATTCCAAACCATTAACAATTTTTCCATTCTACATGATCAGATAAAACCAGAAAAACCTACAATGGCTGCAGATAATAAAGGAATAAAGGTGTTGTACCCCTAAATTACATGGCACAATGAAGTTCCATGACCAAGGGCTTCTCATTGTTTCCCTGTGAATTATTCTGAAGAAATATTTTAAGAATTTGAAAAGTGTAAAGATTTCTGAAGAAAAAGCAACTTCATTATACATAAAACACATATTTATATAATTTAAAAAAAAATTATTTTAATATTTATGTTTTAAAGTGAACCCTCACATTTCACCTTGCAGTTAATGTTGTGTCGTGATTTGCCAAAATGAAGAATCAGTGATACAAAACCAGACAATAACACTAATTCTAGCTGTAACAGCAGAAAAAACTGATTTTGTAAAGCACCTGAGAACTCTTTTTGAAATAAAAGAAGCAGCTCTGGAGGAAAATAAAAGGTAACAGGCGGCTCCCTGAATAACGCTGACCACACTCCTGCTCAATCTATAATATCTGAATTTCAAGTACTATCACGTAGCACATTGTTAGAGCTCCTATTTTGTTTTTTAACTCTCTTTGTGGATTTTGTTAAATCAGGAGGAGCTATGTATAACTCAAAGGTTTATTATCCTGTTCTTGGTTTTTTTCTTGTAATTGAGGCTTTTTGACAAAAATTCCTAAATATTAAGGTTCACCTTAGACTATTTCAATCTTGCTTCAATTACCATCATCTGTTGATGCAGCTCGTGTGAAATGGTGAGAGTATCACTCCCTGGAAGTTGCTCATTCTCAGTCAATTTTGCAATTCTCTCTGGCAAATTGTTGCATTAAGTGCATTTCCCACCATCCCAACACAAGACCAGTGCAAAAGCTGCTGTGCACCAAGGGGTCCCATTTGGAAAATCACTTTTGTGCTTTAAACCAGGCTCACACCTTTCAAATTCAGCCACACACAGTCCTGGCACACCCAAAGCACTGCAGGACCTCCCAGTTACATTTATTTAACTATTTTAGGGGTGGGAAAAAAGTTGTGTTGGACATGAATAATGCAAAACACAACATTTCTGCACAAACAATGAGCTTCCATTGCTGCATCAAGGCACGCTCTGATTTGAGATAAAGCCAGAGCTGACTCAGAAGAAACAGGTGATTAAACTTCAGCCTAAACTGCTCACTAGTTTTACATTCAAAATGCTAATTGCTTCAAAAAGAAGATGGGTATAGCAAAATCTAAAGAAAAGAGTGAAGGTATAGGTGGCATAAATACCTTAACTTCACAGTGGTGGCACTTTTATGGTTCAGCATTTTTATGGTTCAGACTGTTTCCTGGGAAACATGTCTGAAAAAAATATTCAACAGCAATTAGGTCCACAGATTTATGTATGTTTAGAAATTCCCTGTCAAGGAGGAAGATAAGGTATTTGAAGTACTGACAGGTTCTACCAGCCAGACAGAATGGGGACAGATAGAGGCATGAAAATTTGCTGAAGTCTTTTAAAATAAAGTAATTCCTCACACAGTAGTATTAATGTCCTACTGCTGTTAGTCTGCATTGTCAGCAAACACCTTAATGAGGAGGTCACAGACAAGCTGCTTTATTCTACAGGCACCATTAAGCCTATTAAATTCATTCCCACCTTATTGACACAATTTTGCATTTGAAAAGCGGCGACCGGTGGCACGAAGCCACTCAAAAGTTATTAACATTTAAACAAAAGTCTAATTTCACCGGAAGCCAAAGGTTCTGAGGGTCAGTGCTAGTAGGGAGGCATTTCAGCAGTAACTTTTCCATGGGAAAGTAAAACCCTTTTCTGTCTGTGATGAGAGAGGGCACAGGTGTAGGACCAGGCTGATGCGCTGTGCCCGCAGCTCTGCAGGCGCAGATCCTGCGCACAAAACCAAGGGGGGATCTACAGAACTGCTCCCCTCATTCTCCTTCCATGCCAAGAAAAATCAGGGCTCAGTGCTGGCCTCACCTCTTTGCTTGATTGAGGGTGACAGGAGTGGCACAAGTGGCACAGATGCTAAAAAAACTTGATGATGAGGAGGAGAACACAGAGAAAACTTTCTTGTGCCACAGTTGCAGCTAAGTACAGTAAAATTCTCGTGAGCCAAGAAATTTAAAAAAAAAAATTCTTCCAATATATACAGCTCTTTTTAAATTGTATTGTCTTAAAATTGTCAGGGCTATCAGGTCTGAAATGCTCTCATGGGAGATTCAAACAAAATCTATTGACATTTGCAGAGATCTTAATCTAAAATTGTGTCTGGCGCTGTACAAGTTGTTTCTTTAAAAAAAAAAAAAAAAGACTAAACCAAAATTGCTTGACTAACCAAGACTCTTTTCATTCTGTTTTCTCCCAGGCTTCCCACTGTTGTTTGGAAATAATGTGTGTGATAAAGAATGGCTTTCAAGGTAAGAGAGAAATGTTGATTGTGGAGCAGCAGCACTGTAGGCAAGGGCAGATATGCAACTGTGATTCGGAGTATTTGTTTGGGGGGATCCTGCCTATCAAAACTCCAAGTGAGTTCTCTCAACAAAGTTGGGAAATCTGCTGTTTTACAGTGTAATTCTAATTAAAGTGACACAAACCTATCAGTTTACTGCTTTAGCAGGACCAGACTTGTCCTTAACTGCCGTCCATCACTCTCACAGGGACCTCATCTTCCTCAACATAAATTTTGTTCCAGAAGCCAAATTGTTTTGGCTCCTCTTCTACCCCACATAAAATCTCTGGATTCCCAGTGTTGTTTTATAGGGGGGGTGTGATATTCTTCATTCATATTCTTTGTGTTGGTCATTTCAATGCATGAAATGTATTTTCTACTCCATCACAATAAAAAAAAACCAGTTTAGCAAAAAAACCCATAGATTTAGGAAGAAAATCAGAAATTGTTAGAAATATTAATCTTTAAAATAAAATATTTATGTTCTTAATTTGAAGTGTGTGGGTTTGTTTGAAGTCACTAATTCTGTGATGGCACCAGTGATGGTGCATTTTTGGATGCTCCTTTGAGCACCACACATATAAAGTACAATACAACAGCAAAACTGGGGAAATAAAAAATAAATAAATAAACAAAAACCCCGGGGGAAAAAAATAAACAAAAAACCCCAGAAAAAAAGCAGTCTATTTTACCAGCACGAAATCTTGTGAATCTCTTAGGATGAATAAGTAAAAGAACCAGAGATTTCACAAAAACCCTTCCAATAAACCACTTTATCTGTGCGCAATTCTTCATATCTACATAAGATAAGAGCATGTCCTGTGCCTCAAGATTTACCATAAGAAAAAAGAGATTTTGAACTGAGACAGCAGGAAACAGCAGAAGCAGTGGTCAACAAATAAATCCTGCAGATAATGTATGACTATTAAAGGAAACCAAGCAATTAATGAGGCAGGCTTGGGCTTCTCTCTCCCAAGTCCTAAGTAATTACAGGGGGGGGCCAGAGCAGAACCATATCCAAGAGCCATGGTGTGCTGTGATGCAAATAAAACAATTAGGAACCCAGGAATTAATAAAGCCTTCATTTGTGTCACATCTGAAATATCTAAGCAATATAGCTGGCTTTAATTTGACATTTCTTCCGAGGGCATATGACAGGGATTTAATTAAATCAATACATTTCTCCCCAATGTTAAGTATCTCTTTTTTTTTTAATGTCTATACTTTCATCTTGACCATTATTAAACTCCGTAATTCAAGTCAAGTAAATGTGAAAACTTAAAGGAAAAGCCTATGATAAGTAGACAATTATGTACCAGGTTGGGGGATTTTTCTATTTTTAACCAGTATTTTTATTTTAGAGGAGAAAACTTTAACAGCTCAAACTTCTTGAGCTGTTTTTTAAGGAGGAGTATGTAAGGCAATAAATAATTATGGAAATAATATGATCAATTCACTAAATTTTTTATGATAAACATTTCATCTTGTTTGCAAAATTTACAGGTGAAATTTTGAGAAATGTGTATAAGAACACCCAAATTGCCAGCAGGTGAATGTTTTGATGGACATCCTGGAAATTTTATCGGAATTAAGGACAAGAAATTGTCCTACGTGACTGTGAAAGTGACTTCTTTACGGGACAAATGTCCTTTAAAAAAGTTATTTATTTTTAAATACACCTGAAGAGAGAAACTCTAGGATTTAATACTGAGAAGATCCTGGTTTAATTCTGTGGATGAGATTGTGAGTGTGAATCAACACCCAAAGACCAACATCCACAAAACTCACAGCATCACACCACAATTCTCATTTTATGGTCTTGCTCTGTATAAGCCGAGCTCCAGAAAAAAGGAAAAGAAAGGGAACAACAGCTCAGTTCCTTATTTGAAAAAGAAAGAAACAAGATGGGCTTCTTGCTCTACGGGAAAGTACAAAATCTCACTGGAATGGGAAAAAAAATAATAAATCCTCACAAGTACAAAATGGAAGGTATGGATGTAAAAGCTGGTGGTTCCCCTCTACCAACAACCAAAATAGCTGCAGAAAAGTTTATTATCAGGGCTTACATCAGGCTGGACTAAGTTCTAGCAAGACCACTACATTCTTGATTTGAGGATAATGTCATTTTCAAATAATTTTATCTCTAAACTAACTTCATCTACAACCAGCTTCTGATGAAATTCCCCCACAGGTACGAGTCCTTGCTTTAATGTGAAAAGGCTCCATCTACCTATTCCTCAGCAACCAGTCTGCTCTGGGTATAAAGCAGCATTATTTCTAGAATCCAAACTGACTGCAGTGATCTGTGTTGTTCCTGAGGAGAACTTAGAATTTTTTTTTATCATTTGCAAAACAACTTTTCACCAGTTTTGCACCTCCCAAGTGCAGCATAAAGAATGGTTTTTACTTTCATGTGTATTTCCACTTGGCCCAATCAGCTTTTTACTTCAAAAGATGAGGAGTTGTATGGCTTTGTTGGCTTGTTTTTTTTTTTGTTTTTTCGTTTTTTTAAAATTTGCTCTTGGATCCTAAATCAAGGTGAAGCAAATATAAAAGGCATTCTTCAAAAAAATATTCTGCATTCATCACCATTGAAATAGATCAGGGTGAACCAATCCACCTCAATGAAAACAGGATTAGGAAAATAACCAGGCTGAATTATGCTTTTAGCTTTAAAAGTGATCATTGTGTTTACCTCCAGAGAGCATTCAGAGATAAATGGCTGCTATTAAAGTGATGATCTCATCAACACATGGCAGCCTTTCTCTCCTCACACACTGTGAAGAAAATAGAATTGTCCTTCTTCTTGGAGCCCATCTTATTTCCTCATTCCTCACAAACTGGGAGAAATGAAGGCAGCAGCATCAAGTGTGAGCTATCATAGAAAGGACAGGTGAAAATCTTTTCCTTCACATTTGCAGATGAGAAAAAATTTTAACAGGATTTTAATTATCAGAATTAAATCTCCTTTTCCCCCTCAAATGGCAATGGAGTGGTTTTCCCTTTTGCCTTAAAAATATTGGAGTGATCCATCTCCCTTTCACTCCTGCATGGGACAATCGAGAGGAGCTGCCCACATTTCCTTTCTTGAGGATGAAAATCCCTTTGCAATGCCCTGCAAGGCTCTGCAGGAGCACAGACACCACTGGCTGCCACAGGACATCCCAGAGGATTTCCTCAGGGAATTCCCAGAGGAAAATCTGCAGAGCCCAGCATGGAGGGAAGCAATGGCATGGCCACAGCCAAGGAATCACAACTGTTTTCTGCCTCAGCACAACTTCCTGTGTCCTCAGACAAAAAAAAAAATTAGAAAATATATTCTGCATTACCCATCCTGTTTAACGAGTCAATATTCTCACTGACTCCTGAGCAACAGCTTCCCATGCAAATCAAACTTGCTCTTTCACCTCATAATTGGAGTTTAGCCTCAAGCAACACCAAAAGTCATGACCAGTCAAAAACACCATTCAAAGGCAGTGGACAAAGAAAAGACCCCTTGACTTCAGTTTTTACTAAAACTGGCACACAATGCTCTTCTTTCACAATTCAGTCTTAGAGATAACACACAGTTATCTGTGAGAGACATCAACGTGAAAAATACTTATTGATGGAGGTAATGAACTATTTCTGCAGAGGAACCAGGAAAATCTTTACCAATTTATCTGTCCCTAAATTGCCCCAAAGTTTAATTTCCATTTTACTCTCTGAATTATAACATATGCAAGGCACTTAACCACTCTACACCAATAAAAACCAAGTTGCCTGAGTATTAGGAAATTTATTTTCTTAAATGTCTTAACATGCTCTGAAACCATTAGATGAACCTTGTGTGAATAGAAAATATTACTGGGTATCTCTGTGGGAAAGGAATTCTTGTTTTAAACTTGCCATCCAGGAACTATGTCATCAGTTAAACAAAATGTATAAAAAATTATAACCCAGCCCCTCCCTCTGCATTTTGATATGCTTCACCAACATGCACTAAATGAATATATTTTAATTTATTCTCCCAACACAATATGGAGGGGATGAAAAATCTCTTTTTTTCCAAAAAATATCAAAAATTCAGAGGAGAAAAGTGACTATCCCAAGGAAAAAAAAATAAACAACAATGTGAAGCATAGTGGTGGCTCAGTAAAGTCCGACACTAATGCCTAGCTCCAAACTGGATATCCCTTTATTTTTTCTATATTTTAAGGTCTTTCTTCTTAATCCCTTGAAATAACTTGGGTCTACATGAGGACAAATGGAAAAGCAGTGAGGCAGTCTAAGAGGAAAACAACAGGTAGCCATCAGAACTGCTGTCCAGCTCAAAATATGCACCAGAATTCAGCTCATTCCATGCCAGCAGCAGGTTAGAAAATAACAAAAAGATCTTCAGCTGTAACATGGAGCTATTGAGAGTTCATTGCTCCTCTCAGTGCCCCAAATTCCAGATATTTTGTTCTTAGGTGAAGTTTGGCTGCAGGTGCTTCAGGCACAAAGGGAGGGCTCTGTTAGGTGGACAAGACCCAACCTCTTCTGCTCCTAAAAATTAAATTTCACAGGATCACAAAAATCTAGTGTCTTCTTTAAATGACAAGATATTTTTGCTCCTTTATCAACCAGAGCTGTGGCATAGAGGTAAGAAAAGCCATTAATTTAACTGTCATTTGTTGGAGGGGGCTGGTGTTTGTGTTGTTATTTTTGTTTCTTTCCAAAGCCACCAGCACATGGAAAAAGTTAGAAGTTTCAGCTGCCATCTGGACAGTCAAAACCTATTAGAAGTATACAGGAATTCATATAATTTACTTGTAAATTTAACAGTATCCTTTTTTCAGTATACACTTGCCAAAACAAACTGGAACAGAAACAAAGCTTGCTGTTTCTGGAACAGATGTTGTAAAGACATAAAGGCAAAAATAAAAACTGACTTGCAAGCTAGTTTATTATACCTTCCACAGAAAAAAAAACCAAACAGGGTGAAAACTTTTCTCATGTAACATTATGGATGAATGAATGAATGGCTTGCAACTGAATTCTTTCAGTTCTTTGAACATCTAGTTAAAGAAAAGGATATATACCTTTCAAACTGTGGGAAGTTCTACAGTTAAGTACAACAGGATTGGCCAAATAATGGGACACACTCGGGGAGAGGTTGAATTGTAGGTGCTCTTTGAGAGAGCCCTGGAATACAATTTCAGAAGTTGTTCATAAATGTTTGCTAAAATGCTTTTAGTGCAAATATAGGAGGATTAGAAAGAGAGAGGAGATGGAAAGCAAAGGTAGGGCTGAACAGGTAAAGGACCAATTTCCTCTAGTTTGCACAACAAAAACATGAGAAACAGCAGTGCCGTTGCTGAAAACGGCAATAAGTGTCAAAGGATCAAATTATCTTGATTATTTATTGTGACTATAATTCTGTAAGGAATTATATAAGGAATATAATTCTTTTTCTCCAGTGGAGTTCCACTGAGGTGATCATGGCACTTACTACAGTTCTGTCAGAGCCTTTGGCAGGAGGGGACTGGGGCACAGAGATGGCTGCAGCTGTCCAGTGCCATAACCATAAAAAGCCATAAAAAGTTGTCCAATGCCATAAAAAGAAGCCATAAAAAGTTGTCCAATGCCATAAAAAGGCAGTGGAACCAACACAAGGAAGGCAAGCAGGGCCTCCAGGATACTGATGGTGATGCTGGAAGAGCATCTCCAGGCAAGCTGCCCTCTTCCAAAGAGCTGACAAGAGTGACACACATCCAATCACACTGCTAAGCCCAGCACAAGCAATCAGCTAATTATCTGTTTTACATAATGAGCCAGGACCTGCTTTCACCCAAGGAAAACTGCTAAAAGGGAGAAATAACATTTGCCAAAAGCATCAGAGGGAGACACAGCATCAGAGGAGTCACAAGGCAGACCAAACTTGAGAGACATTAGCACCATCATTTAAAAATAAAGCAATAAACATAAGCTAAAATATCCCAAAGCTTTTCATTATAATTTCAAGTGTTATCAAATTGTTAATTACTTCAGTAATCTCAGGGCAGGCAAAAAAAGTGGCCCAGAACCAGCACTGACTGAGAGATCTCACACTCAGTAAGAATCAAAACTAGTGAATATTGATATTTTAAGAATGTATGGGAACACTGAGACTTTGGAGCCACAACAATATTAATAAGGAGATAATAAAATAAATCTGGCTGCAATTTCTCCTGATAATAATTACTCAGTCACTAACACCAAATTTTATCTAGCTTGGTGAGTAGTAAATATGACCCTTACTGACAAGAACAGCTTTGCAGCAATGCTGCTGCATGTATTTTATGTATTTTATACCTGTTAGCATTCAATTAAAAAAATAGAAGCATCCTATGTCTTCCTAGAAGCCCTTTGAAAATTGCTTTTACCATTTATAACATTCTCTTTTTCTCCCTTAGAAGAAGAGAGTGTTGGAGAAAAGTAATGAGGAACAACAGTGAGTAAGGGAAGCATACCATTCTGCAAGCCTAAATTTCTAAACATAAAATTTGGGGTTCGTTTCTTGATTGAACACCTCTTTTGCAAATGCAATTTATGCTTGCACATTGAAAATTAGGTTATTTCATATTTTTGCATACTCATGTTCTCCACTGCTATTTGAATATGAAATGTATATATATAAAAATATGATCTTTGACATTGTAATTAAAACCTATTACGAAGTCTATAGCTAGCAATAAAGACCAAATTGTCACCCTAATTTTAACCTGCATTGCAACTGTGTCATGAATTCATATAACCATGGATAAAAATCTCTCACAGAGAAGAGCATGGGCTAAGCAAAAATTTCTGGGCCTGACACCTAATTAAGATAAACACTCCCCTGATGAAGAAATTTCTTCATGTGTTACTTCGTGTTGCACTGGTTCAGGACTATATTTAAGGGACAATTAAAAATGCACCTGAAGGCAAAGTCAATCTTTATATTTGATAGCTTTTTTTGCAGTGAGTAGCAAAGTGAATATTTTATTGCTTTATGATCTAATGACAATTCTGTTTAATCTTAATGGAGTAAAGATGAGCAGGAAAATATGCTTAGGGGATATACTAATACATCAATTATGGAGAGTGGGAAAGTACTTTTAAAAAGTACCAGTAATCTATTGTAAATGAATATCTCAATAAGCACTCCTGGCCACAGGCAGAGCTGAAAGAGATGCATTAAAAATCTACTCAGATTCTGCTCATTGCAGATATGTTCTTCTCAGCTCTTAAGTAATGCAGCAATCACATAATTAACTTTTCAAAAGAGAAGCACTTAAAACAACTTGTATCTATGGAACACTGCAGGCTTTCTCCTTATTTTGCTCACTGAAAATGAACTTTTCCATCTACTTTCCTTAGCAATGTTGCAAGAGTGGCATTTCTCCTGAAGGTACTGCAAAAGTATAAACACTATTCCATAAATCAATCAGAAACTAACTTTTGCTCAAAAAAACCAGGTAAAAAAAAGATTAATAAACTCTGATCCTGCTTAACTGAAAACACATTATCCCATACAAACATGGATATTTGTCTTCCCTGGAATTCCACCCTGAAATGATGACCTGAATTTTACATGGGAAGGTTTTAGCTTCTTCAGTAATTTTGGTTTAGACCTCTGTCCTGTCAGAGGACATGATTTGACCCAGCCCAAAAGATCTGAACATCCCAAACCCACATGCCAGATCCAACGAAAAAATTTACAGAACTTTCCAAGTAAAACTCCAGGGCCTGCTGTGAAAATGTGAAGAACTGATTGAAGTGATTAAAGTGATGAGGAGCTTCTCAACTGATACTACATAAAGTAATTCAGGGAAAGATGCCTCTCCAGGAGCTCTCAGGACAAAGAACTCTGGATTCTGATCTCCATAGAATGATGTCACTGAGGAGGAATGGTAAAAATCTTCTCATTCCCGTGGGCAGGTGTCAAGTTTTATCTTCTTTTTTTTTCTCCAGGGTCAGGATTAAATGCGTGAGATGGAATTTCTTGTTGGGACTCAGATGTTTATGGGTTCTTATCTATGTTACAGTCTCACAAACTCTGAGTTCTGCAGCACTGCACTCTAACAAACTAAAAATGGAGCTGTATCTCCCTCTATACAAGGCCTTTTAAGGATAAACTGTCCAATTAAGAAATGACACCTAAATTATTTTCACTTTTAACCCAATAAACAACCACCCATGGCCACAATGTTAACTTTTTATCCAATTATACAAAACCACCCAAACCCACGGAGGAAGAGAAGGAGGAGAAGGAGGAAGAGAAGGAGAAGGAGAAAGGAGAAAGGAAAAGAGGAGGAGAAGGAGAAAGAAGGAGAAGGAGGAAGAAGGAGAAGGGGAAAAGAGAAAGGGAGGGAGAAGGAGGAAGGAGGAAGAGAAGGAGGAAGAGGAGGAGAAGGAGGACCAGTCTCCACCTAAAACCTCCATCCTGCTTTATATACATTACTGTACTCTAAACCCTTAAACTCTAAGTTTCCCCTGCTGTGATATCACACACTTCTATTCAAACTTCACACCCACAATCCCAGTTCTGTCATTCCCTTTTGGAAGCCTTCTCCACAGCCTCAGGTCAAATGCAGTGTTCCCTTGGGGGTCAGTGCCTGTCAGCACAGAAACTCTGAAATTCTCAGCATCCAGGGCTCCAACAGGCAGGAACACCCTCTACTAGACGAGGCAGCTCAGAGCCCCATTCAGCCTTGGATACTTCCAGGGATGGAAAGAGCAGCCACAGCTTCTCTGGGCAACCCCTGTGCCAGGACCTCACCACCCTCACAACGGAGAATTGTTCCTAATATCAAATCCAAACCTACTCACAGTCAGTTGGACACCATTCCCCCTTGTCCTGTCACTAGATGTCCTTGTAAAGAGTCTCTCCCCATCTTTCTCCTACTCTGAATTTGTCTACAGGAGCCACAATGATCTGAATAAATCACCTGTGAGGCTCCTGAATGAATTAGGAAACAGCAATATCATTGACATGGATGTGATGTGCACTTATTCTGTCCAACATTTTATGGAGAGAGAAAAAGAAACAGGAAATATCTAAAGTGGCAGCTGACAGATAATTTACTGACAGGTTTTTTAATCTTATGAATAGTTGTCTACCATGGGTATAGTTCTTTTCCTATATAACTCAATTGAAACCTTTTTATTTGACTAATAACATAGCAAACCTTAATTTCAGGGAGTGATTATTAAAGTGAATTTATATGGGATGTAGAAAAATTGCATTGCCATTTGCAAAATGAAAAAGCCTCCCTACTACAGTTCTAAGAAGGTCTGTGTGGGGGATTCAAATTCCTATACATTAAAAAAAAAATTGCTTTTCACTTTTCCATCAACACAAGCTGTTTCCTGAGTATTTCAGCACAAAGTCTTGTCATATAGCTTAAATAACCAAGCACTTTTATTTCTTTGCAGCATTGTGGATTTTTATAAGCCAAAGAGAAATGGAGATATAGCAATAAACCTCAATGGCAAATAATTATTTTAATTCCTGGATGCCTTTCTTAATCTAAAGGCTGGGGAGATGTGTGCATCTTGGGTATGAGAAAGCAAACTATTCATGGCTGTATATTGATCAATGACAAGAGATTAATAAAAGTGGAAAAGCTAGTGATGCTCAAGCAGATTTTAAATAGTGGATCTGGCTACATTTTTTATGTCTAGCTACAGACTTTTGATGTAGTTTAAATGGATAAGAAAATTATAAACAGTTTTCTCGTGCCTAAACCTTAAACTATGTCTATTAAATTGCCATGTAGGTCTTTGTAAATGATACACATTTGTGTGCACACACATTCCACTTGGTGTATATTGCTTTTAGCTGATGATGACAAAGATCTCTTTCTTCCTTTGGTTTTTTATTTAAAAGCACAAATCACATGGTGAAGTTTTCAGTAGAAAGCACTGCACACAGCTCTGGAGGAACAACAGCAAAAAAATTCACATGTTCTGAAAAGTGCTGTGAGAAACTAAAGCTGTGAATATGCAGTAACAGCAATGGTACAGCTGAGTATTTAAACTGAATTAATTGTTTTGGAAGAACACGAAAATGTTGTGTTTTCATGTTCTGAAACACAGATGCAAGGAACAAGAAACAATACACTGCCGAGTCTGTGGGTATGAGTCAAATTGGATTAGGAGTAAAAGGTTTTGCCTTCCACCTTCTGCAACCCCATGGCTGCCCATTCTCCCTGTCTTCATCCCTCTCACCCTCACAGTTCTGATTAAGGTATGCTGAAAATTAAATCTTCAAGAAATCATCCATTCTCTTCCCCCTTCCCTCCACTATCAACTAATGTAGGAATATATATCCAAACAAGAGCATTGAAATCCCATCTCATGTCCACCAATTTAAACCATCCTTAGGCACAAATGCACTCACTCTTTCTGAACTCTTGCTTGCTTTACAGGTGCATCTGTCAGATATCCAATAAACAACCCCCAAACCTGCAAATAATGCCAATAATTGATCTGGCTTGTGAATTAAAATAACATCATTAATCGTGGAGCCCAAGTGTTCATTAGGTCTATAATTTAAAAATGCTTCATGAACTCATTCTTCTTTCCATATTTCAACAGAATTCAAAAATGGAATTTTTAAAAAAAGTCCATGCTCTCTGTTGATACTTACTCTTAAAAAAGATATTTTTAAAGCATTGAATGCGGTAAAAGTATTGAAAGTATTCAAAGATTCAGTTATAAAAGGAGAGAATCATTGCATCCTCAGCATCCAAATTACTATTGCCAACTTACAGGGGGATATAGCAAAGACAGCAATTTTAAGATGCATTCCATTTCTGTATATAGAATAATTCATGCAGTCTCTTAGCTAATTTTTTTATCCTTTCCTAAGACTGAGGAGTATTTTACAGAAGAAACCATGTTAAGAGGTATAACCTGATTTGTCTAAGCTTGATGAATTCCTGTATTGGTAAGGTCTAAGGTGTTTAAACACCCCTGGGACAACTCCAGATAAAGTGGTGGCCTCTTCTCACTCAGAAAGAAAATAAACTTTTCAGGTGTTCATCCAGGCAGAGAATCAACTTCCTTGTTGTGCTACAGCTTAATATCACCCTTAAATTTCCACATTTTAATTTGAAAACAAATTTTCTGTGGAATATTTCTAGTTATGAATATACCTGCTTTTGAGCCCAGTGTTTTAAATCATTTGCTAAAACATTGGCATCAAGCAGTGATGTGTGTGTCAGTGCAAGGAACACAAGATTGCACAGGACCCTCTCTACCCTTGCCTCCTTTCCAGTAACTTCTGCATGGCCTTTTTTCCACAGAATGTTCCTGGAGTAGCAGGCTACACCCCATGCCAGGGGTGCATTTATTTTTATTTATGTTTAAAATAAATAATGTTTATTATTTAAGTGAGGGCATTTACGTGAAGAATTCACTGGCTGAAGCAAGAATATAATTAAGCTGAGATGAGTTTCAAGGAGAGAGCTGAGGGAGAATCCAGAAACATCATCTTAAAAGGAATCTAGAGAGTTTGTGACCAGCAGTTAATTACAAAATCAGACATTTTCATCCCAGCCCTGTGTTAACCCTTGAAGCTGTTTCAAGTTGTAGCAGATATTCCAGTCCCTAAATTCATGCATGTGTTATTTTCCATCCATATTTGACTGGTGAACTTCAAGGAAACACACAGTCTGCAAGCAGGTCATTCTTTCCTGAGCTAAAGACTACTCAAAAACATTAACCTCTCCCCCCTACTAAAAATAAGTATTCCTGCTTCTGGTTTTGGCTGACAGAAACTACAACACATTAGAGTCCTTTTGGATTCAGGCTAGAAAAGCAATCTAGGAAAACACAGTTAAAACTTCACTTAAATACTAATGAATATCCTCCCTATTCCGTGTCTTGAACCAGTTGATCCATTACATATTAATAGAGATGTAACATAATACCTGAACATTTCTGCTCTCTGAACATTAAATAAATTTAAAATCAGTCTCTGGGGTCTAGTACTCTGTGAAGAGCTGTCTTAGAAAAGGACACAGGCTAAGAAATGTTCATGTGGATGATGTTTGTACATGGTATTTTTCTAAGTGTTCTGCTGAATTTTAGGTGGAAATAAGCATTTGGTAAAGAGTGGCAGTCCTGAACTGAGGTTCCTAAGCAAACAACCCCCCAAAAAAAGTTAATCCCAGGGTGACAGTCTTTGCATTGCGGGTTATTTCCTTAGTTTTTGTTTATGTTGAAAATCTGTCTGAATAATTAAGCATTTGCAAGGCAAATGAGCTGTAGGACTCTTCAGCCTCAGCTGTTATTGCATGCTGTTCCTTTGAACAATATTTACCATGCAACAAGAGAGAAAACAAGGAAGATCCTGTGGTTCCTGACAAATGCTGCTAATGAGGGTTCAGACCCCTGTTCAGCCTTTGCAGCATCTCCTTCAGAGGCACTGAAAGCCACCAGCTCCTCAGCCGCTGCATTTTAATTACAGCCCCAGCCTCTGCAGAGGAAAGCACTCAGAGGGAAATCGACTTGCCCCTAATTTAATTTTTAGTGGTACTCTGACCCTTTAAAAGCAGACTTTGCTGGAGTCCACAGGAGTCTGGGCAGGGTCTCCCTTCACAGGAGGAGGAGCCCAACCATCTGCTCTGCATCCTTGGCAAACAACTCAATTTTATTGGTGCTGCCTCTTCTCCAGTTTGTGTTACTTAACATTCTGCTGGTGCTGCTGCAAGAGAGCTCCTGAGTGCCTCACAAAATGTCAGGATTTTAGAGCAGCAATTCCAAACCAGAATAGCTGCAGTTAACACAACTAATTTCCCTAAACCCAAACCAGAATAGCTGCAGTTAACACAACTAATTTCCCTAAACAAAGTCTGCCTTTGGAGTCCTGAACTCCTGCCATCCCTCAGTATCAGCAGCACACCTGCAATTCTCATGTTTTAAAAATACTGCAGTGATAGACTGAAGGAAAATAATTTGAAAATAATTTCATCACATCTTTCCACTGGATGAATCTGCTACAGGTGGCAGATTATAATTTTGTGGCAGCAGAACAGCGTGATGAGATCTAACTGCAAGAAATGAAAAGGCAAGATATTTTAAAATACTAAAATTAGCAAATGATGTTTGGGACAATCATATTGTCCCAAACAGGTGACATTTCTACGTCTGTGTGCTGGAGAACTGAAATTATTGCATGCCACCCAAAGGGATGGATCTATCAGGAGCAAGTGTTTCCTCACTTAGCATTGCTTTGCTGCAATCCAGACAGATATCAAAGAGACAGAGAAAATCTTCTCAAGCCTTGGTGAGCCTGTCAGCTACTACAGAGACTGGAAAAAAGGCAGGAATTTTGATGGGCTCCATTTCCACAAAATTTAGTATCAAACTTCACTGAGAAGACGGGTCTTTGAGTAAAGCCTACTTTTTTATTCTTATTTTTCTGCAAAAAAAAATATTTGAAGATCTTTTATTCAAAGAGAACCTGATTAGTGGATTTTATTGAGAAAGTGTGCTTCTCCCTGTTTTATCAGAAATTGAGGGTCTGTGATGATTAGAAGAAAATAAGCAGCAAGGCAAATTGAGGTAAAAATTAAGGAGAAATTAAATGTTGATCTAACTTAACACCACAACTCATTGTTTGGTTATGCAAATCATTCAATATCAATTACTGGGTAATTATTCAGAGGGCAAAAACTCAAAGACTCCCATAAAAGTTAGAGGTGTGAAACCTCTGGAATTCATTAAGCAAGATGAGAGCTCACAAGGTGAAGTTTTAAAAATCAAGGTGCCTTATTGATTAATCAAATAGCAATGGTTATTAAAAGCACAGAAAAATGAGAGCTCACAAGGTGGAGTTTTAAAAATCAAAACTTATGATGCCTTGTTGATTAATCAAATAGCAATGGTTGTTAAAAGCACAGAAAATTAAAGCAAAAAAAAAAAGAAAAAAAGGTTTAGTTTTCCAAATATTATCTCTCCCTGTTTATTATCAGAAACAAAGCCTTAAGCTGACAAGGGATGAGGGAAGGCAGGAAGAAAAGAAGAAAAAAAGGCATTATTAACTAGAAAATGAAGAAAAATTAGAAAATTAAAAATGAAGAAAAATTATTAGAAATGAAGGAAAAAGGCCTTATTAACATTATTAACTATTATTAGTAAATAACCACTATTTTGCTAAAGTTTTGACCAAAGGCTAAATAAAAGTTCAAAATTACATTCTGCCTGGTGCTCCAAACGAGGGAGAGGACCAGAATAGTAAAAAAAGACATTTTTGTACAAAATATTTTGTAGAAAATATGTTCAACACCTGCCAGCTCTCACAACCCTACAGACAGAGGAACCACACATGGAGCAACTGTGGCACAAGGACTGTGCCCCAACCACTGAGAGTTTATTCAGAGGACTCCAATTTTTCTATTCAGTTTTTATTGGCTGAGCTGCTTGAATCTTTCATGTTTTGGCCCAGAAAATAATAGACCACTTCAAAATGGTTTGTCAGAACCTAATTTTGTGAAAGAGTCATTATCTTCAAGAGTTTTTAGACTAGCAAAAGGTGTTTTGTGGCACAGAAGGCAGCATCAGTTCATTTCTTATTAGGGAAGTGCATCTTTATGATCATGAGATACTAAAAAAGAATGGAGCTGGGATGAACATTTTTTTTGTTGTTTTTGTTTTTTTTTAAAGAAAACAACACCAACTGAATCATTCTAATTACAGTTTCCAACAGAAGTTTATTATAAGATGGAAGCCCCCCTGGAAGAGGTGTTCTGAGCCCTGTTGTATGAGTTATTTATTGGCACATAAAGCTTCTCTTTATGACATAAGTAGACAACTATTTCTTTCTGGCAGAAATACTTTATGAAATTTAGCACAGTACACAAGGGTTTCGGAATTTCTAATTACCAAAATGCCAGAGATTTTGAATCATTATATAAGGCGCATCTTCCAAAAGCAAAGCATGATAAATCTAGGATCTAGCCTTTTCAAAAGGCATTAAAAAAGACCATAATTCACAGCAGAGGTGTATGCACAGAGTGCAGAGGAGTCTGACTGAGCAAACAGAAGCCTAGAAGCCAATTTACAACCGAGCAGCTTGATCTGTCCAGAATTAGAATAAATACCCCATTAAAACCATGCTGTCAGGCTGTAACTAAAGTGGAAAGCATGCTGGGACAGAGTCCTGCTACTTCCCTGCCACACCAAGTCCAAAAGCACTGAATTTCTGTGGGCTTTGCACAGAAACCTGAAGGGCTTCTGGAGGAGCAGCAGCTGCGCTTTTCACAGCAGCCTTTATGGCCACAATCATTTTCCTGCCTTTTCCACAGGGTGAGGCCTCTGAAACCTGGATGGGAACAAAAATGCCCTCCCTGAGGACTGAGGAGAAAGGGGCTCTGTGGGGATGTTGATCCATGCACTGAAGGTTTGGGCAGGCCAAGGTGAAACGTCCCAGGTGGCCAATTCCTGCTACAGCAGCAGGAATACCAACTTCAAGTCATGGCAAAATAATCTAAACATCTCAGGTGGCCAATTCCTGCTACAGCAGCAGGAATACCAACTTCAAGTCATGGCAAAATAATCTCAACATCCCAGGTGCCAATTCCTTCTACAGCAGCAGGAATATCAACTTCATAGAGATCACACCACAGATGAAGCTGAACAAAGCTCTGTATGTTTTTAATTTTCTAAACAGTTTGAGTACAAAACCCGATCCACCAATCTTTAAGCACTTTTCAAATAACACACAAGCAAAACTAAAAGAAAATCCTCCTATTCTAATTAGAAACCCTGAATCTAGACAGATAGAAGGTCCGTTTTGATTAATAACGTAAAGCAAAAAGTATACTTCTGTATAAGTCTCCACAAGTGCTAGAATTGAGTAAGTCCCTGCCAAAAACGTCAAACCATAGGTCATGGCAAAATAATCTAAACATCCCAGGCGGCCAATTCCTTCGTCAGCAGCAGGAATACTAACTCCAGGTCATGGCAAAATAATCTCAACATCCCAGGTGCCAATTCCTTCTACAGCAGCAGGAATACCAACTTCAGGCCATGGCAAAATAATCCAATTCCATTCACTTCTCTCAGTACCCTCCTCCAAGGAAGGCCAAGCCACCCGTGTTGTCACTAATTTTTTAGTTCCTTTCAACAAAACACAGACTGAACTATTCCAACAAAAATATCAGTTTTCCCAGTGCAATTCCCAGCATGATTCCCAGGGATTTTTAGGTGTTTCCTGGTCTCTGAGGTGAAGGGTTCAGGGGGAATTTTCAGCTCTTCTGTCCAGCACAAATCATCTGAGTTGAACATCACAGGCTGGCAGGTTTTACCCTCCCTAAGCACACTAATTCAAAAAGCAAACTTTTGAGCTTGTTTCAGTAAACACAATAATTTCCCCAGTGCTATAATAAAAAAGTGATCAATATCCTGCAGGTTTCTCTTTGTAATTCAGGTGATTTACCAGCTTCAGGCAGGAAAATCTAATGACCCCATTCTTCTGTGGAAGAATACAGTGCTGCCTTACAAAACAGGTCATAAAATGATAACTATTCAGCTGAAATACTGAAATTACTTTTAAAAAAATCAATCAGTCAGGATGAATCCAATGACGAATTTACCTTAATTTTTACTCTTCTTTCTTTTTTTAATTAAAAAAATCCAAATCAGGACTATTTTATAAAGACACATGTATGGATTCATAGCAATTATATTTTTTTTTCTATACAAATTTTTTGCTGTTTCAGGTTTCACCTCCAATTCACACACACAATTTAAATTATCCTGTGTCTAAAAACTTTACAAGCATCTTCCTGGAAAACTGAATTTGCTGTTCTGAAAGGTCTGGAGGCACACTCAGCTTTCATCTGAGGATGCTGAAGACAATCTAAAAAGTCATCCCACTGACTGACATTTCAGAGGGCATTAAACCAAACCTGCAAGAATGTCACCTGTGGCTCCACAGGGAGCAGAGAGTGTGCACTGCATTTTCTGGAGAAAGATGTAAGCTGCAGAATATTACTTATCTTGGTTTATAAAAGAATTGGTGGCAAAATGATGCATATTTATTCTGAAGTAATTAGGCAAAACCAAATTATTTCTCTTAAGGTGAGATGTTTAAAACAATGATTCTTTTTTAGTCTTTTTTCATCAGCCTAGTACATGAGATTTAGAATTAGACTTTACTCCTTCTGATTCATGCTTTAACCATCTTATTTGTTTGTTCATGTGTTTAAATGGAGCAATCCCATTTTGAATGCAGAATTTCCCTTTCAAATTCTGCATCCATTTCCTATGAGCCAATTCATAGCAATTATAAATATGTAATTGCTATGAATTCATATAAACATTTATCTTCACAAAACAGTCCTGATTTGGAAATTTTTAATTAAAAAAAAGAAAGAAGAGTAAAAATGAAACTAAATTTGTCATTGGATTCATCTTGACTGATTGATTTTTTAAAAAGTAATTTCAGTATTTCAGCTGAATAGTTTTATAGTTATAGTTTTTAATAGTTTTACAAAACAGGTCATTTTATGGCCTGTTTTGTAAGGCAGTGCTGTATTCTTTCTCAGAAGAATGGGGTCATTAGATTTTCCTGTCTGAAGTTGGTAAATACAGAATGCAAAATGTTCATGCTTGAGGATTTTCCATTTATTGACACATCATTATTAAGACACTTCCTAACAAAGCTCCTTGAAAGAAAGACCTTTTTATTGTTTGTTTGTTTATACCTTGTAAATTTTTGGTAATACAACCCAAAAATAATTAGATTTTTTTCCTTTAATCAAACCTCGGGTAATGTCAGTGACAGATGCTGTTACATAAATATTATCATTGTTAGAAATGAAGGGATGGGATTATTTTTGGGTTAAGAATGATTTCTTGTTTAGATAACATTAGTTTTAGAAGTTGTGAGATTTTAAAGGTGTAAGCTATTGGTCATAGTTTAAGAGTGGTCACAAGTTTCTTTGTTACAAGACAATATCTAACTTTTTTAACTAATAGACAGTTGTCACAGGGTTTATTTTGCTTTTCTATTATTACCTTTACTTACTTCTGCTGTACTGTGGCTACTTTTATCTAGTGGGTTTCTGTCTCACGTCTTTTTAAAAGTTTTTATTATAATTTCTAAACTTTTAGCTTATTTTATACAACACACCCATTTATTCTTTATAAACTCTTTTACTATCTTACCTAAAACAGTTTCTTACTTACTTAAGGCATATTCTTACTTATAACTACAGAAACATTTATGATTTTTCTGCTTCATGTCTCTGTGTTGTGTTTTTACATCAATTTAAGCATCTTCTGAGGCTGCAGATCAAATCTTTTTGTGTTTGTGGAAGTTTCTGCTTTTCTGATTCCCACAAAATTTTGTTTCTATGTGCTCACCTAAGAAACTGCCTACAAAACTCAGCTGACACACAGCAAATTCCCAAATCCAAGTGTGGCCCTGGAAGAAGTGCACAACCTGCAGTGAGTGAGCTCTGAGTCCAGGCACCAGAATTAAACAAAAATTGCCTTTCCTGTGTTTTCAAGAACATCAAAGCTGCTTGGAGAGTGATTAATTTAATGAATTGCATCCTCCCATCAACACAAGGCTGGCAGGACAGCAGAGTGTGGAAAGAAAGGTAAAATAAGAAATGGAAAAGGAGCAAAGAGATCCTGAGATAGATTGGAACATGTGGGGAAGGAAACAACATTAACAAATTTCAAGGCAGGTGGGGATATTGCAAGGGACAAAAAGTGCAATTAAAAAGAGAAAAATACCAGCCTGACTTCAATGCCAGCAGATTAGCTCCTGGCATTGCTCTGCTGTTGTGGTTGCAGAATTTTACCTCAAAATCTGTCAAAAAATTTAGTGCAGCTTAAGCACATGTTAAAAAGGAAAAAAAAAATCTCAAATGAACTCAACAAAAATGTTATGGCACTTGATGACATGCTGCACTGCTCTAGGTAAGATCCAGCTGATTACTTGGATAAACTGACCCGGGAGAACCAGGGCTGGCCCAATCAGACACCCCAAAGTTGGAATCAACTGTGATGCTTACTAATTCCATGTTCAACCTCAGCAGCCCCTGAAGCTGTAGCCATTTCTCTATTTGATGCACTCTAAGAGTCACAATCTCCTCTCATTTAAATCCAGTGTACAAGCACATCCCCTCACTGCACATATGTGGCACACAATGACAAAGAAGCCACAAAGCAGAGGCACAATTTCCATTTTTTTTCCCCCATATTCCCTTCAAATTCTCTGCCATTCTCCCAATCCTCAGCCTGATCTCTGCTTGCTTCTCACCCTACACCCTCCTCTGGCTCTTGCTGCTCCAGGAAAAGCCCCAATCTTTGTACAGCCCCACATCAGATGTGCCAAACCCCTGTTTATAAAGTATTCACCAAGGCTGCAACAGAAATTATCTTCCTCCATACAAAATTGCTGATTTTCTTCATTCCACGTGGGCCTACTACAAGAAAGTATTGATTTCCCAAGTAAGCAGCAAAAATGATAAGTTCCATGTGGTATATATAACATTCTGCTACAATTTTAATCCCTCTGGGTTTATATTATATTGCTGGGATAAAATCCAGCCACTTTTCTGCATAGAAGCAAGGCCTATTTCTATTTCCAGGTATACCAAGGTTTATTATGCTTTAAAGAGGCAATGTATCCATGATCACATTTCATCCCACATTGAGATTGTTTTTTCCTTCTTATTCCTTTTCTATCCCTTTTATATATTAAGTTTTAAGCTGGTTTTATTTTATTTCTCTTGGCTTTGGGAGTTTCTTGTCAAATACACCAGATGTTCTTGTACCATGATTATATACACTTAAGAATCACAAGAAAGCAAATTAAATTTAGCACACAAAGCCTTTTGCTATACGAGTTTTTTCAAAATAGTCTTTGAGGTTGTTTTATGCTGTTTATATAAATATAATTGAATTTTTTTTTATATCTCTCAGTGTAACCCTGTATGCAACCTATCCTGGAGGTCTCAAAATACTGTGTTTTTAACCAAAAGGGAGAATGATTAATCCACAATATCATCCTGAACTCTGCTTTTACTTTTGCTGACTTCATCCTTAGAAGTGTCAAATATAGGAAAGATCCACACAAATGTAGAAAAAGTGAAGAAAGGTACAGAGGGTTTCATGCATGTTTTCAACATTAAGGAGAGATTATTTTCTTTGTAAAAGGGATTATTAGAGAAAGAATGCCTGTGCCACATGATGGGCAGGGAAACACAGCGCCTTACATATTTGTATAACACAAAATGAGGCCATCCATCAAGAAGCAAAATGCAACACTCTGCAAAGTGAATCTAAAGGATAAATAATCGTTCACTATTTTAAGGCAGGGGTATTGCTTGCTGTCTTCAAAGTTTTGTTTTAAAACAGTGCCTTCACAATCAAGCCTGAACAGGTGATTTTCACTTTGCCCCCTCTGATTTCTGCTCTACACAGCACACAGATTTTCTAAGTTTAGAATGCTCCAACTTACTTGTCCTTTCCTAGACAAAAACCCTTTCCAGGGTAAGAATGGATCAAGAGAGCCACACAGAACTCCTTCTCCACTGAAGTGAGAATTACTCAGCAAAATTACATTCCCAATGACAAACTGTTAACAGGCCAAGGGAGGATCCTTTTATCAAAATTAAGCACCAAAAATGCACCTACCTGCTGTCGAATTTCTTCTTCCATCTTCACTGGGGAGCCCAGCTCTGCCACTTGCTTGACCCCTTCGCTGGCGTATCCCCCGTACTCCCACAGGATGTAGTTCTTGGAGTGGGAGCTGCCAATGATGGCAGACCAGTGGTTGGTGCGTCCTTTTCGGGGGGAAAACCAAAACAAAATAAATCAAACCACCCTCGAGGCAGCCTCAAACAATAATTCCTGACTTGTAATAAAGTCTGGGAGCGCCCACTTTTGCATGCTGCCACTTCTCACTGCACTCACATCTGCAGAGCAGTGGGAACAAGGCAGTGACTGACAGAAATTGAGCTTGAAGCAGCCCCTCAAAACAAACAGGCTTAGAATAGTTTTTTCTCACCAAAGGTCTCACTTCAGAAAGTTTAAGCAACCTTTAATTTTAAGTTTCTCTGTCAAATATTTTCGAGAAGGAAACCTGCAAGGGAAGACTTCAGTGGTCACTCTCAGTTTTAAAAGCAAGTTTTCCTTACTGAAGGCAGTGAAGAAGTAAATTTTTCTGTATTCACTTCTATACTCACTGAGTTTTCTTGCTTAGATTTCTCATAATGTAAGAGCTGTAGAGCTAAGCAAAAGGATTCCCATTCTTGTTTCTTGTCTTGTTGAACAAAAAAATAATAATAATAAAAAAAAAGTACAAAGAAAAAGATGTTAGGGAAGTATGATGGAATTGAAATGAGCATTGAGCAGAAATAAGGAGTCACAGAAGTCCCACAGCCCTGGAAATGCAAAATGAATTCACTTAAGTGTCAATAACCTTCTGCAGATATATGGTCTTAAAGGAAAAGGGTGAGAAAATGAACTGCTAACATAAGCAGACAGGCTGTAACAAGGCAAGGACTGCAGGAGATGAGGGAGTCAGAATGATGGAGTGAGACAATATTTATAGTTTCTCTTCACAATGCAAAAGGTAGAGAGCAGCAGTAAAAACAGCTACAAACTGAATAAATGAATGAAAAATGAATAATGAAGTAAAGAAAAGGAATGCAAATTTAAGATGCGAGAGGTGGAACAATGAAATTGAAAAGGACAGTGCAGAGAATTGTATAAAGTCAGATGCAGGAACCTAATCATGGGAGAGTAGAAAATAGATTAGAAATAAAAAATGAACACCAACAGCAGGGGAAAGAAGAGAGAAAAACGTAGGAAGCAGAATAGATAGATGAGGGAGATGGCCTAGCAGAGCAGCAAACACAGCCTTCATAGCTTCCCTAGTCCTGAACTTGGACCAAAATACACTTACAGAGCTCTGAATGCAGCAGTCCTGATGTTTTCAGAATCAACTAAAATGAATCAGTAATATGTGCAGAAAAAACCAAAACTAAACCTTGCCTCCTCCACAGCTGAAGAGATGGCAATGTCAGGAGATGGTTTCTTGATCTAAGATGTATCAATTGTTCCTGAAATCTACAGTGGCACCTGCCAAAGCCCAGGGAGATGCTGTCCCTCAGCCCCAGTGATGGAACTCCATCCTCTCCTCCTGGGTCTGCCTGTCCCACCAGGCACCCTGAAACACAGCTGATGACTTAGGGTTTAGCTTTTTATATTTTTCCCATTCTGTACTGCTTTAGTGTGTAATTCTGAGCCTTCATATTCAGGGATGGTGAGCTCTGGGCACCAAGGACAAATGATCCCAATCTCAGCCCCAGAGCACAAACACTGTGGGCTGGAGAGAGAAAAACAAGCAGGGCGGGACTGCATGGGCTGGAGCTGTGGTTGGACAATTAGCTCCAATATGGAAATGGACTAAAACTTATAAAAATGTGAGATCTCGTGAGCAAGTCCTCTTTTGCTTCCATCTTGGAGCCATCTGGGCCCTGCCAGGGTGTGTCCTTTGAAGGCACGGCAATAAATATCCACTTTATTCCCCTTAACTCCATCTAGCTTCTGTTCCAGCTCCTTAAGGCATCACAGCCAGTGACACTGAGAGTAAAAGATTTTAAAATCACAGAAAATTCATGGAGTTAGAAAGAAATTTAGGCTTACTAGGCCCTGGGAAAATGTTAAAGGTAGGCCCTGGGAAATGTTAGGCCTCGTATTTGCTAGATCATGTGAAACTGTGTAGTCAGTATATGATAAATGATATAATTGTTAGATGGGATTAGATATAATTATTGTTTAAAGGTGTCTGGAAAACATAAAGGTGTCTGGCTCTATATATGTTAATTTTCCTCTCCTGGTGATAGTAAAAGATTTTAACATCATAGAAAATTCAGGGAGTTGGAAAGAAAGTTAGGCTTAGTAGGCCCTGGGAAATGTTAGGCCTTGTATTTGCTAGATCAAGTGAAACTGCACCTGTGTAGTCAATATATAATAAACGGTATAATTGTTAGATGTGATTAGATATAATTATTGTTTAAAGAATCATGAGAAACAATGTTAGGGGTTTGAGGGGGATCACAAGAAATCCCTGCTTGGATGAAATCAATGCACACAATAGAACAATGTAAGTTTAATAATGGATATGTAAGTTATATAAAGATAGAATATAAAACATGTTTGGCTCGAAACCATGGAGGGTCAGATTTGGGTTTGTGTACCCCTGACACCCAGAACTCTTCAATAAAAGATTTGAATGCTTTGCATAAAGTGCATGCTCTTTAGGGGTTTTTTAAGCAAATTGGGAGATAAAGAAAATATGTGAAATACAAAGTTTATTATCTGCTGTCTATTCCAACCTTACTGGTGGTAGAAGAATAGAGCAAAAATTTTTTATGTGGTGGCTTGCAAATAATTAGTGATTTACCACAGTCCACAATGAATACCATTTTATTTTCATGTAATTACTGCACAAACTCAACATTTTTAAGCATAGTGACAATGACTAGGTTTCCTTTTTGAACATCACTATATTTGGATGAGATCTTTCTCTCAACTTTCAGAAATTTTGATGCAAAACCTTATTAGCTGTTATTGCTGTGATTAATCATGCAAGTATCAAGTGGTTATTTTTTTACTTTCCCAGTTGAAGTAAAATATTGATTTAATTCACCATTTTGTAACTGGGGACAGATAGCAGAGAAACTATTGTGACTTGCTTATTTTCCATCATGCAGCCATACCTTTCATGATGGAAGAAAAAAAAAAGGGAAAGGGAAAGGGAAAGGGAAATGGAAATGGAAAGGAAAAGGGAAAAGGGAAAAGGAAAGGGAAAAGGGCCACAGTAACTTGCTAGCTTTCAGTCCTTTTCTCATGGCCTATTTCTAACCACCAGCTGAGTCCATGGAAATAGTGCACATAAAGTTCACACTCAGCAGATATTTAAATCCTCCAGCAGCCTGAAAGAGCATTCCTGCAATTATTGGCTTTGCTTGTTTTATCTCCCCCATATTATGCTGACCAATAGGATTTGAACAATGCTGTGTTTCAAACCCAACACAAGCAACATTGCTTAGGCTGTTAAAATTTGAGCTGATACAAACCATATTTGAGTTATATGAGGATATTCTGACACTGTGACAGTAATAATATTTTTTTCAATCAACATAAAAAAGCCTCTATAATAAAGATCAGCCACAGAAAACATAACAGAGTTTAAAGACCTGTAAATATGACTCATATTCTTAATTACTTTCCTGGCCTTTTTTCCCTCGGACTGTGGAGTCAGTAATGAAAGACCAAATGCATAATACACAATTTTGTAACTTCAGCTTTTTACAGATACTTGGGTAACTGCAGAAAGATAACCTGCAACAAAAATACTGATTCTGTAGCTCAGACACTTAAAAACCTAGAGAGGCAAATTTCAGAAGTGGGTGTTCAACCAACAAAGAAAAAGAAGACAGAGTATTCTTATATCTATATATACAATTAATATCCTTGGGCAGCAAGATTCAAAACTCGCCAAATTTAACTGAAATAATTAAATATACTTTGAAGCAAAACAAACTAGGTAGATTGTCATGGCTGAAAAATCAAAATGTTAGTTTGCTGCCTGTCCTTTGTGGACTTTTCTTAAAATCTCTACATTATAAGCCATTCTAAGCTTTCAATCAGAGAAAAAAAAAAAAAAAAAAAAAGAAAAGAAAAGAAGCTTTCTCCCCACATCCCCACAAAGACATCTTGCAAACACAACCTCACACACATCTTAGCTCAAAATGTCAGGCAAATCAATAGAATGTGCAGGTAATGTGGAGTGCAGAGAGACCCATTGATTTTCAATGCTGAGTGCCAGCAGGATGCCATGCATGTCATCATTTACTCTGCTGAGCTGTAAATAAGTGATGCTGTGTCACACAACCTGCTCCAAGCCTCCCCAAGGCCCCTGTGAGGTGCAAGCAAGAGAGGAATACTCACGTGGGAAATCTTTGGGATGTGTTTTTTCCGACCAGTTTCCATAAAATGTCAGCCTGTACTTGGCAGTACCGCAGGCACAGCAGTCTAAAATGGGTTTGTCAGTCACACCTTCCGAGGCTGAGTCTGAAAAAGCATCAAAGCACCCATTGAAAGTGGCTACAACTCCAAACCAGTGGGGACAGTGAAGCTGCTGTGGTAAATACTCCAGGGAATAAATATGAGTTAAACATGGGTTTGTTTTTTTTAAATTTTTAGTTTGCTGTTAGACTAAAGGACAAGCTGTATCATATTTATAAGTGGATGGAATGGCTTAAATCCACAATTTTCAATTAGAATGCAATAATATTTCAGTTATCTTCAGATTCGAAAGGGGTTTCTTTCTGGTTTCTATCTGATAAAGAAAAACCTCAGCTGATCTCAAAACACAATGGGCTTGAAATTTCTGAACAGACAAAGTAAATGAATTCTCCAGCAGGATGCCATAACCAGGTGCAATGTTTAGGTTTAGGAAAGGATGAAATATCCCAGGATTCAATAACAGAGTGCTCTGGAAACCAATGGGTATCACACAAAGAGCAGGTAAAGAATTGCAAGTAGCACTTTAGGGGGAGGCAAAGATTTTATGAGTTGGAGTATATGTGATAAGGAAGAACATAACTGAATGGAAGAGGCCAAATCTCAACCTGTCCAAGAACTCAAAACTTTAGTTTGAGACAAAATGTTAGGAGAAAAATGAAAAACAAAACGAGGACGTCAAAGAGATATTTTACTTTACCTTACCTTGTTCACAGATTTTTTTGGTGAGAGAGCCCTCATCTTGAAAATAAATTATGCGCTTCTGCACAATACTGGCTCTACAAAGGGGAGGGAAAAAAAAGTTTGAAACATGTTTATTTCTCAAAGAAAAAAGAAAATGAGTCATAAATGACTGCTAAGACATGATTATACTTCCCTGTACTGACAATACAACATGGGATTACAGGTAAGATATTTTTATTTCAACTTGCATTTTAATTTCATCACATTTTACACAAGCCTGAAATTTATTTACCTCCAAAGAAGTGGTCATAGGCATGCAGTGAGGACCTGTGCTTTTGAAATGCATGACAGACAACTGAGCATTCAATGCTTCAATCAAATCTCATATTAAAATACTGAAGTTGTATTCAATTTCAGTCAAAAAAACAGCACAGCTATAGTGAGCAGCTGTTCATAGGAAATTACATGGCATTCTAAAAAGATAAGTACTTCTGATATATGACAGCAACTCAGTGCAAATATCACATAAAACAGAAGTTAGGAAAAAAGCTGGCATAAGGTAAAGTCTTTGGAAGAAATTCACAGGTTCCAAAAGACAAGCTGCTTTAAAATTAATTAAATCTGGAGTATTTTATTGAGGCTTATAGTTCAAACCAAATGTAAATTACTAAGCCTCGGTGCCTCAGTTTCTCATTTGAGGGGGCTGGATATATTTAATGCCAAATAAACTTTAACAACCTTCTTGGACCATCTTTAACTACACCAATTATATTCACATGAAAGCTTTATATTCTTTCCATAAGAAAACCAGATTTTGTTAAATTCAAAGGCAATCTATGGACAGAGAGCCCCCTGAGGACAGCATGCTTTGGGAGCTGGCACTCTTCCTTGTTTACCAGCACAAGTACACATTCTTCCAGCAACATTTTGTACCATCACTTGTACAAAACACTAAACAGCAAGGGCCAATTTCTTGTCTTCCTTCAGTATTAGTCAAATAATTATCTTAATCTTTCTAGAACTACTCCTCATTCATGACAGGAGGAAAACTGGGAAGGAAAGTGAGGCTGTATGTGCTCAGATGTGTTGCTGCAGTCATGTAACCCTCCTTTGACAACATCCCACCCATAAAATTATCAAAAATAAGAGGCAGGTTTTTTTGGTGCTTTCTTTGCCAAGATGCAAGGCCAGTCTAGGAGAGGAAGGAATGTTTATTTTCACCTTACAAAGCACCCGGGAGAAAAACTGGGTTTTGCAAACCTCTTAAAGCTGCATCAACCTGGAAAGGGTGCAAAAAAACGCTCAATCCTTTCTGAAAGAACCTTTTTCAGGGTTTCTAAGAAGAAATAAATGGGGGAAAAAATTGAAACACCACTACCAGAGTTACTACTAGGAAGAATAAGAGCCCAATGGGCATCCTGTGACAGTGGCATGCTCCTTAACGTTCCCAGCCTTCAAACTGAAAGCCAAAGCCAAATTTAAAGAGTTTTTGGATGTTACATTGCAAGGAGACAGAAAGTGGGGGCACAAGAAATGCTGTGCAGATACAAGGAAAACCTCTCACACCATCAGGCTAATCACAGAGATTTAACCATGGAATGGGCTACACAGAGTTTGTGCAACATTCATCTCTGGAAATATTCAAAACTTGATGAGATCCATGCCTTGGCAACCTGCTGATGGAACAAGCAAACTGATGTTCAGCACCTACTTCAAGCAGGAGAATGGACTACATGACTTCCAGAAGTCCCTTCCAATCTAAATCATTCCATTATCTTAATCCACACAAATACAAATTCAGCTGTTTGATAAAGATCTCAATTCTGCAGGTAAAAAAGGTATTGTGGGTATTTGAGAAGCAGTCATTTTAGAAAAAATAAAGAAAAGAAAATAGCGAAAGATTGTTTGAAGCCTGAAGTGTACTTTTATTATTTTTTTTGTTGCAGTTAGCTTGTCACTGTAAAATGTCAAGGGAACAGTTCCTTTACTAATAACAAAAGCTTCACAGCTTTTTAAACCATTGTCTCTTCAGCTGTATTTGAAACTGTATGGTGAGCCAATAATTTAAATGGGAGGTTTTGGACTGATTCCAAATGCACCAGGATGGGCACATTATATGGCTACATAACTATCAAAAGCAGGCACAGAACTCTACAAATAATCATAAATAATTTTAAAATATTAACTGTTTTAATAATCAGCTTCTAGACTGAACATAGACCAAAACATCTGTTCAATGTATTTGCTAGCTTTTATAGCTACTTTTTTCCCCCTTTTTTTAACATAATTTTTATGTTAAATTTTATTTTTATTCCATAAAAGTTCTGATCTTTGGACTAAGGATTCTTACCTTTGGCTTCAAGGCTTGCAAAAAACGGCTAAAAATGGAATGGTGAACTTCTAGAGAGAGGCAAAGTAGCTTTTAAGAATTTACACAAGGTATTAATCTGTTTAATTTACATAAATCCTTCCCATCACTTCAAATGTCCAGTGCTGTCTGAACTTCATGGGAAAGGAGCAATTCAATTGCTTTCCCTCTCATATTAATATATATAGGTGGATCTTCAATTTCTTGTTGGCTTTTTTCTCTCTGACTATCAGAAAATGATGGATAAAGGCAAAAGGAAATAAATTTGTCTCAAAAAACCTTGTTTATTTCCCATTTTCTTCAAGGCAAAGCTTTTGGATTTGTACTTTTCCATCTCTAAACTAAGGAGCAAAACTGTCAGGTACAGGCACTTCTACACCTGGCAACACCTGCTTTACTGAAGAAAGCCAACCAAATCAACTGTCCAAAAAGTGTCATTATTTCTGTGTTTCAGTCCTCACATGAAAAGGAAAGGATATCTGGTTGCTTCTGCAATGTTTGCTTTGGCAATGCCACTTTGGGATGTCCCTGTCCTGGCTCGGTTTGGTCAGACAACATGAGAGGGCAGTGGGAGAAATCTGCCTCAAAAGATTTCCATGGGATAAGAAATTCCCTCTGCAGCCCAGCTCCACAACAATTGCGCCATCCTGCTGGGAAAAGCTCTGCCAAAGGCACAGAAATTGCATTTGGGATATTAAGAAACAGGAAATGTCCTAAACCATAAAACTTCACGCCAGCCTTGGGAATGCCCCAGTTCATACCACAAACAGAGTCAGACCCCAGAACAGAGTTTGGGGTCTTTCTTTTCTCTTTCTTTCTCTCTCTTTCTTTTTCTTTCTCTCTTTCTCTTTCTCTCTTTCTTTTCCTCTTTCTCTTTCTCTCTTTCTCTCTTTCATTCTCTTTCTTTCTCCTTCTCTCTTTCTTTCTCCTTCTCTCTTTCTCTCTTTCTTTCTCCTTCTCTCTTTCTCTCTTTCTTTCTCCTTCTCTCTCTCTCTTTCTTTCTCTTTCTCTTCCCCTTTCTTACTCTCTTCCTTTCCTCCATAGAAACAGCTTTGGATTGTTTTCCTCACTCCCTTTTTCAAACCCTAGCATGAAAAGAAATACTCTTATTTTAAATTACCTCTGTGGGTGTAGTGATGTGACAAAAGAAGTAAGGAAGAGGATTTGTAAGAATTGTTCCTATGACATTTTCTAAGCTTACATCAAAACCATTAAGTACAATATTAGAGTTACATTTGAATAAAAAGGTTTTGTCAGAGCTGGTGAGGAAACTCCAAGTTTTACTTGGATGTTGAGAAATAATAATAATTTACTGAGCTGTAGATAAGGCATTTTTCCTGCTCTATATTGCCTATGAGTTAACCTTGTCCTACTCTTCTAGCTATCAAAATTATTTTCATTAATTATTCCATGCCTCACTGATTTAATTACAGTATGATAAGTTGTTTTCCACCCAGAACAATTAACAGGATGTTAAGTTTGTTTTCCTTTTTGGGTTTGTTGGTTATTTTTGGAGACAAAGAATTTCTAAATATACCATTTACTTGAACACTATAAAGTGGTGTGAAAACCATGAATTTACATCTGCTTTAATTTTGTTGATGCTATTGGGTTGTGTCATTCTAATGCATTATTTAGGATGTTCTGATTTTATTTCCTTCTATGTCTTAAAAATAAAGCCAGCCCTGTGTTTCTGACAAGCACTTGCAAGGTCAGGGAAAGCACAGACTCCCAGTTTGCCAACAATATTTACTTCTTTTTCTAATATTTAGGAGATTTTTATTAAAAAGGAATTCAAATTCCTCGGAAAGCCTGTACAACCCTTTAGCCAACAGACGTACAGCAACTCTTACACTGACAGTATATTTGACAACCACATTCTTCAAAACAATTTTCACTTAGGAAAGTGTGCCGGCTTAGCCAAGACAGGCTCCATCTACACCAGAATCTGCCAGCTGCCATCACTTACAAGGGTCAACATTCTAAAAATTTGCAGCAAAATGTTTCTTATTTAATGCATAACTTAGAAGTTAAACGAAAGATGCAATTTCTGTTGTCATTTTGTGGGGTTTGCTCATTAATTTGTTTTTAAGTGTGTTGTTAACACAGGTTATTTAAACAACCCAGACTTGATGTTTGATGTTGGATAAAACACAGTAAAATTAACATGAAGTTCACCAGTGGTGCCATAATTCCACATTTACATCCCTGCTTTTCTCCACTAGATTAGCCCCATGCAAAACAATCAAACATGACCACTTCTGAAAACTCCAGCACATAAATACACACCAGAGTATCCTTCTCCAGCTTTACTTTCTCAACATTTCACATGTACTGTCAGAAAATACAACTCAGAGAAGCATCACAGCAAAAGCAAAGGTCTCTAAAGCTTTTCTTGCACATTTCCTCTTGCTCCCAAATCCTTTTGGTGCCTTCATGTCCCACTCAGAGCTGCCACCACACACCCACACAGGAGTAATTTGGCCATCATATTCAATATGTGAATATAACACAGCAAAAAGCTCTAGGCGAAACCACAGCTGTACAAGCTGCTGTCTTATATTTTCCCTCAGAAAATTCTCTCTGTTCTTTGCTTGAATGGCCACAGGACATAAATATTAAATGGAAATCTTTGGGATAAGAAGTTGTACTGACATGGTAATTTCTGACAGGAATGCTACACCTGTAACTTGCAAAAAAAAAAAAAAAAAAAAAAAAGAAAAAAGAAACTAAACCAAAAAAGCAACATCACTTAAAGCCCATTGCTGTTCATGGGCTGTATCTTCACCAGGGATTTTGACAGTCCCCACTTTCTGCAGCAATCTCTATGAATTTCAGAGCTAAGCATTATAGGATGTAATTAGAGCAGATTGGATAGGACTGAGTGTTTGGAGAAAGGATTTATCTCGTTATTCTAAGTAGTGCTTTTGTAGAGTAGATGGAAACAATCTACCAAAGGTGGGACTATAGGGTTTTTTCCAAGCTAGTAAGCCCAAAGTCCTATTATCTGAAAACTCAGCTAACCAATGCAAAGCACCTGTGTGCTAACTAAGAAATCCTAAAAACAAAATGAAAAATAAAGCAAAATAAAAAACACTTCTTGAGCTGCAATTTATTTCTGCCTAAGGTCTCTGCAACCTTTATAACACTCACCCACTGGCACAGGGAACTTAAAAACTTCATTTCTTTGGGTGTTCAGACCATGCCCCCTTTTGCCAGCCTGTTTTACCTGATATAGCAGGGTGGGGAAGAAATCCAACTAATAATAACAATAACAATAATAACAACAATAACAACAACAACAACAATAATAATACTTTTATTTTATATTATATATTATATAAATTATATAATATATATTATATTTTATATAACATATTGTATATAAATATATAATATAATAATATATATAATGATATATAGATTATTATTATTATTATTATTATTATTGTTTTGCCATGATTGCACAGGCCACAAGGCCAGCTGAGACCAAACAAAAGCATCTTTTCCCTTTCACAGCATTGCTTTTAATCTTTATAATCCACTCACACTCTCCTCCCCACTTGAATCACTTTCTCCTGCTCCAGGTTGGGGCAGTAAAAAAAGAAACACCACTTTTTTATATATGTTTTAAAAAACCCCAAAAGCAAAATTTAAGCATGACCATGAGTTAATGAAGCCAGAAAAAAAGTTCCAAAACTTTAGGAAAAATTATGCTAATTTTTTAATATTTATAAAGCATGAAGTAAAAGAATTTGAAGATAAAACAAAAAATAAGAGCTGTAATTCTCCTGCTATTTTTTTAAAAGCTGCCAGCTAGCCATATATTGAAATTATGTTTAAATGAGTAAATTATTTGCTTGCACAGAAAAAAATTTATTTGTCAAAAGCAATATCCTAACAAAGCCCGCCCATTCATCAAATACTGATTAGTGGATAGTCAGTAGCAGGAATCTAGATTGGAATAAAGTATTTGATGTTTTCAAATCTGAAAAAAAGACTTCACTTCATTTGAATTGACAGGAGCCTGAAGGTGAGCTCCACAATTAATGGAACAAATTAACACCCACTGAAACAAAGATAACTTCATTTAATATCAAAATGCTTATTATTCCTCCTTAAAAGAGACCTTCCTGTTATGAATGTATTTCCCTGAGGAAGTTTTTGATGCAGTGTCCTTAGCACTGGAGGCTGAGTGGAGCTGGAGCCGTCAGAAGAGACTTGTCAGCTCTTTAGTGCAGCCCAGCCACAGATCTCACCTGTCAAGAATTAATACCTGAAACAGCTGAGTCTCCTCTACCTGGGCTGTTCTGAGAGCTCTCCCTGACAGCTGGGGCTGCTCAGCCCACTGAGCATTCAGCCACATAATGCCAGCAGGTGCTGGGTGTTCATGCTGAAAGGCAGGGGTGCAGGGAAATGCAAGAAAATAAAGGACCAATGACAGAGTTGTTACTGGTAACTCCTCCATTTCCCTCTTTCTGAAGGGGCGCTACGTTGGGAAGAAGGCAAATTCAAATATATATCATATATTGGGAAGCAGGCCAATTCAAATATATATCATATATTGGGAAGAAGGCAAATTCAAATTGTGTTCAAGAAACAGCTGAAAGACCACCCTGCTTATGAAATGCATAATTATGAAAGACTGACCAAATGAATCCATTAAAGTCTTCCATACTATGAGGGTTGTTTTCAGCAAGCTTCTCCATTGTTTAACACCTGCCCCTGGCCAAGAGCAGTGTGGGAGCACTGCCTCCAGCTCACACAAATGTTCTCCTTGCCAAAATTCCCTGCAGCAGGCGTTTGCAGCAAACACTGCTGCCAAACTTTGACACCCAGGTTTTTGGAGAATGCAATGGCAGGGAACTTGCACGTCAGGGTTTTTGCTGTTCCTACTTCAGCCCTAAAAATGCCAAAATCATACAACCTTCTCATGTCTCATCAGCTGCCAACACCAGTGGCACTGGCTGCACTTTGGCTACAGCAGAGCAAAGAAATGATGGAGAAAGAGGAATTGCTAAACACATGAAAATCAGAAGAATACTCTCAGGAAACAGCAGTGTTGAAGGGTACAGAAACAGATTAGGAAATGGATCAAAAATTGTCCAAGACATGCAAAGGGAAGGTGAGAACCAAGCCCAGGCATATCTCCTTTCTGCAGCAGCGCATTGCCAGACTGAGGGTGTGACTATAATGAAATTATAAACATCCACCCCCCAAATCACTCTGGGGTAATGAAACTCCTTGGAAGATTGTGGTTCCTTTTCACGGTGATTTTATGCATTTTCTGCACAACAACATGCAGCAGCAGGGGGAGGAAATAAACCCTACAGGCTCAAGAAGCTTTTTGCCTCAGTGGGGTTCCTGAAGCTGATCCGGATAAAAGGTCAGCATTTCACAGAGGAAGTGATTACAACTGTGCTTAGAGGAGCAGGGATTAAGCAAAAGATCCAGGCTCTGTATCTCCCTCAATCACAGGGACAGGGAGAGCACATGAATAAGACTATTAAAGGAGCATTGTGAACAGTAGCAAGCAGTAATGACGGGGATTAGGATGATAAATCACCCTTTATATTGAGAAGCAGGCATAGACAAGGTACTGGAATTCATCCCTACCACATTTCATGGAACAAAAGTGCAGTTAATGAGATTCTTAACTTCATTAGAAAGTCCAAGAGGGAGATGTTTTAATGTGGATAATTGAGATACACCAAGTGTGATTAGAGATAGAGGAGGAAATAGAGACTTCATTGTTCAGAATTTGTGGAGAAAAGCCAGGATGCTCCTTCAGGCACCTGTATGGGAAACAGGTGAACCCATCATGGGTTTGAGACTGACAACCAAGCAGTGCCATCAAAACATTTCCAAATGTTGGTCTAGGCTTTGAAACTGAAGCAATGAGGAAAACAAATTCCCTGATCTTCTAGACAAAAATATAAGGTGGTTTTGTTTATTATAGTGGGGAGTTATTTGTTGCCACCAAACATTCAAACTGAAAATGAGACAGAAAAAAACCTGCATGCTTTGAAAACTAGAACTAGAAAATTTACAGATATACTGATGTGGAGGATGTTTAGAAAACCCAGATGTGTCCCACTATGTTTGTGCTTCTGTTAGGGGACACTCTGGTGACACCTGAGTGACCTTCTCCTGAAATCAATTACCAACCTCACTTTCACTTAATCAGAAGGGAATTGCAGCCTGAATTTCTTATGAGGCGTGACTGGCCACTGAAAAACCAGAAAACTTTATTCTCACTGAGCCAAGGCACTTGCTGAAAAAGACAATGCAGACAACACATATCCAAGTACCCGTCAAATTTGCCTCCTCTTCAGTTTAGCTTCATTTTACTTACTTGCCTGGACATATTTAGCATTTTGTGAGTAAAATTGTGTGGCAGAAATACAGATTACTATTATAAAAGTGGGAAGAATGGTAACTATTTGTGTTTCTTTGCCATATTGAAGACAACTTTTTGGCCACAATTAATTCAGAGAAATTAGACAAATGCCTTTCGTTAATATTTTGCTGTCTAAATTAAACCTGATGAGCAAGACAACATCTTTATGAGCAGTCATGGTGGTGCCTCAACACCTCTGCATGTGGAACATATTTTTTATATGAGCTTCTTGTATCATCAGGCATCTACTTCAGCCACCATTGCCAGGCAGTTGCATCGTAAGAGAGCACAGATTTATTTCTCTGTATATAAAACTGGTATATATTCCATTTTCAGAGAAATCTATGGCAAGCAAGAGTCTGACAAGTAATCTGTAAAACTGAAATGAGCTGGTTCATATTAGGGTTATCCTGGGGCTCCACACACAGCAGTGAGGGAGCATCAAGCTCATTATTCCTCTAACGAGCAGAGCTCAGTCCCTCCCTAGGCACAGGCCTGTAACCCAGACCTTTCTGCAGCAAATGAAACCCAGAAACCATTAAAAAAAAAAAAAATCAAATGTGCTTTCTGGTGCATTGCAAGGCTTCAAACTAGATTCTGCTGGAGCAGTGAACTGATGGAGCAACAAATCCATTTCTTGGGGAAAGCAAGGAAAAAGCGTCCAGGCTGCTGCTGTTCAGAGAGCAAAAATACTTAATGCATGTCTAATGATGTAGAAAAGATGGAAAAAGTGGGCACCTAATTACTGAAAGGAAAAGAAAGGAATGGCCCACCCAATTATTGGTTGAATTTAGTGTTTCAATCCTTTCGCAACAGCCCTGAAATTGTCAACGCAGGTAACGAGAAAGACAAAAACAATCAATTCCACAGCGGGTTCATGCAAAGAAAAATTCCATTTCTGGGTGGTTTTTCTGCCTTTCAGAATTTCTAAAGAGCTGCAACAATACAAATAGCTGCTCCTTTAAGGGAACAAATCAGAATTGATTTTGTGGTGCTTTACGTGAAGCAAAGAATCAAGATAAATAGAGTGTTCAGGTTCTGAGACCCTTACTGAGCTCTAAGGGATTCTCCAGCTGACAAATGTAAACCCACATGAGACCTGAAAGACTGTTCACCCCAAGGAAGGATGGCCAGAATCCAGCACAAATTCATGCATTTGCCTTTCACAGTGTAATAGAGCTGTGCTAGAAGTTGTAAATGTGCAAAATGTGTTCTGGATTCCTGCAGGCACTCAGACACCTCACCAAATCCTTACATCAGCCTGCTAGAAAAGTTTTTCCCTGATGGAAATTTCATCCCATACCTGCAGTGCAGCTTACATTTAGCTGCAGGATTGCCCACACACCCTCACAAAACACAATCTTGAAATACTGGTTGTGTTGTGAGGAAGCAAGTGACCATTTCTGCCACATGTGTGACTAACTTAGACTTTGTAATGTCTAGAAACCACCAGTGTGCTGTAGGATTGAGAACCTTCACTGCTCATCTGCGTCCCTCTATCTGGGTCAATAGACATTTTGAATAAGGGAAGATCCTGCCAAAATGTTATAACAGCAGGTTTAGTTAAAGCCTCAATCACTAGGCACAGACTGGATAAAATCGTTTGTCACCAAAACTTAAAATTACACTACTTATCTTTTTAATTACCTCCTTTCATCATTGCTGTACTCAATTTGCCCTTCACATTCACTGATGTGGAATGAGAACACCACCATACTACAGTAAGCAAAACATATATGAGGCCACTGGAGTGCTGGTTTCACTAAAGAGACCAAAATCTCTTTATCTTTGACCTGCAGAAACAGCATGACATTTTGATTCATGAATAAAATGCATATTTTAAAATGTATCACATAACATTAAAATAAAGCCTTCAGTTCCTGACACAAGACAAATCAATTCCTTAACACGAATTATCATGCATAACTTCAGGCAGTTATAAAGAAGCTGATTTCGAGCATTCAGTAATAAAAAATGACAATGCTTCTGATGCCATCAATAGTGACAGTCTGTATGTTTTGAAAGGAAATCAAATTATGACTATCACTATTATTTCTATTCCTTTTCTCTCTTTGTTTCCCCTCAGAAAATGACAATGGCCTTGAAGTCAAATTAAACATCTGTTTGCAAAATAAACCAGAGTGCTACTGACAGCTGCTGCCGAATGGCAAATGTCCTACAGCTGTCGGGCTCCTAAATTAACAATGATTTTCATTACAAACAGCAAGCAACAAGCAAATTACAGAGCTGATTTTTTTTTCTTCCATCCCACTATTTCAAATTTATGAAAATGCAGAATCTCCTAGAGACTCAGCCAGAAAGAAATTAGAGCTTACTGTTTTATTTCCCCACGTTAGCAGGTAGCAAAAAGTCAGAGAAAATCAGATTTCAGAACATCCCTCCTGACATGTCTTAAATACTTTTTTGCACTTCCCTCTAGGATATTTAAATAGAATTAATAATTACTTGAGGATTTACCTTGCTCTGAGGCAAATTCTGTCAATAAGGAAAAGTATTGAAGAAACATTTTCTTTGATTTTCCTACATCTATTTGGATTTGTAAATACACAGGTGCAGGGGAAGCCTGATCATAGTACACGCTACAATCACCCAGGAAAGTCAGACAGAAAAGGCTTGGGCAGTTCATTAAAGTCCATTCTGTCATCACTTTTTATAGGTTCCTCTTTTATCTTTAGGTTAGGGGTCAGAAGTTAGGAACATTAGAAAGCACTGCACCTCATTTTCCTCTTCACATGAGTTTTTGAAATGCACAATTTGAACACACCAGTGCCCTTAGAACAGTGTTGAGAACCTGGAAGGAGCAAAGAACTCTGAGTAGATAGTGGTTAAAAAAATAAAAATGGGAATTTTAAATGTCCTGTGTGGTTCTGTAAAATGCCAAATTAGGGTACAGGTGAATTCTGACTGGTTCTGTGTTTGTGTCCACTGTTAACCTTATTAATTCTTTTTTTTCTTGAAGTATTTCCCCACAAAGTCTGGAGAAAACTCAATGATGATCAAAGATGTAAGTGATATCACTGTCTTGTGATAAGGCATGTTGAACTTTTCCAATGCCTGAATCCACTGCACACCCATGCACAACCTTTTTCTTTCCTACAAAACAGCTTGTTTTACATTTGTGAAAAAAACCAAAAATTATACAGAACATTGAAAGTAACTGCACATGCCTTCAGTTTACCACAAAAATCCATAACACGGATTTTTTTTTTAAATATTAAATTATTGTAGACATTTTCAAGGTAGAGTTTTAAAATATTATCTTCCATAATAAAGCCATAACTACATTCCCTCTGCTGCTAGAGAAAGACCACCACCCTTTCCTTACCCTGTTTTTCTCACTCTTTTTCTGGTTTTGCTCTCCTCAAGGAACAAACCCATCCTTGAATAACAAAACCATTAAGCTGTTTTGCAACACTACATCTTTACAAACAAAACACCATATGAATGAACCTAACTAGATTTTATAGGATTGCTTTAATTATTGCACCATAAAATAGGTTATCTAAAAGACCACAAAACTGTAAGAAAATCCATTTTTAATGCTTTCCAAATTCACATGTGATGTAAAAGGAACAATATTAAACCTGCAGGAAAATGAAAGTGAAATGGCTTTTGGTTTTAAATGGAGATCCAGGGGGCTGCTACCATATATATTGAGATAAAATATGCTTTTTTTACACCTAATAGTAGAGGTGGTATGAATTAGAATCCATCTAAAAATGCAGTTTTCTTCTCTTTCTTCCTAACACAAACTCTCTGTACATGTTTCATCTATGAAATAAAATATAGGTTTCTAAGTCAGTTTCATTTAAAAGTTTAAACTTTTGTCCTATTTGTTTAAAAAAAAAATAAAATTGCTGGATGTAGACAATATTTAATTCATTTTTAAGGAACCAGGATAGCAATACAAGCTTTTCTATCCTGCAGGAGTTTGTAAAGAGTCACTGGCCACTAGCTGCTCTTGAAAAAACAGAAAAAAGTTGAAAAATTTGTTGAGTAATGCATAATAACCCAGTGTTGAAGTGGTGGACCCAAATCTGTTCGTTCCCATGGCCATTTAAAGTTGGGCACATTTCTGTTACATCTCCTAAAAGCCAACAATGGGGAAAAATGAAGGCACACCCAAAGGATCTCACAATTGAAAATGGCATATTTTCTATCTGTCAAAGGTTTGTTCTCTGGGCTGTTAGGATGCACAGAGATATCTTAGTTTGCTATCTTAATTGTGTAAAAAATACCTAAAATGTCTACATAAAACACTCTATTTAAGCTATGAAATAGGAGGATATACTGCTGCTATCTCCATCAAAAATGAAGTTCAGAAGATGCTGCCGTGTGGTAGTTAACTGGAAAATTAAGATTTTGATTTTTTTAAAAATAGTAGTACAGAAATTATAAAAATTTCTCTGCACGCAGAAGACTCACTGATTCCACTAGGAAAAAGGATAAAGTTATTTATAACATGAAAACTTTTATCTTCTGTTGTTCCATAAACAGAGCCCCTTTCTAGGCAAGGAGGGCAGGCTGGTCTCTCTTTTTCCTTGGCTGTTGTTATTTATTCAAAATGGCAAGCTGTCAGTAAATGCTTTACAGCTGTGCTCACTGTTAGCACACTAATAAACAGGTAAAACTGTTGACATGAAGTGTCTGCACAATCTGAGAGCCTGAATGGAAAAGACAGAATAACAAATTTAATACCTGATTCAAGCAAGCAGGGTTTCTAGTTTTGGTTTCTAGGTTTCAGTGTTGCTAGTTTTTATGTTTGGAAAATTTAGAGGCACAATTTTAAAGTGAATTTCTCATGGTTTGTCAGCTGCATGCCACTTGTGCTCATCTGCTTCAAAAAAGTAATCAAGGAAAATCCTGTGTGTTGGGGTAAGTAGGCCCTACCAAAAAAAAAAAAAAAAAAAAAAAAAAAAAAAAAAAAAAAAAAAAAAGGAAATGTTTAAATGTTTTAGTAATTAAAACATCAGAAACATCAGAAAGGAGCAAAGAATCTACGTAGAGAACTATGGGGATTTTTGAAGGAATTTTGAATGAGTTAAGAGATGGGACCTCTGAGTTGTTTTTGATGATGAAGTTTATTTTCTTTTCTTCTGCATAGGCAGGAAGGGTGAGTTCAGCTCACACCTTCACTGCATGGCTCAGAAGGCTGCAAGACCCTCAGTTACAAGACCTTTTAAGGAGTTATTGACCAATAAAACACTGCCAACAAGGGTATTTATGGTTTTGACCCAATCCTTCAATATTTCATCTTATGGACCCATACTACAGTGTGAGCTTTCTTAGCAATCATTTTATGACACACAAACCTACAGTGCTGCATTCTAAACTCCTTGTTTACCTTTGCAGCTACTTTAATTTCTATATCTTAAACTCTGAAACTCTAAATTTTCATTTACTTAGCTGAAGTAAAGGAAAAGTAAAGCTTATCTCTGCTTTAAGCTATAAATTCACATTCTTGCCTCTAGCACCTAAGTGTGGAAGCCTTTTTCAAGGTTTCAGATCAAATCCTGTGTTTAATTCTAAGCTTTGGCTTACAAGCCCAAAGCTCTGAGGGTTCCTTGCATTTTGGATTCCAAGAGAATTTCATCACCTTAGTCAAGTAAAGTGAATAAATTCAAACCATGGCCAACTTCTCTTCTCTGTGCCAGCTCATTGATACTGATGAGAGATTTAGGACAAGCATGAAAAGTTGCAAACAAATTTTTCAGCTGTAACTGCACATAATTCTTTGTTCTGTATTGTTTTTAAAATTCAGCTCTGTGATCATCTATCAGATGTTTTTACATGACTGGCAGCAGTTTCAGAAGCACTGCAGCTTCCACCCATGTAAAGCAGTCTGGCAACTCGAACTTCTTTCTGTTGGAGGCAAATTTATGCAATATTGGTTTTGTGGGAATCATAGTAACAACACTTTTAGTCAGAAGGATTAAAATTCTATTTCAGAATTATTCTGAGAACCTCAGTTTGGCCTTCCTCATAAGCACTCCTCTTAACACAGGGTTGAGGGTTTGATCACATATTAATTTACACACCACAAAGCTGTTCTTGTGAATTTTGGGCCTTGTTATCCTGGTGCCTCATGCTCTGTTTCTGGCCCAGGGATCTCACCCTGAGTTTTGAGTGCAGAGAAGAGATTTGGCTGCCCACCAAGACAGTTTCAGGATGTAGGTGCAGTTATGATCTCCTGAGGTTTTTATGACACTTCGTTCTTTTTTTAGTCTCTCCTACAGCACATTTCAGCACAGTGTTTACTCAGAGTGACAGGCCAAGTGACCTGAATGAACAGAATGCTTGAAGCTACAAGAAATCAAAAGGTCAATGTTCAAAAACTGGAGTTCCTTCACCCTCAGAGCTTTGAAGCTTGAGAGGAAGAGGATGGTCAGAACCCACAAGGAGGCTGGAAACTGAGTGTTGTATCCAAGGCCCAGACCCAGGGACTGGAATTGAATTTGTCCTTGTGGATTTGACAGCTTTGCTCCAGCAACACAACTATCTAAAAGATTTTGCTTGATATACACTGAATATGCTATACTTTTTATTTAGAAGCCTGCAATTCTTTAAAATTCCTCTGCTCTCTCATTACATGCAAACAAGAGGCAGTGTAATTAAAATCATGATGATAATTACATATTCAGGAAAACAAGAAGCGCCACACTTTTCCTCAAGAACTATAAAACATTCCCCTCAAGATGGCTCAGAACACGTTGCCAGAAACAAACAGCAGAGACACCACCACGAACCCAGTGCATTTCTGCAAGTGCTGATGGTAATAAACAGCATTTACAGATAGCAGATTTTAATTTGTTGGTTGTTTAGGCACAATATGCATGGCAGAAATAAATACCTTGTCTGCAGGAATTTTGCTGTATTTGCCATACAAGTCACATGAGTTGTCTGAGAACCGAATTAGTTCAAGAGCCAGTTGCAAACTGTGGTTTCTTCTCTGAATGGTAAATTGAATATAACTTATCTGAATGTGGCCATCATTTACTGCATTTAACTATTAATCTCAGCCTCAGCAGCAAATGCTAAAGGAGGAGAAGATAATTACCATCTCACAGGACTTGACTCTCCCTGAGATCTACACCAGCTGACAGATTTACTCAGTTTGGCTATTAACAAGATCCTCCCTACCGTGAAATTTTAATATGTGACAAGCTAAGAAAACTTGACCAAATTTTCCTCACTCCTAGCACAGAATTCTAAAGGACTTGCAGGAAACGCCCTATTCTGTATTTCCCACCAAAGGGTCAGACCTTTACCCACACTCAGCTGAGACACTGTCTTGAGGAATCCAACAAACCAGATGAATCTAGGGCTCAAAGTAACCTAAAAGACATGATTTTTCCATCACTGCTAAGAAGCTTTCAATAAACTTTTATTATCCTTTTATTGGTCAATGGGACGAATCACTATTTGAAATCCATACTTTAGACTTTCCTTGTTTAACAAGATAAATTTCTATTGCTTGGAGTTGTTTTGGTTTTTTTTACAGAATTAAGCACAGCCTCTGAATATCAGCTGTCAGATTAAAAAAAAATGCATGTGTACTGTTCTACTTTTTCTGAAAAGTAGAATATGCTGAACCGAGCATGAAAGTTTATATGAAGGTAAAAAAAGGTGTTTCTTAAAACAGTTTTCATTCACTTCAACAATATATTTAAACAGATTGACCAAGACAGGGTTCAAAACCCCAAAAATTTCTCTACTTCCCTGTGATGATACAAACACAACCAGGCTCTGCCACTGCTCTATTGTTTGTGTAATTTTTATCTGTATAATTGCACGTTGCAAAAAAACCCATACATTTTTCTCAAGAAAGTTGTAACAGTGGGTTTTCAAGAGATCCTAAAAAGATCCTAAAAACCAAATGCATTTTGAAGAGCTCAGAAACCTAGTTAAGTGAATTTTCAACCAGAAACTTTTATCAGAAGAAGAAGGAACAACCTGGCCCTCCCATCTTGACGTGTTGGTGTGCAATAAATCACAAGAAACAAGGGAAAGAAAACAGGGAGAGAAAGAGGTTTGCACTGTGAACATGGCAGCACGTGCACACCATGACAGCTTGGAAGGTGCAAATGGAAAAAGAGGAAAGAGGGCTTAAAACTTGAGGGTCTCCCAGTAAGACTCAAGCACAGGCCTAAATGTGTGGATAAATGGAGCCTCAGCTATCTATGCATCCAAAAAGCACATTTAGTGCTGGCAGTTTCAGTAGAGTCCAGAAGGATTCAAACCTTTAGGGTATTTCACTGTCATCTCTTGTTGGGAATGAAGAAAATGCATGAATTATTCTCAAGTAAACAATTACTGCACAACGTCATATGTTAATGCATTTTCTTCTTTTTTCTCCTCACAATTCTACGTCTTCACAGATAGAAAGATGTTTAGAAAGCAAAGTAGTGACAATAAGTCAAATTTAAATATATTTTTTACCCCTAAGCTTTGAATTTTGCAGTAATTTAGCATTACACACAGTCGTGGACACGTCAAATGATTTAGGATCCCTTACTGAACCCTACAGGCACAGGTTCCCATTTTTCTGTGTCATTTTGTGCTGGGAAGGTACCACACCAATCTGATCAAGTCTTTCTACCAAAGCTACCAGACTCCACAAACTGCAGAAAAAAATCAGCTGTTCCCAAACCTCATTACTAGTTCAGAAAATTCTTTCTGGAAGACCCTATATTAGTTGTACCACTACAAAAAAATTGCATTATTTGGCACTGAAACTGCAATAAGTTTTTATGGGTCAGTTACATTTAACTTGTGACTACGTTTAACTTTTCAATATATTGAAGTCAGCAGATCAAGGCTAGGGAAAAAAGTAAATCCTCATGATCCAGAACAGGCTCCAAAATGTTGCCATTCTGTTTTGGAAATCCTAAAACAAAGATATCATAGTCTGTAAGGATTGAAACAGATGTCTGTCATGGACGTATTTTATGAAAAATCTTTTTGCTAAGATTTTTTCTTTTGAGAAGCTGAGAGGCCTCAGAAATGAAATGTAAACAATGATTTTCTGCTGCTGTGGAATGCAACAGGTACATTTTTGATTGGTCTTATGTGGTTGTTTCTAATTAATGGCGAATCACAGTCCAGCTGTCTCAGACTCCCTGGTCAGTCGCAAGATTTTATTATCATTCTTTTTCTTTTCTTTGCTAACTTTCTGATGTAATCTTGTCTTCTATTTCTTTAGCATAGTTTCTATATATTTTTTTCTTTTAATATAATATATATCATAAAATAATAAATCAGCCTTCTGAAACATGGAGTAAAGATTCTCATCTCTTCCCTCATCCTGAGACCCCTGCGAACACCACCACAGATATGTATTGAACTATTAAAAAAATATTTTCACTCCCATCACATACAGAAGAAAGAAAAACACAGAGGGTTTGCTTCCCCTAAAGTTCAAGGTTTCAGAGTTTTTCCCTTATGAGTTCGGATTTAACTCTTCAATATTTGCTTTTAGATTTTTTCTTTTATCATCTAGGATAACCATGAAATAATTATTTCTAATGCTGATGTTCCAATAATGATGTATAAATAACTTCCAAAATTTCCATTCTATTCTATGGGAGAGGACCATAAAGAAGGTTTGTGAAGAAGGCTGATGACAAACTCTAACTCAGATGCCACCAAATCTTTACATGCAAAAGAGAAAATATGAATGTTTTTAATGCCAGGAGTGATTGTTATGCATGGGCCCATGGAGGGGCTGCACTGCAGCACAAACAAATGCCACATTTTGAGGTTCATCTCTGGCATCAGCAACTCTCAATAATGGTCATTCTTTCTTTAAACAGTCCTGGGCATGGAGCTGTTCCTTACTTCCTGAGGCCAACAAAGCATTCATTGGGAGGAAACTCTTATTTGTCATTTAATGTTTCCTGAAAGGTACTTTACAACTTTCCAGCAGCACATACACACCAAAGACACCCACAGCACACTGTAAATAGCTGGTCATAAACATCTTTCTCTCTCATTGCAATCCTATTTAGGACAGTAATGGAAAAAAATTAGATCTATCAACCTGTGTTGTTGAATAGCATTACTGGATTAAATTTTAACTCTTGTCTCTTTATAAAGCATCATCACTTTATTATTAATTTACTCAAATAGCAAGTGCCCTAAGCAATATTGGTTATACAGCTAAGAGGGGGTCAGTCCTGGGGGGAAGACCAAGGAGCTTTACTGATAAAAAGCTCAGCAAGACTCAAGGAATCTTCTGGATTGCCAAAGGAACACTCAAAAAACTCCATCTATAAACATTACCAAACTTATTTCCAGGTTTTGTTCCAGCCTAATGTGCACGTGTCTGTGCTGAGCTAAAGAAAAGACTGTAAGGGTATTCTTGAGCTGAAAAACTGGGGATTCTTTCAATTCACAAATCAATTGCAATTATAAAAAAACCATTTTCCTGAATTGGTCTGAACTATCTTCAGCACAACCTTTGAGATAACATTTCCTTAAAAGCCTAAAAGTCACCATCCCCAGCACTGAAAAGCCTCTTTGAAATACTTCTGCAGGGCACGTCTTAGCAATTTTTAAGGCTTCTCCCAGACATGGATTCAAAACAAGCAAAGGATTCCCAACTGCCCATGAATATTTGACCAAAGTCTTAAGAGACAGGACAGCATTTCTCTGGCACTCTTTAGTTCTCCAGACTAATGAGTGACCCTAAATCAAAGTAAACATACATAGAGACTTATCTTTATTTACTGCTTGAAAAGCATGATTCCACATGAGAGTGTGCAATAATAGTAAAATATCAGTAAATGATCACTAGGCCTGAAATGAAAGCATTCACCTCTAAATAAATCTGGTTTTTCTGATAAAGGTCCATTTAGACAATCATGACTTTGCAGAACATGTTTATTATCCATCCCAACAAAGAGCCTGTTTTTTACCCACCAGAGGAATGCAATTTTAAACTCAAGAACTTTTAGGGGATTTTTTTACGTGAAACTGAAGGCAAATAAGTTCAATTAAGGTTGCTGACTCAATGCTTATTGAAGGCTTGGACTTCCTTTTGAATATTGAGGCTTTAAATTGCTAACATTTCACTCTGCAAGTAGAACCAGACTTAGTAAAATGCATCCAAAAAGAAAAAAAGAATTAAAAACTCCATTATTTCCAATTAAGTATTCAATTTATTAACTGAATTTTACTTTAAAAAGGCTTAAAAATACTTACTTCAGGATGACACAGCCTGTCCCAGCGGGAGGAGCTGTCCAAAACACCTGGATGCGTGTCCTCCTCCTGGGTGTGCTCTCAGTCACAGCCACGGGACAATTGCTCATGAACTGGGTTTCCTCTTCATCTATGATCTAGGCACATGGAAGGAGAGGAACAGGAAAAAGGTAAGGACCTGCATGGCCAACACCTTCCACCTGTGTTTTGTCAGCTCGTGTTTTCTTTTGGGTGCAATATTTATAATTCTCTCTGCTCAGCTCTGCACTGAATAACTTCAGTGAATTTATGTAGAACGTGCATGAATTGAAGACCAAAAGCTCACAAAATAAAGACAGTAGAATAAGTCAGTTCTGGGTAAAGACAATTCGGGCCTTTCTGAGCATCACTGCAAACAACCGTTTTTTTTTTTTTTTTTTTTGGATCTTGATTACTGGAGGTTCCTGTAAATATTAATGAACTGAAAATAATAAAATATTCATCATTTCAGATGATTGAGATTCCATTATTTAGTCCAAACTGCAGCTATTTTTGCTTTTTTGACTGATTGATTGATGGTTAACAGAAAAGTTTAAATGGTACAAGTCAAAAGCCAGAGAAGCAGATTTGGAACTGCTGTTCCAAGGACTTTACTCCAAGGTGTCATGTCAAAATAGCTTTCTCACTGCATATGTGTTTCATGGATGGTACTTTAAGCCTTCTGTTCATCAGATCTCAAAGACATTTCATCAGAAACTGTTAAGTTCTATCTGGAAACAGGCAATGCTCTGATATTGCAAAATTTCTCTTCAAAATGCTCAGTGGTCCTGTTTCATTTGATGAAGCCACAATTCACAAAACACTGGGTCAGCCTTCAGGAAATGAATTACAAACCTTACCATTTTCAGAAAAATAAAAAGCTGTATTTATCAATTTATTGCAAGATTCAGCTCTGAAGGGGCTTTTCCAGAATCCTGGTTGTAACAACGCGCACACACACACAATCATACACTTTTACCAATTAAACCATAAAAAAGAATCAAATCTTCTGGCAGTAAACATAAGATTAAACAAGTGTTTTGACTAAAAAAAAAAAAACAAACAAACAACAACAACAAAAAAACTCCTTTGCATTCTAAAAAAGAAAAAAAGAGAGGCAATATCTTTAATTGGGCCAGATCTGCTTTAGTGAGTGGGCACCCTCCCTATCTCACCCAAGGATGTTGCCAACATTGCCAAACATTTTTAGCTAAGCCAACAAACATTTCTCTATTTCCCTGGCAGAATGAAGTGGTGCTGGCCCAGAGGAGTGCTGAGAAAATCTCTTTAGCTGGTCAATAGGGCAGTGGCTAATGAGTTTTAAATTTAGAGCCATTAACACGCCTCGAGTTTTTTAATGCTTCGTAGAATCTGTGTAAGCAAACACAATGTGTGCATTTGCTGGGTTTTAATTAACAGGAAACAGTGGGAAGTGTGAGATCCACTGGTGGCTTAAGCTGACTGCAGAGTTTCCACGTCTGCTGAATACAATTTTATGGGTGTAAGTTGAGCACCAAGAAATCCCTGACCGACAATTCCGTTTCAGCCACCAACTGTACTTATTCTGCCTTATTCCTGCATCAGTGAAATAAAGAAATAAAACTGCCTGCTCATCTCTCAGAAAGGTGAAATAAAGAAATAAAAATGCCTGCTCATCCCTCAGAAAGGTTGTCTCAATTATTCCACGACCATATCAATTGACCTTTTATCCCTATCTCACAGCAATCCATTAGCAATCAAAACCCAATTTTGGTGGCAGCTCTGAGGGAAGAATGAGTGATTTTCTACCATCTCATACACAATGAAACACTATTGCACATTGTACAAAAGCATGGTAATTCCCATTGAAAAGGCTCTTAGGAGGTCATCAGAATGTTCTTTAAAAGGACAGCTTTTCTAAAATACAGAAATATTACAAATTACTGTACAAATTACACTGGCTCCCTTGCCAGATGCAAAGTCTTGGATAAAAACTTTGAGGATGTATTAAATCTAGGTCAAGATTATGTAATTACACGTAAGTATGAATAGGATTGATCAGATACAAGCTATTCCACAATGACCAATGAAACTCGCTCCCAATTCAGCTGAGCTCTTACCTGGCACAGGTTCCACCAATGAATGTTTCTTGAGAAGCCCAACTGCAACAAATTGGTGCTCTCCAAGTATAAAACCACTATTTTCACTTAAGACCTAAAGATCATTCCTCCAGCAGTCATCATTCTAGACCTACCTGCTGTTATCATATTTCTAGAGTCCCATACCTTCTGGGTGGTTTTCTCATGATCATCTCCTCACAGCAGTGTTGTTCCTGCTTCTTCATCAGGACTCCACCCAGGCTCTCCCTGACCAGCCAACCCACCCCCTTTTATCCCAGTTATCTTCATTAGCCACAGTTGCCACCCAATTAAGGACATCACAGCTGCAGCCCATCAAGAACAACTAGGATTGGGGCAAGGCCACTTATACAATACATAGATTTTACCGAGACTCATGGGCCACTTATACAATACATAGATTTTACTATGGCTCAAAGGCCACCTATACAATACATACTAAGATTCAACGGCCACCTATACCTACCCACGTGCATTTGCATGTTAAATAAATTCTTATTCCAGTTGAATCCATCCTGCTTTTTCCCCAGCAGTGAATGGAATCACAAGGAACCCCAAAACCAAATCCAGCAACCAAAGGAAGGAGTTGTGAGTAGTTATTAAAAGACAAATTTACGAGTTGCCTGCAAAAGCAGAAGCTGAAATATGTGCTTGGATTTTAGATAGCTATTACACCAAAGCACATCCTAGTTCTAGTTGCAGCAAATGAACACAGAAATGGTTTTTGCACTTCTACTGCAGATCTAATTCCTTCAAATTAGCAAGTAAAGAGTTTTCTCAAGTATTTCTATAATAAACTAATTAGAAAGTTCTGTTTGCCTTTTAGAACACAATCCTGGAAGAACAGGAAGTGGCTGAGCCCCAAGGCTACATCATGATTTCCTGCATCACTAACCATCAAAGCAGAAGGCTTATGCAATGAGTGTCTACTGGAAAACACTGAGCTGAAAATCATAAGGTCTTCCAAAAAGCATTCCTTTGAAGAAAAACTGGACAGAAGCTTTCTCTGATGTTGACAGAATGAAGTACAGAACTCCTAAATTAGTTGGAAAGGCTCAAATGCAAGCTGATTTGAGATGATTAAAGAAAGTCATTTTACCATATATAATAAACACAAGAATTTTTCAAATTCTAGGATTTCATATAAACTATCTCAAATCTATTTATTAAAAAGATGGGGGAGGGTTCTTTCTGTATCCATGGAGGTTCAATTATTTATAAAATGTTTCTCAGGAGTGATAAGAAGGGAATCCTGATTTATACTCCAGGATTACAAATGACATGATATTTTAGGGCAGTGGATGATATTATTACACTCCCATGCAGGAGAAAAGCAATAGTGTCCTGGCCAACTTTGGGGGAAAAAAGAGACATGTAATACAATCCTGATTTTTTTTTCTGGAACCAAGTCAGACCACATAGGCGTGAAGGAAAGATTTGGAAGGGAAAAGGCACGCAGATTAAAATGTAGCATTTGCAAAATTATAGCTTCTAAACCCCAGGTTATCTGTAATGGGAAGCCTTACATTTTCAAGAATGGGCCAGCAAATTACCCACATGTTGGACAAAAATCCTAAACCCAAAAAATAGACACTTGGCCAAAGAATCTGAAGCCTCAGAGGGAGGGATCACTATGTGATTTATCCTTTTGAATCCACAAATGCGGTAACATTAGATTTTAATATTCTAGTTGGGTTTTGGTGTGGTGGTTTTTTGTTTGTTTGGGGTTGGTTTTTGTTTGGGGTTTTTTGTGTGTTCTGGTGGATTTTTTTGTAGTTTTTTTTCCTCCATGATGACTGTGGACCAATTTGGACCAATTGGACCAATTTACTCCTTCAGGAAAACTAGCATAAATCCCAAACAAATTTTGGAGTTAACTGGGATTCAAATGAGTGTCACAACAGGGAGAATTTGGCTAAACTTGGGTAAATCTACAAACATAAAAGTAAGGGTATTACAAGGGAAAATTTACCAGCTCCAGGCATCCTTTGCTTATTCCAAAAACTGATGGAGTTGAGGACAACTTTTGGGTGTTCCTGAAAAGCAGGAGTGGATAACTGCTCAGTTGTTAACAGAAAAAGGAATGGTTGGTTTTCTCAGAATTGGAACATTTCCTGCTGACTGACAAAGCTTGCTGTTTCTGGTTTCTTTAAACTGTTAATCAAATAAACCAGGCAGTCATACTCCTTATCCTGAAATTTATATCAGTATTGGGGAAAAAAAAAAAAGTTAAAAAATTTCAAAACACCATACATCACAAAGAAAGGGATTAGTGCTGAGCACAAAAGGAGATGAAGTTACATAAACCCTCTACTGGCTTGTGTCCACTTCCTTAGCTGGAACTACTGGCTAGGACCTTCAGCACCATTCCTTGTTCTGTGGACACATCATCACTTTCCACTCTCTGAAACAGCTGCACTCTACTGGAACAATAGAATTACAGGAAAGGAAAAAAAAATAAAAAAGGACACGGCTAGAAGTTCACAAGATAAGCATCTTTGTGGGCAGATTTCTTCCTTGGAAGAGCTAACATGAATGTTGCAAAACTGTCTTCTCCTTGAGGAAACTTTCCAATTATAAAAAAGAACATTGGGTCTATGTAACAGCAATAATATTTGGCCTTTAGGGATTAATCTAGAACAGAGCTTATTAGACAGAACGTAAAATTAACGATGTACAAAGTCAGTTTAAAAACCCTGCCTCAAAGATATGCTTCACATAACCACATTCTCTAACTAGAGGACACAGCATTTGTCTCAGAGTCTGTGCTCAGAAGCAGAAGAATCAGAACTGGGATGTTTTATGCACTGTCAGTACCCAGTCTTTGTGCAGATCATGGTTCAAGGTTGTAAACAACCCCTGAGCCCTGCTGGGCTCTCTGGCCATCCTTAGCAATGCATCACAAGGCTGAGGCTGGCTTTAATATCCTTATATTAAATTATGTAATATATATTCATATGCATGTATATAAATAAAAATATATTATAAAATATATTAATAAAAATGTAATGTAATCTAATATATATTATTATATATACAATTAAAAATAATTATAATATATATAATTTAAAAAATATATATTTTTAAAAAGTAATATAAGGTAATGTAAGGTAATATAGTGTAATATAGTGTAATATAGTGTAATGTAATACAATATTATACAATATTATACCATAATATACCATAATATACTATAATCTACCAAAATATACTATACTATAATATAAAATATACTATACTATACTATACTATTATATACTAAACTATTATATACTATTATATACTAAACTATTATATACTATACTATACTATTATATACTAAACTATTATATACTATAATACACTATACTATAATATAAAATATACTATACTATTATATACTACTATATTATAATATAATATATACTATTATATACTATTATATACTATTATATACTAAACTATTATATACTATACTATACTAATTATGTCATGTTATGTTATGTTATATTTTATATTATATTATATTATATTATATTATATTACATTACATTATATTACATTATATTACATTATATTACATTATTAAAAATATATCATATTAATGATTAGGGCTAGGATTTGATAAGGGTTAGGATTTGGCTCTGATAAGGGCTAGGGTTACTCTGAAGCACTGAGAAAAGTGCAGATTTATTGAAGAAAGGCAGTGCTAAAATACACCTGTCGATTGTCGCTGCGTTCTGATAACTTCTAGCCCAAACTCTATGTAGATCTCACACAAAGTTGCAATCAGAAATCAAATTGAGTTCTGTAATCATTACCTGAGGAAAAATATTTTTGCTATCAAGAATCTGCTGTGTTTTGCTCTGCAGTCCAAACAAACCTGAGGTCTTTTATTCCTGCAGGGCTGCTGCAGGGTCTGTTTCAAGGTGTAACTCAAACAAACGAGAAATAAAGCAGTTCAGGGTGACAGGAGCCTGAAGTGCAGTGAAGATGCAGCACTACTCACCACCAAACAGCTTCTCCTGCCCCAGCCTGGCCATGGGAAGCTTAACAAAAACATCTATTTCTTCTTTCCTTAATATGCATGAAGAGAGTAAAGAGATTATGTGTATTGCCAGAAACATGGTGACAGTAGCTTGACAGGATTTAGTAAATGTAAAATGTCATACTGCATATTTTTATTGCTTCAGAACCACTCTTAGTTAACTTAGAGCTCTAACATGCTGAATTATAAAGCTTGCACTGAAAGACTTATGCTTGTAAAGTTAAAATGGCCAATTAAGATGATGCTGTCAGTAAAACTCAAGAGGTGAATGAGCCCAGACTGTTGTGAGTTGAGGCAGTTTCATCTAACCAGTCACTAAGAGGGGGCTGAAGGTCCAGAGTTTCATCTTTGTTTCCCATGAAGTTTCCTCCTTGATTACAACACTAACATTGCTGTGAGAGCAGTTTAGTAAATTGACTTTATCACACTGCATGACTGGGGAGAGGGGTTGGTAGATAACCCAGTTTTGCCCAGATAACATTATTTTTATAATCTCTAACAGAGAAACTCTACCAGGCACAGAAAGCTGTCATTGTTCTCATAGCCACAAATCACATTGGGCTCTTTCAGTAATTTTCTTTAAGTAGTTGCTTCGACTAAGGAAAATTCTTTCATTTCACATTTAAAAAGCAATTTGCAAACACTGACTTCCAGCAGGGGAAGGACAAAAACTTTTACAAATTCTACCACCTTTTGAAATCCCTTCAAATGTCCCAGCTTCTTAGCACATCCAGTGCTCTCCAGCAACGCTGGCCAGAAACTGGGAATTATTTTGAACACTGGACTTGCTTTCCACACCTTGGCACACAAAGGCCCAAAGTGGCTCTTGCCAAAGAGAGTTCCCTGGCACGAGCATCAGAGCATACAAATTACTCCCAGCACCAGGAAACTGTGCAAAGGAACTCTGTGCGACGTTTTGTACAAAAGCAACGAGTCGCTCTGTGCCCTGCATGGCAAATGGCTTAACTTCATTCCCACTGCCTGCTGCCCTCTCCACACAGCACATTTAGAGTATTTGAAATTATGTGTAAGGATTCTGGGAAAGAGTGAAAATTTTAGTTCAAAGAAACTGGACTTTTGGCCCACTTTGGTGTACAATTTAATCAAGTTAGACCTAAACCTAGAGTAAATTTACTGAGGTCAGACTCTGTGCTGACCAAGTCAAACACATTCATTTGTGGGCTACAGGTTTTTTTCATTATATTCAGGCAATAGCTAAAGAAATTGACTTGCTTTTCTATGAAATGAGAGGGAGTTTTATGGTCTAAGCATAGTTTAAATTAGGAAGCATGAAACAGCAGATGAAAAAAGAGTAAATTTTATGATTGCAAAACGAAAATGAAGACATTTTACTACCAAAACTCTGCTCCAAGATTTAGGAAGCAGAGCTGTTCCACTGCAGCCTTAAAACAGATTCACAACCACTGAGGATGATGGGGAACACCGAGGAAGGCTGTGCAGTGGTGACCCTTAGCAGGGGAACAGGGTCAGCATCAGTCAGAGCAGTCCTCTAACCAGCCCAAAACAGCAGCTATGGAGAATTAAATCCAATACTGAAAAATTAAAAAAAAAAATTAAAAATGGAGCACAGCCACTTAGAGCTCTCACAGATTTCTTATTTTTGTCTTCCAAGTAATGGAGAGATCAGAGTGCCAACAGTGCTTCCAAGATGACAAAACTAACACCCCATTTCAGATGGGAGTATAACCACAATAAACCTCAACAAAGATCCATGCAGGCTTCTCTGTGTGGAATACTTCCACAGAGACATTATTTATGTTCAGTGTTCTGTTGTCAAACTATTTCAGTGTGAACATTATTTATTTGGCAAAAAAATAGCCACCACTCCAATCTGGTAAAAAATAGCTTTTGATAGATTATGTCTCCAGTGCTTTAGCCTGGGAGAAACATTGCTTGCTGAAGGGAATACAGTATTGATATCAACAATTTCTAGATAAAAATCACTTGAAAGAAGTAAAAGTTTAAGGATTTTGTATATTTCTTATTCATTCTTTACAGTTAGGACATTTCACTCAAGTCCATAATGCACACATTTTTCTAGCAAGTGAGAAAACTGCTGTTAATTCCCAAATGTATTTCCCACCACCATATCCAGATACATGTAATGCAATCAGCTACCTCACATTAAAGAGAGCCTTCTAATCTGATTTTCTAGACAGATAAAAAAGCTTTGGGAAGTTGTTTAAAGAACAAAATGCTTTTGCAGCCTCATGAAAGAAAGTGATATAAAGAAAGGCAATGTGCACACAAGCCTGGACTGGAAGTGAGACGTGATTGGGATTACTGAGCAACCCATTCCAGAGCAGCCTGAGCTCCTTTTTTCAAACCAATATATCAAATGCCCTGTGATAACTTACTTAGGATGCCTAACAGCTTGTCACACCTCCAGTTGTTCTCAGGCTCCATAAACAGGAGTTCTTTGGGAAGAGAATAAACCTGAGGTTCCAGACTGTCAGCCTCTTCTGCCATGTGCCAATTGCTCAAATTAAATGGAAAAGCAGCTTAGAGAGTCAACTAGAATTTAAGCCAGGGAAATCCATGGAAGACATAAAGTTGGAGTGGCCCCCTGTGTACCAAGCCTTTGTCCTGCTTTCGTGGAAAGAACAGCCAAATTCTATCAAAGATCTCCCAGCACGGCGCATTGGTGCTCACAGAACCCAGGAAGCAGAACAGAAACAAATCTGGCAGAGCTGCTGCAGTTTGAGGACCACATCTTCTACACCAGAGCACTTTTTCAGTGTCTCCAGGGATTGGGCAAGATACATTTAAAAGGGAATTTAAATAGTGAAAAAAACCCCAAAAATAAGACTCTTTGTTTGTGAACAATTTGTGTATATTTTCATTTGGCTGCATAGTGGGATCACAAGACAAAACTTATTTAGTTATTTCTCTTATTTATCCTGCAAAAAGCTGAGACATTCTATTCGGAAAATGTGTTTGAAACATGCTTTATGCATTGCTGGAGTTTGGTTTAAGTGCATGTGCCCTGGTTCAAGACAACACAGAAGGCCAGGGATTTGTGAACAAACACCTTCCATCTCACAAGCAGAATCTGCAATGCTGGTCCTAGAGCACACCCAAAAATATTAAGAATTCCTTCTAGCATTGGCTTGCTAGTCCAGGACTGCAACTGCATCAGTTCTAGGAGTGCTAACACAGAACTTTTTAAAATCTTCAATCAAAAAACAAATCACAGAACTCCTTTTTGAACTTATTTCTGATCACCCTAGTTTGAAAAGGGACAAAACAGGGCTCTGAGCTTCCTCCCCAGACCTGGCCTTGTGTGTTGCCTTGAACCAGGGCATATGCATTTAAACCAAACTCTAGCAATGCATAAAGCACATTTCAAACACATTTTCCAAATCCACGTGGTGAAGAATTCATTCAGATCCTTTCAATCTCAGCACAAACCAAAGATTTATAAATATGGACCTAAATCAACTTCCAGGTCTTATGCTAAGCATACAATTTAGGGCCATTAAAAAGTTTGATGCAGAGTGCTCAGTATCTGGCTCAACTGCATCCAGGATAAAGAAGAATTAAGTTTATGGACATGTGTGTGGAAAGCTGAAGGACTCCCTAATTGCTGTGAGCAAAACTCAGCATTTTATTTTTACTAAATGCAAATTGAAACCTTGTCAGCCCATTCTTAATTCATCAAAACAATGTGCAACTTTTCATACCAGTACCCCAGGATTTTTACTCAATTTCTGCAGCAGCTCTTGTTATCTGCCTGAGCCCACGTGTCTTTGCCTCCATCAATGCACAGAATTTTTTGCACAAAAATGCCATTTATGAATGCTTGAAGGAAGGTGCCTCCACTGTGACTAATAAATATTTCATACTTACTAATTATATTCATACTAATATTTCATAATTACTAATGTAAGGACCTCCAGTCACCATTCAAGGCCAGTCAATAACATATTTTAAATTCAGTGGTCCAGAACTTCTGTTCACCCTGAAAATAAGCTTCAAGCACTCAAACAATTAAGAAATTTAAGTAAGAGAAAAAAAAAATACGCTCTCATGTTTATAATGCAACAATACTTGAGAGGAGGCATGATCCAACCCTAAATCCACCATTCTTATTATCAGTTCTGGAAAGCCTGGCTAAGGACAGCCAAGTAAACGTGACCTTCCTATCAGAACAAAGCACAGGGGCTGGTGAGAGTCATTAGTGACTAATTACTGCAGCACAGCAGCTTCAGAAAGTTGGTGTTAAATGATACTGATGAGGTGTCTCTGCCATTTGAAATTAATTACACTCTTATCTTTTGATAAGATTATCTTTCTTGTATTGTTGGATGTTACCAACATCTCTAGCCCCGTAATGAGTGATGTGGGTGCCAGAGAAATATTTGCTGTGGACTCACACAGAAGAAGACATGGACCTTATCATCTGCTCACACTGGCATTTCTTATTTACATTTCTGTGGCAAGGAAACCCAGGCTTGTTGTCAATTCAATTTAAGACTCAGGAACTGCCATTTTTATTTCAGGAACAAAATTCCCAGATAAGAACGCAGTTGCAACACCAAAGAAAAGGGAATATTAAATTTGAGGAGGCACATAAAAGATCTGATAAGGAAGAAATGTTATACTGGCTGGTCAAACATATAAAGCTTGAGCACTGGAGGCACCTTTCTGTGTGTCAGGTGCTCCCTTCCCTGCAGAGGGATGATAAGGGGCTGCTTTCCTCCCCAACCATTCTCTCTGTACCATTTGTCAGAGCATTAATTGCCAGCCAAAGGAGCCTTTTCTAATTATGACTTGGAGTAAAAAGTGCAACATGGGCTAGAGGGGGCTTCTTTACTAATATAATCAATAATAACATTATTGTAGAGATGGCACTTCTCTGCAATACAGTGAGACAACAGGCAGCAAAGTACAAAGGAATTGCCTCTTCTGCTCTGAGGAACACCAGAACTGATGAAGGTCGTTTGAAATACACAGTAAAATGTGAGTCTGCACATTTTACTGGATCAGCATTTCTCAGTCTCTTAGCTTGTTCAGGCTTTTCATCTAACCTTCATTTTAGGAAATATGACACTACTCAGCACTGTGACTGTGGTGCCAAGAACAGCCACCTCACTTGGAGCTCCTGGCTTAAGAAGGGATTTAAGGATTACAGAAAATACATATTTTTAATAGCATTATTGTCCTGCTCAGTGCTGGAGCTTTAAAGCATCAGCAGCTCTGGCACACGTGCCGTTCATGCTCCTCCTGAGTGTCTCAGTGCCAAAATACACAAAATATACATCCCAACTCAGCTCGAGCCCACGCCACACAAATTCTCGCAGCCTTTGGATGACTGCATACAGAACATAATCTACTTCTGAGAGACTTAATCCACTGCTAAAACCACATTTACAGCAGAAACTCCAGTGATCTGGAACCACAGGCTTCGTGCAGATAAACTTAGGAACGCATTTGCCTCCTTAAAAAAGCTCTCAAATCTTTGGCTGAACAATTTGGGTCAGGGATGCTGCTGGTGCAGGGGAGCTGCAGCAAAGCAGGAGAGGTTTCTGGCAGCCCTGACAGGAGCTGTGAGCACTGGAAAAGCCACCACACTTTTTGTGTGCATGTGAATGTGTGCCTGAACACCAGAGTCGAGAGATAATAATCCAGGCTCTGGCTCCTCGTACTTTTGATATGCTGATCAATTTAATGCACAGCTTCTCCAATTCCTGCCTTCCTTAGAGGGCATCACAGATTATATGCTCTACTCACCATCAAGCCTGACACTTTATAAAGTCAAATTTCATGTTACCTTGAGCACCCTTCCAGCAAATTAAACGTGCAGGCTAAGAGTTTGCAAGAAATCAAGAAGTTCAGCTTTCTCCCTTCCAGAATGAGAGGATTCTGATTCAGAAAGACACACTGCATTCAGACAACGTAGTTTGGCAAAAAAGAGACTCCTGTGGCCAGAACAGATCTTTTTCAAGAGTTTGGTAAGCTCTCCTCAAATGCTGTCTGAAGTCCAAGCCAGTTAAGTGCTGAGAATAAAATAAAAGCTCACATTAAAACATGTTTTAGGCACTTTTTGGAGCAGTGTCTTGCACTAAAAGCTCATTATGGGAACTTAACAATGACATGAGCAATAGAAAAGTAACTAAAAGCTTCAGTGGTTGCATGAGCCTGTGTGTCAGAAGTTTTGCTTGATTTTGGGGCTTTCTCTGTGTATTTCCAAAGAGGTTTTCTATTGTCTTGAATACAGCAATGTGTTTCCCCATGATATATTATTTCCCCCGTTTCTGGAGGAAATAATCATGCAAAAAGGGATTCTGTAAAAAAAAGTAGAATAACAAAGGACTTTGGTAAAGGTTTCTAATAAAATTCTTAAACTCTTTGCAAATTGAACAATTCTAGAAATAGAGCTGTAAAATGAAATGGCAGCATCTCAAATTCTGCTTCTACACAGACCAACACTGTAATAACTGAGCTAATCTCAAGGCCATACACTGAATAAAGTGTTCACTTACTGGTATTTCTGTATTACACATGGCAAGACCTTGGCATAAAACAATTTTTTTAAACCAAATAATAAAAGGCAGTGATTTTGTTAAATCTGCTTCTGACATTTTTTACATGTTCTAAATGAATTTCCAAGACAGGCTGCATAAGGGACAGCTGATTACTGAAGCTTCAGAGGAACCTTATATAAAAGCATTAGACTGAGTTTTCAGCTCCTGCTGCTTTGGCACATTTTGTTTTGAAATAACAGTTTTCTTTATATGTTTCAATTTTATGGCTGTGGATATACTTCCCAATTAAAAAATTGTATCCTCATTTTACCAGACATATGGCAACTACAAAAAAAAAAAACCAGAAAAAACCACAAATGTATATCAATCTCATTTCTGATGATTATGCTTTTCCAGATTATAAAGTTGTTCTATTTGAAATTCCATTAGGATGAATAGAAATTCTATATATGTAATTATAGACCAAGAGGGTGGTAAATAAATTTTCTTTTGGGGGTCCCTTGCAACTCAGCATGTTCTATGATTCTATTAAAAAAAAAATCCACAGTGAGAACAATCAATCCACAAGAGTGTGATAGAATCTCCATCTCTGGAAGTTTTCAAGAAGTGGCTGGACAAGGGTCAAAATAACTAAAATAACTTAATCCAGACTCTTTTTCACATGAATGGTCAGATCAGATGCTATTTCAAGGTCCCTTCCAACCCACACTGCTCCATGATTTTATGAAGTAGGCATTGAATGAATTTCTGCTCTCATTTTTTACATGCATTACAAATTGCTTCTTTGCAGTTCCTTCCCTTTTTTCCTGCACGTGATCTGCTAGAGGTAGTTTTTCCAACCTGGAACAAAGCTTCTTTCGGCCAGATGAGTTCATTTTCTCTCCGTGCTTCTCTCCAAAACAATTACACAGTGCAGCACCAAATCTGAGCCCAGACAAAACCACCTTCTCAAAGAGATGCAGTGCTGGTGTGTAGGAACAGAAACAGCTGTCCCTTCCTTCTTGACTCCCATGTGAGGATCTGAAGGGTGAAACTGTGAAAGTTTTTATCTGAGAATTGCGCCATGAGGGGCAGGAACAATCTAGCCCATCTATCGAAGCATCTGCAGCACATGAGCATGGAAGAGTGAGAAATAATTCACATTTTCATGGCATTCATGGCAACATTTCATGAATGTTGCCCTGCAGGTCAGCTCTCACTCATGAGGAGTCTCAAGCCACCTCTCACTCCTAAAGCTGAATTTTGGTGAAATGTGTCTCAGGTGTGAGGGATGATCAATCACACCAGTGTTTGTTCAGAGGCATTTGATAGTTTCAATATCATTCTGAATTACTCTCAATAAATTTCAATGAAAAGCTGCATAAAGCTCAAAGTCAGCACCCTGGATCTGTTCTTTTCCTGTGCTTTTCCATCTTTTGGAGACTAATCATACACATTTTGCACAGGTACTTGAGAAAATAATTCTACAAGGAATGCAACTGTAAAACAACTTGAGCAAAAAGAATAAAAGCAAAAACTGGTTCAGAAAGGAAAAAACAGCTCCTGTGATGGTCAGACACTCAACCACATCTAAAAGAAAAATTAATTTGCAGGAGATACCAACCCTTGATAAATGACAGCTACTCTCTGGAGTATGAACTAATTAGAGAAGTATTAAAATTAAAGGCGAGGAATCAGATTTAATAGATGAGATTCTTATTATTTCTCATTTTCACTTAAAAAAAATAAAAGCAAAGTAACACTTCCATGTTCTACAGAGCACAGTAGGCATTACACCATCCAGTTTAGTGATCCAAAATTCATGTAAATGTTGCTGTTTCTGATTCTGTGCCAAGCAACAGGAAGAACTAAAACATAGCATGAATCCAAACACATTTATTTGTTTAAGTGACTAAGCCTGCTCAGAGTGCTAAGAGAGTATTTGGAGGGGTTTCATCACTTTAATCCTGTAGCAGGAAAGATTTGCTTATCTTTCTGATACATACCAGGACAACAGCTATTATTACTGGAATTGTTTCTATGGTTCCTACCAAATATATAAAATTAGACTGTGCTCCCCTATTTTAAAATCTCTGCATTATATTTCACATTCATGATTGGAAGGTTCCACATTTAACAAACACTTGTTATTTAAAGCATGGACAATATTTATATGCAAGGAGATGGATGATTATTGAAACATTCCTGACTTGGGAGGTGGATCCCTGAAGTTTGGTCATGGCTCAAGTCTGATGTGTAATCTTGAGCAAGTTCCTTCAATGCTTAATCTTCTGCAAAGTGCATATCATAAATTTACATTCCAGGAAAATAAATATTTATGGAAGTTAGTTCATGTAAAAAGCTTTGGAGTCTTAATCAGAAAGACAATATAAAATCATATTTGAGAGCTGTATTATATCCATAAATGTGCAAATGTGGAGCACTGACAAGGGAGAATCACTAGGACAAGACTAAGTAAATTTAACTGGGAAAACATTCAGCTAGGATTTCTCAAAGTTCAAGAGAATTTTTCAAGTACCTTAATGAGCTCAGCATTTTATCCTCCCTTTATATGTTCATCATGTTTTTAATCCTGCAGCACCCCTTTCCAAATTTATGTAAATTTAGCTTATTAGGCTCAGGCACATCCCAAGTTTTTAGAGGATGTGATGTGTAAAGATGTAAAAACATGACCAGAAATGGTGAAATTCCAGGACCAGCTTTTCCACAGCTTTTATCAGGTTTGCTCCTCCCAAGAGGAAATCCCAAACCTCTCTCACAGCCAGCAGAGAGAGGGAAAATGGGTTCAGAAGCCCAAGAACACCCTGCCATGTACACAGTGTTCTTCCTGCCAGTGGAGCAACATCTGCACCACACACAGAGCTGCCTGTGCAGAACGTGGCTTTAATTCATCTTGCAAGTAATGCAATCAGTGGAACATCAGATGAACTAAAAGGAGAAAAAAAAAAAAAAAAAAAGGCAAATAGGGAGTTTTGAGAAGCTACCATCTGGGTCTTTGCCATCTTTTGGGGAAATCTTACACAATCTCTAAGAAATTATTGTTTGGACACGAGGGATTGAAGCTAAGGCCATTATATAAGGCCAGTGTCTATAAATATATCAAACCCAATTCTAATTCACACAAGCACTTTGGACAATCTTTGTGGACAACAAAATTGGGTTACTGAAAGATTCTAAAGGAAGCCAAGAAACTTGGCACAGTCCAAAAACCCCACTGCAGCTAATACAGAAAACATTTATGATTACCTTAATCTGGGATTTATCACAACATGTGGGCAGATTTGCCTAACAGGAGGGATTAGTGAGGGGGGGTGATTTACTGACTGGGGGTTTCTCATTGACTCCTCCATGTGGGATTCCCACAGCACCGTGCAAAGAGAGGCCAGAGCAAAAGGACAGCAACAAGAGGCAAACTGCTGCCTAAGCAACCATTTAAAATACCTCCCTGAAGCTTCCAGAAGGCATTCCTCATGTAATGCTATAAAATAGGGAGCTCATTTTCCTAGGAAAGCACCTATTGCTCAAGAGAGATTGTGGTGAAAAGTATTTTTCCATTTTCACAATTTGTTTGCTACTTTATGGCCCCCCTCTCCTCTACTCTGTCTTCTTCCTATTTAAAAGCAGTCTGTTAGCTAAAATAAGTTTGTCACAAACAGGCTAAAAAGAGCAATGACAGGTATAATTAAATCTCTCATACAAGCAGAGTCAACTTTACTCATCCAGCTGAAATTAGGAGGAAAAATAAAAAAAATATTAAAAAAGAAAAAAAAAAAAAGAAGAAGAGAATAAATGGGTTGTAGGAGAACAAAACTCTGATGTGTGCCTGACAAATAATGAATAAACACTGGCAATGCCCTAAGGAACCTCTATTACACTACTGACTGTGTCAAGATATATAATCATTAAAGTTATAGAACACTGAGTACCAAAGCTACCTCTTACACACTCAGTCTTTTAAACGTTTCTTTGGGAAAGAAAAGCAGGTTCAAATGAACTGTGCCCACCCACAAGGAGGAAAAAAAAAGAGGCAAGAGCAGCCACAGCGCCTCAATTCACTCAATAGATGAGAATAATTGGGGCCCAGTTCAATCTGTGAAGTAAACAGAAGAAGGATGAAGGCATTTCAATTTACACCTACAGCCTACAAATTAGTGAGCAGTCTGGTAGGATGAGCTGGGTAGGGATTGCATAATAACCTACCCCCAGCAACAATGCAGGGAGCAGGGAACAAAATGGTAGCTCTACACCAGCAGGGAATTTCCCTTTCTAATTACTGACTACTCTGAAAAGCATTCTCAAGAGCCAAACATCAGCTTTTGTGCAACTGGATCGGGAATTTCTTCGTTTTTCTTGATGTATTCTTGTCCTAAAATTAATTTCAATGCTGTTTTAAGAATCAAAAGTAACTGTGCATAAAAAATACAAAGCGTCTTCTGGCAAATATTTGTTTGGTAAAATAATTATTTTTGTGCCAGAAGTTCAACAGATTCCCAATAATTATGGCTTGTGTAAATATCTTGCCTGTGTCAGTATTCATTATATAGTCACTTGTCTATAGCTACCGAAACCAAAAGTACCTAATCCAGAAAATTCTGGTTTTGCAGAACATGTGTACATTCACATCCTGCCTCTTATGCAACCATGAGAAAAGTGGAGCTGAATATATGACTTTCAGTTCTTCTCACAACAAGTAAAAAAGGAGACAAAACAGAGCAGAAGGGGGACGGTTTGAGATAAAGTTTAAAAAAATTACAGCCCTTTTCTGAGGAACACAAAGAAAGTTTTCTTGCCCCCTTTCAGTGACTGTTCATATGTAAATTTCCATTTTGGGAAACTCCCAATAACAGGTCCTTCCAGAGGCACAACTACTTGGAGCAGGAGTCAAGAATCATTTCAGAAAGCAGAACTACATAACTATAGTGGCAAGTGGTATGTCACTGTCATATTTTCTGAAAAATCCCGTCGCCAGGATTTCGTCTCCTGGGAAGCTGAGAAGCCTCAGAGAAAAAGGAAAACAATATTATCTCATTTGCTTCTCCTGTGTTTTACTGCTTTGGAATGTGGTCTGGACATTGTTTGCCAACAGGGGCATGTTTAATTTGTTCCATGTGAATTGTTTTTAATTAATGACCAATCACCATCAACTGTGTCAGACTGAGTCTGTCACGAGTTTTTATTATCATTCTTGTTAAGCCTTCAATCTGTATCCTTTTCTCTTTTAGTATAGTTTTAGTGTATCATTCTTTAATATAATATCATAAAATAATAAATCAGCCTTCTGAGAGCATGGAGTTAGACTCATCTCTTCACCTCACAAGTGCTGCAAAAGTGCGAAAGAAAGAGCAACGTTACATGGATTTTTTAGTCTGGGACTCCAAAAAGCCTCAACCTGGTCAGGAAAAAAAAACTTCTCAAAGCTACATCCAAGCTTTGCTGCACAGTTTTGTGAGAAAACAGACCAAAGGAAAACAAAGCATCCTGATGAGAAACACGTCTGCAAAGTCTCCTGAGTAAACACTAGCACTGAAGCAAAACATCCGATGAGATTAGGATGAGAGGGCAAATTTCTCAGTTGTGTGAGCCCCTGCACATCATTCTGAGGACACCATTAGAGATTTCCACTCATCACTGCACAAAGTGAAACAACCAAAACCATCTCTGGAGGTCTGTGAAGACAAAGCACCAAAAGGCAAACATGTTGAACGTGCCAGAATCCAAGGATTTGCTCGTTTCCTGGGCAGGTCTTACATCATTGTGAGGCAGGATAAATAAATGCTCAGTGATCAGATGAGTAATGAGCCTGGGCTGTGAGGTCATGAGAGAGAGAGAGACATCACAGCAAAGACAAGAATCAACTACAACTGCTCAGGGCAGCAGTGGAAGCTGAAACAACATCCTTGGCAAACACTGAGAGGTCACTCCCATCATTAGAAAGGGATGAGTTGAGAAGGAGGACTCTCAGGGCTAGGTCTGAGCAGTCTAGAATCATGGAAGCTAAAACTATTGTCACTTGAATAATGCAAAAGTGCTTTCTGGATTCAGGAAGCAGCTCTCAAGACAACAGGCACAGTGAGCAGCACTGTCAGTCTAGCAGCAATTAATTCAGCAGTGAGCTGCAGGGAGAACTGACCATGAAGCCTGGAGGATGGATTTTGCCTACAGCAGCCATTCCTAAATGAGTCAGGTAGGTAAACTCCTGAATTTAAAACAGCCATTCTGCTTAGGAGTCACCAAAACCTCTCCAAACAGTGGAAGGGGAAAAGAAAAAAAGGGAAAAAAACCAAAACAAACCCCACAAACAAACAAACAAAAACAACAACAACAAAAAGGAATAAAAGAAGGAACACAATTTAAACTTATTTGAGAGACTTTCTACTGGCATCTGTATATCTTCAGAAGTCCAGAGGACTGACAACAGGGTTTTTCTTCTGTTATATTTTCTTATATATATTTTTATATATTTATACATATATTTATATTTTATATATAGATATATATTTATATTTTATATGTATTTATATTTTTAATTTTATATATATTTATATTTTATATGTATTTATATTTTTCTTTCATATATATATATTTTCTTCTGTATAACCTGGAGAAACTGTCAAGCGGAGCCTCAGCCTTTAGCATCACTTTCATTCACCCTCCTCCCCTCTATCCGCACTCTCCCAATTCACATGGTGGGAAAACACATCATGAGAAAAGACTCTCGGGCACAGACATAATTCCATATCATTGCAGGCTGGAAGCTGACTTCTTACTTGGAGAGAAGTGGAGGAATGAAACCATTTTCCCAGAATGACCCTTCCTTTTGAAGGCCTGTGTCATTCTGGGGGTGGCACAGGTGTCCAGCTCCACATTGCCAGCGTGAGGATTGCAGGCAGCGATGGCTCAGGCAGTGCAGGCAGCAGGGAGTGCCTGATAAATGCTCTCTAACCCGAGGCAGAGTGGGAGGGCAAGGAACAAACTCCTGCTCCCACTGATTGGAAGTGATGTGCTGAAGGTCTCAGCAGAAAGGCAAACTACCTCAGAGGGAATTCTTGGGGCATTTCAGGAGGGGACAGGAGCGGAGAGATAAGCGTGCTGATGTCTCTCAGCAGAGAAACAAACCAGAGGAGCTGATGGCTGCCCTGGGTGAATTGTGGGTGACAAAAAGGGAAATCTAGGAGGGAAAGCATAATGGCAGCATTACAAATGAAGGAAGAGCTGCTGAATAGATGTTCCAGTGAACCTGGAGCCTACATACATCTGGAGTTATAACCCATGACAGCTGCCATATGGCACCTGTAAAGCATCTGACTGCTGCCAGGGGGGTTAAATGTCTTCACCAAAATTTCGCACGGCCCAGGTGCCACCATCTGAAGAAAGATTATCTGAGAGAGGAATAACAATGAGCTGGGCAGTTTACCTAGGCTGGAAATAAATGGATATTTGAAGCAAATCCCCTCAGAGTCACTGAGACAGATATGTGCACTTAAACGCTGCCCGGGGAAGACCACACAGCTCTCACTGATTGACACAACAGAGTTAGAGGGACCCAGGCTTGGTCTCAGGGTGAGACAATTGCAAATGCAAAACTGGCCTCTGGACTGCAAGAACCTGGACAGAGAACCCTCTTCAGGCATCAAATAATCCCAAAATCCCAAACCCCCCCAAGAGCCCCAGAGTGGGACTCTGAACACTGATTTGTCTGAGGAGCAGACTGGGATCTGGGATCTGTAATTTCCAGTGTAATTTCCTCTCTTGAGGGTTCAGTGTCAGTGCCAAATTCTAGGAAACAATTCTTTAATGAGTCTCTTTAGAAGCCTCTTAGAACCAGGAAGTCTTGCAGTTTAATGCCAGCCCAAAGAACAGAATAAACTAATAGATATTATTCTTGAACAGGGGGTTTAATTAGGCAATTCTGATATTTTACCATGACGTAATCTGGCTCTCATGCATTGGCAGTGTGCAAAAAAAGGGCAGAAGTTACACTTGAGATATTCCAGCTCTGATAAGCTTTGGGTCTGAAGAGGAGCCTGGAGTTTCAGCTCACCAATCTCAAAAAGCATGCTTCCTGTTTTCGGTTGTACTGTTTTCAGAGGGTTTCTTTCATTTGTGTTTTGGCTGGTATTTTTCCAAAACAGAACTTGAATCATCACAAATTAAATATTTGTTTAGGCATAACCCTTTCCAAAAAACATAAGCTCTTACTGAGACACAATCATCATTTGAAGTCATTCTCAAGAAAAAGCATTTCCCCAGCAGACAAAAAAACCAATAATTTTTTTAAAAAATAAGGAAAAGAGGACAAATTAGATTAGATTAAAGAAAGTGGACTAAATATTATGTGGCCAGAAGTTAGATGTTTTTTTCCACAGCCAAGCAGGAAGATAGGGAAAGGGCAAAGAAAAAGAAATGTCAGAAGATAAACTAAAGCCAAATTAACTAAAAAAGTTGTTTCTTGAAGTGATGATAGTGATGTAGCAAGAAAACCCCCAGAAAAGGCACTCTAACAAAGCTGAGATAAGCAAGTGGACATCAGAAGAATGAGCCCAGCCTAAGAGACTGAATCCCATTTTTGTTCAGCAGTGAACTAAGTTACACTGCAAGTACAATTTCATATTCATTTCCTCTTTGTACCTGTGTTAGTAGTTCAAAGATCCACTGTCATAAAATACATAACAAAAGAGTATTCAGAAATTTCCTGTATTTTCTGATTTTGGCTGTGAAATGTTATGGTTTGAATCATTTATTCTAAAAGACACAGCAGCTCAGTGCACAATCAACAAGGTGTAACAAACCAGAGCTGCAAAACCTGGAAAACAATACCATGCAAAGATTTCTTTGTCCCATTCACAGCACAAGATAAAACTTGAATAAAAACGTAAAGGAAGGAAGCAAAAACCAGGTTGGTTTTTCTCCAGCCTCATCAGTGGCAAATAATGACCATCAAAGCTGCTTCTGTTCTGCAAGTTCCATCACCTTTTACTGCTCTAAAGCAAGATATAACTACCTCACCTCCTGAGGCAATTTCTTAACCAAAATATTGCCTCTAAGTCATTCAGGTTGAGGTTTCTCCAGTGTACCAGAGATATTTCTATTTAATCTCACTCAAAGTGTTCACATTTTCCAGTCAGTGCTAAAACTGGCAGTGGCAAGATACATTTTTTGTGGATTTTTATTTTTAAGCTCATTTTTAATCCCTGAATATTAAAAATACAGAATCTGGATTTCGGGAAAAAAGGTGTGAAAGTGTTCATCAAGGTTAAACAAATCCACCCTACTAGAAAGGTGGACTGGAGTTTGGTTTTCCATCGTAACATACAGGGGGTTTATGCCTAGAATAATATTTGCAGTGATCCTTGTAGAAAGGAAATTTGGGAATGCTCTTGTAAATGCAAAAGAACAAGAGATTTAAATTTTACAGACTCAGAGTTCATGTCTACCTGCTTAGTCTACAAATCCTATACCTGGCATATTCCGTTTAAAATATTCCTGTAATTATAGCTTTGGATCATTACCTCCACATGCTTTTAGGCACTCAGATGACAGACTCTGTCTCAGTGATGAGATGTTGGGACAGGGAATGTGGGGAATGCAAACATGAGCAAAATACTTGGAAGTTCTGGGCTTGTTAGAGAAAACTACATCAATTCATGCACCTCAGAAAAAGTTATTTACAAAGTAGCCCGGGGAGCTTAAACTGGGATGCAAGCTTAAAAAACTCAAACATAACAAGCCTAAAAGAAAATCAAGATAACCCAAGTATACCTGAATTTTTATTATTAAAGGCTTAAAAAATAATTGCAATCATTAATTCTCTTAAAAACCATAAAACAACCTTTGCTTATAAATACCAGAATAAATAATTTGAAATGGCTGAAAGCCTTTTAAGACTGCTTCTTTCAAAATGCACTGTATCAAGAAGATGTAAGATCCCTATAAAATGCTGCAACAGAGCATTAGAGGACCTGGTTTTCCAAGAGGTTGTAAAAATACCTTTTCATCTAAATGCCTTGCTGAGCACATCAGTCAACTAAAGAGCATCAAAAGAATGGGGTGACCAAAAACAAAGGATGTTTCTGGGCTCTTGGTGCAGGGACCAAAGATAAAGGACCTCTTGCTCACCTTACTTAGCTGGCTACTCCGATTTTCCTTAAATGTTTTCTTCTTCAGGACAGCCTCAAGCTTTTATAAATGCCACATCTTTAGTGAAACCTTCATTCTGGCTGCTGCTGTGCCTGCTCACTTTCTTACATTGCTTTTTTAAATTCAGCCAGCTAAACTAAGAATTTTTCTGGTTCACTCTAGAGCAAAAAAAATAGGCAAAAAGACACCTCCAGGGGAACTACTGTGCTGAAGGCATTTAACACTAAACTATCACCAAAATGCAGGTGGAAGATACAAATCTAACAAGTGATTATGCCAAAGGAGTACGAGGAATTGCTTAATTTTGAGTCTTTGTGATTCAGCTTATCACTGTACATGATAGAAACAGAACATGTTTGCATACCATTTTATATATATAGAATTATTTATATATGTATATATATTATATATATATCTATATTATTTATATATAATTTTATGCAATTATATATAATTAAATAATTATATATAAATTATATCTTTATATATAAATTTATATATTATATTATATATAAAGGTGTATATTTATATATAATTTTATATATTTATATATTATATATTTATATATTTATATCATTTATATATATTTAAATAATTATATATAATTAAAATATATATATAATCTATATATAAGTAGTTATATAATTATTTATATTATTTTTATATATTTTATACTTTTACATTATTATTTCATTACTATTTATAATTAATATCTTAATTTAAAAAAACATTTTCTATTTTTTTTTTTTTTATTTAGTGTTTAATTATCAGGTATGTTCACAAATAGTACCCTTTTTTGGAGGAATGAATGGCATCCTGAAGGACAGGATTGCAGTTCATAATTTCCTTGATAAATAGGAGGAAGCTCTACATTAAAAAAAAAAAAAGAATAAAAAACCACAGACTGAGAAAATCCTTCCTGAACACCAGGGACTCCAAAGCAAAGCTGGAACGAGATAGCCTACAATGAAAATATGAATATTTGAATAATGAACAGGTAGAGTGTGTTTGGAATTGGAGGGGGAATAAAGGAAACTTCAGACTACCGTCCTCATAATGTATCAAGAAAATTCTTAATTGAGGAAGACAATTTCTTAAGAGAGCAATTTAACCACGATTAGTGAAGACTCAGTTTGGATGTTAGTAAAAGATCTACAAAGTTCTCCTTAAATTTTCTATTAAATACAATAGATTGCAGTGTTTAAACTTGGAGAGATGAATTTGTTCTTCTTTTGGAACACTTCAGCACGGATTGACAAAACACCCACCAAAAATTTCCTTGGAATATTTATCCTTCCTCAGAGAACAAGGAAGACAGATGAGATGAGGTTCAGCGCTGCATTTCTGATATTGTACATTATTTATCAGACCGAATCCATCACCCTGCATGCATATGTTGATTCAAATGGCCTGTACAGGCACTCTTCTGCAGTCAGCCAGTGGTGAGTGCAGAAGAGTGGGGTTTCATTTGCCTTCCAAACGATTTGCAGACTGTTGCTAAACATTACAAAAGAGAGGGATCAGCAGTCTGCATGACAAGAGCTGGGAATGGTTTGTGCAAAGAGGCCAATGGGACAGATACCCAAAGCTTTCAGAGGGCCTCACTGAGCTGTGCAATTACTGCTGGCATAAGAGCCCTATTCTATATCACCAGATTTCTGTGGCTGAATTTGGCATCTTGGATTCCCTAGCCATATTTAATTTAGCTATTTAGCACATGTTTCTGGGAGACAAAGTGATTTATTTTAAGGCTGGATTGTGTCTTGTGTGCACTACAAGGACAAAAAACACCAAGGAATTGCATTGAGTAAACAAACAGTAAAATCAGATTTTAAAGTCTCATTTTTCTCAGAGGAGAACAGATTTAGGATGGTGGAGTCCACACCAAACATTTGTTAAGGTCTCAAGTATAGGGGTAACCAGTAAGTGTACAGAAAAAAAACACCTGTCCAACCACGAATTTTAAGAGCTGTGCTATTTTCAGGATCACAACCCTGCAGCCTGATGATTAATGAAGACTGACTGTACCTGGTGACCTGCAGAGTGACACAGGAGCAATGAGCCACGAGGAGCTCACAGCTGCTGCTCACAAATGGGCTGCAGCACTGCCCCTGCTCCAGCTGCACTGGGACCCTGGGAACAGTGCAATTCTAAATTCTAGATGTGCCACATCCACCTCAAAAACTCCATGGCAGCCCCTCTTTACCAGCACATGCTCTTTCACAGATCTTTGACGCACTGCCCTCCCTGCTGCCCAATCTGACACCAGGGGTTTGGTCCTGGGCAAGGTTTTCTCCAGGAAACCTGCTGTAATTCACAGTTTGAGGCATGTAAATCAAGTGTCTGACGGCTCTAAGTCATGGAAGGAGAATCCTACTTGGTCAGCTCCCATTTCATGCCATTCTGTGGTCACACCAGGAAGTTTTCTGATGCCGGTGTATCAGCGGAATTTTGCCCGACGGGCGGCAAGAATGATGAGCAGGATTCCATTGTATCAATTAATTGCTTTATTATACTATATTATTCTATATTATTCTATATACTATTATTATACTAAATTATTCTATATTAATCTATACTGCTACGTCTAAACTGAACAACTGAACAAGAACCCAACTGAACAAAATCTCATTACTGTTTCCTGACTGACCGCCAGGACACAGCTTGATGAAGTTGGCCAAGGAAACAAAACACTCGCACCAGAATCCAATCACCACATCCCTTCAGGTAAACAGTCTTCCACAATGCGCTCCACTTGTGCACAAAACACAGGAGCAGCAAAGGAGATAAGGATTCTTTGGATCATTCTTTTCTCTGCTTCTCCAGGAAAAAGCCTGAGAGAGAGAATTGTCTCTCTCTGCTCAGAGAACGTGAATCCCACAGCAGTGAAGCACTTGCTTCAAGCAGTGCTCTCTTTTGGCCAGGCTCTGAGCAGTGGATGTGTCTCCTCGTGGAGGAGGCAGAGGTGCAGCCCAGAAGCAGCATTCAGTCTCATGCCGCTCTTAAGGAATTTCCCCTGAGTTCTGCTGCACCGTGTGAGCTGTTGGATGGCATATGCTCCATCTGAACAGCGGGAAAACAGAGCTGCAAGTGGCATCCACGTTACTGTACACACACAGCTTTTCCTTACTCTGCACAGCTGCTCAGCCACCCTTGGCATCTCCACTTTCTAATAAAAACACAGTGCAAACACTTGAAACAAACATCTTTTTTCTCCTGGTTGCTACCACCCAGCCATGGTACAAGGGACGTCTGTATTTACCACTGCAAGCATTCTTTGAATTCTTAAATGAGAATCTTCAATCTGTATCCACAGAGGCAGAACAGGCAGACACCATCTGAATAAACTTCAGGGAGTTGTGCTAACGTGGGATGAGCATGGTGTTTAAACCACAGATGTACAAATTTAGTTATGGATAACCTTTGAGGCTCCCCCCTGCCCATAAGAACACTGAGTTCAGATTGTTTAATTAAGCGCATTGTATGGGTTGCAATCTTCCCTCAACTGAGATCCATTGGGATTTTTTTTATCCATCTATAGACAATTTCCATTTGCTTCCCACTCTGCTAACTTCAAAATGCCTCTGTACTTCACCAAAGCTTAGTGAGTCTCTCAATATGAATTAGAAATAAAGACAAAACTCAGGCCAAATTTTTCCCATTAGCCACAGCCACAGAGATACTAACAACTGAAATGAAGAAATTAATGGTGACAAGCTTCTTTTAAAATAGATGAAACATCACTATTTCTATTTCTTAGCAGTAGCTGATCCTTCAATACCAGCCTATTCTTTAAAAATCCAACCTTATCAAAAGTAAATATTAAAAAGATTTCTCCCAAATAGGAATTTGTTTCATTGTAAGGGAGATGGAGTTATTCCAACCTCAAAGAAGTTCTCACTTATTCTAGATATTCTAACTAAATATATGAAAACCAGACAGAGTCCTCTAAGCAAACTCAGCATTGAAGAAAATTGGGCAATTACTTGAGTTTGCACATCAGATTTGCTACATACAAAAATCTAGAAGAAATTTAGGAAAATATGTTCATTTCTGGCTCCTTGCAGATGACCAAAATTGAAACTTGAGTATTGCCCTTGCAAACCTTGAAACCCAAGGCAAGTGAAATCTTCGCCTAGAAATCACTATCAAAATTATTATCATTATTATTACTCATACTGTAAATTGTAATCAATGCAATTCAACAATATTTATAAGCCTGGAAAGTCAAACAGCAAACAATACCTCATGTGAGAGCCAAACCTACTTCCATAATTTCTACCTTCTTTCATAAACGTTATATATACTCCCATTTTCCAGAATTCCCTGCATGGAGTGGCTGAAAATACCAATTTGTGAATCATCCTTCTGGATTCTAATCCTTTTAATAACAAACATTTCATCCCACTGAATGTGTTCATTAAGTAAAGTACTACTGAACATAAATAAAACAGCAGAATCTAATTTATGAATGATAAAACAGTCATTACAGCCATGGTAAACACTTCTCAGAGTCCTGTTCTACATCTCAGTGGACAAAAATATCAAGGCAGAGAAACACAAAGGCCAAAATATGAATAGACCAATCGTGATATTCACTTTGGATAAAAGGTCAGGTGTCCTAGGCTCTAGTTCAAATAACTGATTTACAAAAAACAAATAACATTTTTAGCTGTACGAACGAGGGGAGGAAAGCTGCAGTCCAGGTACAGGAGCCTTGACTCCTTGAACACACATGGTGCCATTGCCATATTTTCTGGAAAAATCCCTTCACCAGGATTTCTTCTCCTGGGAAGCCGAGAAACCTCAGGGGAAAAAATGAAAACAGTAATTATCTCATTTGCTTCTCCTAGGTTTTGCTGCTTTGGAATGTGGTTGGAGATTGTTTATCCAAAACAGAGGTCCAGGTTTCATTGGTTTCATGTGAATTGTTTTAACTTAATGACCAATCACCATCCAGCTGTGTCAGGGCTCTTGAGAGAATCAAGGGTTTTTCATTATTATCATCTTTTAGCCTTCTGTCTGTATCCTTTCTCTATTCTTTAGTATAGGAATAGAATAGAATAGAATAGAATAGAATAGAATAGAATAGAATAGAATAGAATAGAATAGAATAGCCTTCTAAGAACATGGAGTCAGATTCATCATTTCCTTCCTGCCACGGGGGACCCCAAAAATGCTGCACACATGGAATTATAAAACGCGCTGTGCTGTCCTCATGTCAACACCCATGAACATTTATGCTTACCAAAACACATTCTGCACTCTGCTCTGCCCATAAAACCTCCCTTCGAGCCAGGCAAACAGTAAGGAAGATTCCCAGGAGTGTAGGTCAGGGAAAGTTCTCTCACCTGGAACGATCCCGCATGGTCTTCCTCTTTGTCCCCTTCTTTCCCCTCCTTGAGGGCGATCAAGGTGAAGCCTCGGAAGTAGGCGGGAGTGGCAGCAGACAGCGTCACTGGGGTGTGATGAGCAGGAAAACAACAAAAACAAGCCATCAGCTGCGAAATCAGCCACCTGCGCGTCGTTTCACAGCTTGAAAGGTGTGTGCTCTGCGTTGGCATCAGCCAAAGTTAGAGCGCTGACAACAGGGAGCCAAGCCAGACAGAATACAAAATGTTCAGTCCAAGTTTCCACATCAACTGAGAAACACTGGCATGAAATAACTCAGCTTTTTTCTCTTTCCCTCCACTTTTTTTTTAAACCAGATTGATAATCTGCTCTGATCTACAGAAGGGTTCTTTTGGTGGTGGGGATACACGTACATGGGGTTTTTCTACTTTGGGTTTTTTTCTTTGTGGTGTTTTTTTTGTTTGTTTTGGGGGTGTGAGGGGAAGCTAGATGTAAAGGAGCATCCCTAAACATTTGATTTTGTGGTTTTTGTCCAGTTCTGAGCACAGACAAAGTACTTTGGTGCACAGAAAGTCTCTCTGTCTGTTATGCCAGATGACCACATTGCCTGCTCCAGCTCAGCTACACTCAACACAACGCCCCAGCTTCTGGAAATGGGGGAATCTCAAAATGCCCTTCCTCTGCTTCATCCTCAGGGCAAAACAGGCCACAAAATTAAACTCCTGGCTGAAGCTGACCCCCAAAGGTTGTGCTGCCAGCCCTGATTGCCAAAGCAATCCCAGAGAGCAGCAAACACCCTCCTCCTTCACACACCTGTCCTGGGCAGGAAGGCAGCCCTGGATCCCCCAGCAGAGCACAGGGAATGTGGGGCTGACTAATCTGATTTCACCGCGCCCAGCAGCAGGATTAAATCCCTGATTGGATGCCAGTGCAAGACAGCTTTGTGTGTTCTTTCTGCTCACTATCAGCAGCACCCAAGCAACACCTGAGTTCACAGAATTCCGGGATATTCTGGGCTGGAAGGCACCAACAAGGATCTCCAAACCCAGCTCTGAAGGGAACGGCCCCTACAGGGGTTGAAGGCACATTTTTAGCACCAGGCTCCAACCAGCTGAGATAATCTCAGAGTCCTCAGCTGAGGCTCTTTTGAGCACTGTCAGAAAGAGAGAATGAGGCAGAATTTTGAGGCAGAACTTTTGAAATTACCAAACTTTCTTCAACAACTTATAAGCAATCCTTTCCTGAAACAGGGGTAAATTTTAGGGGGGAAAAAAGTTATTCTAGAATTAAGCTAAAAGGGACAGAAAATTGAACTCTTAATGTTTTAAGCAGCTTTTACTTTAAGCATAAATTGCAGAGTCACTCATGGTACTTTATTGTCACACTCTCCAACCCTGACAGGCACAATAAAAACTGAAGACCACCCACAGTTTTCAGAGCAAATTACAACTACCAGGGCTGCTCCATAGAAGAGTATCCACAAGAGACTCCCTCTCACACAATTAGGCTGCAAGGGGTTGAATCACACTGCTAAAAATTACAGTATGCTCTTAAAAGATGTGGATTTCAAAATATGCCCCAGAGTTCATTTGGAACATATGGAGAGCTCTTTGATCCAGAAATTCAGTAGCAGGAAAATATAAAATAGGCTAATTGAAAATATATAGCATTATTCAGCTGTATTTGGGTCTAAAACTCATGGTGCCTGCACAAATACCTAACTTTTCTGACTATATGTGGAAAAAAGAAAGGATTGGAGAGATTGATTTCAATTTTCAAACTTTTTTGTAAGTGCCATTTCTTTGACCTATAAACCTGCAAACACCTGTACAAATCCGGGGTAGTGATGGCACAATAGGAAGTCCCCCAGCTCTCCAGATTTTCATTCCATGGAACCTTATGATGAGCTGAAATGTCATGGTTTTAGGGGAGAAAGAAGATTTCACATATTTTGTTCCATATAAGTGGGATAGCAGCATAATGCCATTAAAATTTCTGCTTACTTTACAAAGTATTGCTCCGATCCATTAATTCATTTCCTGCCCAATAATTAGCATGATTAGTCCAGTTTTGCAAACTTCTGCAGCTCTGGCTAAATGAGAACCCACAGGCAGCCTCTGAGCTGCAACAACCGAGAGCAGCACACTGCTGAACTCAACAGAGATGAACACATTACTGCTGCTTGAGCAGTGATTCTTAGAAATTAAACTGCCATAAAGGCCTTTTACATGCATCAAATTTTTCCATATCACATGCAATTAAAGACTCTGAGTCACTGTGAGCTAAAGGTTACACCAGAAACACTCAAATATGTGTGCAAGCAAGCAGAGAATCCAGCTGCGAGTTGACTCAACAAGTTTTCATTTTCCTCACCAAGTCACAAACAGCTTTCCAAATTCTGAACACCTACCTATAAAACAGAGAGAGGACCTGAAACGCTACAGAAACATCTGAAGGGAAGGCGATTCCAAAGCCTGACTCATAGTTTTTGAATGCCTGGGGTGAGCAGTGCCCCCGCTGCGGTTTGCAGAGGTTTTAACCCCGGATAAATGGGAGGGAAGGATGCGCCCACCCCCAGCCTGCGCTGCTCACTCAGCAGCCTCATCCAGGCAGCTGGGCTCGGGAACTCACCCAGCCCCAAGCCAAACAAACCAAATCCAGCCCCAAACCCCAACCATCCGAGCCCAGCCCCGGGGTTCAGCCGGGTCCGTCCGTGCGCGGCTGCTCCGGAGCGCGGTGAGGCGCACGGATGGAGCGGGAGCGCACGGAGCGGAGCGGTCCTGGGGATTCAGGGTCTGTGCTTTGGGATTTGCACCTTCGGGGGTGTGTGCTTTGCTAGGCCAGAACGCCGGGGAGCACCTGGGCTGGGAAGGGTTCTGTGGGTGCTCGGAACCAGGTGCGCTCAGGCGGCACCAGAGCACACGGGGATTTATCCCCAAATCCGGAACTGTTCTGGAGTCTCTGCCCCTGCACTGGGAAGCTGTCAGAGCACATCTGTTTTTCACAAGGGAGCGGCTCTTTGTTGCATAAGAGCCGAGAGTTCTTGGGCTGAACTCCGGCGTTTTGAGCAGCAGCTGTGTCCTGCTCACACCGCCTTCACACTAATTAACTTTCACTGAGCGATAGGAACTTCCTGCATGCATCGGAGTTAAGGATTTCACTTTAAAGGGAAGATTACAAATCAGCAGTTACTTTTGTCTGCTTCCATCCCTCTGGCAAGTCTCTAATTACTTTAAAAGTTGCACTTTGGCACACGCCTTCAACACGCTCCCCTTTCCTCAGCGTCCCAAGCTGAAGGTGGGGTGATCAAAGCACTTGCTCCTTTGGTTTCAGGCAGGAAATCTGATTATTCTCATCCTGCACATGCTGTGTTGTACACTGCACAAGTACCAACAAACACGCGTTCCAAATTTCACCCGTATTTTGTGAAACGTGGGAATGGCTAATGTAGCTACAGAATGAGTGCTTGCTTGCAAAGTGTTTGCACATTGAGGAGGGAAGAAAGAAATGGAAAGAAAAATACTCAACATGGTTTAGAGGAGAACTCCCCAAAGCAATGCAATGGAGGACAACATCTTAAGTGATCCCTTCCTCAAAAACTGAGAAAGTGAACTGACCTACAAGTGGAAATTCCATTAAAACCAGAAACAGCATGCACACAGAAGGTATATGTAAGGGTTATAACTATTCTAGTACTCCTTTTCTTCTCCCGAATAATCACTTCATGATATCATAGCAGAAAGTAGGTCTACTGCCTGTTAGCATGTGAAATGGGCACACCACTGCCTTTTTGTAGGAGCAAGTTTATTTACATTTTAATAGCATGAAACTCACCTCATTTTTTCATGGAAATCCCATGCAATCATTACTGTAACTCCACAATCAATGAAGCCAGGACTGAGTGTTTTCAAGGATCATTACCCTGCACCACCATCCAGATTCAGGCTCATCTGTGCCTCTGATGGAGCAGCTCCATCCAGGAAGAAGGTGCCCAGCAGGGGGGAGAGGACCTCGACCCTGGGATGGTGTGCCCACACACCTGGTCCTGCAGGGAGACATTTCTAATGGTCTGGCTGGAGAACGTGCCCTTATTCAGTGCTGCCAGGCAGAGGAGGAGACTGCCCACCCAGAGAAGCCACTCAGTGCCCAGGGCTGCTGTTTTCTACCACAGCTCCAGAGGTGGAAAACCGAGGCTTCACAGATCCCCCTCAGGGCAAATAGATTCTGATTGATCTAAAGGTGAATAACTGCAGGGGAGCCATAAAAACTCCCTCAAACAGTGTGGAATCCTGATTCCCACACTGCAAGTGCGCTGAGATATCTCCTCCTTGAGAGCCTCAAGTGTCACATCCACTGATGGCATGAAGATAAATGGGTGTCCCTACACTGAGGCTTTTGTGGAGCACACTTGCATGCACAGATAATTCCTGGGTAATCTGCCTTGAAAATACCGGGTTTGCTCCAAGAGCCCACTAAGGAATGTGCCAAGGATCCAGATGCATCCATTCAGGCAGGGGCCATGGAAACAGGAATATCTGGCTCCAGTGCTAAGGAGGTTGTGCAAGTCGTCTGCTATGTTGCATTTAGAGTAATTTGCAGATGAATAAATACAAACAAACAAAACCCCACAGACCTGTCATGATGTCTCATTTTTTAAATCATTAGTTGGATTTTCCATCCTCTGCATAAAATAGTAACAAAGTTCCAGTTGGACTGTAGAAATGGCTTTGAAAGCAAGCTCTCAAAACTTTCTGTATATTGCCAGTTTTAACTACTGCTATGTTACAACAACATTTATTTGTGTTCTTCCAAGAATAATTTATTTGTGTCCTTAAAGAATAATCTACACACCCCAAAGTGCCACCTGAGTACTTCAGTCCTAAGGATCAGAAATGCAGGCACATATCCTGGTCTACATTTTAACTTTTTTACTATTAGCTGTAATTTTCTCACTTCCAAGCAGCTATAATAGCCTAATGTGATTTTATTAATTGACTTCCTAATGCCAAGACCTAATATCTCCAGAAAATTAGTTCTGCTAATTCATCTGGGAGTTTCCTCCTACATTTCTATGCAAAAGAAACTTCTTTGGTAGATGACTGAAAATGCCCAGTAACACTTTCACAGAAGTGAATTCCAAAACTTTTAAAGAACGTTCGCTTTTGTCACTGTCAAAAAACTTAGCACATCTTTATCCTGCTTAGTAGATATACCAAGCTGACAGACCACATGAAATCTTCTAGACTCCAGGTACCAATCCCAATGTCTGGAACAGCTACCCAGCTTGTGGGAAATGTGCATTTCCTCACATGGCGTTAAAATAAAATAGTTTTGGGGGGAAAAAATCACGTCAGTAGCATGCAAAGTTACAGAGTGGTGCTCAAAACAGGTGAACTACTGCTGCAGACGCATTTCCCAGCCTTTGAATGATTATGCTACATGCACACTTTTTTCTCCCTATATATATGGAGATTCCCATGTTTATGCAATGGGAAAATGTTGCTCTTTACCCTGGACCTAAGAAACACTTTGAAGGATCTCCCAACATCTTTTTTCCTAAAAGTGTGTTAGTTATGGTACCTAAAAATGTCCAAGTTCTCTTCAAAGTGCTTTTAGAATACAAGATTAACAGTACGTTCCAAGCAGGTTTATTTCTGAAGGCATTATAGAGTGAGGCAGGAAAAGTGACCAAAACCTGTCTTTGCCTGTTAATTAGTAAAACACACCCAAATGTGCTTTGGAAGTTCATTTCAAGGACTGTGTGTGACATGCTCAGGGAAGAACGAATGCCTCCCTCCATCTCTTATTTACAGTGGTCGTTAGCACTGTCTCTGCCTCTTTCCTGTTTGAACCATCTGTTCATTTGCCCGGAAAAAAATAAATAAAAAAAAAGAAGAAATGGGGTGGGATAAACCTAAGTGGAAAATGTGGGAAGTTGGCAGCGTGCTGCATAATGTTTGCCCATATGCTAACTCATTATGTTAACATTCATATTTCAGGGCAGGAACGGTGAGCTCCGAGCTTCCTCTCCTCCCTGCTGAATGCCAAAGCTTCTCCCGTGCCCTGGGTTATATTTAAAGGGATGTAAGGAATCCCACAGGAGCGGGTAAACGGGGGAAGAGCGAGTGCGCTTTGCATCGCTGCAACTTGCGATTCTTGTGCGAGCGCTGAGCCTGTGCAGAGGGCTCGTAAAAGAAGGGAAATTCCTCTTAACGAGGAGGAGTGCTTGGGAGCAAAGTGATCCACCGAAACCCAACTCCTCTCGCTCGCCATGGAAGCAGCATCCCCAATAAAGTAACGCGTGGGGCGCATCGCCCTGCCTTAACCCGCGCACGCCTAGAGGGATGCGGGGATGGCAGGCAGAGCCACGCCACGGCTCCACAGCCCCTCATCCTCACCGTTCTCGCCGGCAAGGGATGCGGGGGACGCACAACTTACCCCGGTAACTGTTCCCAGGCTTGTAAAATTCCGGATCGCCCTCCACCCTGAGGCTGAATTCATTGTACCCTTCCCTCCGGGTGCCTTGAGCTCGCAGGATCCGGCTGCAATATCCCTCGGACTTGGCGGCTTTCTCCAGGGTTTCGTCGGGAAAACCCTTGGCCACCAAGGGGAAAGTGAGCGCCAGGAGCCGCAGGGCCAGCGGCTGCAGATGCGCTCCCATCCTCGGCGCTCCGCACAACTTTTGGGGGGCACGGCAGGGCCGGGCAGGGCCGGGCAGGGCTGGGCAGCTCGGGCCGAGCGCTCCGGGCAGCCCCGGCCCCGGTGTGAGGCTGCCGGCTCGGCTCGGCACGGCTCGGCACGGCTGGGCTGGCTCTGCCGGCGGAGGGAGGGGAAAAGCAGCGAGGGGGCAGAGAGGGAGGGGACGGAGAGAGGAGGGGAGGAGGAAGGGAAGTGTGATCTTGCCCAGAGCCCGGAGTGAAGTGCTGGTTTGTTTTAGCGGCTCGGCCGCGTTTGAATTCGCAGGGCTCGCTGGCAGAGGGGCAGGGGACGCTGCTGAGCCCCCCAGCGCTGAAATCAATCACCCGCATTCCTGCTAAAGCCTGGAGTTACTGCAGGGATAACGAGGCTCAAAGAATTCCCCCCACATCCCCCTCCAGCCTCCCGTCCTCCTGCGAGGCAGCAGAGGTGATAAACATCACCGGCTGAACAGCGCGGACAGAGCGACAGGAGCAGCAGGAGCATCGCTGCGGTTCCCCGGGTACCACGGAGGGACAGAAGGGGACAGAGGGGACAGGGAGGCGGCTGTGCCATAAACACGAGGTCCATGTCCCCAGCAGAGCACATCCTGCGGCTCTGATGGGGACATGGACCTCGTGTTTGTGACACAGCCACCTCCCTGTGCCCCTCTGTGCCCTCCGTGGTACCCGAGGAGCTGCTGGGTACACACACACACACAGACCCGCACACCCTGCGGCTCCTTGGGTACCACGGAGGGGACAGAAGGGACAAGGAGGTGGCTGTGCCACAAACACGAGCTCCATGTCCCCATCAACCTGTCACCATGTCCCCATCAGAGCTGCAGGATGTGCAGGGGTGTGTGTGTGCTCCCTGCATCTCCTTGGGTACCACAGAAGGGGACAGAGGGGGACAGAGGGGACAGGGAGGGGGCTATGCCACAAACACGAGGTCCATGCCCCCATCAGAGCCGCAGGATATGTGTGTGCGCGCTCCCAGCGCTGCTCACCTCACCTAGGGCAGCGTGGGAGGTCTGTCCCTCCCAGCCCCCGGGAAATCCCAGCAGATGCACCCAGCAGAGGGCACGGCTCGTTATTTTGCCTCTACACCAGGCACGCTGAGGCTGAGTGACTTGTCTGAATCCACAAAAGAAGATTACAACGGTGGGAGAAAAGAAAGTGAACCTAGACCCCTGGGGTCCCTAACTCCGGGGGATTGAGCCTAAGATGCTCTTCTCCTCTCTCTCCCTTCCTCCACTGCTTTATGAGTGGAGGAGAAAGCAGGAAAAGTCTTCAAGCAGGACCTGAATACTTTGAGTATGACAGATGCACAAGAGGGCACAAATCCCTTTCCAACCCCCTTCTCCAGGACAGGACTGTAGCAGATGGATGAACACAACTGCGTTTATGCACAGCTTCCAAGAAGCAGGAGAAACAGCAAGCAGTTTGAAGTCCTCCTGAACCCCACTAAGGCATTTGTTAGCATCAGGTTTGCAAATGTTTGGGTTCCAAACTTACCTTTGGAATATGATTAGCAACTTCCAAATTGTCTACAAAGCAGCAATGTGCAATGCAATGCTTGGCTACAAAACACCTGACTTTAGAGACCATAGCATCAGCCTCACGTTGTGTGTCAAATAAAGGTGCTTATTTAGGTGTCTGTGAGGATGCAGGACCTTTATTTTCTGAAAGATTACTTGCCAAGAGCTTTGCTACTGTGTCAGCTTGTTTGTATTTCAGTCTGTTGCACGCTCTTGAAGAACTTAAATTGCCACAGCCTCAAATTCTTCATTCGCTAAAGATTATATTAACAAAGATGGGATTGGTTGGGTGAGATTTTAGCTTTTGCTGCAGACACAAAGCTACTGGCAATGTCCCTCCAGGTCTGAGAAGGGTGGCAGCACTCTGGTCCCAAAGTGAGTGGTAAAATCCCATTTGTGAGGACATGCCTGCTTACACACTTGCTACAGAGGCTGGGGCTGACTGCAGGGACTCCCACTGCTGAGGAAAGAGTTTGATTAGGCAAGGAGAAGAGGTCTTGGCAGGTCTCAGGAACAAAATGCAAACATTGATTATCTGCTGCTGTGGAATGCAACAGGTGCATCTGTGATTGGTTCGTGTTGGATGTTTGTAATTAATGGCCAATCACAGTAAGCTGGCTCGGACAGAGAGCCCAAGCCACAAACCTTTATCATTCCTTTCTATTCTTATCTAGCCTTCTGACTAAACATTTTCTTCTATTCTTTTAGTATAGTTTTAAGGTAATATATATAATAAAATAATTAATCAATCCTTCTGAAACATGGAGTCAGATCCTCATCTCTTCCCTCAACCTGAGATCCCTGTGAACACCGTCACAGGTCTCATTTGACCATGATCTTCACCTCATTCATTTATGAGAACAAGCTTTGCTTTATGCGGGTCCCTCAGCCAAAGATGCCTGTGAATTTGATTAATTTGATATTTGACTTCTCATTTCTTGTGCTGAGATTGATTGAAAAGCAATTACCTGACTAAAGCATTCCTGACAGGAGCTGCACAGGCTTCTGCACAATCCACCTTTGTTTTGAGCAAGTGTTGTGTTCTAACTCAACACTCCTCAAAGTGTTTCTAGTCCTTTTCAGGTTTTTAGGGGGTTTTATATGGTAGCTGATTCATCAGCATCTATTGACTCTTAGCTTCCAGTAGATTTTATGTCTCTTAGCTTTTAATTCCTGAAATGGCCTGGGCTGTTACTTCTGGTAATTTTTTGTTCAAAAGCATTGTAAAGTTTCCTAGAAAGGCATAGCAGAGTGTCTTGCTAAAAGTGAATGCTTCAACTTAGCAACTGATACAGACAAATTAACCTGCACTGCCTACAGCCATGAAATGAGTAATTTGTTGTAGAGACAGTGTAGAGTATGGGCAATGTCATTAAGCACGGGCATCCTCGGGGTTTTCTATTTGTTCTACTAATTAGTGTGTGTTTGCCTGAAGCATCTAGCATGATGTATCAGTCAGAGATGCCTACAGACTGATGAGCCCAACCATCCATGGCAAATCTCACAGAGGAAGCCTTGCATCTGGGAGACTTCCCTTTGTGCACTTTCTAGCATGAATAAAGGTGCTGTCCATGACTATTAGGCATAACAATAATTACTGGGATAATATTGCACCTGATGGAGCTGTAATGGTTGCAGGAAACTCTCTCTCCCTTCCCCCTCACTCCACAAGTTGGGCTTTCCTAACAAACAAAACTCATTCCACAGTGTCAGCAGTCTTTCTCACTTTTTGCTTCCCCAGAAAAGGAGCCCATTTTTTCAACTGGCATTTTAGAAGGCTGCTCCAACTGCTGCAGAATACCCCAGCATTGACTGGAAGATATGATAGGGGGCATTTAATAGGTTTTTTTTTTCCTTCTGCTTCTATGATTTCAGTTAGTTGCTTGAAGTCTTGGGAATTGTCACAATGTGCTTGGCTACACAACACCCAATTTGAGAGACCATAGACCTCAAAGTAAACCAGTGCCTCAGGTAACTATATAAACTGATTACATGAATATTAGACCCCTTAAAAGAGCCAGCTCTCAGAGCAAGAGGCCCAAAAAACCCAGCCAAAATAACACATCAGGGTGGCTGGTGCCCTAAATCTCACAACCATCAGGTGCTTGATAACTTCTCTGGGCTGTAGGATTCACCTCCCTAACCCCAGGAGCTTTAGTATTTTCTATAAATAAAAGTATAAAAAAGAAAAATATATTTTTATATATAAAAAAAAATAAAAATATATTAAAAATACAGAAATAATAATAATAACAACAACAACAACAGGGGGATACATCTCTTTCACAAGATGTCTGGAATGTTACCCACTCTTCCAACAAGAGCTAATGATTAAAATATTCCTGTAGAATGTCAGAGACAAATGGGTTTCAACTCCTTACTTGGTTTGCAAGGCCTCAGATCCTCATCTCTCAGGAAGCTGCTCATTGTGAAAATTTAAACCTTCTCAAAGCACTCTCATTGAAACTGTAGGCTTCTAAAGTTGAAGTGATGCTGAAATGAAAGAAAGGAGAGGGAGGGTGTTGTATCAATTAGAATGGATTTTCTGGAGACAGATCCAGGGTGCCTTTTCCTTCTCCTCCTCAGACATTAATTGTATTGGGAATTGTATTGGGATCAAAAGCTCTCCAGGGGTTCAGGTGGTCACCTACCATCAAAAGTTTGCACTAAGTGCATTCTGAATACCTCTGCCAAATTAGGAGATGGAAGCTGAGGAAAATGACCAAAAGTGACTTTTAACTCTTCCTCACGAGCAAGACATTCCCTTGCTCCCAGGCACCAGGGCAGAGGATGCTGCTGTCCAGGCAAAGGAAGGATGGAGCAGGCTCTGAATGCCTGGGAAACAACACAATCTGCAATAAAACCTTCTGGGAGGGCAAAAAGGCATCTGAGGATTGCACTTTCCAAGGTGCCCATCTCATTTTCAGACCTTTGTGTCTCACTATAGATTTAGCTATCAGTCTAATTTGCATCTCTCTCCCTTCCCACTGCTCCGGCAGCCATAGCCAGTTTTCCTTAAACAAGACAGAAACTCCCTCTATTGATTCAGATGGAATAATAACCCTGTTGCCATTAAAATCCCCCTGCACCTACAGCAAGAGTGAGGCTTTTCTCACACAGTTCATGCTGTCTGAAAGGGCATGAAAGAAAGGGACCCAGAGATATCTGCTGTCCTATTAGACAAAGTAAAGAGCTTGGGAGGCACTTAAAATGATTTCTTACTTCTCTGTAGCACTGTTCTCCACTTCTTTTCTCTCCAGAAGCCAAGCAGTGACAAGTAATGACAGTAAATGTTTGCAGAGGTCTGTTTGCCATTTACACCACTTTACACCACTGTCAGTCAATACCATGTATCTCCAAAATTAAACTTCCCAGCAGCTCACTGTATTTGCCTGTTCAGTCATGCATGCCCTCTGCATATTTTCACACTGACAATGCAGAGAGTTTTCATTTCCAGGGCATTTTATAGAAATATTTTGTCCCAGACACGGTGGGAATAGCATCATGCTTATTACTGAAGGTGCTGAGAGAAACAGAGGCAGAGAGAGCAGCCCTGTGCAGGCTCCTCCTGGGCTCAAATGGGGCAAAACCTCAATGAAACTGGAAAACTGTGGGGCAAAACAAATGTTCTCAAATAGCACAAGGGCTGCAAAAGATCTAGAAAAGTCCATCCAGCACTGTGGATAACAAAGGCAGAATGGGATTTAAACTAAGGCCGCTTTTGAGTGGATTTTTCAAGATGAGAAGTTGACAGAAGCTTATCTTCCACACAGAATCTATTTTGGGGAGGAGGCTTGCTAAGGAAAGACCCAGGCTTCTTGGAACATTTAACTCAGGGTTCCTTCCAATATCAGAAAGTAAATATGCTCTTTAAAAATCTCTCCCTTTATCCCACACAGCTACTCGAGATCTATCTTGGGAATCCCTGAGAACTCCCAAGAGCAGAATAAACAACTTGGGTTCCTCCAAGCCCAGTATCAGCTTCATTTACCCCTAAGGAAATTCACTGCTGCTAACCTGGAGCATCACCACATTTCTACTTTGGAGGTCACATCCCCTCCAATTACACCCAGCTTTCTCCCTGAGCAGCCTCTGCTTTTAGGAACTTCCCAGTTTCCATGGACAGGGCAGAAAGAAATCATAAAACCTCCCTTTAAATTGCATCTCTGCTCCTTCCAACGAAGCCACACAATAACTCTGCAGGCATTTGTGTTAATTTAAAACCTCAATGCCAACCTAAAATTCAGCATCTTGGTAGTTTACTGAAGCACCTGTCACTGATTTTATGAGACTGCATGTTCTTCTGCATCTGCCTTGACCTCAGTGCCTCTAACCTGACCATATCTGGCTAAAATACTAATGGACAATAACCAGACTGAATTCAGCTTTTTGCATGTTCACTATTCAGCTATTCAGTGTTCTCTTATCACCACATTTTCCTCCCTGAATTGTTTAACACCTGCAGACTGGCTGTTGCTTTCACCTGTTCGCCCTCTATTTGTATTTCTCCAAGACATGAGGTATGTGATAAAGTTCCTATTTTTTCCAGTAGCTGAGAGCTCTCAAAGTCAGAATATAAATGAAACTTTGCATACAGAAGAAAACCTTTTTTTACCAAGTTTCAGGCTGGATGTTTTGCCAGGAAGAACATAAAAAAACCAACTTACATTGCCTAAGAAAATAAATGGTTTCTATCTAGACAAATAATTTATAAAAACACACTCTCCAAATTTTCTGCATGACCATTATTTACTCAATCAATCTATCCTCTTTTCCAAAAAGCATTTTGATAGTGATATAGTAATTAAATCTTCAGTCAACTCTGGTTAGAATAGGTTCTAATTAGACTGCAAATATGGAAGGAAAAGGTACAGTAACACATCCCACGGACACAACAGGTCCTAAAGCAAGAATGACATCATCTTCAGACTCCAAAAAAACCTCAAAACAGCAAAAAAAACCCCAACCGAGAAAGTAAAAACAGCATAGACTCACAGCCAGGCAGACAAGGGAAGGATGAAAAATTCTTTGGGATTTCTGGTGCTGAGCATGAAATCAAGACAGAAATAAACAAGAATGAATGATAAATATAAGGTGATACCATCAATGAACTGGCTGACACATTTGGGAACAGGGGCTGCACTTCAAGCTGATATTGCAGAATAGGATTTTCTCCCAAAGCAAACTCTCTACAACAACCTCCTGCTAGGTGATATGAATTTCTTTTGCCCCTGTTCTCCTGCTGTATTCAGCAGCCATTCCTTTTAAAGGAAATATTTACTGTACCATGCTAGACCACTGCATCTTCTTTCATCATGAGCTGGCAGGTTTATTTGAGCCTCAGGCTGCCAAGTGCAGCACTCCCGTGGTTTAGGGACTGCTGACACTTCCCTTACAAGACCCATTGTCCCTGGGAATCTGAATCAGCTACTCCTACCTCCAGCCTGATGGGAATTTAAATATTTGGAAGTGCAATGAATTCTAAAGGGGGGGGAAGTGTTCATCTGGCACAAGGTCCTACCAAGGACAGAGCATGGGCAAGCTGAAAATGCAGGACTGAGAGGAGACACTTGGAATTCCAGAATTCATCCTGCCACCATATCTCTCTGTAGCTCAGGTCCTTCTCAGACAGGGTAGCAGAACATCTCCAGGTAAAAACATCACCTAAGAACAGACAATACCTATTATTATTGCAATTTGTTAAAGCTCTACAAGTATCAGAACATGGTTTCAAAGCAGCTTTGGCACAATGAAAGGTTTTTTTGAAAGTTTTCTTTCAGTTTATTTGTGAAATTCAAATTATGCCAAGTACTGCTAGATATTCCTATGGATCACCAGGAGCTCAGACAAAGTGACTGCCCAGAGAATCCCTGAAGTCGGGGATATTGGGAAAAAAAAAAACCCCAATAGTTCTCCAAGAAAGTTTCTTAAATCTCAGATTTCCAGCTCAAATATTAAAGGAGCTTTGGGAAATCTTCTGAAGATTTGCAGCCCCACATCGTTTTTATATCAAAGGAAGTTTTGTGTCTGTAATTTAAAAAGGAATCTAAACTATCTGACAGCAAGTGGGTGAAATATACATATATGAAGACATTTCAAATACGGATATTGATATACATGGGGGAAAAAAATCATTACACATTAAAAACTTACCATTTCTTGCTTGGTAAAGGGATGGAAGATCAAATAGGCAGAGGCATGTTAAAAATGCACTTCATTGTGTGTTCTGTGGACATATTTTAATTGTCATCAGCATACAAGGCTAAAATTGCAAGCTAGTAATGCAGAACAGGGTTTGTGGGAGGAGGAAATATCTTTTCCCAGAGCAGCTGGTATGGCTGAAAAAAAAATCTCCAAGCTTTCAAACACAGCAGCCCATCTGCAGGGTCTGAGAATGAGTTATTTTACAAAGCCAAGTGCACCTTCACAAGCATCTCTCAGAGTTTAGCTGAGCACACACTCATCAGGAGATCTCTGAGGACAGAGGGAATTGGTACCTGTGAAGTAAAGAGGATGAGGAAGGGCATGAAGATGAGGGAGATATTTTATAGCCTGCAGAAAAAAGGGAACTTTGTGTGGGAGAGCAATCGTGGAGAATGCCATAAAACAACATTTCCAGCAAGCTCCTGGGTCTTGGTGTCCCAAATTCTGCTACAGTTTAGTTTGCAAGCTCAGCTTTGGGAAGTATTTCCCGAATTTTCCTTAATGGCACGAACAGAGAGAGACAGGGATGCACTTTGCTGGGAAATGCTTGGGAATGGCAGCTAGGAGTGGTGTCCTTGATGGATCTCTGTGGCATTTTCGGGGAGGAAATGATGAATCTGACTCCATGTTCTCGGAAGGCTATATTATATTATATTATATTATATTATATTATATTATATTATATTATATTATTATATTATTATATTATATTATGTTATGTTATATTATTATATTATATTATATTATATTATATTATATTATATTATATTATATTATGCTATACTAAGGAATAAAGGATACAGACAGAAGGCTAAAAGATACTAATGAAAAACTCATTACTCCTTCCAGAGTCCTGACACAGCTGGCTGTGACTGGTCATTAAGACAAAAAAATTCACATTAGACCAATTAAACAATCACCTGTTGGTAAACAATGTTGTCTTGGTTTGGAAAGACAGGAGTCTGCTAAGGAAGGCAGGAGCCTCCCCTGAAATGGAGAATGTAAACCCTCTCCACTCTTCCCAATTGCTATAAATTTTAAATTAAGGGGCTCTCAGGCAAAAATATGGGAACAGGAAATAGCAGTTCTTTAATAGGGAAGAAAAAATAAAAGGATGAAATAAACAGTGCAGTGAACGAGAACAACACTGACAGAGTCAGAGCCCAACCTGACACCCTGTGGGTCAGGGTGTTGGTGGCAGTCCCATTGGAATTGTGGCTCAGCCCTCCTGCAGTGTCAGGAGTGGTTCTGCTGGAGCAGGGATCCTGTAGAGAAGGATGGATTCTTCCTCTGAAGATCCAGTGGGAGGAGAGGCAGCTGCTGTTCCTCTGGGGAATCCCGTGGAAAAGCCGTGCTGGTGTCTCAAAACCTCTGGATTATATCTGGGTAGCAATGCTTGGCTCCTCCCTCTGGGCGGAGCATCTCCCAATGGGATGTTATAGTTCTTATCAGCCATGCAGTGACATTCAGTAGCTGTTATCAGCAGGGAGGAGTGATTGTGGTCACTCAGAGAGAGAGGTAAGGCAAAAGATAATCTGCCCTACAGATGGTAATAGAACACATCTTGCCTCGCAATCTGGAACAAATGTCCAAACCACATTCCAAAGCAGCAAAACACAGGAGAAGCAAATCAGATAATTATTGTTTCCTTTTTTCTCTGAGGCTTCTCAGCTTCCCAGGAGAGAAATCCTGGCAAAGGGTTTTTTTCAGAAAATATGAATGTGACAGATCTCCCCAGAGGTTCCCTGGGAGAGGATGTCCCATTCCCTGACACACAAGCCACCAGTCCCCACAAGCACAGCCAGGACTGCAAGGAATCAGCAATTACTTCTATTTCTATTTTTTTTCAGTATGTGTTTCCCAGGTCAGGTTTTTGCCCGAGCAGACGAAGTCCAACAGGCTCCATCCAGATTTTGGTTCTGAAAACTGACAGAAATTCACTTGGAATGGTTCTGGATGAACCAGAGGAGTTATCAAGGGGAATTCTGGACACAGAATTATTTATGTTGCTCTTACTCCACTGTACAAAACAAGCCTAGAATCCAACACATTTACAAAACATATATGTCTTTTTTTTCCTTTTTAAAATTAAATCACAGAAACAATGACAGGACATGGATTTCTCAAACTACCTCGTGTCCTGCCTTCCCCTGCCCAAAGTATAACATAATATCGCATTTCATCAGTCCCCTTCAGTCATTCTGATTTTTTTCCTTACTTTGCACTGTCACATAAGAAAGTCAAGTGTGAAATATCAGTGTCCTAAAAAAACAAGTTTTATACCAATACATTTTCTTTTTTATGCAGATAACTAAAAGTTTCTGCTGTTAGTAAAATATGCTTAATTTGCTTCTTATCCTTCAAAATGCTATTTCATTTCCCTTCTGACTCTCTTTCATTTCACTCCTAATCTCTCAAATAATGTCAATTAATATAATTCAGAAGCATTGTATTCTCCCTTAAGAACAAGTTAAACTACCTTTTAAATATTTGTTCTTTTTTTTGGTTAAAGTCAAGATTTTCTTAGAGTAAAACAATTCCACAAGAAGGTTATGATGTAAGGGTCTATGAGAAATTAGCAGTCCTTTACTCTCAAGTGTAAGGATATGAAGAAATTGCATTGTGGAACTGAACTACATTAATAACAGCATTGAAAATATTTCAAAATCAATAAATATACAAGTAATAAATGTCAATAATGAATAATTGGTTATTATGTAATATAATAATATATTATAGATATACATTATAAAATGATGTATAATTTTTATTAATTAATAACATTATTGCTAACAGGAAATTTAAAATAATTAATCACTACTAGTTAATTTTTAATAATTAATAATTAATAACTGCAGTTAAAGTTACAAAATTACATTAATAAGAGCCGTTAAAATTACAAAAAAAAAAGAAAGAAAAAATTACTGCAATTAAAATGACTGAATGACTGCAGACTAAAAATGGCAGAGGCTAAATTTGCTAATTTTATTATTTTAGTCAGAACAAACTGAAGGGAAATGGGCCTGAAACAGTTGTTGTAGAAACTGCTCTTCCAAAGTCCTTATAATTGTCAGAAATCTTATCCAAAATTACCAGTCAAGTAAATTTGTGCTAAAATAAACATCATAACATGGCAGCTGCCCAAATTATTTGAATGAAGACCTTAAAAATTCTGAATTGCCTTTAAGGTTAACAAATAATGACATTATCACAGGGATGAAAGACATTTACAGTTGGGTTGGTGCATCCTTCTCCCTTCCTTGACAGTTAAAGGATTTTATTAGTAAAATGTGTGAAAAAAAATTATTTTCATACAGAAAAGTTTGGTTAGTTCATATATACATATTTTAATATATAAATATATATTTATATATTTATATATATAAATACATAAATTTATATCTAATTTAAATATATAATATAGATAATATATAATATAATAAATATATATAATATAATAAATAGAAATAAATAGAAATAAACATGTATTCATAAAGAAATTATATTTATATTTATAAATAAATTATTTTTATTTGTATAATAGATAGAAATAATATAATATATTATATATAATTTATATATTTATATATAAATATATATTGATGAATAAATATATATAAAAATACATCAATTTATATCTAATTTATATATATAATATAGATAATATATAATATAATAAATAGAAATAAATAGAAATAAACATGTATTTATAAATAAATTATATTTATATTTATAAATAATTTATTTTTATTTATATAATAGATATAAATAATATAATATATTATATATAATTTATGTATATATAAATATATAAATAAATATATCTATGTATCCTACTTCTGTGTCACTCATTAGGTCCATTATTAAGAATGACTTGACAGCAATCCAGAAGCCATAAAGTGAAATTTTTAGTATTTTGTGAAAAGAAAGTCTTCATATTCTTTCAGTCATTGATACAAATCACGTTACTGCTCGCTCAGTTCCACAGGAGACCCATGCATGAAAAATTAATCCTAAAAACAACCATTGATATTGGATCACAGGAACAATCCTATGACACTTCAGAGCAAAGAATGCCCTGCTCAGGCTATAAAACTTTTAACAGAATATTTAGCAGGGTTAAGGTTTATAATAACATGCACAGAAGCACCTCTCTTGGTTTGTCACAAACTAAATTCCAGCCTGATAGGACATTTTTGTTTTCCACTGTTTGATAAGGAAAAATAACCACACACAGTCTGTTCACTACAAGTTCTAGATAAGAGTTTTTGAAAATTAAAAAAAAAAGCATTTGAAAAAGAAAATACATTTTAGCTTGTCCTCAGAAATTATTTGAAAATTGAAGCTGTCTAAAAACATAGCAAGATACTTTTGTGAGATATGTGCACAAAGGTAGTGGCATCAAAGGTGATTTAAACTTGTAACTATGGAAACCATATCCTTTTTTAAAAAGCCAAAGACTGAGATTACTGAAATTGAGAGAAAAATAATGAAATAAGCTGTCTTCTTGACCTGGACATTTCATCAAAGGACAAATCACCACACAGGGAGGTCCCTCACAACCTCTGAGGCAAAAAACTGTCCCACACTCTGAAAATGCAGGCAGAACTTTTTTGGGATTCAAAATGAATTCCTGCACCTTCCGAACTCTCCCACTGAAACAGGGAAAATGTCTCTAAAAAAACGAGTTATTGAAGCAGGAATATCTCACACACAGGAAAAATCTAAATTATACTTGATGAAATAGGACATTTTTGAAAAATTACTGTGGAATACTTAGAAAAATCTGCTCATGACAAAAGTACCTTGCAACACGAGGAGCAGCTGGAGACAAAATGGGTCACTCATAAATGCTTTTCTGTGAGAAAATTAGACCTAAAATTACTGCCTGGAGTGGCAAATTCTTAGAGCATTTCCTTTGATTGCAAGAATTTATGGTCCCATGCAGGTCCTCACAATTTAATTTAGGCATTGTGCGAGGGCTCATAGGAAACACAAAATAGGCTTGAATTACAACTGTATGTTGAAACACACTGAGGAAAAGATAAATATGAGTAGGATTTTCCAGAAAAAGAGAAAATCCAGCACTTGATGATTTCTAGAGGAATAGACAATCAGAACTAAGGAACTGGAAGCTAAGAGTAAATAACACCCACCTGTGTACCTGGAGCTAAGTGAACTAGGGTTCAAATATACCTTTAAAATTACATATTAAAAGAATTTCAGCTTTTTGAAGCCCATAGCCTGGTCATGAAAGGTACCAGGGTAAGACTTGAGCACCTGAAGCTGCAAAGTCATCAGCAGGATCTCCTGAAAGAATTTAGAACCTAGCTGTGCTGCATTTTTAAAATAATCTCATTTGTTCAGTGTTTTCTTTGTGCAACCTGACACAGATGCTAAATTATGCAGTCTTACACACACAAAGTCTTAACTGCCTTGTGAAAATAGACAAGATAATTTACCTTCCCTTTGTAAAGGCATCAGCATTTGCTACAGCAAGGGCAGGACATTACAACAGCTGATCATTAATGCCTAAGCATTCATTTAATTACCAAGAAAATCAATAAATTTAGCATTTAGGAACAGTTTGGAAGGGGTTTTTTTTCATCATTTCAATTTTTGTTCAAAGACAGAAATAGATGTCACACTTTGATTTTACCACAAATAACACACTAAATAATAAAGGGTGGTACCTCTGAGGGTGCACATTAACCATCTAAAAATGCAAAAGCCAAAAACATCACTCTGGAAAAAAAATACTAGAAACCCTTACAAGTTGGGGAAATATGGTTTTTAAGCAGCACCTCATTACTGTGTGCTCCTCAAAGTCTCATGTGAAGGTGGCAAACACAGAACAAGAACTTGATGGACCATATTTATAACTGATCTACAAAATTATTGTCACAGCCAAACAAAATTCAGTATAGACTGTAGGAACCAATGACAATGTGAGTAAAACAAATAAAAAAAAAATACAGCAGCCCTGAATATTTATTTGCAGGACTCATTTGCAGTATCTGAGTGTTTCTGGTGGTTTTTTGGGCAAGTCACATATGAAATAAAGGAAGACATGATTTTTACATTATCAAACTCAGTGATTATAGCTGTGAAGGCAAAAGATTCTCAGAAAAGAGGAGGCATTTGTGTCCAAGTTCCTTTGGGATAATTTTTAGGTCATTGAGCCCCTCAGAGAAAGAACAGATTAATAATTTGCAATAATCTGAAAACGATGAAGAAAGAGTGCAGATCTGTGGCTGGAGCATATCCCATTCTGGGATGTGGAGCAGCCAGAAATGACTCCAAGATTATGGCCAAACCCCCTTCATATGAATATGAGGCATCTCATTCCATTCTTGCCACTGAAAGTCTGATTTTAAGGCTTTTTCACATGTTTTTGTGCTTGGTCAGAAAGCTTCCTTGGAAATGGAAAGAGGGTAAACCCCCTCTGAAAACAGGTTAACATTTGACAGAGGCACTGAATCCAAACCAAACCAAACCAAACCAAACCCACTTGGGGACATTTTAAGGAACTGTGTTCAGGAGCCTGGGTGTGTGGAGACATAAGGCTTAGGTGGTAAAATAAGCCCAGTGAAAATTCCATCGTCACTTTTTAAGAGGTTTCTGACGATTCAGCTGCTGCAGAATTGCATTTGAGCTACAAAAGGTATCAAGACATCTCTTGATATTTGCATTTTTGAGCTACAAAAGATATCAAGACATCTCTTACTACTGCCTGTTCCCAAAGCTAAGGAAAATAACATCTTTCAGAAAAGGTGAGAATTAAAGGTCACAAAATGACTGTGACTCAGTAGAGATGGTGAAGCAACAGACCAGTGTCCAAATCATCACTCTTTGCCTATGATCATCTTTCTTCTGATTTTTTTTCTCACAGATTGCAATAAACAGCTTGACAACAGTAAAAAAAAGAGAAGGAGACACTTGTAGCTTGTGCTAAAGAAACCTCAGCCTGTCCTGACCTAATTAAGGATATTTTTCAAGAGTACTCCCTCATAATGAAAATATAAGCCTTCCCCTGAAATGCTGCCAGGGAAACCTTCCTCTGGGATTATAATTGTCTGCAGCAGTAGAGAATTAGACTAACTGGTGCCTCAAGTGGTTTGCCACTAATGAATTTGTGCTGCTTTGTTTCACTTCTTGTTTAGGTGTTTGGATTTCTGTAGGTCTTCACCACTGTCCCTCCCTCAGAACATATGTTCTGCCAAATGAAAAAACCCCTGTATTTTGGGTTGTAATGGCAGGCAAATGCTCCATTATATAAGTTAGCTCTTAAACCATTTAGTCTTGTTGCAAAGAGAACTTGAAGTGCGCACTGAATGTTTGGAGAAGGCAGAAAACAACACTGAATGTTGTAGAAACACTGAGGCAACAGAACTTTGGAAAGGATCAGATATTTTCATTCCAAAAGTATGTGCAAGAAACTAATCAAACGATTTACACCAAACTACAGAATGGAATGTTCTGCACAGCTTTGCTAAAAGTGGGATTTCCTCAGTGTTTTAAGGCTCCTTCATGCCTAGCATGGAGAGGTGACTTGGGAAACACTTGAGCCCAGAGCTGTCCACCACCCCTCAGCCAGAGGCAGCAGGGTTGGGAAAGTGTAAATCAAAGTTAGAGGCATGATGAGCATGGCACCTGCGAGAGAAAATTGTCAGGATATTTTTAAATGCTCTGACAGGTTCAGCAGCAGTCCCTAATTAACCAGAGAAAGCTGAAACATCTCCAGTCCAAAGGGGAATATTGTCATCAGATTAAGGGGGATTTTACCTATTCTTTTAAAAATCTACCTTCTAGCATCAGATTTATTTTTTTTAAATCAAATTACACCCTTTGGTAGGTGTATCTTAGGTCATGGCTAAGCAGAAATGCACATGCATCTGTGAGCCAATCTCTAATTTCACAATTGCACTTTTTCAGATGTCTCCTTCTCATTATTTTTTTTTTAAATACTAACAGGAGGCATAACTTTGTATCCTTCTGTTGTAACGTACAGCTCTGTACATTATTTATGGGTTCTGTCACTTCAGACTCCTGTACAGAAACGGTGCTAAATCCACAGGGTAACTCCGGTGCCAGAATTACAGAGAGTCTCAAAATCCTCAGTCAATGCCACCCACCCACCAGATGCTTAAAAGATGTCTGGTTATGAGAAACAACACAGAATAATAAACAACCTTAATAGCACAACAGATTCTCAAAAACAGGGCAATTCCAGGAGGAATTCGTGCAGGAAAGCTCCTAATCAGAAAGGCTGGCACTTGTCTCCCAAGACACTTGGAATATGTGTGCCACATGCTTTGCACAGTTACTAGACACCAGGAAAGGCTCAGCTTCATCAGAATATATTTCTGTTCAGTGTTGTTAAGTGCATATGGCAGCAGCCTCCTGGCTGGGTGGTGCATGGACAGGAATATGTCGTAATTAAAGCAAACCAGTCTGAGGAGGGGGAATTAAAAGCAGCATCCCTTGATGAATTCCACAGGGTCTGTTTGAGGGGGGTGTTGGTATTTTTTAACTCCTATGAACCTTTAATACACATCAGTTTTACAAAAGATCATGAATGTGGTTGAAATTGTCTCCACCAGTTGTTTTTTTTTTCCTTCTAATACAAATTGGTATTGAAATGAAAGAATATATTCACCTTTGTGATCAAGGTAAATGTATAAAAACTCTCCTGCAAGATCTCTGCATTTTGCTTTGTGTCCCTTCCCCCTTTTTTTTAGAAATCCTCCAACATTTTATTTCCAGGCAAAGCTGGAAGATGCTTGAAGTAACAACATTTAGAGCAGTGACCAAACTTTATGCTAACTTCCTTCAGTGACTTTATAAAATGTGATTATTTGTCACACACACAAACACACACCAAAGGGAAAAACAGGGATCACAAAACATCATTTAGAAATTGTGCTTCAGTTCCAGAATTCACCTCATTCCAGAGAATCTCTTAATAAGATTCTGTAGGCTTCAGACTGTGATCTCTTTTTGGGCAACCCCAAATTCATTTCTGCAGCTCAAAGCAGTGCTGGGGCAAACCAGGTCATGTGCAAAGTGGGATTTGATTTCACTCTGATGGAGTTTGTGCTTAGCATGAGAAACACAAGATTTGTTTGAGGCAGTGCTTTAATTTCTAGGAACCAGAACAAACTTTCAAACTTTCTATCTCATCTTTGGTCTTTTCAGATGAAGGTGTTCCATATTGCCTGAATTATTAATTTTGCCAAGATAGAGCCCATAGTTCCTGTATAAGTCTTAGGCTACAGAAAGGAATTTTGAGCCCCTACCCAGGATACAGCATTAGTTTTTTTCCAATATATCTGTTTAAGCATGGTCTTGTCACTTAGACTGACTTTGACTTTCAGTTCTTTCAACAGCAGGATGAGATACTATGAAGAAGCCAATTTACAATGTTTAGAAATACTTTATGACAATTTTATTATATATTTGCATCAGAAGTCAGTATTTCCACAAAAGTCTGTGGGCATAATTTCAAATAAATGAGCTGTTATAACAATAATAATTTTTTTTGCACTTCTATTGTTATTTTTAAATTACAATTAAAAAATTGTTACAATTACTGTTAGATAAAAATAATTACATTTGTTCTCAATGTCAGAATTTGTAGGTTTCTGATGTTATAAGAACAACATAATTCATGTTTTCCCACTCATCACAAAAATACCTTGACAATAATCACTCATTTCAACCACGAGTATGAGCCACATGCATGAACATTTAACTCAAAGGCAAACAAGACTCAGCTGGCAGATTGTCACCATGGTGTTTTCCCTTTGCTCTGATTCTGTTTCTCACCAAAGGGAGAACAAGGACTCCCTGCATTTCTGTTGATTTGTGCATCACAGAAATGTGCTCAGGGTGGTGTTTCAGGTGCCTGTGCTCACAGGGAGGTGCTGGAGAAGAGCATTATTTGCCTCATTCAGATTCTGAATATAAAATGCAATAAGTAGATACACAACATTATGGAGGGATGCCAAGGGAGAGAAGTGAGAGGCAATAAAGAGCAATTCTCTAGCTCATCTCACCCTGGAGCCTGTAAAATTAATGTGGATTTGTGTTGGAACCCTGATTACTGAGAATTTCAGGCTTTCTGTGCTGTCAGGCTCTGACCCCCAAGAGAACACTGCATTTGACCTGAGAAAGCTTCCAAAATTAAATTACAGAACTGGGATTTTGAGTGTGAAGTTTGAATAGAAGTGTGTAATATCACGTGGTGGAAAACTTAAGGTTTAAAGTTTTAGAATATAATAATACACATAAAACAAGATAGAAGTTTGAAGGCAGAAACTAATCCTCCTTCTTCACCTTCTCCTTCATACATTTAAGTAGCATTGTGTAAATAGACAAAAAGTCTGCATTGCGGGCCATGAATAGTTGTTAGGTTAAAAGTAAAAATAATTTAGGTGGCATTTCTTAATTAGATAGTTTATCCTTAGAAAAACCTTGTAAAAAGAGAAATGCAACTCCATTCTTAGTCTGTCAAAGTACTGTAGAACTCCTAGTTTGTAAGTCTATAATATAAATAAGAACTAATAACCATCTGAATCCAAACAAAAAATAGCATCTTACATGTTTAATCCCAACCTTAACAAAAAACCCTAAAAAAATCCATTAGATTTGCTTTTAAATAATCCCAGTTTTTGTTCAGGACCACACTACACACAGCAGTAACTCCTTGCAGAGCATCCCTGCATTTGTGCTTTCAGCTGCAGCTAGGCAGGGCAGGAACAACCAGGACAAGGCAATGAAGTTATCCAACTTCCAGAAAAATTCACTCCAGCTTCAAAACCCACTCTAACTCCTACTGGAGCTGATGAAAATTATACCAGAAGCAAAAATGAGCTTTTTTTCTTTTAAACCCTCATTTCATGTTCTCACTCAGAGGTTACCTTAATGCCAGAGACAGTTGGTGGCTCTGGTAATTGTGCAGAGCTCCACAGAGTTCATTCCAGATTTTTATCTGCTTTGCTTGACAAGGAAAGCAATGGCATTGTCTGTTCTTTGTCAGGTCATCAAATCTAGAATTTCGCAGCGAATTTTCAGAAGCAAGACTAATGTTTAAAGAAACCACTCCTGAAAATCAGCAGCACAGGAGTGTAACTGGATAATGGTATAATAAACTACCTGGGTTCCAGTGGAACCCAGACCAATAAATTATTCCAGGCTGTAATGTTGAGTAGGCTGCATTGATCTCCAGTTTTTTCTCATCGTACATACTCTCCCTGCTTTATGCATAGGTACATTAAATAGAAACCAAGATCATGGACCCAGGGACTCCAAGTATCAACCAAACATCATAAAAATACCACACTTTTAAAGCAAAAAACTGGTAGACTTGAAGCATCTTGTGTATTTGAAATAACGTTAAGAATGTTATATATATATACAACTATGCCATAAACATGAATGAATCATTCTCTCTATAAATTACTGTGTTTCATCAATTTGTTCCACTAAGTTATGTTTTCTTCATATCAAGCACTCCAAGTATCAACCAAGTATCACAAAATCCCCCCACTTTTAAAGTAAAAAACTGGTAGACTTGAAGAATCTTGTGTATTTGAAATAAAGTTAACCATGTTATGTATATACAACTATGCCATAATCATAATTGAATCATTCTCTCTATAAAATACTACGTTTCATCAATTTGTCCCACTAAATTATATTTTCTTGATACATCATTTATCCTCTTTACTTTTTTGTTGTTGCTGTCATGCATTGGCCTGAAACATTTAGGCATAAATGCAACCTGACTCCATTTCAAGAGCAGCCACTGCCCAGAGTTTTTGCCATGGTGGATTGGGATTCTTTGATGCTAAGAAAAGCAGAGCCCAGCTCACAGAGCCAAGGACCACATGGCTCAAGCTGCAGAAGTGGCATCCTGCACTGGCAAAAGACTAAATTCTGTAGGATTTTAAAGATAAATCTATTGCCAGACTCAACCACAGAACATGATCAACTGTCAGGAAAGGAATAAAAGTAAACGTCACCATCATATTTTCTGGAAAAATCTCTTGGCTAAGATTTCGTCTCCTGGGAGGCTGAGAAGCCTCAGAGAAAAATGAAAACAATAATTATCTGATTTGCTTCTCCTGTGTTTGGCTGCTTTGGAATGTGGTTTGGACATTATTTACCAACTGGTCATTATTTGATGGGTTTCATGTGAATTGTTTAGACTTAATGACCAATCATGGTCCAGCTGTGTTGTGACTCTGGAAGTAGTCACAAGTTTTTAATTATTATCTTGTTAAGCCTTCTGTCTGTATCCTTTTTCTATTCTTTAGTATAGTTTTAGCATAATTAATATAATATAATATAATATAATATAATATAATATAATATAATATAATATAATATTGTTACAATATATTATATTAATTTATATTAAATTTAATATTATATAAATATTATATATATAATATAATATATTATTTATATATTTTATAAATTATATATATTATTATATATTATATTATATTATATTAATTATGCTAAAACTATACTAAAGAATAGAAAAAGGATACAGACAGAATATAATGTAATGTAATGTAATGTAATATAATATAATATAATATAATATAATATTGTTATAATACATTATATTAATTTATATAAATTTTAATATTATATAAATATTATATATGTTTAATATAATATATAATTTATATATTATATTATATTATATTTTATTATATTATGTCATATTACGTTATATTTAACACAGCATAATATGCCTTCTAAGAACATGGAGTCAGATTCACCAATTCCTCCTCCCTCTGGGGAACCCTGCAAATACCACAGGTAAAAACAAAAGTATTTTGATTTTATGTTAGATTATATGCTTATCTTATGCACGTCTACAAATTTTTCCTGATTGAACTGTTAAAAGCATCTCCACAGTGACCTTCACTGCTGTATTGTCATAGAACGTAGCAATGATTAATTTTGTCACATGAATAATGTAATTTCTTATGGATAGCAAATCTTCTACCTGATAATCACTTCTAGTGATTGAGAATTTATATTTTACAGTGCATCAATCAGAAAATGGCAGAAAAAGGGGTTTAGTTCAATCCAAGAAAAAGCAGTCAAGTCTTCCTAAGTCTACTGCATTTCTCATTAGCATCTCTATAAAGGAGATAGATGTCAGGTATTTAAACAAATTTTAATAAATTCAGGTCAGTCCTGGATTGACTACTAAAATGTTGTGTCACTTTTTGAGAAAATTCTTGAGGAAACTATTTTGGGAGATTTATTACTCAAAGAATTCAATATTTAATGTTATCAGCCATATTACTTCTATTTGTGCTTGTCAAAGTAATCTTGAAATAACAAGGAACAAATACTCTTCTAATTACATTTAACTTGCGATTATTCTTCCTTTGATCAGAGAACAAGGAGGGACCCAAACCCCTTCAGTGGTTTTATGATTCAGGATTTAGCACAAATTGCCTACTGGCTTAGAATTTAACTTCTCTGACTTTCCCAGTTCCTAGAAAGGGCACTTATTCAGGAGCTGATTAAGTAATTTTTCCTTAATTGTTATATCAAAACTATAAAACACAAGAGCTAAAGCAGCAGCTTATTTACATACCAAAAGCTGGAGGCTGGTCTGTTGAAAAGTGTGCTAAATCCCCCAAAGCTTCCAACAAAGAGAGGCTGCAGCCTGAGAAACGTCTGAATCTATTTAGCACTTTCAGAGGAAAGCATAAGGAGCAGAGAAAAACCAAGGAAAATGTTTGGATTTCAACTTCCAGTATTTGGGGTTTGCAAATAACTTATTCTAGAGAGCAAGTGCAGCTCTAGAGCACAAATGCTCCTAAAGCATAAAAATGCTGGGCTTTGTTTTGATTCCCAAGATGAAAAGCCAAGCTCGGATTTAAATGTGCAAATATTGAACACAATCAAAGCATTTCTATTTACTTGAAAATTCAATTCCCTGAAGAAATATTACAGCTTCAGGGATATATGCTAATTCCAATTGCATCCATAAGCCAATTGAACAAAACCAAACTCCCCAAAATAAATTCTGATGAAAAAAACCACTCAGACCCTACAAAAGTTTCAGCTCAATTAACACAAGGCAGTCTTAGCTAATTCTGTGGAGTGGGATGCAGCAGGAAATCTGCATTTTTAGGTGAATGTCAGAAAAGGTATTTTAACAACAATTAGTCTTAGTGCCTGAAGTTTCCAGGAGGTTTGGGAAGCACTGACAGAGTCCCATACCCTTGTCCTACAGTGGGAAGAGGATCTCCATCATTAAGGCTTCTCAGGGATAATTAAACATCCTCCAGGAAGTACTGAAAATCCAGAAATTCTGATGCAGAAATTTAGGACAGGAATAAATTCTGTCCTAAATTCTGATGCCAGATTTCGCACTTCCTTAGGGCTGACCTAGAAAAATTGTCATTGAGAATTGAGGAGCTGGGATTGAATCAATATTAACAAAGCATGGAGACAACAACATTTAGGCAATGCCAGCAAGTCATGCCCACAACACACACAATTTTGCAATTTTCTATTTCAATCACAGCACAAAGATATTTAGACAGGTCACAGATAGCAACCTATTACTGCTTTTTTCCTTAGCCCCGTAGTCATATCTACCATTATTTGACCTGTCTTCATTCAACCTGATTTTCACCTGATTTCAGACTTCAGTGTTAGTATTTTTTTTTTAAATTTATAATGAGCCCAAAAAAAAACCAATTAAAAAATAAAAGAAGATTTATTACCTCTCTAGAGACTCCCCAAATCTCTCTAATCTCTCTCTTATCACCCAGGGCCTGACAGAACATGAAAAGGATTCTCAAATTTTAAGATAACACTTATGGTGTGAGGAGGGGACACTTCTACCAGCCCCAAATGTGCTGACAGGAATGAAGCCCACCAATGCTTGAGGTATTCAATGATTCCAAAACAAGCCTTTATTTCTGGCTAAAGAATTCCGTGCCAGAACCTGACAGCCTCCAGAAGCTCCAGCATTCTGCTTAGCAGAGATAAATCTACTGCACAGAAATGAAAGGAATCCGCTGCACTTAAAAATATTTCAGTGACGCAGCAACCAGGAATCAGCCACTTGCACTTGGAATTTTCCCCTCTTTGATGCCTTAACGCATTGTACCCAGGAAATCAGATAAGTAAGCAGCTCAGTGAGAACCATTTCAACAAATCTGCCCATAAAATAGTGAAAGCTGAATTCCAGGTCAGGTGCAATACTTGGAAATGGGATATTTGAATAAGTCTATCATACCAAGATTAAAACGGGAAGATATTAAAATTAGGCTTGTTTTCAAACAGTTTGATTGCCATTTTCATCCTTTGCCGCCAATTCTGGACATGTTTTCAAAATATCAATCAATTCTTCTGACACATTTATAAGGGGCAGGTAAAACAATCTGGATTTAAAAAAACAACCAGAATTATATTTCACGACTAAATATAATCAATTTGGGTGACTTAGTCAAAATTTCCATATCTCAAAAAAAATTCATTATTCATATCTATCAAACATAAATGATCTATTCTTTTTGTGATTTATATAAATTGAGCACTTGCTTCAAGTAGAAGACAGTGTTTTGTGTCTTTTACGCAGGACTTAGGTCAGATGACAGATGATAGAAGTGCAAAGTAATTCATCAGAAAGACATACAACTATTTTTGCCAGATTTTTTCCAGTCACCTCTTAGATTAAAACCCCTTATGCCTGTATACTAGAAGAGATTTTTATCATTCTTACCCTGAAAATCAGCCCTATGCTTATTACTGCACTTGATCTGGAAATTTTTACCAACATTATAATCCCAAATTTTCATGACAGTACTTTGTTCTCTGGTAAATACCTTGTACAAACAGTACAGCTGTAAAACTCTTCAAAGAAAAACTTCTTAAGTTCAGTTGTTTAGTTTTGTTGTGGATTTTTTTCAACAAGATTCAATTTGTGGTTGTTCACACACAAAAGAATCAGGCTTTCCAAAGCAGACCACCTATTCCCACAGATCAGACATGTCAGTTTTACTGAGTAATCCAAAGAGGCTGGGAATGGATGGCATTTATCCAAATCTCTTCTCCTTATTGCTGCAGCCCTCCATTAAAGTCAGAGGCCAATTCCCCAAAGTCATCTAATTCTAATGTATTAATTAGGTGCAGGAATACCTTCGAGGATCTGGAGGGTCAGACTTCTGCCACCCTCACATGTATTTATGTGCAACACGACAGCATTTTCCTCTCCCTCAATCCCCAGCTCCACAAAGCATCACCCAGCAGCATCACTCTGCAATGGCATCGGCGGCGAGGCCAGCTTTTCAATCTGCAGCAAACCAGGGGAACATAAAACGGAAAGAACATTAATTAATATTATTTAATTAAGCATGTTTAGCAGGCAAAGCTGTTCTTGCTGGTTTTCCCTCGGCTGACAAACCCGGGGCTCTCCGGGGCTGGACTCTGGATTTGGGGAGGTGCCCGGGGCCGGCAGTGGCGGGGTTTGGCCAGCAGGTGGCGCTGCCCGTTCCCAGCGCTGGGAACGGGGCTCGGGATCGGCCGGACGGACGGACGGACAAACAGACAAACTGCCCCCCTTGCAGCTCCTACAAACCCGGTCACAAAGCCCGTTTGTTTGGGAATAATAATAATGATAATTAAAAAAAAAAAAAAAAAAAAAAAAAGGAAAAAAGGGTATGGGAATCAGAAAAAAATAGAAAAATATAAATATCCACAGACGCGGGAGGGTTTGATGTGCAGCCTTGGGAGAAGCTTGGATTGATGTAAAAAATAAAATATACAGATATTATGCAGAAAAATCATGAACTTACGTTTCTGTAGTTGTAAGAAAGAATATGCCTTAAGTTAGTGAGAGACTGCATTGGTAAGATGGTGAATGGTTTTGTAGTGTAGGAGTGTGGTTGTACAGAGCAGCTCAGAGTTTTGAAGTTTTAATAGAAGCACATGTGTGCATATGAGACAGAAGCCCATTGGGCAAAAGTATCCACAGCATAGCAGAATTAAATAAAGGTGATAGGTTAGAAAAGCAAAATAAACCCTGTGGCAGCTGTCTATTGGGTTAGAAAGTTCTGTATTGCCTTGTAACAAAGAACCTGTGACTGCTCTGAGCTATGGCCCAGTTCTTGCCCCTCTAACACCTCACAGCCTCTGAGACTGTTGTTTATCTGAGTAATGAATTGTTCTTAGTCTGAAAATAGTCCCATGTCTTCATTAAAAGCAGCAACAGTGATAAGAGGGGAAGAAACACACTCAGATTCTGGTTTTCTGTCTTTGGGAATGTAACATTTAAATATCTGAGGATGCTGTGATGTTTCCAAAGCTCAAGGGCCTTTGCACACAGTAAAATGAATTCACTAATTGTGAAGAGAGATGACTTTGTCCTCCATTGATGGGCAAGGTTTGCAGACCTCAGAATTTGTGACCACCAGTCCCTGAGTTTCATTAATTTATCCATCAGAGAGACAAGGAGGAGAAATTCCTGAAGGAAACTGAACCAAACCAGATTGTCTCTGCAGCACCAATGGGTAAATCCCATCACTTGTAAAACAAGTTTTGCACAACTGGTAAAACCAGAGGCCCCGAAGAGATGCCCTGTCACTGACATATTTTATGAAAAATCCCTTTGCCAGGATTTTTCTCCTAAGACTCAGAAAAGAAATGCAAACAATAATTATCTGATTGCTTGGAATGTGGTCACGAGATTGCTCACCAACAGGTGCATCTTTGATTGGTTCCATGTGAATTGTTTTTAATTAATGACCAATCCCAGTCCAGCTGTGTAAGGACTCTGGTCAGCCACAGGTTTTTTATTATCATTCTTTTCTAGCCTTCTGATGGCCCCTTTTCTCGTTCTTTAGTAATATAACTATAATATAACTGTAATATAACTATAATATAATATAAATATAAATATAATTATAATATAATAATATAATTATAATATAATATAATACACTATATCCATTATCATAATATTATATAATGATATATTAATAATTATTATAAATCTATTAATATTAAATATATATTGTTAATTAACATATAATTATATATTATTAATATATTTTAATATGCATAATTATAAATTATTATATTATATTATATTATATATTATATATTATATAATATTATATTATATATTACATTATATATATTTATAGCATATTATGTACTATATTATATTATATTTCATATCATATCATATCAGCCTTGTGAGAACTTGGAGTCAAATTCTGATCTCTCACCTCATCCTGGGACCCACAACAACACCCCAACAATTAGTAACCACAGTGCCCCAACCCCGTGCAGGTCATCAGCTTCCTTCCTGCTCCTATTCCATCCCACTTCCAAATCCAGCCTTCCCTTTTCCACCCTCAAGACTATTTCTGTTCTTCTGTGTTGCTGAGAAATTTTTGGCTTCCACCTCAAAAAGACACTTAGATAAATTTTAGGTGGTGTGAGTAAGATTAGCAAAAATGTTCAAGTATATGAACATGTCTAAAAGGATGTACCACAATTAAATCCTTAGTGGGATGCAGTCTGTTACTTAATCCATTTATAGGATTTTGAATTCTTGCAAATCCAAGTATACCCATGTACCTCCCAAGCCCATGTCACTTGCTTGGCTTGGCTGATGTCAGAAGATTAATTGCTAAAGAAGAAATATGAATGGCCTTGAAAAATCATAGCATGCCCTAAGATCTCTTCATCCATCGCCACATTTCTGACCTGCAGACAGAACAGATCACAAGAATGACCTGGGCTGAAAAACCCTGCCAGTTTTACCAGTAAATGTCAGCACTGGTCTGCTGGCCTCAAACCACATAGGAAGAAATACAAGGTGCATGAGGCGGTTCTCATGATATTTGTGATTTTTTTTTTTATTCATTGGTGAATTTAGACTGGATGTTCTAGTCATGGAAACACTACACACCCCTCCACATCCTTCAATTTTTTTGTACAAAAGGTCTTAGATTGTGATAAGAACAGGACCTAAGAGATTTCTTGGTCTTTCCAATTGAAAGGGAAGCAAAATCTTAAAGAGTTTCACTTTGTTTTGATCCTGACAGCTATGACTGAAACTTGAAAGTAGTAGTGTGCACCAAAAAATAAAAAGTAATGAAAAAAATTCTACAGGGCCTAAAAGCTCAAAAAATTGTTTATTCCCCGTAGATGCCTAGCAAATGAGCTGATTTGATTCTCATTTTGTTAATATGAGTTCACTCAGATAATTTACTCTGAGCAACACATTTTCTGTGAAACAGAAGGGAGGCTTTATTATTTTTTTAATCAGCTTTAAAGGAATAGAGCTTTACTCACACAGCCTTCTCACATTAACAATGATAACAAAAGCCAACCCAAATTAAAGTCACTTGGTGATTAAAAAAATGTTGCACTTGACCAGTGTAGCTTAAAAGGCACTAAAATGTGATCATAGAAATGATGGTGGAGCCCCTCCCTTGCTTTATTCAGTTATTCTTTAAGAAGGCAACATCAACTCTAGACCAAAACATGAAATGAAACATGAAAACATGAAATCAAAGTTTCCACAGAATAGTCTGACCCTAGAAACACAAAGGGTCAACAAGTTGTGCAGCCTAGAAAGGGAAATTGCAAAAGAAAGGTCATTACAGAAGGGTATGCTAAGGACATCCAGCACAAGTGAAAAAGTCACAATTTTCCTGTCTAAAAAACCAAATATAACTACCCAAAAAATGATTACTTTAAAGCGTAATTCTTCTCAAAGTCTTCCAAAGGAAAAAATGCAATTTCCAGTATTTTCTTACAGGGAACAGGCAGAAATAAGATCTTTTAAAAAGAACAGGAAAACTTTTGGAAGTGCTGTGAAGCCTTCCGTTATTTTTCTATTCCAGTGGTTAAAAATTGAAAAAGTGCTTGTGAAAGGTAACTGCCCATTTTTTATTGCATTTCAATGCCCTTTCCCAAGAAGTTTTTTATCCAAGGCTGCTCCACAAATGCTCGTATACATCCTTGTATATGACTATGAGACTTTCCTTCTTTTTAGCCCTGCACCTCTTAAAAGCCCTCCTAAATTTCCTAATTTTCAGGCAACCTGTCAGCTTGATAAAAGCCTCAGAATGCTGGGAAATGGTTCAGGAGTTGAAGCAAGTAACAATAGAGTTCATAACACCTGCTGGCATTTGCTTATCACTAATCACAACCTCCACTCAGGGGATTTAGGATTTACCTTTTTGGACAGACTGATGCCAGCTGAAAATAAGATGATGCAGAAAATGTATTGCAGATCCAAACTAGTTCTTGTTTTCTTTTCTTCCCTTCTGAGTTTTTATGTATTTTCTCAGACCACAGTTACATTTCAGACTCATTTTCTGAAGCACTTCAGCTCAAACAACCCAAGTTATTCAGCCATTCATATGGAACAGAAATTACATTAGACAAAATTACTCATTTAAAAATTAACACCCATTTTCCGGGTTTTGCTCTTTGTACTCACCTAAATAGAAAAGATATTTAGAACTTCATTGACAGTTAACACACTTTTGTAGCCAATACTAGAACCTTTCACATCTCCTTGTGAATTATTCAACCTAAAAGACCAATAGTACCTGCAGTAACATTAATGTTAAAACATAAAACATATACAACAGGCATATTTTGCTTATGTTTATTGGTCAAACTTTCATAACCACTATGGATACAGTGCCTCCAAATTTGTGTATTTTTCTCCAATTTAGATAATCTTTGTACAAAAAAATAATCAGCAAACACAAAAAAGAAAAGGGAGAACCATAAACTTAGGAAATGGTAAAGAACTGAAACCACTTCCTTGTTTAAAAGGGATAAATATCATATATTTCCCACTTGTATTCCATGTATGTGAAAGACTTAAAAACTTTTGCCTGTAAACAAAAATATAAACAAGTGCTGAAATAATTTAATACCAAAAATTAATCTTTATTGGACTTTCTGAAAATTAAATTACAATCATCAAATTATATTTAACATGACTGTAAAGCAAAATTCTGTTTACATAGTCTACAGCAAACATAACTTGTATTATCATTAATTACTACAAATTAATTCATACAGGCTTCACTGGTTTTTTTCCCCACATCCCTAAAAATTTCACCATCAGTCTCTGACAATGGGCTGCAATTCACTTCTCACTGAAAGATTCTTTCTAGTTTTTACTCCACAGAAACCTGTATTTTCTGTTTATGAAAACTCCAGCCTTAAAAGAGAAAGAATTTGCAAAACCACAGCAATACCAGTAACTCTTTTTCACCTCACAACACTACAAGAAAAATCATAACTGCCATAAGTGTGATAAGTTTGGTAAAATTTAGAAAACAAATGAAAAACCATCACCCCCAAAAAATTCTAATTTTTACATTTGTTTATAATTGCTAGAAATCCCATAATATAACATTACACAAGAATCCCCAAAAAGATTAAAGAAAATTTGGAAATTTAAGCTTAGAAATCTTCAATACTTAAATTTCCTAAGAAACTAGAGGAGTCTTAGAAAGCTTGGGAACTGTAGAAATATTTCTGCAGAGCTCTCCCAGCTGTAAAAAAAGGAAAACAAAATTTCATTCAACATTTGGACTCTCGTAAAATATTTTGTGTTTGGGCAAATTCATAACACAAGTCCTGATGCTGCACTTTTGCATATTGATCTTGAATTAAAAGAAAATTTCATAGTCACTATTAATTTCTACATTAAAAACCAAATAACTCTAGTTGTTCATCACGGTGGAAAAGTTCTGCTAAAAGTTTCAAATCCTTAATAGATTTTTTTTTTCCCCCTTACAAACTTTGATGCAATTAGTTTTCCAAATCACATGGGGGCCAGTCACATTCAGAATAATTGAGCATTTGCTTTTGAAGCTTTTCCAACTGCTGCCAGCCTACTGATGCCAATCTACGTCTGCTTCTGAAGCAGGAGAGCTCAGCTAAATCTACTGCAAATTAACAAGAGTAAAATAATAAGAAAGGCATAAAATCAGAGGGGAAAATGAGATATTAAGTGATTTTTTTGCAAGAAATATTTGCACTCAGAACAGTCATTTGCTACAGCCTATATGCAACCACGTTTTCTACCAATAAGAAACGTTTGCCCTGTTTTTTTAACCTGCAGAACTGCTCATTTGTTGAAATTTGTTTATTTTAACCTGCAGAACTGCTCATTTGTTGAAATTTGTGTTTATTTCAAGCTTTTGTTAAGGCAGGGATTTTGTTCTTCACCTGTGCAGGCCATAAAGAATTTTTATGGCACCTTTTCCTCAGCCTCCCAGGTGAGCCTGTATTTCAGCTCTGTGAAGTCATCCCCAACTTGCCTGCAGGAGAAGATGGTTAACTCCATTTTCTGCCTTAAATACAACATCATTGATCTGTTAAAAAGGCTTTGAAGGACTGAAGGGTTCTTGAGGGTGATTTTTTTTTTTTTTTTTTGAGTGGGGATGGTGTTTTATTTGGTGTTGGTTTATTATTTTGTAGTTTCGAGGTTTGTTTGAAATTTTGTGAAATCTGAAAATACTTCTGCTATCGTTCTGTAGTTGAGCAGTTACCAAATTTCACAATTTTGGAATGAACCAAGCCCATGGAAGTGGTTCTAACAGGATCAGGATTTGGTGCTGTAAAACAACTGGCTGCTCTCCTCCTAAACTCTGTGAGACCCACAATGTCATTTTTTATGTGGCATTAAAACCATGGGTGGTGTAATGTGCATCATTTTCCTGTGTGCCAACTGCAGTTTAACATCCTATGTAGCACAACTCACTGCAGTCGAGTGTCCTGGGAAGGAGCTGCAATATGAAGTAATTAAAATTACAGCAGGATTTGCCTTCTTAACCTTCATAAGCAGTTCTGTAAGTTTACAGAAAGCAACCTCGAGCACATTGACTTAAAAAAAAAGTTGGGTATCTGCTTAAAGCTGATTTAATTTTAAGAATGAGAGAAAAAAGTTTGCTTCCATTTGCCTGATTTCTGAGGAACTTTCCCACTGAAGTAACACCAACATTTACCTAAAAATATTCCTTGCAGAAAAATCAGATAATTCCTCACACAGGATATACAGTTTAATCTCTGTATTTCAGCAACACTGACAGAAAATTAGAAATGGAGAAAGGCATGAAAGGAAAAAGTTAATTGTATTCGTTTCACATGCTTCAACTACAGGGCTACCTCATTCATCCATTCTCTGGCTTCTAAATCGGATCCTGTTTAGATTAAATAAAAATACATTCATTTTATAATGAAGCCTTTTGTCCATGTTTTCCCTCAGTGAGAAATTGTAGGGAAAGCCTTTGGGTTTGTAAGTACTGCCTGTAAATGGAACAAAGTTTTCCAGTAGGCACATTAGAATATTCCAAATAATTCAGAGAAAACCCAGATTGTTTACATACAGCAGACTGAAAGGTTTGTGTGGATGGACCATCCAAAAGGAAGCAGAGAATCCAAAACTCAAATCTTATTAATCACACAGTGATTGTGTAGAGTAGCTTTACTAAAGGCTCCTTCCCACCAGGTATGCATAGGAACAAATATAGAGCAACTGGGGAATGGTCTCCTGTGGTTGTTCACAGCCTGTTCTAAAAGAAAAATCCTTAAGGTTTACAAGTAATAAATACAGAGAAAAATTTACTGTTGTTCAAATCTCCACATACACCAGAATATCCAAACATGGGGGTCAAGTTCAAACCCAAAGTGTTGCCAAAAATATTGTAAATAAAGAAGCAGCTGATGATGCTGAAGTGCTAAACACACTAGTCAAATAAAATCTGCAAAATGTTTATTCAGAAGGAAATTTGCAGCTCATGCAGGAGAGGAACCACTTTTGTTTTACTGTGAAAGCACTGAATCTGGGAGAAAGAGCTCCCAGGGGTAAAAGAATTATGACAGCAATCCACAGTCTGCTCTGCATTTCCATTTTCATGCCCCTTCATGCTTTAAGTGAGTGAAAAGTGCTAATGAGCTCTAATCTCTAATGAACTGACATGCAAAGCTGCAAAATGTCAAAGCTCTGCAAAAACATTGACTGGACACACTGCACAGCATTTCTTGTGTATTTTATTATATATCTGTAGGAATATACTAATTCTTAATTCAGAACTACCAACAGAAGCAAGAAGAGCAACTCCTACCTAGAAAAGTCAAGACCAGGATCATAAACTACACAAAATTCTGCCTTTTCAGGACACATTTCTGTGCTGGCAGAACTCAGCCCCTACAAGCACAAGAATAAGTGTCCAGCATAAATTGGCTGCTGTGAGGATTTTACTGAATATTTTCAACAGCAACATCTTTCTCAGTTTGGCTGAAATCAATCAGTCAAGACTGAATGGTGGGGAAAAAAAAATTAAGATGGGGTAGCAGTTGTGTGGGAAAGAAGCAGCTGAAACCTCAGGCATTGAGGGGAATGCTCTGTTCTGAAAAGCCCTCTCTCCTCTCCCGAGTGACCTTGGTGATCCCTCCAGCCCCGTGGCAAACAGTATCCACTCCTAACACAAAAAGTCTCATTTGTTTATAGGTCGTGTAAATCTTATCTAACAATTTCTAAGACAGGAATTAAGTATTTAATGTCTGTCTGGCTACCACTTGGTATTTCCTGTGTCATTGAGTGACATTTTCCATCCCAACCCCCTTCCCTTAGAGGCCCACTTTCCACATGCAACACAAAAAAAGCCAATGAATACAGAAGCAGAAATTAGGGAATACACTGCCAAACACTGTAGGTGTCTTCCTTCACAGTATTTAGTGCTACATCACCCTAGATATTTTTAAATAAATATATACAACAATCCAGCACCTTTTATGGGTGAACATTTCACTTATATCCTAAAATCCACCCAGCATTGTTCACAGTCAGAGTTGCTACCCTCTGTTTGAATAGCTTGTTTGAATTACCTGGCCAAACCACAAATTGCTCTCTCTGGATTTTTGGTAAGGGGATATGGGCCCAGAAATTATACTGAGCTTCACAAGTTGCTGAACACAGTTTCCATCTGTTCCTTGGACCCCAAGAAGGATAAGTATAGAAAATATCAAATAACTAGTGGCACGAGGGATCACACTGAGATCAATACCTATTTATAATTTTTCACTTGAATAATCAAAGCAAATTAAAAACCACCAAACCCTCAGACACATTCCCATTTTTATGGTTATTTGGTCAAAACAGACCTTCACCTAAACAGCCTGATTTTTATCTACAAGATTCACCTTCTGATACACTCAACCTCTATTTCAGCACAACTTCCAGACATGTGGAAAAATATACATCAACTTTTTGGAGACACCAGGATCACTCCCACTACAGTCAGCCTGACTTGAGGAGGACTGAAATCACAAAGTTTATCCAATAGGTAAATCCCACTTCAGCATGTCCATCAGCCATGCACTGAAATCCATTTTTTTTTGGGCAGCCTCAGGACAGTTTTTGCCAGAAAAGCAGCAAGATCAGCTTCTTAGATTAAGATGCTAATTTAAAACTTCATCATGCAGCTTTGTTCACCTACTTTCAGATAAACCTTTCCAGGTTTCAGATATGCTATTCCTTAGGTAAGAGACAGGTTTTTTTAAAGCTAGTCATTGACAGATAGATTGTTCCTAACAAAGTGAATGATTTTAAAGGAATATTTCATGGCACAAAGAAGCAAAATAATCTGACAGATGAAGACTAAGGCATTAAAATGTCACACCCTCTGAAAAAGGTTCCAGTCTAAAATTCAGATTGACACCAGCAAGACAACGGCTGCTCTATAATGACACAGACTTTTAACACATAGGAAGATAAATGATCAGGAATGCCTGGATTGCAGAGTCTTGAAAAATCAGGCTTTGTTGATGAGAAATGAAGTGAAATTTGAGAAACCACGAACAGTGAAGCTCACTCAAACAAAAATCATCCATGTCAGTAGGAAGCATGCTATAAAATCCCAGTGAACATAGCCTTTTAAAAAACTATCAACTACCAATAATTCTTGCATGGCTTTGTTTTCAAACCTTTTAAAACACAGTATGTTCATTAAAAAACATCTGCTCTTATTACAACACATTACAATAACCACTAAGGAAAATATTTGGGTTTAATTATTAGCAGATGCAGCATGCTTAGAAATGTTTCTTTGAACATATAATTTCTGCAAAGGTGATTAATTATTGTTACTATTTTCATTCTTTAATCAAAGCAACACAAGCATCAGCAGCAGCAAATTTGTGGCCAGGCAGCTTCAGCACCTGTTATGTTAGGTTATGTTTTCCAGGACAAGGGCAAGAAAATAGATTTATTTGCCTTCTTGGGCATCACCAGAACACTTATCCAATGAGTTCTGGTTATCTGTACTTCTGCAAGTCCAGCAGCATAATTTCCCTTGCAGAACTTTTCCAGCATCAGTGAAAATGGATAAAAAAAAGAACAAAAAAATATGCAGCACTACAATCTAGCCTGAGTTTTCAGATATGGGATTTATCAAGCAACACTTTCATCAGTAAATATACTTGACATTTAGTTGCTGAAGTAAAGTAAATATAGGACTCAATAGTGTCATTTTTATGGAGTAGAACTACACTTCAGACTATACGTCAAAAGTGAAATTCATTTAACTAAACTGAAAAGAACCATCTAAAACTGACAAGGGATATGAAAATAGGTTGATACAAACATTTCAAAGATTCTTTTACAAGGTAAAAGAGGTATCCCTGAGGAGGAGAAACTGTTAGACCATCAAAGAACATTATCCTGCTACGTACAGAGACTCTTTGTGTAGGATACTACATCTATGCTGCAAAGGCTTCACTGTCCATTAGAACCATTTTGAAACTCATGTGTTGTTTCTCCTGTGATATTCTGCACCCCGTGCTTACTCATTAAATCCCAATATTTGTTTATCAAGAGCATGTCAGCCCACAACAAATCTGGAGTTCACATTTAGACAATGCACATGATCAAGGGGGAAAAAAAACACCACTGAATTCTCTGTCACCTGGTGTGAACTCATCCCTGTGTGTTTGCATAATCTTGTTTTGAAAGCTGCTGAAATGACACTGTGCTTCTGAACCTGCTGTTTTTAGGAGAGGCTGGGAAGGAGGTGCTGCAGGTGGTGATAAGGAATGCATAGATTGGGAGGAGCAGCCATATAAGAGCCTGAATGAGGGATGTGGGACTCCAGGGGCCCTCCAAAATGCAATTTATTCCATCCAAGAGGTTACAGCAGTCCAAGGTCATAGGTGACAGAGCTGTGCCTACAGCTGTCAGCTCCAGCTGCAGGCAGGCCTGGAGACCCTTTGGTTTTGGTTACAGTGCATTATATACTTTTCTTTTGGTTACAATGCATTATATACTTTGCTGAGCATCTTCATACAGTAGAACCAATCTATACCTTAACTATTATCTATAGCCCATCATAACTGCTATAATTACCATATTCATGTTACTGTTCTCCAGTCACTAAAAGTCAGTACATTACAGTTTAGGCTAGAAGTTGTTTTTCAGTTTTCTTGCAGTGGAAAATTCTGAGACCTTTTTTCTGCTTGCAACATTTGCTGACTTGTTTGCCTGTGCTTTCTGTTTGGTAAAAACATTTTCTTGTTTGGGGTGGATTTATCCTTTGCTATAAGCCATAAAAACCCCTTCTAACTAACACACCCTTTGCCTCCTTGGTTATCCAGTGAGACTGGCTCAGCAATTCTTTTCTTCTTTATCAAAACTTGCTTCTATCTCTATTCCTTCATCAGACTCCACATTTAAAAATCTTTCTGCTAAGCATACTTTCTTGTCAAACTCTCATCCTTCCCAACACAGCCACAAACAGGCTGAGAGCCCGTGGGTGAAAATGAAGGATCAGGCCCAGCACACCTCGATAAGGGCAAGCTGTCAATGAGGTCTTGCTTTGGCTGCACGAAGTGTCCCACTCCCAAGCTCTCATCCTGATGTGGGATTTCAACCACCCAGATAACTCCTGGGAAAGAAATACAGCTGTCCAGGAGAACAAGACAAAGTGTCAGGTATGAGACAAAGCAAAGGGAGTAGGAGCATGGCTGGATGTGGTGCCCAGCAGCATGGAGAAGCTTTTCAGAGGAATTAGGACTGGAGGCAGCCTGGGCCGTGGTGACCATGCCCTGGCTGAGTTCCTGATCTCAAGGAACACGGGTCTGGCAAAGAGCAAAGTCAGGACCTTGAATTTTGGAAGGGTGAACTTGAGGTTGTTCAAATAATGAATGGATGGGATCTCCTGGGAATCTCTCCTTAGAGCCAGCAGAACTGACCTGAGCTGGCCACATTTTAGAAGCACTTTCCTTAGGAGCACACGGACTCTCCATCCTGGTGCACAAGACAGGCCAGAAACTCCTCTTTTTACCAAGGGAAGAAAGAAATACCTGGGGAAATCTAGACCTCACTCCTGTGAAGATTATGGAGAAGATGCTTCTGGAAGCATGTGCAAGACAAGGTGATTAATCCAAAGGGAGCTGCAGTTATAAAGCAAAGCCTTCTTGAGAAGACTTGCAGCAGTAGTTTAAAGGGCTCATTCTGTCCCTCAAGACCATCCCTGAAAATTTCTGCTCTCTGGGGAGGATGTAGCAGGGCAGCTCCATGTCTTTGGGCCATTTTATTTGAGTATTTCAAGCTAGCATGGAATTATATTCCTGGAATTATATTCCTGGCCATTATCCATGGATAAGTGTACAGGAGTCCTTTTTTCCCCAGATCAAAAGAGAAACACCATTATTGGGTTCTGATTCTTTGGCACTTATTTTCCTCACTTTGGGCCAGCAAGGCTGAGAACAGCCAAGAGAGAAAGAACTGGACTGGGTGGTCTTTGGACTTCACAAGAGTAGCTTGATTTTCCTGCTGAAAGGATGAGTAACAATGTTAACTCACATGACACATGGATGGAACTGGGATTTCCATCTCTAGAAGCCCAAAGAAATCACAACTACTTTATTATGTATGAATTTGTAGAAGGAAAAATTGGTTACTCGTAAACATTCACAAGCAAGCCATGCAGTAAGCTATAAGAATTCAATTATATTCAATATAACGTCTTACTGCAGGAAAACAATTAATCTTGTATTCAAAAGGATGGAAATGAACTGGAAATATTTTGTGGAGGAAGCAAACTTTTCAAAAGCCTTTGTAATCATCTCTGTAACTGAAAGACAAAAAAAGAGCAAGAAAAGGAATTCACACCTGGGCTTTCTGGAAAATAGCTGTATAAAATAACTGAATAAACAAAGCTGCACATTTCACATCTGATAACCTACTTTAAAAACAATTTCTAAAATAAATTCAGCCACCTTTATGAAATCCATTAGCTGATATGCATTGTTATCTCATTTAATTCATAATTTGCAGCAATTTACTCTTGCTTCATGCCAGGGGGTGAGACTGTAGCTTTCTATACAATCTGGTGTCATTTTCAGTTTTTGATTCCTCCCCCATTTCTCCTACCTTTTCTGAAAGTCTGTAGCTCTTATTCTCTCTTATTCTCCTGTATTGCTGCCAGTGATTACAAACTCAGCTCTCTCCATCATTCTTCCTCTTTACAGGAAGGAGTTTCCCTGAGCTGGGCAGATTGTGGTGGCTCATAAAACTCACATTTCAAGCTAGCAGGAAGCCAGAAGACCCTGGAGACAGCAAGTCCAAGTTATCACAACCTGTACTCATCAAGGTTCAGCATCCCTACCTCCACTAAATGTTGGCTGTGTGGTTGCCCCTTAGCTCCTTGAATTGAGTTGTTCTGCCTCACCCAGTTTAATCAGACTCCACACCCGCAAGGTCTCTTCTAAAACCACCTTTTCAAATGCACCTTATCACCCCAAACAGAATTTTGCTTATTCAAAACAAGAATTGATTAAATATTCTGGTTCCTTTGCTTCTGCTCACTTTCTTTCCCTTCTCCCACCATACAACACAGAAAGGTCTCTCATCTTCTCTCCTCAATTCTTGCCCTTGCTCTGTGATATTGGGCTGCGCTGGTTTCAGCTGAAGCAGAGTTAATTTTCTTTGCAGCGGCTGCTGTGGGGCTGTGTTTGGATTTGTGCTGAACACAGGGCTGATCACACAGAGATGTTTTTGTTGTGGTTGTTGCACAGAGCCAAGGCCTTCTCTGCTTTCTGTGAGCCCCATGGTGAGGGAGCTGGGGGTGCCTGGGAGGGGACACAGCCAGGACAGGGGACCCCACTGACCACAGGGACATTCCAGACCATGTGGAGTCATGGTCAGTGAATAAAGTGGGGGGAAGAAAGAGGAAAAGGGGATATTTGGGGTGATGGTGTTTGTCCTTCCCAAGCCACCATTCCCTATGATGGGGCCCTGCTGTCCTGGAGAAGGCTGAACTCCTGCCTGCCCTTGGGAAGCAGGGAATTAATTCCAATTTCCCCTTTCCTTCTGTATGTGTGGCTTTTGCTTGCCCTATTAAACTGTCCTTATCTCAACCCAAGTTTTGCAGCTTTTCCCCTCCCAATTCTCTCCCCAGTGCCACTGGTGGGGGAGTGAGCCAGCGGCTCATGGGGCTGGGGTTAAACCACAACACAGACCTGCTTATACGGATTTCTCATCCACCCACCCTCAGGTTCTCTGTTTGTGGAGCAAAGGCTTTGTTCTGCCTGCCCAGCACATGGCACAATGCCTGGCCCATGGTTAGATAACCTTACAGCTATGAAAATAATATCTCATAACTATTAGCGTTGTTTAGAAGAGAAATCACTATTTTCTCTGAGACAAAGCAGATGTGGATTTGATTACTGTCTAAGTCTCCTGCAAAAATATTACAGAAAGCCAAGACAAACTAGGGCAGCTCATTCCATGAATTTCTTGGAAATGTTTAACATAAACTTTTGCAATCAGAAGTCCCACAGAATGCAACACTAATAATTAGCATTAATTTCTCATTTTGTTTTAAATTATGACATCATGTAAAGGAATGTTTTTCTGCAATTTTTAAAGACTTTGTTCTTTTTAAATTCTTGGTAAAAGAATCTCTCATGTTTAGTTAGGCCAAAATCTGACCTACCTTTGTACCAATTTGTGAGTAGCATGCCTGGAAAATGATCATGTAAAAAAAGGGGGCCACAAATAAATGCCTTAAAAGAAATATATTTATAAAAGCAAGCAAATGAACTTGATGCAAACAACAGTGGGACTACCAGCTGAGCTCCAATGACCTGGGCCATTTAAAGAACATCAATAAGCTCAAGGTTACTTTACTAACTCATCTGTGACAGAACTATCACACAGTGAGGCAGCCAAACTCTTCCAGCATCCAGACTCACCCTAAGTCACCTTAGGGGCCTGTTTTGTCTTCCCTGGATCTCACTGATATACAACTGCTAAATTCCAACATATACTATCCCAAATATTCCTCTCATCATTATAAATTTGTTTCCAAAACATCCAAGAAACACAGGTGGAGTTGGAAAAGTTTTGCTATTCATCCATTAAAGAGCTTTTGTTTTTCCCCCTTGAAAATCTTGTTTTGCAATATTCCAAAATAGACAATTATTATTTCAAAATAATCAGCTGTACTCATATAAAATCCCAGCCACAGCCTGGGAAGTGAGAATTGACATGTGGCATGAAAACTCACACTTATTATGCTGTGTGGTTTATATATAACTGAACAATTTCAGAGTGCTTAACACCGTAACACATTAACCCATTAACCTTTCCTCTAAGACCAGCACAATATTTTATGCTCATCAACAATCAGATTTTCTTTTTGTTCTTCAAAAAGTCAAAAGTGGTGCACAAGAAGTACTCAGACTAAAAACTAGAAGTAAGAAAGGGTCATCAAGCCATACATCATGTTCCACTCATGACTGTCATTGGAAAGGATGTCTGCGACAGGTTTATTCCATATTTGCCCACTGAGCTGCTTTCTCCTTTTCTCCACCTTTTTTTTTTTTTCCTGAGAATATCTGAACCAAAGGGATCATTATGGGATTGCAGGTCTATTTTAATATGTGAGCACCTTGCTCCACCCATCTCCACCTCCTTCCCAGGGTATAAAAATTGTTCTAAAAACCAAACCTTTCCCACAGAACACCCTTCCTTTTTGAACACAGACATTTACTGGTCTGTTAATTACACCAAACTTCCTCTCCAACACCTGTGCCTTTCACCAGTTATTTATAGAACTCAAAATAACCCTGGTCCAACATTCATTTAGCACCTCAGAACCACACACCTCCTTCTTCAGGCAGTGAAGGATTATTAGGATGTTCTTAGGATGTTCACTGCAGGCTGCAGAAAGAAACATTTTATTTCTGAAAGAAAACCATCTCCTGGGCTCTTTCTGGGCCTCATCGTGCCCCACCAGAAGTCACCAGGTGATGGACACCAGGTGCTTGTGTGCCCCAAGGCAAAGATCACTCACTGCCATTGTTTTTCTCTGCCAGGTGTGTTTGTGTCTCTGCACAAGGACAAATAACTACTGTGATGCTTTGCTCTCCCTTCTCAGGCCCTCAAAATGACCACATGAATGCAATTTAGGTTTGTTTTTTTTTTTTCTTTAAATGATTAGTTCTGTTCTATCACACTTGCAACATATTATTCAGTGAATTAACTTTGCCTCTCCTCCCTTTCAAAAGAGCACCATGAAGGGACATTCCCAGCACAGAATATGTAATTGATTCGTTCCCTTTGACCAATGTGCTGCCATGAGGTGCTGGTTTGCTCCTCTTGTACAGTCTGTTCATTAACAGATAGTCCTAGGAGTGCAAAATATTCAAATATTTAGAAATAGGAATCTATGTGCCCATAATGAGGTATATGGAGAGAGGTTCTGCTCTTAACTCACTGAGAATCAAAGGAGCTCCAAGATAAGTGATCTGAAATACAAAGAGATAAAAAATTCAGAGCCAAAACCTAGCAGCCTCCCCAGCTTTTAATTTCTTTGATATTTTATACCAGAAATTTCTTTGATATTTTATACCAGAGCTGAACTTTTGACGCTCTTTTCTTTCACTTTGATTTTCTTGGTCTCAAAAAAATAATTTAGCAATCTTTTTTTTTTTTCAGAGATTTTTACATTATTTGAGAAAGTATATGTAAATATATGGGAAATGAAAATAGCAGGCTGATGGGAATACTTTGGTGAAATTGTACATGAATAAAAGATGTGAAATCATACTGTTATAAGTGTCTTCATCCATTAAGTTTTAGTATCAAGTAAATTTCCAGCCATGCAAAACTGATCTTTTCATCTTTCTTTCCCTATAGAAGTCACAGTTCACATTTGGAATATTATATGTGCTTCATAATTGAAAGAAAATCCTATCAACTCTCAACATTTTCCTCCAAATTAGTAAGCCAAAAGAATTTCATTCCCCTAGCAATAAAATATTTTGTTCATGTATGAACAATGGAAACTAATAATACACACATTTCCAGAGTTATTTGGAGCTGTGTTCATTATGGAAAAGCATGCTGTCATTATATCTTTATCCAGTCATGTCATTACTGTATGGCTAAATATGCTACATTCATAATTAGGATTAGATGACTTGGTACCTTACAGCATACATTCTATACATTGTTTTATCTATTATTTACTGTATAATCATGCGAACATTGAAAACATTTAAACTCTTAATATGAACTCATCATAATGTACGATTTAATCACCAGAATAGCCTGAGAGATGAGAAAAATGGAGAACTCAAATGTGAAATAAAAAAAGGTTGGAAAACTCCTCTAACATCATCGAGTCCAATCATTAATCCAGCCCTGCCAAATCCCAAGTAAACCGCATCCCCAGGTGTCACAAACCCCTCCAGGGACAGTGACTCCACCATCTCCCAATGCCTGACCCAAATTTTTCCTAACCCTCAATTCCAGCCTTCCCTGGCACAACTTGAGGCCATTTCCTCCTGTCTAGTTTCTCGTTACCCAGGAGAGGTGCCCAGGCTTCACCTTGCTTCAACCTCCCTTCAAGAATTTGTGAGGTTCTGTGTCTGCCTAAAACAGGGTAAATTGGGGAACCTGAACTTCTCCAAAAGCTGCTTTATTCCATTCGCAAAGCTAAGCTCAGGAATGGCTCAGGCTTTGGTTCCCTTGGATCCAGAACCACAGCACCTTGATGTAGCAAAGCTTCAGGGGGGTTTTGAGACACCCCCTCCATCTGAATCAGGGCTGCCACTAAAAGAAAACCAATTCCCATTCTGAACTGGTGCTCAAAAATAACAAAGATAGCCAAGTCTTAGTAAATGGTGAATTTCAGAACCTGAAAGTATATCAAAAAAGGATATTTATAAAAGATCAGCAAGACTTCAGTGGTGGAGGTGAAGCTACAACCAAATGGACAGTATTTGCAAAAAGCAGGGCCAAAGATGGACAGTGAAAGACATTTTATTCACTGTCAGTCCTTTTTCACTCTTCTAACACCAGCTAGCATGTCCAGATGTTTCTCAGGAGCTGTCCATGTGTTGTAGCAATGATGACAGGCTGGTGAATGCCTCCAGGAAGAGGGAAGAGCACAAATATTTGGTGAAAAACCCCTTTTACATCACAGGCATTAGTGGACAGGAAAGAGCAGATAAATGGCAGTAAGATGTTTCATTGATCTGCCAGACAAAAACATCAGCGTTCAGAAATTGTTCTCCAGCTGCACAAGAACAAGTTGTTTCTTCCTACACGTTTTACTAATCAGAGAGAAAGAAAGTTGCTAAACTGCCAATGTGATAGACTGAGGGGCTGGGAAAGGGGGCTTGTTTTTATTGTAGAGGCAAGAAGATACAAAATTCTTGCATTTGCTGCTGCCAGGTTCTAGGGGAGTTTAGAGCTAAAAGCAAGGTCCATGTGTTTGCTGTGTAATAAGGAATTATCAACCATGTGCAAACTCGTTTTATAAAATTTAAAATACTAACAGTTTCTTCAAAAAGACTGTGTCCTAGCTGGAATCCAAATTGAGTTCTACCAATTCAGGTCCTTCTTCATAGCAACAAAAAAGCCATCACAGGTTACATAAAACTTTCCTGTAGAACTGAGGATGGGAAATGCAGAAGAAGAATTTAGATGACGTGGCAATAAAAACACACAACCTACACCCCCAAATGTCTGCATATCACACTCCCAAGTCCTGATATTTTGTTTTAAGAAAGCTAAAAGTAATTTCCTCCATGTGCATTTGTGGTCTTTTAAATTACCTGATCTGCCAAGAAAATAAGATCCTGTCTGTTGCTATTTTGGAATTTCTCACTAATGATTGTTAGATGGAACATTTCAGAGGATTGTCTAAGAGTTCATCACCTGAGAGTTTCTATTAATGACACAGGCAGCAAAGGAAGTTTAGTTTTCCAATCATTTATGTTGTAGAGCACTGCCTAAGTTAATTATTTTAAAGAGTGTATAGTTATGATCCAAGCATAAAACTTTAATGAATTATAAGTTATGACCAGCTGGCAACCACAGTGTCATAAAATATTCCCAACAATAAGGAATATGGACAAAAGAGGGGGGTTTTTTTGTTTGTTTTCCAATTTACCTCTTTCAAAGTCCATGGAAGACCTATAAGCCTCCTGCTGCCTTTCCAAGATTAATGTTAGTTTAGGGAAGATCAATGATTCCTTAGCCACCAGCTAAGGGAAAAAACTTTTCATTTTTATATCCCACTTGTCAGTTTGTCACAGGTAAGAGTGAGTATGTATTTGGGTCCAATAGGCTCATAAATAAAACAAGTAGTGACAAGAGCAATATAGTGAGAACTGCTAAAAATGTTTTATTTTTATGCCTGTTTCTTCCCTCATTCCAATCTCAAAAACACCTCCACAGGATCTATAAATTTCCAAAAGAAGATGTGCAAGACCTCCTACGAGATGATGTGTCTCAGTTGTCATGCTTTGACACAAATTAACCTGGTACACAGCTTCCAAATTTTTTTTTTTTTGGCCAATTTTAGTGTTCAGTAGCATTTGAGGAGGGTTATACACTGAATTTACCCAGCTGTTCCCTACCTAAGGAAGGAGCAACTTCTCCATTTATTACAAAACAATAATATGAGCAACCTACAGATTTACTTTTAATTAATAGTTAACAATACTTCCATCAGAAGTTTTTTGTGGCTTTTTAAATATTGAAAGTGTGATGTTGTCTAATGGCAGACAATTCCTAACAGTCACCTAGAAATTAAAAAAAATTAAGGCAATAATGTGGGAGTAAAAAGACATGAAATACACAAGAAAAGAAAGAAAAAAAATAATTTAAAAAGAAACATAGGTGGATTAAGCCTAGTGACAGAGATCTCATTGATGATGGCTGAACAGAAATTTTTTTCCATCACCTGAGATGGAGGTTGGGGAGAGAAGCTATTAAAATAGGAGAACAAATGTTACACAGGTCCTGATATCAATTGTATGATTAATTACTGCTATAAAAATACTTGTATGTTTTCCGTGGTACATTTTAGGATCTAGCAAAAAAAGGCTTTGATGGTAAATGATATTTTTAAATAAACAAAATTTTTGCAGTAAGAATTTTTTCCCACAAAATCATCACAATAAAATCACAAATATTGTTCACAAAATTAAAAATTTGACAGTGGTTCCTTCAAAAAATTAAAGCTAGATCTCATTTCCAGAGAAACTGTTGGAAATTTCAGTTGAGGCTTTCCATCATTAGCAAATCTGTATTTCTAAATTTTGGGTGCTTACCTTACTCAACTCTAATTCTGCTAATTTTTTGCTACAATTTAATTGTTTATTACACAATTTCTATATATGATGGGATGTAACTTGCTAAATGCTGCAGTGCTATATGTCTGTAGAGTTTTATCACAATTTGATAAACAAACAAAACCAAACAAAAAAACCACAAACGAATGAGTTCCTCTAATGCAACACAAAGAACAAACCCAGAAGATTTAATTAGATTATTGATAACAGTCAAGTATCAAACAGCAAAAAAAAAAGTCACCGCATTAATCTCTGAATGTAAGTCAGTTAAAGACCAGCAATGAATAAAAAACTTGCATTCTTGAAATCTACAGCAATCATTACAGACACAGACTGGAGATAAGGCTGAAAAGCAGAGGTAACTTCCTTCTCCTTGCTATTCTAATTCAGTTCCACCTGCTGAAAAACATTAGCAAGTTTACTGATACTCTGTTGGATTTGCAGGCAATCGCAACATAGGAAGACATAAGAATCTTGGCTCCATGTTTCCAAAGGTTGATTTATTATTTTATGATATACATTTTATTAAAAGAAAATTATATATTAAAACTATAGTAAAGAATAGGAGAAAGGATTTCATCAGAAGGCTAGCAAGGAATAGAAAGTAATGATAATAAAATCTTGTGACTGCTCACAACCTCCACACAGGTGGCTGTCATTGGTCATCAAGTAAAAACAATTTCACATGCTGGGTAAACAATTCTCCAAATCACATTCCAAAGCAACAAAACATGGAGAAGTTGAAGCTTCTCAGGAAGAAGGATCCTAAAGGATTTTTCATAAAATATGTCCATGACAATACTCTAAGGGAGTCCAGGGACAAAAAAGGACTTGGACTGAGGGTTTTCTGCAGGGAAAAGGGGCAGATCTGAGGGACAGAGGCAATGGGAACAGTGAAAGTGGTGCAGAGGAGGGGCAGCCAAACAGGGGAACCTGTAGGGCAGCAGGGGTGGAACACTGCAGGAAACTGGGATCAATGGGATCAGGGGAGGGGAGAACATCCTAGGGAATGTACAAATGTGGGGAACGAGAGCTGAACTGGGGTGGAACAACTGTACAAACCAAGAGATTTTATGATATTAATACATGCCTGCAAAGGCCTGTGGGAGGGAGGCACTTCTCACCCTACCCTTAGAGGGGAGTTTCTCCTTGCCTGCTTCTGCCCTTCCACAGCAGAGACAATATAGGATGAGGAACAGGTAATTTGAGTTGCACGCTTTGCTGTTTTATTTCAGAGCAGCAAGAGAATTTGCTCTCTCCTTTTGCCCACCTTAGCTACACAGAGGTGAGGAGGGGGGGCCATCTCTCTGCCAACGCAGGTGCTAAACCTAAGGAAGCCAGTCTGTAGGGCGTTAATGCAAATAAACCAGGAACAAGAACATGCCAAGGGAAGGGCGTTGGGAGGGGAAGAGGGCCTTGACTTCATAGCCAGCCCTTCAAGTGCCAGCTCTGGCTGAGCAGGATTCCATCAGGCCCTGGCGCAAGACAATGGTGGGAGCAGCTGGAAAGCAGGGCCCTGGATTCCCTCTCCCCAGCCCATTTGTGAACATCTAGGCCAGGTCTCCATTGTCGGCCTGCAGCCAGCTTGGAGGGCCCTTCCTCTCCTCCTCCTGCTTGGGGCACTGGGCTTGGCTTCTCCTGTCATCCTCCATGCTGAGCTTCTCTCTCCTCAAACCTGGCTGCTCAGGGTTTGTGTCCCTGTGTCCTGCACCTTCCTCCTCCCCTCATGGTGCTCCTGGAGCCTCTTTGGGCAGCTGCCTTTGGAACTCGCCCCTCTGGCCTCCAGCCTCTCTGCAGGGCTAGCAAGGATGCCAGAGCTTTCCTTCCAGAGAGGAGCCTCTTCCTCTTCCTGAGGGAACATAGGTGACTCTTGGCTCTTCCCTCCTTTCTTTCTCTCTCTCGATCAGCCATGGGAGCAGGAATCCTGCACATGTGCCTAGTGCTGATGGCTGTAGTGGGCATCAACCAACTGCTGCAGCCCTCGGAAAAAACTGAATTGTTCCCAAGGGCAGGGAGGAAACTTCACAGTCATGTTTTCTGAAATATCCCTTAGCCCAGGATTTTCTCCTGGGAAGCTGAGAAGCCTCAGAGAAAAAGGAAAACAAATTCTTATCTCATTTGCTTCTCCTGTGTTGTGTGCTCACATGTGGAATGTGTTTGGAGATTGCTTATCCAACAGGTGATTGTTTCATTATTTATTTCATTTGTTATTATTGCATTTATATAAATATATATATATATTAATCATATATATATTTATCATATACTATTTAATTTATTCCGCTGTGAGTTGTTTTGACTCATTGGCCAATTACAGCCCAGCTGTGTTGGGGCTCTGGAAAGAGTCACAAGTTTTCATTATTATCTTTTTAGCCTTCTATAAGTACCTTTTCTGTATTCTTTAGTATAGTTTAGTATCGTATTTTTTAAATATAATATTAAATAAATACCATAAAATAATAAATTAGCCTTCTGAGAACATGGAGTTGGATGCATCATTCTTTCCTGCCACAGGGCACCCCGCAAATACAATAAGGTAAAATTCCTGAGGACTAAAGTGTGCAAGGTGAGACTTTGGCACCACCAGGTGTGCTTGGAGAGGGAAACTGCAGCCCTGGAAGCCCCCCAGGAGGCTTGGGCACTGCCTGCACCACACCTGCACAGAAGATCCAGCAGCACACGAGCCCAACTCAGGGATATCTTTGGGTAGTTGCAGGTAGCCTGCTTCAATTCCCATTCAAATTAGTTCATTCCACTAACTAAGGCTTTGTGCTTTAATAAGTCTTTCCTTTTTGTATCAATTGTTAGACTCTTATTGTTAGATTTAGTATCTATTAGTTGTTAGAAATAGTCTCCAAATTTATTGTTAAAAAAAATAGTCACTGTATTGGTTAAATAGGCTCTGTAATGACTCTTATAATTAACCTGTATAATGGTGTACTCTCAGCTTGGCTGTCCCTGCCCTGCTCGTGCTCTGCAGAGAACCAGGACAGGACTCTCTTGGGGAATATCAGCATTAGCCCCCAGCCTACTGGAACTTTCGTGGGATAAGGGAACGTGGCATGACACCTTCCCTTGGTTTGCTCTGAAATTCTGCCTTAGAAAAATGAATGGCTGAAGGTGTGCTAAGATTTGCTTATTTGGTTGAAAAAAACACAAAGTCTTCTGGTCAAAACAGAAACACCTTGACCTGGGGCTCCTGGGCAAAAGAAAAGAACTTGCGTGGTTGTAAGGAAACAACTCTAAGTCTCTTCTTTTGCTTGAATCTATCTTAACAGAAGCCTAGTAGTTCTGACAACCAGTACAAAAATTATTTCTATCAAGAGAGTACAAAAATCAACATAGATTATTTATAAGAATAAATAATAGATAAAGAAAAAGCCTGGAAAGAGCTGGCCTTCCTGACCAAGCTCTTTGTGCTGCTCAGGGCCATTCCCTTCTCCATGGGCCCAAGTCAAGGATATCTTTGGGTAGTTGCAGGTAGCCTGCTCCAATTCCCATTCAAATTATTCATTCCACTAACTAAGGCTTTGTGCTTTAATAAGTGTTTTCTTTTTGTATTGATTGTCAGACTGTTATTGATTGTTAGATTTAGTATCTATTGATTATTAGAAATAGTCTCCAAATGTATTGTTAAAAAATAGTCACTGTATTGATTAAATAGGCTCTGTAATGACTCTTATAATTAATCCGTATAATGATGTACTCTATTGTTTGTTAGAAATACCCTCTATTAGTGTAAGAAATACTCTGTGTTGATTGTTACAAATAGTATCTGTATTGATGGTTAGAAATACCCTCTCGAGTTTTTATACTCTGTTTTTATTCTTACAAATAGTCTCTGTGTTGCTAGAAATACTCTGTGTAGTTTTTACAGTTTCTGTACTGACTGTTAGAAATGGTCCCTGTATTGATTTATACAAAGACTATTTATTGATTGTTATATTCTCTGTATTAGCTGCTAGAAATACTCTCCATATTGATTCTTATAAATAATCTCTATAGTTAGATTATTTGTTTGTTCTTATAATTAAGTATCTATTATCTTTACCTATTATTTGTTCTTATAAATAATCTATGTTGATTTTTGTACTCTCTTGATAGAAATAATCTCTGTATTGCTTGTCAGAACTACTAGGCTTCTGTTAAGAAGATAAGATTCAAGCAAAGGAATAAACTTAGAGTTGTTTGCTTGCAACCACACGAGTTCTTTTCTTTTGCCTCTGGCAGGGTCCTTGCACCTTGAGCTCCTCTTACAGCCCCAAATACAAACACCAAAGAAATAAACACCCTGTGTGCAAAACACAGCTGGGAGAGTGCACCCATCCACCCTGCATATTCCTGCTCTCTTGGGAGGATATAGCAAAGCATATATTGAATTTCTGTCATGGTTACACGGCAGTGCTCTATATTCCTGGCCATTTTCTATGCACAGAAGCCCTTTTTTTCCCCCTAAATAAAAGAGAAAAATATCACTGTTGGGTTCTGATGCTTTGTTTTATTTGTTTGTTCTTCTTACCTTGGGGCAGTAAAGCTGAAAACAGCCAAGAGATAAAGGAGGTGTGGGGGCTGGACTAGATGGTCTTTAAAGGTCCTTTTCAACCCCAAATATTCTGTGGTACTTTGACTCCTCCCTGAGAGGCACCAACCACCCACTCACTGTTTGGACAACCTCTCCCAAGAGGTTTGCTCTCTTTTAACTTCTCCCTCTCCATTTCTGCTGAGCTTTTTAAGTTGGGAAATCTTGCCTGACAACTCTTTTAATTTTTCTCTAGAATGGCAAATGAAAGCATCTGGGACTTTTATAACTTAAGTGACGTGTTTCATGGAATTTTAAATTACACTGCCCCTCAAGATTTCTTTAAATTGCTCACGTATTTTATACCACCTACAGAATAATGTATATAAAATCCTCTATTATTCTGGCTAAGTATTTATCCTTGACAGATTGCAATGCATAGCACAGCCACAGGAAACAGGAAAAAGGTGTCAAAAGGCATCAAAACCACTCCAAAGCAGGTCTTTAATCATTGCACCAAAAGGTTCCAAAAGATAGTGTGGAAGTAGAAAGTGGAAGCTCTATGTATAGCTTTGTACAAAAGAAAATTATTTGTCATTTAATCAAAGAAATCAACTGACATAAATTGAAAAGATTACAACAATCACATCATTTACTTTCCAAAAGCTCAATGTGGAAACATTAAATATGAAGTTTTCTTTTTCAGGCAACAAATTTACACAGCTGGACATTTAGAGCAAAATGCTGCTAGATATAATACAAGGGCAGTCATGATGAGATGGAAAGATAAACACTTTTCCTGCCTTATGCAAACATCTAAGATGTTAGAGTAAAGCCAAGGTGAGACTTCTAAAAGCTCTTAAGCCTATGCCCACTTACGTTCTCAAAATTGAGATAATTTTGTTTAGAGTACTCAGGAAAGGGAGGTTTAAGGACTTAAATTTGTGTTTAGAATAGGAAGAGGCCAGCTTTTGTACTGGAATATCCAGCTCTTGGGGAATATTAGCATTAGCCCCAACCTACTGTAACTTTTGTGGGGTAAGGGAATGTGGCATGACACCTTCCCTTGTCTTGATCTGAAATTCTGCCTTAAAAAATGAATGAAGGTGTGCCAATATTTGCTTATTTGGTTGAAAAAACCCAAAGTCTTTTGGTCAAAACAGAAAATTTCTTTTCAGCTCCAGAGTTCCTGATATGACAGCGTGAAGAAAAATTCCCAAGCTAAAGCCTAATACAAATGCACCGGTCTGTTCCTTGGTGTTTGCTAATGGATAATACCTGTTACTGCTGCTAGACATTACACAAGCATTTGAAAAGGCTTATTTAGAAATCAGGAGGCAGAAATCCATCATCCCAGGCACCAGTAAGTTCACTAATTTAAAATATAAACCAGCAAATTAACTAATTTAAAATAGAAACCTTAGCACAGAGGCAAATTCCTAAGAGCTTCCCCCAGGAAATGGAATTATTTAGTGACATACGGAAGTCTAATGCCTCCAAATCAGACTCACCACTAGGCAGTCAACAAAGCCAGTGCCTAAAATACAGCAGGGGTTTTGCAGTGCCTACAAAACTTCCAACAAATCTGCTCCAGCTTTTCTGGCACTTTTAGCACACCTGGGTTTTCCATTACCTCCAGCCACAGCTTGAATCACCACATGATCCATTCTACCACCAAGCACTGCTCTGTTTATAAATGCTTCTGGAAGATAATCTGCATAATGTGGATTCAGAACTTTTATATTAAAGACCCAAGGAGTAAAGCAACATATGTTTCCTCTGAACAGGTAAAGAGAAAAATCTTTTTATAATCCTTTAGCTATGTAACATTTCCTTTGGTACCATTTCAAAACATCCATGCACAAGGATAATCTCAATGCAGTCCAAGCGTATGTGGGTTTTTCAAACACAAGGTTTGTGTTCCTTAAAACAATGAAAGCCCTGCAAAAAACATTTTCATTTTCTTTTATGCTTTCTTTTTTAAGATATTTTTTAAATGCTTCATGCCTCTATCTCCCCAAAAGCATCAGTGTGCTGCATTTACAAGATAAACTGATTTTATCTTACAGTGTCCTCTTTGTGCGCAATGGCCATTGAATGAGCCCACGAGATGCATGCTGTAGTATGTATTACACAACATATATTCTGCAAAATGAGAGCTGAACACATGAGTTCAAGTCCAGGTAAGCAGGCTTTTCAAAACTCAGGACAGTTACCCATCTGAGATGAAAAACTGGTAGCTCCTGAGAGCTGCGGAATTCAGGAGACATTTGCCATGGTGAGGCAATTACTTTATTTGCCCAGATAGGTCTACAAAGTACAAAATACATTCCCACGAGGCTGCATAAATTGCAAATGTTCCAAGCAGTTCTCCTTTCATTATCAGCTCACTAGAGAGACATTATTCCTCTCTGAGAAGAAATTAACCTAAAATCATGCATGCCAATGCCTTCATAACATCAGAAGAGGAAAGCAGATGCAAAACTCAACAGATTTCCACATATGACATTCTCTAATCAATGCCATATTAAAATACTGATTTGATGATAAATAATTTGTGTCCAAACTTTGAGAAAATTATTTAAAATATCCAAAGGTCCCTCTGGCTTGGCACCACAAAGCTCCAGCAGTGGCTTTAAAAGATCCAGGTAATACTGAAGAACATGGAAAGCTTACATAACACTCCTTCCTCAAAATACACTCCCCACCCCCAAAAATAAAGAGGATTGGAAAAGTATCTTTGGATATTATAATCTTCTTTGATTATTATGCTTTAATGCATGAATTGAAAACAAAAGATACCTACTGGATATGTTTATGAAACAAAAATAAACCAGGTTGCTCAGGGCTCCATCCAGCCTGGCCTTGAATTCCTTTGCCTATATGTATATTTTTGCAAAGGAAGAAGCCATAAGGCAGCAAAAAACTAAGCTAAAATAAATCATGTGAACAATAAACAGGGAAGCACTGTAATGCCAGAACAGGTGGACAGAGAAATTCAGTGCAACTCATTCTTTGTAATAGAATATAAAGTGCATTAACTTTCCTAGGTTCCATTTTCAAGAATGCTTACTAATAATGCATCATTTAATTTAAGAGTGCTTTTTAGTAAGAAAAGAAAGGTTAGTGATTACAGATTTAGTGCTCCTAGATTGTGCATGTAAGGAAAATGCTGAAATACCACGTACAGCAAAGTGCTGCAGCTATTAATATAATCTCAGAAGGGTTACAGATTCTGTCTTTTAAGTAAAAATATCAGTGGCATTTGGAACTGTTTGTTTAAAACTGCAGACTGACAGAATGGGGGCATAAAAACATACAGCGAAAGAGAATAGATGCAGTGAAGTTATACACATCTACTTGCTATATTGATTTTTAAAATATATTCCTTGGTGGACATACTTTTCTCTGTTTTCACAAATTAGTTTTCTGTAAAGTGCCTGCTGTGATACAAAGAATGATAATTGGATTTATTTTTAGCATGAAAAAATATGCACTTAAATGTCTCTTCACACTGTGATGGTCTTTTTCTGGTAAATTGTAGAGCTATCTGCCAGTTGTCAAAAGTACTTTAAAGTCTTGAAAAATTAAATCATGAACCCAAGACAGTTTAAGAAAGTTTCACATTCCCAAATTTCACTCAGTGTGCCACAAGCTGAGAAGATCCTGCTAGTGAACCAGCAGGTAAAATATGGTCAAATAAATAAATAAAGGTTTGCTCTTACACAGGGGAATGGCTCAATACCTGCTATTAACTAAGGCTACCACTGTTCACCTTTCTTAGCTAGTTCCTGAAACATGAAGTATGCAAAGCCACAGAGATGGATTGTATTATCACAGCATTCCCTTTCTCCCTACATCCAAGAGCTTGTGGAGGTGTGAGGGTGGTGTAACCTGGGAATTAGACCATCTCAAGCTATGAGCACTCTAAAACCAGCAGAAATACAAAGCCAAATTTCTCATTAACCCAATTCTTTGACATTTCCTGTTTTCTCTCAGTTTGCTCAGAATTGCTGAAAGCAATTCTTCTACTCACAAACAACAAGCATGTTGTAATTTCTATTCAACCTTTAAGAGTAAACTATGAAATTTTAAAGACAGACCTGAACTAAGGGTCTGCCTTATTGCCAGCAAACCTTAATCAAATGCAGATTGTGCAAATGTGAAAGATGCAAATGTGAGCCTGCAGCTTGAGGGCATGTTTCCTTTCTCCTGATGATCTTCCTTGTGGTTCCACTGGACAGCTACATCCTGCACTGGCATTGGCACTACAGCTGATAGTGCTTGCAATCTTTTAGGAAAGGTTTAAGGTGCATTTTGCATTCATTTTTAGCTTTTTTTTTTTATTATTTTTTGGGGAGTTTACCTTTTCCCTCTAAGAGCAACATCTCAAAATGAAGCTCAGAAAACCCCTTACCATAGGACAGGTCTTTGAGGGTTGTCAGGGAAGCTGAAAGAACACAAAGTTGAGAAAAAGAGAATGCAGCTAAATGCTGTAACACCATCTGACTCCAGTAAACACAAGTAAAAGACCAATTGCAATTGTTATAAAGATCAAAGGAAGAAGGGATTTACAATAAAGTGGTAGAGAACCACTTAAAATAAATTTTTAAAATTTTTGATTTACCAATGAAAGGCACAAGCACAGACTCGAAGCCACAAGACCAGTAGAAAGTCTCATAGAATTATCACTACTCTTGCCTTTGGAGGCATCCATTATTGTTTCAAGAAATCCTAATTGGTAACAATAAAAATAAGAACACCTCCAGCTGTCAGGTAGCCTCTTTATTAAAGATCCTAGATTAAGGGGAAGCTGGGATGCAACAGAAATATCTATCAAACAGCAATTGATTCCACCTAGGCATATCTCACTCCATTTTTTTTGGCTGCTGCAGATGCTTGACAGCAAATGCATCTTGATCCCTGCTACACAGTGTGTTGTACAAAGTAATATCTCCCAGATTAATTGACTTAATTTACTTGTTTACTGCAGTCCTCATCTGTAAAACGGGGCATCCAGATGAAATGTAATGGACTGTGAGATGCAAAAAGTCAAGTTGGATAAACCTAATGGCTCTTTCTGCTTCTGAGCTAGAAAAAGAGGCACTGTCTAATCAGCACTGTTTGCAGGGCTTATGAAACAATAGTTTGACATATTTCAGACTACTGGAAAAGTTACAGCTGTTAAAGGTAAGGCATAAACTAACAATAAATACTACAAGTTCAGAAGGCTAAATGAATATTAGACCCTTTCAAACAGGCAGTGCAGATGCTGGCAGGATTGTCATCACCTGAAAGCAGGAAAACCTGTATATAGCTCATCATTACTCTCTCTCTCCCTTTTTAATTGTCTCACCAGCACTTAAAACACCTTCTCTTGGGCATATTTCTTTTATTTTTGTCATCTCATCAATTTTCTTCCTGATTTCCTCTGACTAGTCCTTAGCAGCCACTGGGGTATTTATCTAAGACAATGTCATTTTCTCCTTCTGTCCTCACATCACCCCACCTGGAGAATGCCTCTCAGGCACAGAATTTGTTTCTGCACATTCATAAAAGTGAGATAGACTTGATAAGGATCTGCAGTGATGTAAATAAGGTGCTCATCCTGTGCCTCAATAATTTATTTAAAACTGGAACCATATTTCTTTTATCCCAGTAGATTTATATACATATTCTATGAATATACATATTCTTTAAGCCTCTACTTTAATTTGCTTATGCTCAATCATCACATCTGAAACAAGGATGTAATTATGAAAAGTTAGCATTTGGATTTACAAAAAAACCAAGCAAAAAACTACTAACTGAAGAAAAATTACCTTAATTGAGTACCACTTTTTTCAAGTAACAGGCAGTACAAATGTTTTTTCCGGAATTTCCGTGAGACTGTTTAAAAATTCATCAAAGCACTTCCACACAAAGTTGGGCTTTGAAATATATAATCAAACTCAGTGTAAGTACAGACTTCCCTGCTCATTTTGAGCTTGATTGCCTAAGGAAGCATAGAAAACATGACCATCCTCTATGCCAGTCTATGCTCCCTCCTCCAGCCCTTACATTTCCAAAACTGTTGACCAGCTTCCTTCAAAGACACAAAAGCATTAAAAAGGCTCAAAAATAAGAGTATTTCCTCAAGTTGAAAAAATGTTTCTAGTTATAGAACAGAGATTAATGCTGTAGACTGAATCACATCCTGTGATGTAAGTACCTTTTAGCTCCAGCTGTCTGTACCTCAAGTATCTATGCCTCTTCATGTTTGTTCTGTTGGATATTTAATTGAAACCTTAAATATGTACAGAACAAAGCAACCCACTTTATGCATGGCAAAAATAACCCTTCATGAAAAGAGTACCAAAAACAAATTAAATACTGAAGGACAAAAAACCCAGTCCTGTTTCCACAAATCAATACAGTGAAAAACTCTCCACATTGCAGATGAGCTCTCGTAAACTATGCAGCTCAGCAACCACATATTAGATTTTCTGTGCAGGAATATACCAAAGCAAACACTTGAAGGCAAGTGCAGCTGCCTTGGATATTGGAAAAACAAGTTTCTTTAGCAGGACAGGAGGAAAGGTATATTTTAAATTGCAATTGACAGTTCCTTTACTCTGAAGGTGCTCTCAAAGTCTGAGAAATTTTGAGAGATTTTGAACGTCATCTACCTAGTTTTTATTGAGAAGAAAGACTACTGAATAATCTTTTACAGCCCTTTATCTTTTTCCTTTTTCCATAGGTCTGATGAAAACTCAACAACAGGAATAACCTGTGGTTCAAATTGAAAGCTACCACAGAGAGGATTCTCTGCTGTAATAGAGGGGAAGAACTGAAGAGGTTGATACTCTCACATTGTCCAACATTTAGCACAGCTGTAATGCTTAATAGCCTGATGCAATTAATCACATCCACATTTTCAGAATCAGGTTCCTGACTGTGTTCAGAGGTGCTTGGGTTTCACCTTTAATATTCACTCCCCGCTAATTTTAAAAACAATTCTTTAACCTGCAAAAACTTACAAATCAGTTTTTGGCCAGAAATTGCATAGGTTGGATTTCTGCATAATTCATGTTCCGCTGCAGTTGGATTCTCACAGAAGCTCCCTGAAATTATTTACCAGGGGACGGTTTGTCTTGGAACTGGCAGCTGCCTTTGCTGGGACACAGGTGAAGCAATAAAGATGAAAGGTAAATGAAAGAGATGTACAGAGGAAGTATTCCTTTAGTTCTGATTTTCTTCCTTGAATTCCATGCTTTCAGGGACCAAATATTATGGAAAAAAAAAAAAAAGAAAAAAAAATTTAAAAAAACCCCAAAACCAGAGAACCCCAAACAACACCAATGGCTCAATAAAACCTGTCTACCTCTACCAACTTCTATTTCAAGTTGCTCCAGAGCTGTGTCCATTGACACCACGAGCCTGCACAGACTGGAACTCGTGGCCAGGGTGACATTGCTACATGACAGAGCTCTCCTAACCAACCAGAGATTTCCACAGCCTGCTGGTTAGGGAGGAAAGCACTGCCAATCAGTTCTGAAAAGTTTCTCCAGACATAGCATTGTTGACAAGAACATGGGGACATTTTTTCACCCTCAGGAACTTGCCTGTGACCATCAGCTGATAAAAAGACTTTGTGAGAATCACTGAAGCAACATGTACTCCATGTGGCAATCTGTCCTCTCGTGTTGTACTGAAATAAAACAAGCACTCAGTACGTTTTCACAGAACATATTATATTTTATCTTTTTTTTTTTAATCTGTTAAGCTTAGATTCTTTAGCAACAGGCTTATGCAACTTCTCTGATAACAAGCTTTGTTAAGTTTTAAGAGGAGCACACTTCCATGTCCAAGGTCTTGAAGTGAAAATAAAATGATGCAGTACTTTTTGTCACCTCCTCCTGACAATTCTTTGCTTTGACTTGGCAGAACCGCCCCAGCAAACTGTGATTGCTGGTGTACAAAATGAGAGCATTTTTCCATGAACAAAGGGGAAACAGAGTCCTGCAGGCTCCCTACACTGCTGAGCTGTTCTCTGGGTACCACCCAGAAAAAAAGGAACAGGACATTTCAAGAGCATCTCAAATGAATAGTTTTTATTTGAAACAATGTCATCTATTTCTGTCAGAGGGAGTCACTTAGAGCTTTCACAGCCTGCCTCAGGGTACTCCAGTTCTGAAGACCCTACCCAGGCAAACCAGGATTCTGTTTCAACAAGGACTTTATCATTCACCCTGAAGCACTGGGTCCCTCTGCTGCAGTCCCTGGATATGGTTATTCCATGAAAAATACATTCTGCTGCATTAGGCTGTCTTGCTGCCTCCTGTGAGTGAAGCTGCAGGTCCAGGCCATTTGTATTTTGCCCTGCCCTACTTCAAAAGATTTCAATCAGAACTTGAATATTGCCTTCTGGTACGGACATGGAAAAATGCCTAAAGCTATCTGGATTAAATTTGGCACAAAACAGCCCTCAAAGTATTATTTAACTACTTTTAGCCTACAGCAAGGGCTTTACAGCCAAGCTATAAACTCCTTAATAATAAGATGCCTAATAAAAGTGCTGACAGACCATTCAGAGCTTCAGCAGCGCTCATTAAAATGCACTAGAAGAGAACATTATCAGGATGACGGATTCTCAGTGCCCAGGAACACCCAATACCTTAACAAATACCCACATTTCTCAGCATGTGCACCACAGACTCACTCCTTCTCTCTGGACAGCTTGGAATTACATTACTTGCTGGAAAATAATGGCTTTGGCACTGAATATTAATGACCTGTTTAACAACTAACATAAAATCATATCCTACCTTTCTGGAAAGTACATGCAACTTTAACCAATATTTCCATAAAAATTAACATCAAAGGAATATTTTTACTGAAGGATTTCATAATGGATTGCTTTGCTTCAGGGCTTTATTTTTTCTGTATGTCCAAACTCTTCTTTTTATTCACAAATCTGTTTAATTTTGAAAATAGGTTCACATGCTACAGGATTTCCTTTTAATGATACAAGCTATTCCTCTGAAACATCAGGAAAGGACATGAATACTGTTTGCTCTTCTAAAAGTCACATGTTCAAGCATTTAGGGTACACAAAAGTATTTTGATACTTGCTCCCATGAACAGCAAAATAGCATCCAGACTTGGATTAGTAGTCTGTAAACACAGGGGCTGGGAGGATTTCTAGTTCCTATGGAGGGAATTCCCAAGAAGCAGCAAAACAGAAACCTCACAGATGTTGATGAGATTTTTATGAAATTATTATGAAATTACAAATTCACAGTGAAATTTATGCTTTTGCTTATTGTTATCTCCTCCTCAGAGCAGGGATAACTTCAACAATAAATTAAGGATAACATGAAGGATGAGTCAGCTTGCTTATTAGTCTTGTCTCATTAAATTTTGGGTTAGACTAGAGATCCCTTCCAACCCCAACTATTCTGTGATTCTGTGAATTTTGAGTGTCTCAAGGAAGGAAGTCCTATATCTGCATTTTCCCCATCAAGACACAGAGGTGCTCTTACTCCTCTTGGAAGTAGCTTTGTCACACATGCAATCACTAAATCTTTACTGAGCTCCAGGGTAAGGGCTCCATCCTCCTGGTTCCAGTGACTCTGAGCAGTTGGTATGAATCGCAGTTAATAAAATGTCAAATTAATGCTGAAGCAAGAAATCCCACCCTAAGTCCAGGAATGACCTGCCACTGGAGCCATGCTTAATCTTTTCATACTCTTATTAGTCCATGCAGAGCAGGACAGAAACCAAGTCCCACTGACTCCTTCAGCCAAAAACCCCCCCAGGCAATGATTACCTTAAAACACAAACGGAATTTCGACACAAAGCCTCATTGGCAGGACACTGGGCAGCAGAATGCTTCAATGCAATAATATGAAAGGCGCAAAGAACAAAAAAGAATATTGGCTAGAGAGCACATGTAATACTTGACTACTTCAATCTCAACAAAAGTAAATGAATTATTTAATTCAAATGTATAAAACCAAATATATGTCTTGTTATAAATCTTTTCTGTTTTAGAAAAAGTGAGGCCTTTTTATTTTTTAATTGTCTATAAAGCATCTGTTTTCCAGCACAGAAACATGACTTTTCATAGCAATTATTGATCTCTACAGAGCCTCTAATGGGACTGGCAGTCACAGAACCACAAAAATTTCAACATCATAATGCAGCCACAGGCAATATTTCTGCTTTTACAAGGCACTCGAGCCTGAAGTACCAGGTAATTTGAAACATCATTTCTTCGTGGGAAATAACTGTAACACACAAGGATCCAAGTTGTTGACAACTTTTTTTTTTCATTTTATAACTGAGTGACATGTACAACACGTTCCTCTTAACCAAACAAGTTTTCTTTGTTGCTCAGGAATGGCTTCTGGAAGCCTGGAGCCAGCACTGCCCAATGCTCCTGCTGCCACAGAAAGTTCAGAAAGTTCTCCATACATGAACTACTCCTCTTTTATGGTGACCCACCCATTCAAGCTCTTACTTAGCTAGACAGTGTATCAGCTGAGAAAAACTAGACAGCAATTACAGAAAATTAAAAAATGCTATTAATAGATGTGCTACAGAATAGTCAGAGAAATTACACCCTCATTCCCTCTCATGAAAGACTTCAAGAGTGGAGGGGTGTAAGAACAGATCTTCAGCCACAATTGTGGATCTTCTCGCCTTACACATTTCTTCTCATAATCTTAAACTCTTGGATGTTTCTAAAAAGACACAGAGATATCTTTGCCAGTGTGTCCAGGACAGTATTTTATGCCCTTTCCCTGCTTTGTGAGAGAGCTCATGCATTCTCTTCTATTTCTAACTATTATAAAATTCTTCGTTAGAAACCAGAATTTTTCCTATAAAAAAAAATCAGATACTTAAGAATTTATCCCCTTATTACCCTATCCATTACCTCATTACGGAATCTAGTTCCTCTTAATGTTTTTTCTAAAAAACTTCCCACTTCATTCTCAGAAATCCTTCACCAGGAAAAAATATGAGACTTCAGATGGACTGTCTGCTTTTTGCAGCCTGAGGTCTCAACCACAAGAGATTCAACGTTCAGCAGACTCAGATTTGTGCTACAGCTGTCAATTGTTCTCTGGCCCAAGCAATCCATTCAGGTTTTACTTGCAGCCAGAATCACTGATTCAAGGTCAGAAATCTTTCTGTCACAGCTGAAAAATATTACAGCTGCAGCTGATCAAAACTAGAGAAACAGAAGTTTCTTACGCCCTATGAGAAAATGGTGGATAAAGGAAAAAAACTTTAGGCTGTTCATGCATTCCATAAATAAAGTTCATTAAAATCTCCCACAACAAGGGATCATCTGTTTTTCACATTAATGAAAGTCTAACAATTTAATTAACAACTATTTGCAACTGCAATTTAACCACCTTTTTCTTCCATCATGAATTTCTGATTCTTAACACACTTTTTGATGCCACAGGACCACCTCTTTTGTTATAAAAGGAAACAACAAGAAAACCCAAGTTCATGGCATACAGTGAATCCCAAGAAGCTGCAATTTCCCCCTCATCTGCACACTTTACCACGTGGCAAGGTCACAAAAACAACTGCTTGATTTATCAGACAGATTTCAAATCGGGAAAAAAAAAAAAAACAAAAAACTAAAACAAACAACCCAAAAAACCCTGCCTCAAATCAATTTCCAGCTGATGCAGTGCTGTTCTACCTGACCCAGTGTTTCAGAGCATCAAATAAACCAAAGTCACTGCACAAAATCTCTTTAATAGCCTAGTAAAAAAGGAGTTGTAAATTAGGATGACTTAGGGATAGATAAAAGTAGAGCACAGAAAAGAAAAGCAGAGGAGTATGACAAGCTGATCAGGTTCACTTGAAGTTTTCCAAGACTGGACAGGCCCTCACTTTACAGAGGTTAGGTTAAAGTCAGAGAAGAAAACACCACAGAAACTTTGATAAGACCTGTCAAACTCTAAGGATGCATTGTCTAGAAAATTACCAAAATCAGATATTAAGTATTAAAACATACAGCACTTCTGTGAATCTAATCTCTGCTATCTTGAGAGCCCCCTCCAGGACACTTGTTTCAGAGCTGTCACCATTTCAGGGGACCCAGAGACAAATGTCCATTATGAGACATCAGTCAGACACTAACCCTTTATATGAAGTGGTACTGGACATGTGAGAACACTGAAATTCCCCCGTTACAGTCACACAACAGCTCATGGTCCCACAGGGACAGGTGTTTGTCACAAGCTCACATTGACACTGAGACATCTCCTCCACGATTGTTCTGCTGCCAAACACACACAGCTCCTGTTTGATTATGCAAAAATGTCTGTTCCAAGATAATACCCCCTGCTCCAGCCACCAGAACACCCCATCTAGCTCAGCTACAAGGTACTTTGTATTTCAAGTGTCCTGTTTTGGGGACAGCAAGAGTAAAGCAGCAAGATGGTAGGATTACCATGCCTACACACTGTCCTATTTAGATTCACCAAAAATTTACCTCAGAATTTCTTAGCATTGCTTTGTTGATCCACATACAATACGTTGAAGAATTACTGAATGGTGGATTTCTGCTGCACATTTCAGATTGAAACCACCCCTCTTCAAAGACCTTCCTATTATTCTACTCCTGAAATAACAAAGCATTAATCCAGCTGAAATGAAAATCTCCCTTAAATCCTAGGGTCTATCTATAGGTACAGTTTTTAATATACAGAAGATTAAAAATGCAGGAACACAAGTATATCCCTGTTGGGATGTTCCACTGGTATCTTACTAGGGGAAAGATATTGGAACGAACACCCTTGCCTATTCTCTCAGTGTCTTTGTGTGGACTTGTTGGCCACGGATTTGAATCTGCCTCCACATCTTCCTTTGGCAATAAATCTCAGAATTCCAAGTGCTTTCTCCTAAGCTTTAAACCAAACTCCTAACAGTTTCATCAATCCACTGCAGCTGAAACACTGCAGGATAGGGAAATAACTCTGTATTCATTTTACCCATGACCTTCATGATTTTGTGAACACTGATCATATCAACTTTCAGCCTTATTATCTCCTAGCTGCCTTTTTCCCCAGGCTTGTCTCTTCCTTATAAAGTGACTGCTCTGTTTCCATTAATCATTTTGACTCCTGTACACAAATACATTGTGAAAATCATCCTCCACACAGACAGACATAAATAATGCATGAATTTCCTCAATACTTCTTGATCAAAACACAACTTTGGCGCTTGGTAAAAACGGAGATGAATTCTGCTGAATCTAGCCCCCATCCTGTGGCAGGATTTTATCATTGATTTGCCAGATAAGGCATAGCAAGAAGTATGACAGGATCATGCCACAGGTCAGGAGAACCCTGGAAATTCTAAGTGTGATACAGACCTTTGTCACTGTTGTCAGCAGGAAAAAATTAAACGTATCTCATGACAAATGCCACCTGGCTCTTCCCTTTCCCACCAGACATTTGTTTGGGTAGTTCCCCAGATAAATCACCACCAAACCAAGGAATTCTTATAGAAATAAAAGATATGCTTGTGTTAGCAAAGACAGTTTTGTAGGGGAGCTACACGTGCACAGACTTCATTGTTTAATCAAGTGTTTCCCACTCTTTTTCTGCTACTTTTCTGAGATTTCCCTCATTCAATGTCCTGAAGGAATCCAAAAGGGCAGTGGACACTTCTCAGAAGTACCTTTTACTGAGAATCATTTCTAAACAGAAGTGAGGTTAACTGCAGTTCAAAGCATTTGCAAAATTAGAGCCTGGCTCCAGGAGTATTGATGCAAAATAACCCCAACAGGTGCACAGGAGCTGTAAGGAAAGACAGGCATCTCTGGAAGTTTTTGGTATTGGAATTTACAGGATTGCAATTTCCCTGGGCTTTAAATAACAAAAGCTTTAGGCCTACTTCAAGTGCAGCCCTGCATTATGTAATACAGTGTCCCTATACACTTTCTCCAGACTTCAAGAGTGGGATGTTGCCCCCATCATCACTATTCTACTGAAAAAAAGGGAAAAAATTGGAGTTTCTTGTCTTACAGAATTTAAATCACAGCAGAACATCTTGTCTTTCTTTTTTTCCTTGATATATGTAATTTTCTAACAGTCTTACATAACATAAATCTGAAGAGTAACTCTGGCTCACTTCAAAATAAATAAGGTATCATTTGAACTGCCAAAAAGAAAATGCAAAACATTACTTTCTTTCAAGCCTGTAAATTGGATTTTCTTAACAGTAGAGCTGCATGTCGGTTTGAGTCACAAATATCTTGGCAAAAATATGTAGACACACAGAATTTTGGAGTTTAGATTTAGATGAATATTCCACTAATGATGGTGCTTAGACAGGGGATCACAGCACTCATCTTTCTGAGAATGTCTCTTCAGAAACAGAAGCAGAGCACACACAGTTATTTTATGTTCACCACCCTGCAAACATTGTCTCCATTTCGTAAGAAGCAGTCACTGAAAATTAAAATTATGACACATGAAAGAAAAAAAAATTTTGTGAAATAAAAAACGTCAACTAGAAACATGTAGAATGTCAACTGAAGCAATTATTTCCATTTTGTTTGCATTTCAGATTACCTGTTTGTACATTCTTGCTTACCAAAACACCACCAACTCAATCAGCAAAAGGAATGGAGCTACTTATAACTGGGCAAAGGTGCCGTTCTCATGTACTTGCAAGTGTTCTTGCACAAATTCTGCTTGCAGCAACCAGTTTCCTGCAAAACCTCCTTGCCAAAAGATCAAACTGCATAGCTTCACTCAAACAAAATCCCTGTGAGAATTCTGCTTGATTAAGGACAGATTAAATGCAGATTAACACCCAAAGACTAAATTTTTTCAAAACACGCAGATAATTTAGAAACCCTTTTCCCATCAGTTTTAATCAATGATCTGCTTTGAAATCTCAGTCCAACTGTGTATTGGATTAAAACAGAAGAGTCAGCTCCTGAAGTAATTCAGAAGTGCATCAACAGATTTAAACAATGCCAAGTAGATAAGGAACTGGCATCAAGGGACAGGGCTTTCAAGAGTGTTTATTCTTGTTCTTCCTTGGATCTGATCACAACATTTCCATTTATTTTAACAAAGAAGAGTTCAGACAATATCTACTGTGCTTCGCCACTATTAACTGATTTATAACAGCTATCTATCCCTTGTAGGATACATCTCCTAACTTGTCATTCCAATCCACCCCTCTCCTTGCTTTACAGCATCTTACAGGCTCCCAGACCAAATCTATATCATGGTTTAGAGCTGCTAACAGCAGAGCAGGATGAATCCCTAGCCAGTTATTGCCTCAATCAGAGCTGGCTTTGGTGCAAAGCCATTGCTTGCACAACCACACACCACAGCCACCACGAGCTGAACAACACCAATAATGGCTAAGAATCTGAGAAGATTCAAGTTTGGCAAGAGGTTTTTTTTACTGGTGTCCCACACAGTCACCTAGACCTGTGCTACCCTAAAAGAAGCACAGTGCTCCAAATCCTGATTTGAATCTTTCTTAATGCATTCTTTCATCCAGCTGTGAAATAACACAAGTTAAGCCAAGATATCAGTTCCAAGTGTTACCATGGTAGACAAACAGCACGTCCTTGTTCCATTTTGTACCCAAGAGGCAGGAGCTAACCCAGTATCTTTAAAAAACTCTTATTTCCTGGCCTTCTAGGTTCATATAGGTTTAAAAAGCAGCAGATTCTCAGCCAGAGCTATCAAAAGCTGAAGAGAACTTGGTAAAATTTGCTTTTCCAGAAAACATTACCATACTTTCTTTCTACAGGAATTTTCTTGTTTTAAGATGGGTCGAGAGTTTACATGCAAAACAAGAGTTTACATGCAAGACCTTTAGCACTTAGACAATAAGCAAAGTACCTAATCCCACCCAGCTGTTTATAAAGGGCAAATCACATTCCTCCAATCATCCAAACGTGGAGAACTGCAACCAGCATTCCTCACTGGCATCCCAAATGCCGAGTGCTGCTCTGCAGTACTTGGGGCTCACCTGTTTGTTGTGTCACACACACATCTGGGTGCCAGAGCTGCTGCAGGTGTTACTGAGAGGGACATCCCTACAGCTGTGGGAGAGGCACACGTGGCATTGCTTTCCTGAGCTGCTCCCACAATAGAGGAACTGATAAAATTTCTAAAAAGCCCACAGATTGTACACAATGTTCTACTGAGAGCAACACACAAGCCAAACCTAAAGACTAGATTAATATTTCCACATTTTCTAGCAGTTCTTGGGACAATCATATTCTCTCCTTAAGATCTTGATGAATGTGATTCCTATTAGGTGTTTTTTTTTTTTTTGCTTTTTGGGTTGTGATTGCAGCTGGTATAATTATCTCTCTTTTTTTTTTAATCATTACCTTGCAGAGAGAAAATGAATTGGTTCTCATACCTAAATGCATTAAAATCAGTCAGTAGAGCACACTTCAGAATGAAGGGCCCTTGAGGAAAAGGATAAGAAAAAGATTTTTTAAAAGGGTTTAGTATCTAGATTACAGTTCTAAAAAGCAAGAAGTTTGAAAAGTTTTCTCTGAACTATTTAAGTTCCATGACATCAGCTTCAACTCAAGATTTTACAAGACCTGGCTCACTTGAGCACAATTTTAAATAAGTTTTTTCAGCGACTTCAGCAGTTTTTGGTCAGTCATTCCATAGCTACTTAAGAAGAAAAACCACAAACTGTGGCCAAAAGTCTCTGAATAAGCCCTGAGATACAGGCACAGAGATAAAAAAGTAATTTCACCAGTGTACATCCTAACATGCAGCATCATATATATCCTTATAGATAGCTTTCAGAGTCACACAGAGCTTTACACCACTTAAAGACACTGCTGCCTTCTGGGGCTTTTCCTTTCTGTAGCTGAAGTGGCTTGAAGTAACTTTCATTCATACACAGCTTCACCAACCACCCAGGAAGCACAAAAAAAGAGAAAATTCTTCACACAACCTTCTTTTATAAACATTTGAAAAACACACTTGGCTAAAAGCTACTCATTTTCCAATGTAGAGCTGTTATGTTTTGGGGTTTTTTTTAATATTTATCAGTGACTTCAATTTATTTCAGAAACTTACTGATTTCAGTGCTTCTTTATATCAGCAAGTCAGTTTCAATACACATTTGTATCAACCTTGATGAGACTAGGTTGAAATATCTCTATATCACATCTAGCTCCAGTCAGTGACAAAACAGCACAATTTCCTTTTTATCTGCTCCACTCTATTTATTAAAGAGTTTGTCTAAACAGCTGTTTCACCATATTTATGTATTAAGAATTATCTACTTCATCATTCTTTTCTTCTCTCTTGCACTACTCCTAAAGTGGTCTGTGGTTTCTCTTCACAAAGTTTATAGAGATACTCAAAGATGAAACTTGCTTATCTCACAAACTGTGCGCTTTTAGTGCTTCCTTTCTGCAAGCTTTCTTCCTCTGTGCATTCTGATAGCACGCATTCCCTTGGTGTTTTGAGAAAAAACAACATATTAAATCAAACTCCTGGCTTAGGAACTTGATCATGTCTCCCCAGATCACTGTTTGTCCTGAACTGCTCCATCCAAGTAAAACAAGGAAAGTTTTGAAGGAAATAATTTTTCTTGTATTGCCTGGGATAACAGCATCTATTCCTCTGTACGCTGCCACCCTGACAGGCTTGCAGAAGCATTTGTGTGACCACTCCTAAAGCACTTGCAATCAAACACTTTACAAGAGGCTATTTCAGCTGTACTTGTGCTTCTGACATTCCTGTTAGCACCCAAGTGTTCCCTGGAAATTTCTGAATATTTAATAGTAAGAAAAGGTTATTTGGTCCTGGGGATTTGAGAAGGTCTACACATAACAGGGAAGCATGAAAGCAGTTATCTATGAGCAACTGGTAAATGGGAGCCTCAAGTCTTTTCCTTGTCTGTTACTTTTCCTATTTGGGCTCAAGGATACAAGACACTGGATATTTTAATAACATATATACAAAGACAAGAGGTGATCTCTCTCTATATGCATAAATACATGTGATTGGCTTGTTAAAAAACAACAATTACCCATTGACAGTGGCTTTTTAACGAAAACCAGGACACATTAGCAATCACAGCTGACACAAAAACATCACAGTTAAATCTTACCAAGTTCAAAGTAGTTAAGAACTCTTGCCTTGCCTTAAATACTCTCAAACTCTCTTTTAGCAATAACTCTAAAAAATGGTTCTTCATGCCACAGATATCAATGCATGAAAGGAGAAAAGACGTTAAGAATAGATGGATTCAAATGCAGGGAAAACAGATTCAAATTAGGTTGAGAACACCTCATTCCAGGCACACCAGGAAAGCACCCTGAGAGAGACATGAAACCAACACACAGATTTTTCTTTTACATTTGAAGCTGATCAAAGCTAAACCGTACAAAGCTCTATGCAAGCTAAGTGCCAGAAGATTAAACAACACCCAGAACAAAAGGAAACACTTTTTTTCCTGAGCTGCTTTGTCTGACCAGAACATTATTTCATTAGGCCTTTTTCCACCTCTTAGTTCAATCACCCCATGGCCAGAGTAACTACCTGAAGCTGTGCCTTCCTGGAAGCCTGAAGAGACTGATTCCCTTTTTACAGCTCAGCTGCAAATCATGCACCTAAGACAGCTTTATGATTAGGTGTGAGGGAATGAGGAGGAAAGACAGCTAATATATCCACATTTTAATATGGATCTGAAGTGCCTAATGATAACAACATGTTGATTTGAACAGCTACTCACTTCAATCTTCTAATTTACTGATGGAAGAACTAATTTATTTTATGCAAAAATTCAAAGGAAAGTTCAAGACAGCCTGAGAAGCCTTCTATAAAAAGATTCTTTCAAATGATTGACATTGCCGCAGCTATCTGCAAGGCATTTCCAGCAGATATTGATTTTGTTGATGTAAGTGCAATTCATAGATAAATATTGCTCCACAGAACACCCTGTTTACAGAATTTTCTATGAGACTAAGGAGAAGGATTTTTTTGATCCAGTAAATGACTTAGGAACAAATGTTGCTTTGGAAAAACAGAGAATTTTTTCCCTGTGTCTAATGAAAACATGAAACTGGTTAGCGAAATATAAATAAAGTAAATGCATTTTCAGGCAAAGTCAAGATGAACACTGATTTTTTTTTTTTCCCCTCCATACTATATGAAAGCTAAGATATTCCAAAATTCTGGGAGGGAGTGAGGTGAGTAGAATACATATTTAAATGATGTATTTGTTTCTGGGTTTTTTATTTGATTGTTTAGTGTTTGTTTCAGTTTTTTGAAGATGAAAAAGGAAGCACCCAACGAGAATGTTGGTTTTCTGTGGATATCCCAATATTGTTTCTGTCACGAGGAGGGAGAGGTGATGCACACCGAGGCCTCATCATTTCTATCAGAAATACAGCAATCCCAGAGACTGATAAGATTAAGATTGATATTAAGATTCGGATTGATATCTTAATCATAAAATATCACAGCTTTTTCCCTGCAGCCTCAGCGCAGACAGAAAACAGGGAACACAAGCAATTGCTCCCTTTCGTAGGAAAAGCTGTTAATTTCAGCACTTTTAAGAGATAAGGCCTAAAAAAGTGAATAGCAATATGTGATATGAAAAGATCATTTTCCTTTTTTTTTTATTTTTTCTTTTTTTTGTCTTTGAAAGGTCTCAATTAGCAGGTGTACAGAGGATTGCCGTGTTTTTATAACCACGCCCCATGCTAAGCCGCGCCCGTGTGAGGGGCACGGCCTGGCCCTGTGGGCTTGGCTGGCAGCACCTTGAGGGGGAAAAAACCAACCAAAACACAAACAAAAACCACTTAAAAATGGGCACCCGGGGTGAGGGACAAGTGTGACAAGTGGCCACGACATCAGAGGGGAAGGGAAAAGGTGTGACTGAACATGACCATCCCTGCAGCCAGCGCTGGGAGAGCCTGAAGGAGGAGCTGCCACTCCTCATCCCCTCACTGCTCAGAATTAGTGCTTTAATCTTTTACCTCGCTGTACAAATCTATTTTCATTGGAAATAGCTTAACCTCGCCAAGCTGAGCCTGTTTTGCCCTCGACAGAAATGGGTGCATCCTGTCCTTGGCCTTAATATGAGCTGGAAGCTTTTCCCATATCACCAGCTGGGGGCTATGTACAAATCACAAACAGGACGGGACTGCTAGGAATATGCTTTGAGCTGCTTTATTTTCCATCATCATCCTCATTACATGGTCATGGCAATGGGAAGATGCCATCAGCTCATATCCCAGGCAGCAGACCAAGAACTCAATGCTACAACTCATAAGTTTTTTGCCCAATCACACAAAGCAAAAGCACATTGACAGTAGTTCCATCCAACGACTATAAGCACAGGTACCTTTGGTTAAAACAATGCTTGCTTATTTCAAACACAATACCTGCTTGTAAGCCTTAAAACACAATGCACAGAGTTCCATGATTAAGCTTAGAACTTCCTAATATTTCACAAGATAAACTTTTGTGTAGCTTAGGGAGTAATTCTAGCCAAGTGTTAATACACAGAGCATTGTTCTATTTGTCCTTACTTTTCTACTTCTTACATAATTTTTCTGCTAACCAAACTTATAGCTACTGCTTAGCTCTAATCACAGTTCTGCTATCTGAGGCCCGTCTTTTGCAGCTTTCCCAAAACCCTCTGATTTTAAGGATACCCACATTCCCCCATCTTTTCTCTCCCTGCTCTGCTGAGGAGGAGGGTGAGAGAGCAGCGGGGTGGGCGCCAGGCAGCCAGCCAAGGATGCCCTCCACACACAGCCTGCACTTGTGCTTCAGGTAAAAAGGAACCTTAAATCCACAGGAAGCAAAAAATGTAACAGGAAAGAGCGTAAATGCTAACAACAGTGGGAGAGCTCTCTACCTGCCCAGAAGTGTAACCCCAAATAACCTGATCATCCCACTGCTCTCAGGCATGACTCATGTAATTGTCCATCTCATACATTGCTTGAAAATGCTGCTGTTCCAGCAACAGGGCTTCCAAAAATCTTCTTGGGGTTTTGTTGCTTGCTTTTTCTTTTTTTTTTTTTTAAAAAAAGCATGTTCATCTTTGTCAGGAAGTCTACAAAGTCACAGCTTCTAGGAGTAAAGAAAAGTATGAATCTCCCTCATGGACAAACTTCATTTTAACATCTCTACTATGTCTTCTAAAAGTGGAAATTTAATCAACATTCAGAATGATATGCTGAGAATTTATGAGAGCTCTAGTTAAAAGCAGAGCCTTACATTTGGTTTATTCTGTTTGTGATTTTTTTTCCCCTCACATAGAGCAGACCCATGTTAAGGGTACTGTGCACATACCACTTCTGTTCAATTTGCTTCCTTAAAACAGTTCAAACAATATTTTATATAAGATTACAGTTGTACATAACTACTCTTTATTATTCCAAAGCACTTCACATTTGTATTGCTTTAGAATTTGATGTAGAAGCTCCCACTGATATTTCTATCAGCAGAGTTAGGACAGGGCTAGCCAAGGTTTGAAATGTCTGCTCTTACTTCTCCAGAAGTTCATTTTCTGTCATGGTGCACAGCATTTAGGAGAAATACCTGTTCTGAAGGATGAATTAATAACTCCATTAGCCCTGATTTAATTCCAGGGAGAGTGACCACTATCTCTCTCCTTCGAGAGGCAGCAACAAATTGGGCAGGAGGTAGGAACACCTTGCCCAGCTCTGGACACACGGACAGGGAACAGCCTCCAGAGCTGCCACTTTGGGGACAATTTTAACACACACCCAAAGCCACTAAGAACAATTTGGAGTCAAAGTCACCAACCTTGAAAGTTAGGTCCGTGATTAATTTTATTGCCAGTCATTGTATTTTAAAGCAATGTTATTAATAAGAAATTGTACTTAAAATTAAGCACATGTGCAAGTCTGAAGACCTGGAAAAGACAAGTATTTAAGTATTTTCACTTTGTTCCTCATTATACATAACTCAGACAAAAAGATAATTCCTCTGAGAGAGAAAAAAATAAACAAGGAATCCAGCCACCTTTATAGGCACAGCTCTTTATTAAAAATGTAAATTGAAACCCAGCTGCCCATGTAACCTTTACCTCCCACTACAGAAGTATCTGTTAAGCTACTGTCTGATGGGATAAGCAAAAGGCTTGCTACTCATTTACTGGGTGACTGACTAGCAGGGCATACAATTTCAGTCATTATAATGGCAGTGTTGGGGGGTTTGTTATTGTTATTTTGTTGTTGATTTTTTTAAACAAGACAGAATGATCCATCTGCCAGACACCTTGGAGAGAAAACTCTCATAAAGTAATGCTTGCATGACTGTTTCAAACTCAATTTTGATTAATTGACTATATTATACTTCGTAGAATGACAGCATGAATAAAATATAGAGTATTCTTCTCATGTAGTTCTTTGAATAAAAAAGTATCAGACAGCAATGGAAGTATCAAATTTCAGAGTTGCACTCAGAGCTTGGAACAGTGCTCTTAGAGATAACAAGGTTCTCAGGGTTTTATTCCCTATAAAATGCAAACTCAAGTAACAAAGCCCATTGTCAGTTCTTTAGTTTATGTATTTAGTCTTGAGGTTATGCTGTCCCTGGGCAACAATCACATTTCATTCTGCCCAGACTGGCAAAATAACACGGGTGTTTTATTTGATTTGATGCTGTAATGGATAATTAATCCAGATCAGATGGTTTAAAGTAAAAAACACTCATTTCAGTGATGTACTTGATCTGTTGACAAGACACTATTCTAACTATCCTTCCTTGGAAGTCAGCCTACAATGCTGACACATAAAAAACCCTTAAACTTTCTACCTATGAAAGTGCATTTTACCTTCCAGTTTTTAAATAGCATCTCTGAAGTGTTGTTACACAGTTGAATATAATCGCTAAATTCATCACAAAGCAAATTTTACAACCACTAAAAATCTTGAAGCACACTGTTAGTATAAGATGCTAGGAAAAACAAAATGCATTTTTGAAGAAAAATATTGACTCATTTTATTTTTTACCAATTTGCAAAATAATTTGGCCGCATAGCATGGGTTGGGGTGGAAAAGCTATAAAATAGAATTTTTTTTCTTCTTAATCAATAACTCAAATTGATACTAGGTGACTTAAAGGGTGATTATAATGATAGCAAAGAGTTTTGATTAAAGAGCTTGGGATTTACTCCAGTGGAAAGACACAAAGCTAGTGTTGGACACTTCATGTGACAATTACATAGGATGGGGATAAAACAGTGAGAAAAAGGCAAAGCAAATAATTTGCAGTCAACTTCTTCTCCTTGCTAATATGCATCTGTGAAAGGAAGGAGCACAAAGGAGGAGGACAGACATTCAGAGACAGATCCTGTGTGTGAAAGTGCCCTGGGAAACAGACTCTCCTCTTTGTCAGTAGAGTTCCTACTACAAGACAACTTTCCTCCTTGGCTGCCTTCCTCTAGATGAAAACGTGACAAGAAGTGGTTTAATGTGTACAAATGATGTTTGACATCACTGAATTCAAGCCATTCTCTTTAGAACATCCAGGGGGAAAAAAACAACAAACCAGGCCATACCATTTATCCATTTAAAGGGTAGGATGTTGTGACCTATTCCAACAACAAAACAAGAACAGAGAGGATAAATTGCCAGTTTTTCCATATGAAACAAATGTCAGCTGAGATTCAGAATCACTAAAAGTCAATGCTGTAAGGGTATTTCTTGAAATGACTAAAAGTTGTATTATAATATAACTGTTTTGAACTAAAAGCCTTGAGATTCTTATGTAACTGGAAGATTATGCATTTGGAAGATTTTCAGTTACGAGCTATCTTCATATTGTCAGAGTGATTGGAATATGAGCACTACTTAAAGTTCAAAAGAACAAGGAGGCTTTCTAAGAAGCTGTTGGGTTGGTTTTTTAACTTGTTGTTGTTGTTCCACATTTGGAAGTCTGTATCTTAAGAGAGCTCACTTGCCTCTAATGTCTTCTAAACCCATAAAGCTTTTCACAGCCTAGAAGGACTTGTGTACATAAAACAGTATTCTGAAAACACTGAAATTGAAAAAAATCCTTGAAAACACACAGGGAAAAGAACCCTCCCAGAAGTCATGAAAGCATGTTCTTTGATCCTGTTACCCCACCTAAAACTGCCAGCAACATGATAAATATCAATCCTCAAATATTCCTATAATATCAGTTCCTGAAAGGGCAAGTATCACTATCACAGTTTGGATTACTTTTTAAGATAGAGTCATTCTACTTTTAACAACTAATCCTTCAAAATGATAATTCAAGGACTACTGTAAAAGACAGACCATTCTGATTCTTCCTCATTTTAGTCAGTGTTATTTTCCTGAAACAGTTCCCTATGAAAAACAGCGCAGCATTGGTGAGATTTTGGATTTGTTAATTCTGCCTCCAGGAAAAGACATTGTGTTAGAAAACACATCCCCCATCAGTTAATGTGCTTGTATCAGGGAAAGTCAATTAGTGTTGTCATCTTATTGCAGAGCTTCCATACTGCTGTCTCCTTATCACAAAAGTTCCATACCTTCTTGGTGTTTGTCATGGGCATCTCCTCAGAGCACTGACTCTCTCAGCTTCACAAAACAGCCAACTGACTCTGACTCCCCTCTTACCCAGCCACCCCACTCTTTTATAGCACTCTTCTTCTCATTGCTTACAGCTGTGGCCTGTTAAAGTCAGGCCTGCTCCTAATTTTGATAATTGGCCCAGCTGCAACCCCTTAGGGCTAAGATTACTTTCTACACTACCTTTATTTTCTTATATTGTATCCCCCTACAAATTAGGATTCTGAAAGAGCATTTGCAGCGTGTTCTACTCACACGCAAAACCATCTCAAAGCCTTTTTAGGCTGACTTGTTTCTGTGTTAGCACTCACATTTAGCAACTTGTTGATTAGCATGCTGTGTTATGGGGTACATTTTCCCTGGAAAAACAGGCTAATGGGTGTTCCTTAAATCTATGTTCTGCACAAAGAACACCTTATTGGAAAAAGGTGCAATGGGAAAGTCACTCCCTGCTGCCTCTTAGGAATGTGGACCATCCTGTCTTTTATGCCTGTATAACATATTTGTTATTTTTTACCCTCCTTTGTAATATATCTAAGAATTAATCCATGGAAATAATGTCATGGGGATTTCAACACTTATTAGAAAGAAGAGGGCTAAGTTCTCACAGGTAATAAAGCAATCAGCTGCAGGTATGCAAACAAACTCTTTTTCATCTATACAAATATGTTCAGCTATTGTTTTCAAACCTTTGTGTTTTTACAAAGTTATTGAGCTTCAAGTCTAAATCTCATTTTGATGTCACTGCTTCGCTCAACTTCAGTGCCAAGTGTCTTAGTGCCTGTTCAGAAATTAAGAGAGAAAACTACAGCAGTGTCTGGGGCAGGCCTGGCTAAAAACTCCTCCCAAAATTCCTTGTAATAGAGACAAGAGTAGTCCTATTTTCACAGAGGAACATGAGGAAGAAGGCAGCCAGAAACTGTGAAAAAGAAAAGAAAAGGAACTCTGCCATGGCAGCTGAGAGAACAGTACTGTCAGTATTTTGGCCTCTAAGGTGGAAGTCTGAATCCTGCCCTTCCCATCACAAAACAGCTGCACAGCTCTTTTGGAGACAGCCCTGGCAAATTGAGATATTAACCCCCACCAGCAGTTAAACTACTACAGGAGATTACATTGAAGACAGCCAGGTTATTTTAAATTGACACTTAAGCTATGCTGTGCTCATCTGTTTTGGTTTAGAATCAAAACAGATTAGAAACATTCAAAGGATCTGTTAACACCAATTTGACTACTCAGAGAACAGAATCCAGCTCAGTAGCAGAAATGAAAAACTGTTCCAACTATAAATTGAACAAAATTCTGTGAACCCTCAGAAATGGAAAGTAAAAACTAACATGCTGAGCAGAAATGTTCATAATATCAATACTCTGAGCAAGGCATGTAGTTTAACTGGAAACCAAAATACACAGGAGGAGATAATATCTGCAATTCCAAGTCACTTAAGATACTCTATTATGATAAAGGCCTCTCTGACATTCCAAGACTAAATCCTAGAAATCCTTCCTAAGTGTAGTCACCATTGACAAGATTTATCATAAAATGAGTGCAGGGTCACTCTTTTACTAAAAGAATTGTCAGAGAAAAATCTGTTGACTCTCTATTTTAAATGCAGTAACAGAGACTACTCAAGATGTGAGAGATATGATCTGGTTGTCTCTTATCCAAGAGGAATAGTATCAAAGGATAATTCAAGTCAGAAAGGACCTCAGGAGATCTCACAGAGTAAGGTCAGCTAGGAGATCAGATCTGGCTGCCCACCACTTGATCCTGTTGGAACACTAAAAACTCCAGAGGTGGAGACCACACAACCTCCCTAAAGAATGCATTTCAGTGTTTTCATAGACTCCTTGTGAAGTTGTATCCTTTTGTCCAGAGCCTGTACTGGAGGAGTGTTCAGAATTCCTGCAGGTGCCTCCCTCACCCAACAGCAGCACTGCTGCAGAGTTCCTGCAGAGTCAACACAGGGCTAATTTCAGCCTCATTCTCTAAGATATTGTCATTAGCATAAAACAGCCTTTAAATAACTTTTGTCAACAGTTCAAAATATCTGCTCCAGGATGGAGTAAATTATCTAGGCATCCTGAGAAGAACCAATTTCACAACTTATAGATTCTTTATGACAAGGGTACAGAAATTCCAAATTTACCTTAGGCTGCACCTGACGCAAATGTGTGGGTAGAGATGTTATTTAGGTACTTAAAATAGGGAATTCAAAAGCATGCCACTTCACAGGAGTCTTTCTTGCATTCTTTCTCAGCAATTTGTCTAAATGGAATAAATTTTCTCCTTTTATGCTTATGCTTTTTACACAGAGCTTCTTTGATACAGAGGACACGGGTGAGGATGGAAAATGATAATATTTTGTTTGCTCCTTGTACAGAGAGGGAAAATGCTTTCAAGACTTGTAAGTACTAGTCACATTTTACAAGAAAGAATTGTAAACATTTAGAGAGATTACATGATTTCCCAAAGTCTCCTAGTGAGAGAATGGTTGAAACAAGAACAGAGCAACATTACTTCATCCAGTATACCCAGTTCTAACCCATCCTCTGATTTAATTCCTCTCCTCTAATATAAGATATTAAAAGTTAACAGGCTCAGAGAGCAATGACCATGTTCCTGGAACAGAATCCAACTAAGATGACTTCATACATAGAAACCATTCCTGGATGAGGAAGGCTCTGAGGATTTAGGAGATAAGGAGAGGACTCAGGTAAAGCATGGTCAATGTTTCCATTCTTCCCTAGCCTCCTCTGTTTGGATGGTGCTGGATAACAAACACCAGCTGAGATGATCTTTGGCCTGACCAGTACAGCTATTTATAATTTATAATTTACCTCCAGTACGTGTGCTAAGTGTAGGGAATTGGATAAATCACTGAATCACCAACAAAGGAGATAATGCTGTAGAAATAACACAATGGGAACGTTTGGCTATATGGATATTGCAAGAGGCCAACTGTTTAAAGGGTTTTGCCTCAGATTCCTAGACTTTTGGAGTTACTATAACAACACATCAGCACCACCTAAAAAATGTTTTCCCTCCTTTCTTTCTTATATATGCACAAGACTAAAGCGTTTTAGAAAATCTGATCTCATTGAGGAACCTCTGAGCAAAGAACAATGTTGACCGAAGCTGGCACAAGTTGGCAGTCTCACAGACAGGGCTGTATTGCACTGCTTGGTCACTTAATTTTCATAAAAGGGTTTTAGCCTTGCATCCTATTTCCCAGGATCCTCAACAGCAGTGGAGGTTTCTACCTAGATACAGAGGAATTCACTGATGGACAGCTTTGGACAGTGAAGAAAGAGCATCTTCATTCAGCAGCACTGGGAAAAGCTTGGAGCCGAGAATGGCCCAGAATAACAACTCCATAGGGGCAGGATTTGCATTTTAACAAGGGTGGGTGCAGAGGCTTTGCCTTCAGAACAGTTTTGGCCTCTGAGGAACAGGGTCTTACTCTACACATCTGATTACATGTGGACCAAATCAATGTGCCAGGGATGGCAATATTCTGCTCTTCAGGGAAATTAAGATGCTACTGAATATGTAACATGATTATTTTAGCGTGTTTTAAATACAATATTCCAGAAAGTGGCCTGGCTGATCCTACTGGAAATGGGAGAGGAAAGACATAAGGGGCTGCCTACATTCTTAAACTGCTGTGGAAACCGCAATGAATTGTCAGAATACAAACAGTATTTTCCTTCTTCCTAGCCCTCCTCTAATATCCAGTCTCAGCTAGACATTGGTTTAAGCTCCATGGCTTGGCTCTGATGACAGGCATGGAACTCATACAGATGGGAAAAGCCACACTGCTGGAGCAGACACAATGCTGACCTTCCCCTGTGATAGTTCATCCCTGCACTTGTGAGAGCCCTGCTTGTTATTTTCTACTGTCTTAACCTATTGACCAGAAAGAACTTCCACACAGTCTATACAGATAAATCAACTGGTGCTTTAAGGGGGAGTTTGCTGCAATATTATTTCGTAACAAAAACCTCTAACTGCTCTTAGTACAATTTAACACTCGAGCTAATCAGTTAAGAAAGAGAGAAAGAGAAGAAATAGGCTATAAAATAAGATACATTACTAAAACTCACTGTAAAGTTCTAGTGGTTTTTTTTAAAAAAAGATATACTGCACTTGTCTCCTGCCCAGATACCGATCTACCCTCAGAACTGGAAAATACATTTTTGATACGTCTTATTTGATGTCTTGCTGGCTGTGTTATATATTCAGAGCAGATAGTCTGAAGCAAAGAACAAAGGCTGCGTAATTTGAACTCTAACTCATACTTCACAGGTCGATGCCTCACTCCGCCTGCAAGAAAAAGCAATTATTGCACTTGAGCTAACAATATTATAAAAGGGGGTCAGTGACACACCATTTCAATGGCAAAAATATGTGCAGTAAAACAAATTAAACTAAAAATAATTTATTTTCTTAAAAACACCATAATCTCAACCACCTGACTGAAGAACTGTTCAAAAGCATAAAGGAACACACTGACATGACATTAGCTGCTTGAAATCTTACCCTGAAGTACTTCTGAATACAGTTGTGATTGAGTCTTATTTTTAATTTTAATACCATCCTTTTCCCCTTTGGGTCATTAATTAGATGCTTTTTGGACAAAAATTTTAAACAATGAGAGCTTTAAAACAAACAGGGTAACCCATTCCTAAGTAATGTTAATTTAATTCTGCCCACTTTTGGTTACTTCTGTTTTTAACAGTGGCTGCTTTCATGCTTGGAAACAATTGCTGTGCCTTTTGGAACAGGTAAATTGCTGCAGTGAGTGACAAGTTAGTCCTCTTACTGTGAGACTGGAAGCTGTTCTTTCCATCAGAAGTGAGCTGCTTGGAAAGAACAGATTTTATGCTTCACCAAGTTTTTTCCTGCCTGTATACAAGAGGACATTATCTCACTGGTGCCACAGCTATGGAGAAAGGGAAAAAGGCCCTGTGTGACTGATGTGCAAAGTGCTCAGCCAGAACCTGCTGCTTAATGAGGGGGACAGCGAAAGGACAGAAATCTCCTTTCAGCAGCTCATGCTTTCTGTGGAGGGAACCACTCCAAAACATAGCACAAAATCTGGTCTTTGGTACGGAAAAGCATCCCCCAGCTGTTCCCATGGGACATTCTTTTCCTTGAAGTGCCTGAATTGGAGCACCTCCTAGAAACATTTATAGATTGTGGAAATACTTGACCTAATATAAGACAGGGGAAAAATTCCCACTCACAATTCCCCAGCTCGGTCTCATTTTGCATTTTCACCTGTTAATCAAAGTGAGGATCAAAACACTTAATTGGAGCCTTTGAACAAAAATCAACTTGTAAGCCAAGGCATTTGCTCATGCTTACCCAGGTCTGCCCCAGTCTCCCATAAAGCACTGCTTTATTTATCAGGACAGACTAATTAGCTGCTTGTGCTGTGTTCAGCTTTGAGCAAAGCAAAGAAGCTGGAGAACTGCTAGAGACACATTGCAGCAAATGGAAAAGCAACCGGGGCAGCTACACAAATACATCCACTGTGGGAAAAGAAAAGTTTAAGCCAGTAAATGCAGCATCAGACAGTGCTTGACCTTTGAAACTGTGTGTCAGCCTTGGTGGGAAAACAAATATTCCACTTGTCATTAACAGGCATCTCTTCTGCATGTGAACAACAGGCTATTGTGCCACAGAAAAAAAGAAATGTCCTCAGCATCTTGCATTAATCCTCCCTCGGGGGAGTACAGGGAGAAATGTGAGGTGGGGGAACACACACACAAAAAAAAAGTCCCCAAAAGATCAATGCTGCCATTGTTTTCTTTCAATAAAAAAATCGTAACATCACTGTAACAAGTTCAGTTTTAGGTTCTATCTTCCAGGAGACTCCAAAAGCAAGGGTGTTTGAAATATTTAAATTTACAACATGTGTATAATCACCTAAAAGCCATGAGGGTGAAACAAGAATAGCTAGGATGCAATGCAAAACCCTGGGCAAGAACAGGACAGAAAAACTATGTAAAAGCCAACATTGTCCTTGAATGTCTTCCCCTCCTAACTTTTTTTATTAATTTGCAGTTAATGACCAACATCACAAATGCTAATTTGATTTGAAATATTGTTTTGGAAGGTCAGAGACTGCACACAAATAGCTTAAGGTGCAATAGCATAAGAATGAGAATGGAATTCCAGCTCTAATACACCTGCTGAAACATAGTTAGACACTGAATTGACTCTTCTCTTTTTAGAGGACACCAAACTGTGTGATGTCAAGATAATTAATCATGCTGTATTATTAATCTAGAATTCAAAAAAAATCTTTTACCTGCATCTTTGTAAGAAAACTACTTTAAAAATTATATTAGCCAATATGTCCCTGTTGTCTTATCATAGGAAATAAAGCAGTTTACTTGTGAAATCAAGCATAAAAGGCAAGTGTCTCAAATGATTAGTTGGCTGTTTATAAAATGGAATGCATGTCTATTTACATTACTTGATAGGTTATATGTATGCACTGCAGAAACCATATTAAGAAATAAAATCAAATCAAATCAGAATATGACAGCTCTAGAACTGATCTTACCTCACACTTCCTAACTGCAGACAGGCCAATCTGCTTGGTCTAGAGCATTCCAAAGCAAGTGCCTTTCTTAGACCCCTCTAAATCAGGTAAACTAAGGATGACACCCTTGCAAGAGCATTCCTGCAGTAAAACACATGGGAAAAAAATGAACCTTCTGCCCAGTTTTTACAGCAGCTGCAGGAGAAGTACCAGAGATAAAAACCTGCCTCAGTTTATACAAACCCTCCTGAGCACTCACGGCTCTGTTTTGTGTCACTGCAGCTTCTGCAGCGCTTTGTGTCGAGGGGTTCCTTGCCTGGCAGTGTTCATTAGGAGGCTTTATATCAAGGCACTGATGCTCTCCATCTGTTTTGAGCACATTGCAGGAGTAAATCAGCTTAAAGCAAGTTTATCCACCCCCTGCAAGATTAGGAGAATCCTCATTTGGCACGAAAACATCAATTCTCATGTGGTCCATTTCCAGGGATGCGAAGCAACTTAAAAAGGAGGCAAGCAGATGAGTGCAGAGTGAGGCAGTGTGCTGCCTCCTGCCCACAATTCTCCAGTAGCCGTAGGTCAGTGGATCCACACCTCTCATCTCTCTGCAAAGAGGAGGTTAAAGTGCTTTTGTTCTTTATCACCAGAATTCGGAATTACTGCCCTCTGTCTAACTGAATTGTGTAAGCCACCCATGGAAGAGATGTTACTTGCAGAGTTTTTGTACCTGTACCTAACTTTTGCCCATTTACAAATCCAATTAAATCACACTACACCAGCACACATGCCAAAACCTGGCATAAAAATATAACTGGAAAAGACCCCACTTCTAATTTGCTGAATTACAAGAATTCTTGTCCTACCCTACACCTTTTAGATTTTTTGCTTGGTTTTAAACTGAGACTTGAAGGAAAGAATTGCAGAAAGAAAATCCACATGGAATTGTATGATTTCATTCATATCCATGAAAGAACAAACATTCCAAGGAGTGCTGCCAAGGACAGAGGCTACACCTTAACAGATAAGGGAAAGGATTCATGTCCACTTTTAATGAAGAGTTGGTTTTAAGGATTCTTTTTAGCTACTTTCTTGCAAAATTTTGAATTTTTTAAAGGTAAAGGATTATTAAAGACTAGCTAGACTGCTATTAAAGGTTTTGGGACTTAAAATGTGAACATATTTGTCTATCATCATAAAATGTAAGCCAATTCAGTTTGTCTGTTTGTTCATCAATTCAGAAAAATGTGTTAAAATAAAATATTCATGGTACAAGCCTCTCAATTGGATTCCTGGATTTAGCATGCATGGCAGAAGTAATCTAAAAACATTTTTGGATTTTTGTACATAAACATAGATTTTTTAAACTATGGCATTTTTAAGGAGGAAGATTTCCTGTTCACTTGAATATTTCTGGATTGTATCCAACTTACTACAAATTCTTTTGATATTTATAAAAGTAAACTGGAAAGATGTCTAATTTCCCTGAAGCTAAAATCAACTACACAAACAGAGCAGGGGTGGGTGTTCTATCTTCTCCCACCTACTGCAGAGGCAGAAGACAAACCCTCCTTTCCAAAATCTCCAGCCCACATGGATACAAACACTTGAGACTGCACTTCTAACAGCCAGACCATGCTCTGTTTTACAAATAAGCCACTTGTCCCATTCAGGCATCTATTAATTAAAGGCTTCAATATAGATTTCCCTTCAAAGAAAACCTTCACACATCTACTCCACTGGTGCTTACAGAATTCCAATTTAGACTTCAGTATCAAACAACAAAGCATTGTAAACTTTTTTCTTTAAAATCCAGTTCCCTTCCGTTTATCCTCCTTTTATCAGGTTTTTGAAACCAAATTTGAATTATTTCTTTTTATATGGTTGAGGGTTGTATATTTACTAATAAGATCAATGTGATTAAGATGATTAATAACCTCAAACAGTTCTCATCCCTGACAGAAGGGATGAAAAACAAGGCAGAGATTCAGCAAGAGGCATTCTTAGTTTCCATGTGAGGCTTCAAGTTGGAGTTTAAATATTACTTAATCTTTGGGCTATGCCCTGGAAAAAAACGTCTTTGTAGGCAACAGACTTCATTTTATAGGGCTTTTTCCCCTGTATATTTTAGATTTACTTTTTCCCCCTTATCTCACCCTATTTTCTGTAGAATGTTTTGGGAAAGACTTCAGCTCATACTCGTGTCTGAAGTAACCTTTAGTGTTTTCATGGCTTGAGCAATATTTCCATAAGGTGTTTTATGTCCATTGATACCCCATAAACAATGCTGGCTCCTGCTATTCTGTTTGAATAAATCAGCATAAGCTCCTTGCCTACATAACTAAACTGGCTCACATTTGCTCTAAATTTGGCCAGCTCTTTATTTAGGGATATACAAATCTGAGTCCAACTGCTGAAACTTGGAGCTGCATAAAATGCAGTGACCATGAGAGGCTCCATGCTTCTCAGAGCTGATATAGTTCAACTCTCCAAGTTTGAAGTCTGAAAGGATCCCAGTGAATTCAGTTAAGATATAGCAAAAAGAAAAAATTTAAAAAAGCAAACTCCACATAACTTTCTGCCAAATGCTATACAAAACTTTGAGTTTAATTCAAGGTCAAGATAAAAATGAGATTCAGAGAATAAGCAGACTGGTAAAAGTCACTATCTCAGTTAAAGAAGAGAGGAAGGAAGACCAAAGCACACAGAAAGCATCCATGATAAAAGCAAGGGACCACCCAGGGAACAGAGCCCTTGGCATCTCTCAGCCATGATCCACTACACCTGGAAATACACAGAACAAGGGATGGTGGCAGCTCTTCCCTGAGGATGATACCTGAGAAGAGTAACAGGGCAGAGTAGGCTGTGCTGCCCCACAGCAAAGGGCTTAGCTCAGAAAGAGCCACCAGAACACAGGAGATATCAATCTTTCTGTATCAATGACAAGTGCAGCAACAAGCTTGTTTAGAGGAAGTGTCACCCACACAGAGCCCTGGATTCCCACAATCTGTCCAGAATAGCAAACACCTCAGTCTTGAGTGCCTCAGAGTAGCACTCAAGTGCCCGAGTTTGTAACAGGCTCAGCCAAAGCCGCTTCTCGCCATTCGTGGTTTCATTCTCAGGATTTCAGCTCCTGTTGCTGTGAGGAGCCCTGGGCCAGGAACCAGCACTGAAATTCACACCTACAGACAGACCAAGTGCAGAGCTGATAAGCTGGTGGGGTGGTGCCTGGATCCTGGTGTTCTGTGAGCACAGAAGGACCAGCACCCCCGATACTTCACATATCCCACCAGCCCTGTCTGCACCGCTAGCATTTGTCACATCACATGTGGTGCCTTCACAGCAAACTTCTGAGCATTATCTCTCTCCTGAGTGAGAAACTTAAGGTCCTTTATGCTTTCATAATCTCTTCAGCAAGGCCAGAGTAAATCAAGGAGGAACGGGAGTCATATTTTTAGATTAGAATAAATACACCAGTTATGGTTCTCCTGGCCTGATCATGCACACAATACCCCCATACATCATATATGATGTAAATAAACAGCTGTAAATAAAGATTTGCACTTTGAGGGAGCTGTGCTTCTGACCTTGAAGCACCACGTTTCCCTGAGCTAGGCAGTGAGCACACAGAGTTGTGATCTAGCAGTACAATTTTTCAGGATCTTTGTGCATCAGGTCACCAAATACAGAGGAGGAAGAAACCAGGATGTACTGCAAAGAGAGCAAGCAGAAAAACGAGTGAAAAACTAAAAGAAAGCTTTTGGGGAACAAATTTGCAGAAATGGAGATAATATGCACTTGAATGGAAAGGAACAAGTAAAACTTTGGGACTGTAAATATGCTTCAAAAAGCTCAGTTAATATATAATGCCATAGGATGTAAAGAAGTGATTTAAGCAACTGTCCCAATGTTTGCTCTATATTCCACTCCTCAATTTATATTTCTGCTGATGTAACCTCCCCTTGGCCACCAAAATTGTTTTACTGGACAATCTTCTCTTCATACTGATTTGATGGGTTAAATGCCATGAAGTTTCTACATATTGCATACTATCTATAAGCTCATATATATGCACAGCATATTGGGTAACAACAATACATGAAAAGCCTACCACTTTGCATTACAGAAATAACTTTTCAGCTCATTCCTGAGTATGTCACTGATAGAACCATATACAGAGACTTTATTGCTTCACTCAGCTCAGTGATTTGTGTGAAAAATTCCCTAATATATTTTTTTTTTTGACTTTGGATCTTTTCCATAAGTAGCTGCTATTCAGAATACACAAACTGAGATATGTTGACAAATCTGCCATCAATTTATAGAAAAAAAAGGACTATCTGCTTCTTCATTTTTTTTTCTCTAACTCCTAACACTGTTTAATCTCAGGCTTTTTTCAACAGCTGATAATGATAGCGAACATACTTTGCTATGAAGCTCTCAGCTGCAATTTCTTCAAAGTTATTCACAGTGTTTTACTGAATCACCTTTAATATTAGTTGATTAGTGCAGTGTAAAAATTGATTCCTGACAGATCAGTTTCTAAAATGGTCTAGGAATGGTCTAATCAAAGGCAAGGAACCTTCCAGGGCAAGCTCCAATTAAAATCAAAACAATACAATCCTACCTCCATACTTAAATGAAATTACATTTCAGCTTCTCACAAAAGCATGAATTGAAATTACATTTCAGCTTATAAAAAAGAATTATTTGGCAGATCAGTTACTTACAATGGTTTCATTCCTAAATATTGTGCCATTCTGTGTTCTGCTGCTACCAAACTATCAATAAAATCCTCATCTCTTGTAATTGAATTAAAAAACTCCGTCTAAATGTGATCTTTTTATACCTTGCTCTCAAATGGACTGCAAATGAACTTATCTTAGAGCTCAGTTTGGGTTCAATCAAACCAAAACTTCAAGGACTGTATTTAAGCAGTACCATGATTTAAAAGCTCATGGAAAAATAGCAACAAAATAATCTCTGGCATTTGCAATTCTCCTGACACTAAGGCTTGCATACATGTACTGGCCTAAAAGCTGCAGCATCATTTATTTGAACTTTAAAAATAAAAATCTGAGCTTTCTCATGAGAAAAGTTTGATTCAATGCATTTTCTCCTAGCATGAATGGCAGCTTGAAAATAGATGATATTCAAAGAACGCAGGATTACTGGAGCAAAACCAGTTCATTTCACTGAATTGTTTGCAAGCTTAAGAGAACAGATAGATGAATTTTCTGCAGAATGTGGACCTCTTCCCCACAAAGAACTGCAACAGGAATGAAGCACTCAGTGAGCATCCCACTCAAGAGGGCAAATGTGTCTAAGTAATTCTATGTCATCACTCTCTGCAAGGCCTCAGTCCTTAACAAAACAGCACCAAAAAAAAAAAAAATCTTGCCAACTCTAATGCAGATGCAACCTCATTCTTCCTTACCAATAATTCAACAGTGCAGAAGTTTTTTTTCAATAAGAAACAACCCACCTTTGGAATCCTAAAAAACAAATGAAGGGGAAAAGCAACATCCAACCACAGCAATAAAGTTTATGGCTTTTTAAGGGGTATTCATTTCACAATGAATTTCTTTTCAACAGAAAGCTCTTTACCTCATTCCAAAAACAGACAAGGAAAACTGCTTCCTCAAAACCTGCTACCCACTTTGTCACCTACTTGTTACTCCCTCCCTTTTCATGCTTGATATGAGATTTTGTCCTGTACAAAGGAAGAGGATGTTTCTGACAACAACCTGTCCTCAAATTCTGCAGAGACTCAAACCCTTCCTGTCCTGTCATCGTAATGACAAAGCATCACAGACTGATGCTGATGGGAAGAGAAATTCTGTCTACAGAAATATAACTGGCTGCACTATTTGCAAAGGAACTTGGTTCATGTGACAAGGTTTTGGCAGTGGGGGCTGCAGGAGTGACTTCTGTGAGAGGGCAGCAGGAGCTGTCCCACCTTGGGCAGAGCCAGCTCCAGCTGACTCCAAAATACACAGCTGAATAAACAGAACTTGGGCCCATTTTCCCAAGTTTTCTCCATGGTCTGTACACCTTGATACAATCTAGACACATAAATAATTACCTTCTGCATCTCAGAAGAGGCAGTAGCATATTGAAATTCTAATTGTTCAGGGAAGTTCTTTTCCTGACTAAATCCTGGCAAGAGTCAGTGTGGTGCTAAGTGAAAAACAAGCCTTTGGAGGTTCAAATTGTTATCTCTGGAAAACTTGTAGAAAGAAAAGTGGCATCAGTAAGAGTAGTGCAGATTTTCAAAGGAGAAAAAAGACCAGAGCCTAGCACAGTTTTACCAAAAAATATATACACACACATGTAACTTCTATCTCCTCACAAAAATTGTTTATTTTCATTCTTTCCACAGCAGGGATCACAACGGTGAGCATCCTTCCTCCCACATTAGTGTGAAATCAGCTCTGAGGAGGCAGAGGCAGATGCATCATTAAAAATGTGAACTCGAGTGCTGGCCCCAAGCTGTCCCTGGGTTGTGCTGAGGTCTCCCATAATTAGTGATGAAGCAGCTTTCAGATCACTGGGAGCACATCTGCAGCAGAGCAGGTTAGGAAACCAGTCCCATCACTCCTCCCAGGCTTCATATTTACAGCAAAACTCTCCCTCTGCACTGACAAAAACAAACCCAGAAACCCAACACACACACACACCACCACCAAGAAATCCTTAAACACTGCACTCAGTTGGGAATCTCTGCTTTGTAAGTCTTTAAAAGCTCATTCATACCATGAATTGAAATTCATGCATTGAAATCAGAGTTGAGGCACTGGGGCTCCTGAATCCTCCATGTGTTGTGCATGAATACCCTTCCCACAAACAGTAACGTTAAAATAAAGACCAAACCAAGAAACCAAAACTGAACTGGTAATGAATACAAAAGGTCTATTAATGTCATTACCAGGAGAATTCCCAAATCAAATAAAAATATGCCAGAAATCTCACAGGATTTTTGGGTGTAGTTGGTTGTTATCTTGTATTGGAGTTTGGGTTCTCTTACAAGTCCCTTTTTATTCCTCAAGAATTTAAGCTTACAATCTGCTGAAACAGTTTCATGGCTTCCAGGTACTGTAACAACAAAGGCATCAGGCTTCCTAACTGGCATAGGAAACTACTCAAGAAGCTGTATCATATCTTAAAGTGCCAATTTTAATGAAAGCTTATCTCACCTCATCATCTTAATGACAGGTTGTATAATTCTATGTCAAACCCCTCAAAATGTTGCCTGGCACTGAGAACACATCTCAGTTATCACTACCTTCCACTTTTCAGGTAGTGATTTTTATTCTCATGTTTTTTATTTAGTCAAGACTCAGGCTTACATGATTTCCTTTTTATAAAACACAAGACTTTCAACCACCAGCAGATAGTTCCCTGGGCACATGTTCTGGAATAAAACATTTGTGTGATTGTTTTGATTTATTTCCTCTTGCCTCAGTCAGGTTTCAGGAATTGAGCTGCTGGTACTCCTACCCTGTAGGGATTAACTTAATGACTCGCTTTGTTCAATCTGTTTTGTGCATCCCAAAGTCAATGTGATGCAGTGAAAGCCAGATGGGGGTTGAGGAGAGGGGGAAAAGTCAATCATTTCACCAATAGCACACAAGCAGAGACTGTACAGAAACTGGTTGGACTGTCTAAAAGCTATTTTATGCTTGTCCAGCCTCTGTCTCCTGAAAATAATCCCCCAGTTTCCGTCCCACTGTTCTGTCACTGCACTTGCTCCTACTAGCATACAAGTACACACATTACAAATCATTTTCATTGTATATCCATATTTTTCTAGAAAACATAACAATACATCTTAAATTAATTCATCTCCTCCTCACCCCACCTGAATGAAAAACTTCATTTTTCAGATCACTATTCACTTGATTACAGTTTGGAGCTGGGATATGGGTTTGTAGAGGCCCAGAGAAGCGGACCATATGCTCAGGGTGGACTGTGGAGGTGCATCCTCACCATGAGCTGAGAAATGCTCCTGAGCTCCTCAGAATCACCGTGCCCAGAATTAACAGGTGTCCAAAGAGCACCTGGTTTTTAAACCATCAGCCTTGGAAACTTATTCCCACCACCCTTGTAGCTCCTGGAGAACAGCACAACCCAGCAAAGCACAAGTGCAGGAATGAGGCCAAGAAGTGGCCATGCACTGGAGGGGAGGATTGAGACCCCCAAAGCCTCCGACCCATTTCCAAAAGACCTCAAAGAGCAGACTGTGCATGAGAACTAATTTGCACAGCAAGTGAAAAACCTGTCCACAAATACGTGCCAAGCCTGGGCATTGCCCCCAAGACCCTGGCCATCTCCTCAGCCAGAGCGGCACAGCTGGATTGATGCTGAAATCAGGACTGACATCCCTTCAGCTTCAACATGCACTGGTGATCTCTTTTTCTCTCTCTCTTCCAATTCTTCTCTCCATTTTCCTCCCTCTTTTCCCCTCTTTCTCTCTCCTCCTCCTCTTTAATACTTCTCTTCCTTTTTCTCTCTCCTTTTACCAATAACCCAGAACCCACTGCCATGTGCTTGCACAGCAGCTAATACACCAATTTCCTTGCCAAGGGTGTAATTTACCAATAAAAATCTCTGATTGTTTGTGCCCCCTCTGATTTTTGTTGTTCCTTCCAATCATGAGCATTTCTGAATCCTACGTGTTTCCTTCCCCTTAAGGGTGGGTGGTCATAGGGATTCAGGAGCTGTTAGCAAATGTACAAAATGTGGCTAGGTGCTGCAAGGAATGGGAAAATTAGGTTTTCTGAGCTTTCCCAAACCTTGCTTTTTTATTCTAAGTATGTGTCAAGGTACGATGAGAATTGCTGCTCTCCTTACATCAGCCTGAGCTAGGGGAGGGAGGGAGTAATGTGGAAAGGCAAGAATAGTGGAGAAAAAATGAGATAAACTTCCAACAGTAAGCGTCTCAAACAGCTGAATGTATCCAGAACTCACATCCAGAGCTGTAACTGTTCTTACTGTATTTCTGAGCCTTTAAAAGAAGGAGCAATAGCTCAGGTCTTAAGCCATTCTTAAGTATTAAGAATGTTTATTTCAGCTTTCTGCCTGAAGCTACTCAGAATTAATAGCACTTTTTGCTTGTGGCAATTTCTTTTTTATTTATTTTATTACTTTATGAGTAAATTTGTTCTTAATAATTTTCTCTGCAGGGAACGGGAAGACATTTATTTCCACAAGGAGCATTTCTCTTTCCTGGGGGTTCTAACAGTTACATTAAAAAAAAAATACTGGAAGAAAAAAAAAGTAAAAAGTTTTAAAGGAAGGATATATACACTCCTCTCACTGTGAAATACCATCTTTTTTTTTCCAAGTACTGACAGTGAATTGGTTCTTTTAATTCCCAGGCATTTCAAGAACAGCATGAGACTTGCAAAGGCAAGAGAAAACAATACAGAATAAAAAGTACTGATTAACTTGTGGTGGCTCATTGAGTCAGAATGTGGTTCCCTACTGAGCTGCCTCTAAAAATCTTAAATCATCCTTCCCTGCCCAAAGCCCAAAGAACAATTTGATCTCTAAAGGTAAAAAAGTTAATTTCTTCAATCCAAAATCGAAGTTTTTTAAAGGTGAAGGACCTTGATAAATTGCATTTTTAATTATAAAATCTAATTAAAATGTCCACCAATGTATTATCAGACATGGGTTTGGGTTTGTTTTTTTTTTTCCTTTTTAAGACAATCAGAAACAGCTATTTCTTACAAAATAGCCCCACAGATTTATGCTAAGAAAACACATTTTTCTTAGTCCTACTTCATTGCTTTATTACTGGCTCCAGTTTTAATTGCCCAGATGAGAAGGTGCTACCATCCTTGAAGCATCACCACAGAGAAACAACATTCCCCACCAGCTGGCACCTCTCCTATGTTTTTCAGTAGCTATTGGTTTCTTTCACTAGAAGCTGGTAAACTTTCCACCCATTTCTCGAGACCTTTATGCCTTCCAAAAAGTAAGGTGCTACTACTTGAATTACTTTACTACCAGCATAATTATCAGGGATGGGATAACATACAACAGGGATGGACAAAGGACTCAGACACTTCCATTACTTTTTCCCCAGAAGCAGTCCCATGATTTTTTCCTTCATTTTTCTTTATTTCTTGATAACGTGCTATGAATTTCTGTTTGGAAACCACCAATACAGTGACCATGTCACCAAATCATTCTGTTCAATAGGGGTTTTTCCATAGCCTTTTCCCCAATTTTAGTCTTTCCTCACTACAAAGTTCCTTCTCTTTACCCTCTGTGGTTGTCTTCACTCTCTTTCAGGCATTTGAGCAGTGTAATGCCAGCTCCTTCCCTGCTTATCTGGTAGATGCAAGTGATCTGTCATTTTTCAACTTATGCTTTTGTCAGTGCATCTCTTCACACTCCCATTTGTTGTTCAAATCCTCTCTTTTTGCATCCAGCTGACTCCAAAACACTCAGATGATGTGTAAATTCCTTCCTAAGGTTTTATTCACATCCCCTACAGGATGAATAAAGGGGAATGATGCCAGAAAGACTAAATAAAAGTTTCTCAGGGTGTTTCCAGACTTTCCTGCAAGTTAGAGAGATTTTATAATGGATTTTTCTCTTTGCCTTGTAGAGTTACAAACTTGAACACCCAAATCCTGCCTTTTCCATGCTGCAGCTCTCCCTTGCATGTCACACACCATCTCTTGGTGTGCACCCAGCCTTGCTTATCTCAGAGGGTTTACTCACACCATAATGCTTCACAAATAGGGGCCCTGAACTCAGGCCCTAAAATAACATAACCCCAATTAGCCCAAATGCTGAAGAATGAAAGGAGGGTCTGAACTTAGCTGTCATCAGCCATATCAGAAGAGAGAAATGGCCAACTTTTGTCTTGGGAATATGAGATTAAAGCACCAAAATATTAAATTAAACATTGTTGTGCTTTGGTAAATATCAACAACTACCTCAGTGGGAGAGTGACAGGCCTCTGGCAGACAAATTCAGTACAAAAGAGCAGATTTCAAAAAGAGCCTGTTTTACTCTTTAAAAGGAAACATCAACTCAAGTCACAAGGATGACAGACAAAAATGATATTAGGAACAGCCTTTTAAAAAGCCTGTCATCCCAGGAAATCAATAGGAAATAATTAACTAATAAATTATAGCCTCTGCTATCTTGGTATTTAGTGTTCTAATGAAAACCTTCTCTCCTAATTTCATTAAAAACAATTAAGATATTTAGCACTTTGGGAAGACACCAAAGCCTCCAATATATATAAAAAAGTAACTTCCAATGCAAATATATCTCAAAGCTAAGGATTATCTCAAAGAAAAAGGCATTAATAACACTGTAGTCTTTATCCTTACTATTATCAAGACAGCCAGTTTGTGTTCTATGTTAGTGTCTGTACAAACTCTATATATATACATAGAAAAAGAAATATACATATATATGTGTCAGCAGTGGATTCATGAGTTGTGCAATATACATTATCCAGGTCAAATATCTTCTGTACAAATAGCACAACATAAAGCAATGCAGAATGATAAGTCAAAATTATATATCTAATTTACTTCACTACTTCAAATCAGAACTTACAGCTAATCCCTTTGAGATATTGTACCCACCATAGAACATCAGATTTCGGGACCTTGTTATCATCTTTCCACATTGTAAATCTACAGTGACATCCATAAATCTATAAAAGCTACTGAGCTTGAATCTAATAACCAAAAACTACATAATGAATTTCTACCTTGTCATTTTACTCTGTATTTACACAAAGACCTTAAAGGCTGATATGTCTGAGCTCCCACTATGAACAGACTTGTGCAATCTATTACTGGGGTTAACGACATAAAGACAGATTAGCTTAAAAATATTCTTTATATATGCCATTAGTAGCTATAATTGAGCCCTATGTATCACACACATATTTTGTATCACACATTTCTATAAAACAGTCCTGTTCCGATCATGTGCAGATTAAACTATACCAAAGCAAAGATGGTTTGAGACCCACTAAACAGAAGTATCTTTTCTTCATCACTAATTATCAGTATTTCTGTACACATATTTACCCACCAAATTAAAGTACAAGCAGCTAGAAAAATAAAATTGAAAAACAGTCAGTGTGTGGACTACAGGTCTGGGTGAACTGAAGAAGACCTCAAAAATACAGATAATGAAATACCCTGGTTTACTGAAATATAAAAAAAAAAAAAAAAAACAAAAGTTGAGAAATCTGAATGCACTAACTACAGATCTCAATATATGTATACTTGTTGACATATGACTACAGGGGGTCCATACACCTATATCCTTATCACAAAAGTTCCATACCTTCTTGGTGTTCCTCATGGGCAACTCCTCAGAGCACTGACTCTCTCATCTTCACAAAACAACCAACTAACCCCAGTTCCCCTCTCACCCAACCACCCCCACTCTTTTATAGCACTCTTCTTCTCATTGCTTACAGCTGTGGCCTGTTAAAGTCAGGCCTGCTCCTAATTTTGATAATTGGCCCAGCGCTAAGATTACTTTCTACTTTCTACCTTTGTTTTCTTATATTCTATCCCCCTACAGACAGTAGTAGTATATCTATAGTATAGTGCATGTATATATATAGCACAAAATAAGGAGTATCGATATATATAAGAAATGCATTAACTATGCAGAAATAATACAAGAAATACAAAACTATAGGAAGTTAATACATACAGTAGAGGCCCTAAGTACAAGAGGTTAATGTACACAGGCCCTGTCTAGAGGCCCCACAAGCACAGCCCTGGGCTCCGGCATCTCTGTCAGTGGCTGCAGAGCAGCAGCTGCTGGAGCTCATGCAGCAGGTGAATGCACTCCTGCACAGCCTTCCCGAGGGCAGCGGCATCGCTCGCCTGCTGCTGGAAGAGGTTGGGAGGCTCAGCCAGACGCAAGTCTGAGGGCAAACTGATCTCCCCAGGAAGCCTGTCATTGCCTATGACAAAGTGGTGCAGTTGTTTTGCCTGCAGCGAGCGGAGCAGGTACTCCACCATGTCCATCATCCGCCACGGGAAATCCCTGCTGTGCCAGCCTGCCAGGGGCATGGTGCTCAGCAGGTGCATCAGCACAGTCTTCAAGGTGTAGCTGGACAAACCAACACCCCAGCAGGCTGTAGCTGAGCAGCTGCAGGCACTTGCAGTGGCAGCTGTCCTGGGGGGCCCGCCTGGAAATGTGCCTGAAGAATTTGGCCTCTCCCACGGCACAAGTCTCAACCCACGTGGTGCTTGCCATGCCTACTGCTGATGGCTGTAGGCCATCAGCATCTTGCCCACAAAGATGTCAGAGTCTCCTCTCTGCACCCCAAAGATCATCTCAGCCATGAGGCTTTCCTTCTCTTTGCTGAGCTGAACTCGACAGGAGTGCCTGAAGGGCAGCAGCGTTAAATGCCAGTGGCAGGACTGAGGCAACAGCGTCCAGGCTAACCTCACAAAGTGACAGAACCACTGGGCAGTTTTCTCCACATCCAGATAGGAGCCGGTGCACAGGGTGTGCAGGAGGCTGGGCTCCTGTTCCCTCCTCAGCTCCTGCTCAGGAGGAAACACAGCATGTCCTCCCTCAGCTGCCCCCTGCTGCAGATGCACAGCAGCTCCACACGCACCCAGAAGTTCCTCTGGGCCATGCCTGCAGTGTCCAGCTCCAGGTGGAAGGCGTGTCCTGGAGGGGGACTCAGGGGTACAAGCACCTGGTCCACAACGTCTTCTGCACCGGGACTCCAGCCTTCAAAGGCACTGCCCACTCCAATGGCTTCTTGTGGCACTGGGTAGAAGCTGTGTGACAAGCCCTGTCCTAAGACGTCTGTCAGTCTGGCCATCAAGTCACAAATCACCGAGCAGCCTTTGTCCAGCTTCACAACAGGCAACTGGATGTGCTCTGCTGAAAGGCCTCCACGGTTATTATTAACACTGTGGTCCTCCTCTCCTTCAGTTGCATTGTGTTTGTCTTCACCATTTCCAGCAGCACTTCCACTCCCTTCTTTTCATTGTTCAAGTCTTCCTTTGCATCACTGGAGCCTTGTTTTGCTTCGTTTCCACCATGGCCTTTTTCCTTTACATCAACACCACTGACGCCTTCATTTCCATCCTGGTAGTCTTCCCAGTTTCCATCCTTACATTCTGTGTTTGCAACAACGTTGTCTTCCTCCTCCTCCAGGTTGCTGCCAGAGCTGTCCTTCAGACTGTTGCCCGGATGGTGTCTAAATGCCTGCACTCCAAAGCACATCGCAGGGAGAAGGACAAGGATTGCCACAAGAGCCCAGAAGTGCCAGGCCAGAAGGACTCCCCAGGTGCCAGGGCCCTGCTCCAGGCTCTGGTGCTCCAGCTCCTGCCTCAGCCGAGCCTTCTCCTGCTCAGCCCGCTGCCCCATGCGCTCCCACACGGCCTCATCCAGCCCCTCGCCCGCCGGCTGCGGCCGCTGCACCAGGCCCTGCACAAGCCACAGCAGGAAGGGTGAGGCAAGCATGGCCTCAGCAGGGGAGAATGGCAGATGGCAGATTCACTGGGGATGGCAGGGACAGAGGGAGGGGGGCACTGCCAAGGGAAGTGGGCACAGGAGCCCCAGGGATGTGAAGGCAGCAGAGAGGGCCCAGGCAGCTGGGCTGGCAGGCTTGTGAAGCTGCCCCAGCAGCAGCAGCAGCAGCCCCAGCAGCAGCAGCAGCAGTGTGCCCTGCCAAAGGCTCTCCCGCCAGGGACTGGCCCCTGGATGCCCTGTGAGAAGTGAATCCCCAGGATTCACTTCTGGTTTCTGCCCTGGCCTGGCTCAGCTCTCAGCACGGCTCCTGGCTGCGAGCACACTGCCCTCAGGCCAGGGCTGCGCTGGGGCAGCCTCACTTGCTGCTGTTTCTGTGCCCAGCTGCCCCCACTGTGACACCTGTGCTGGCATGTCCCAGGTGCCACAGGGCATCCCAGCCAGGCCAGCGCTGTCCTCCAGCTCCTTCTCAGCTCAGGGGCTCCCAATGTCCCCAGGCCACCCAACACCTGACACACACCAAGGGCAGACCCACGGGTCATCTTCCAGCCCCAGGGCTTCCCTGCACCAAACAGGCAGGACCCCCCAGACCCTTTCAACTATGAAATTGGGTGGCATGGACCCTGAATGCTTTGTTCCTGGAAATCTCCTGCTGTCAGATGCAACTGGTTCCCTTGGTGTGGTGTATTGGAATAAATTATTCCATTTTCTTCCTGTTGGAAAACACTCATTCTTTATTCACATAACTCATTTTTATATATAAAGTTTTGCAGACATCATGTGTGACTCCTATGGTTTACTAGCTTTCTTGCCAATTACTTTATTGGTTAGTAACAAGTTACACTGTATTGACTGGTCATTCAAACTCCCAATGTGGAAGTGCAGGACAAGTTCTTTGTGAGTCATAATTTTCTTTTTTCAATCTAACTATGTAAAAACAGTTTATACAAGTACTACTTGTTTTTTACCCAGAAATAGATTGCTATGCTAATGAACTGCTCCCACCAAGATTGCTTTCACATCTGAACTAGCAAAGGGCTAGCCTGACAAGGAGAGCAGGCATGATATTATGAAGCCTTTCTTTATGATATTTCTACCTCACTGCAACGTGGGTACTGACCTCTGTGCTTGTGGGGCTGCTCTTGGCACCTGAGCGACAGCCCTGGGTGTGCAGTGGTGAATACCATGACTTTGGCATGGGGCTTGTCCATGGCAGGGTCTCTGTTCCTGCTGATCCATGGCAAGAGGACCTCAATTGCAAAGCGGCATTTCCCAGGGCTGATGAGCAAGTGTGGTGCTGATTTCCAGTGGGCAACTCCCACTGCTGACAGAGCACAGTGCTCTGCATGTCCTACGAGTGCCAAAGCCCTGCAGAGTGTCTGGGATGAGCAGAATCTTTAGTTTTTCCCCAGGGAGCACAAGCAGGCACAGCAGTGCTGCCTCTTGCTTGCTCCCTGCCCTGCCAGAGCTTCCAGGGACATGCAGAGCGCATGTGAAATGGCCAGGGTGGCCTGAGAGGGCAAGGGCAACACGGGGCAAAAATCATCTTTGTAGCCACTGTGGCTTTTTATAGCAGTGCCACCTCCGAGCCAGTCACAAAGTCACAACTACTGCAATTAACCTATACTGCATCTAAAAGTTGTTCTGATTTACCCAAAGCATTTACCACTTCCATATTGTTTTCAAAAATGCATTTTTTCCAACTTTTACTATAGATACCTGATTATGAAATAATTTTTTTTCATTTCACTGAATCAAGACTGTTTTTGCTGTGATACTTAATTAGGCATTAATTTTTCAGATTGACCATCAGATCTTTGAGACCTCGAGCTGAAGACAAAATAACACATGTTTGAGGTAATACCAAATGTCAGCTCCCACCCACCATCAGGTTAGAGTTATCTGGAAGAAAATTCTGCCTGTGCAAGACATTGTGTGAGCACTAACTTGTTCACTTCATTTAAAACTAAATGCTATGGGTTTTGAGGGGTTTTTTTGCTTTCATTAAGAGCTCTGATTTACTGAGGGATTTTTTCCTTTCATTGTGTTAGGAAGACATCCCATGATATTTTATTTGTGACATCTGTAGGGAGAAGTGACAGCAGGAGGTGCAGTACCAGCAACATTATCAATCTACGCAACCGTTTCTATGTGCCACCACACAGAAGACCAAATGGCCTTTTTATCCAGCTTAAAGTTGAGCCAGGCTGCACATCTAAATATACTTTACTTTTATTTCCTCAACTTGTCAACTTTAAAGGATGAACTGAGACAAAAAAAAAGGAACAGCACTAGTGGTAGCCTGTTACATTTCAAAATTCCTCATACACAGGACCTCGAAAAAGGAGTGTCACTCAATGCAGGATATTGTCTCCTAAATAGCATTGTAATTTCTAATTTGGCAGACATATGGTTTTAATGAGGCTGGAAGAAAAATCCTTTTCTACTGGTGTAGTTGAAAACTATGAGCTGAGAAACAATTACTTAATCTGAAACGAGATTTGTTACAGAAACCCATATAAAGCCATTGCTAAAGGATTTCTACTTCTTTACCCTCTGTTAGTTCTCTTACATCAGCCTTCTTAGGGAGCTCTTAGAAAATCATAATGTCAGGCTAATTATCAAATGCCAAGGCCTTGGAAAATGTCCTGCTTCCTCAGATACCACTGATTTTAATTCCTGGGTTTGCTTCCTTTTCTCATAAACAATAATCCATTTGCTGAATGAGACCTTTCCTTGTCTTTTCAAATTCCAGAGAAGTTTTGCTTATTACAGCATTCCCAATGCAGAGAAATGTGTCTGCACTCTCCAGCCTCGAAGCTCAGCCTGGAAGAGGAGGGAAGAGGAAAAGAGAAGGGGGGCAGAGGGGCTGTGTGAAAGGAGGAAAAAGATGGAAAAATCCTCACAGTGTAGGGCCAAGCCAGCACTCCAGCAGAAGCTCTGTGAGAAATACTTCCCCACAGTGTGAATGCTGCACCCTGATGATAAAATAAAGCTCTTGGAGCCACACAAATTCCAAAAGCTTATGCTGACTCCCTTTGATCCAGACATCTGACAAAATCAGCAGCATGTCTCTTAAATGAAAGTAAATTTTTGCAAATAATTGCAAAACAATTCCACTTCAACAGTTTCTCTGCTTGGTGGATAAGGAATTGGCTGGGTGCTCACACGCAAGGAGTTGTGGTCAGCCAAGTAGGGACCAGTTAAAAGTGGTGTTCCTCAGGGTGTGATATTTGAACTGTCACTGTTTACATCTCTGTTGTTCTTGTGGACAGTGGGATGGAGGACACCAAGCTGCCAGCAGCACATTTTGTGTGCAGCCTCTGGAGGGCAGGGATCCATCCAGAGGGACACTGACAGCCTGGAGAGGCTCAGGAGAACCTCATGGAGTTCAGCAGGACCTGGCAGTGCAAGGCCCTGCACCTGGGCTGGGGCAATCCCAGCACAAACACAGCCTGGGCTGAGGATGGATGGATGGATGGATGGATGGATGGATGGATGGATGGATGGATGCAGAGCAGCCCTGAGGAGAGGGGATGGGGGTGTTGGAAGCTCAGCAGGACCTGGCAGTGAGCAGTGAGAGCCCAGAGAGCCAAATGTGCCCATCAGGGCAGGGAGGGAATCCTGCCCCTCTGCTCTGCTCTGGGGATCCCAGAGGAGCTCTGCATCCAGCCCTGGGCTCCCCAGAATAAAGAGAATATGAACCTGTTGGAGCAAGGCCACAATGATCAGGGAGCTGGAGCACCTTGGAGACAGGCTGAGAAAAATGGGCTTGTCTAGTCTAGAGAAGAGAAAGCTCCAGGGAGAGCTCATTGTGTACTTGCAGTTCCTAAAGGGGGCCTAAAAGCATCTTTTTACCAGGGCATGCAGTGACAGGACAAGGGGGAATGACTTTAAACAAAATAAGGGAGATTTAGATTAGACATTAAGAAGTTCTTCATGTGAATGGGAGAAGACATTGGAACACAGCCTGGAGCAGCTGTGGCAAACCCATCCCTGGAAATGTTCAAGGCCAGGTTGGATGTCACAGACATCTTTTATGAAAAATCCTTTCCTTAGGATTTTTCCTCCTGAGAAGCTGAGAGGCCTCAGGAACAAAATGTAAACAATGGTTATTGTTATTCTATGTTATTCTATTCTTAACCAGCCTTCTGATGAAATTCTTTCTTCTATTCTTTTAGTATAGTTTTAATATAATATACATGATAAAATAATAAATCAAGCCTTCTGAAACATGGAGTCAGATCCTCATCCTAAGACCCCTGTGAACATGGTCACAGTTGGATGGGGCTCTGAGCAGCCTGTTTTAGTTAAAGGTGTCCCTTTAAAGGTTAAAGGTGCCCCTGCCCAAGGTAGGGAGTTTGGAACTAGTTGATCCTTAAGGTCACTTCCAACCCAGGCCATTCTGTGATTCCATGAAATGCAACATGAACCACTCCTTGTTTCCTTGAATATTATGCTCAGAGAAGTGCTACCCCTTTTTATGGTATAAGATGGAAAAAGATGAAATGCTCTCGTCAATAAAAATGACATCTTAAAAGGCTGGTGTCGGTGATCTTTAGGCTCTCTCCTGATCTGTTAAGGAATTTTATGAGAAAATGGGGAAATTATTGAACACTCGTATAAAGATAAATTTACAGGGCAAAAGTTCCTCCTGCCTGTTTCGACAGGGGACTAGAACGCCAGGGCAATTTAAAAAAATGCCGGGACGGTAGAAGTGGATGTGTACAACCATCTTCCCTGATAGAATCCTGCCAGAGAAAAAGGATCAGCAACAGGGCTTTCAACTGGCAAAGCCAGGCAAGGCAATTTCTACATATTGCTCTGTGTGTTAGGAAAGAGGCACCAAAAGTTGGTTCCAGGCAATACTGAACTAGAAAGTCAACTTAAAGAAAATAAAACAATTATCCACCTCCTGCTGTCCCCTCACTCATATAAAGATACCTGGCATAAATAACCCTTGAATTCCTTCTAAGCTCAGAGAGTTTTGCACAAGCAGCACAAATGTGTCATCCTTTTTTGTGATGGCAAATTGGTGTTTAGCCAACTATCATTACTTAGAGCAGTCTTTTGCAGCAATCTTTCCAGAACTTCACCCTAATTTCAAGTAATTTCTCCCATTTATTACCTTCCTTTTAAGCTATAAGTTAGGAAATTATTAAAAAGAACATATTATACCTAGGACAGACCTCTGACCTCATGCATGCGATTTTATTAGGATAACTGGAATAGTAATAGCTAGGATAGTTTGAATAATTCAATAATTAGAATTCAGTAGATGGAATGATTCACTTAATAGTTCAATAGTTAGAAAAACAATCCAATAATTCCATAGTAAGAGTAATTAGAAAGTTTAAGTAACTTTTACCTTCAGTGCATGATCAGGTCTAGGACTGCATCTTGATGTGATTGAGCTAAGCAAGAAACAGGAGAAGCAGCTGCTAAAACTCCTAAAGATAAATGACATTTGTTCAGGGGATCCACTGCAATGATGGGGCCCTGGACTGTGATTTTGACAAATGGCAGGTCCTCACTGCAAAGAACCATGCTGAAGAGGAAAAAACCCCAAAACATAAACAACAAAAACAAAAAAGGTAAGAAGAAAAGTAAAAGTATTCTTTTTGCATATAATTTTTATTGATACTTCTAGCCATAGTTAGGAAAAATAAATAGAATGGCACTAAGCCTAGGGAAAAAAATAATTTCATATATTAAAAAGTAAATTAATGTTGCTATAGCACCCACAGGTGTTGCAGTAGCTGTATCTCATAGAAAATTACTTTAAATGTCCTGCATATTTCTGCTGTTGCAAATGCACCTTATTTATAATGCTCTGTGGATTTTTATTGCATCGCTCTAGCTCAGTGCTTTTCCTGGACTTAAAAATTATAATTTTTCTGTATCTTTCCTCAAGTGCAACACAAGCCTAGAGCAAATGATCTGTTTCTATGGGCTCCTTCACCATCTACAAGCATAACACAATAACTACAGCATAGGGAAAATCTTTTTGTCAGGGTCTGTGGGTGACTTCACCACAGCCTCCTCAATGGTCTGAAGGAAGCAGAGCACATGTTCCACAGCCAAAGCTGGGTCTGACATTCCACTATCTTTGCCCAAAAGTAATTTCCTGCTTTGCTTCATTCAAGTTGATTTTTGAGGGGCCAATTTTCAATGTGGAGCTTCAAATGAATAAAAATTATCTCCTTCACATATAGCTGTTTTCTCTTTTTTCTCCATTGTTTTTCCCTCTTCTGATAAGAAAACTAATTAAAATAGATTATTTCTTCAAAAAGAAGAGCTGGAAAGTTCCAAATACAATGAACTGCACTAATTGCAAGCTTTGAAGTCAAAAATATTTTTGAAATGTATGAAAAGAGCAAAATGGTTGATTATAGTTCTTAAGCCAACATAAGATGCAAGATGGAAAATCTGAATAGAACATCAGCACGGTCTTGATCCTATGCAATATTTTCCACTGAGATAAAGAAAAACATCACTTGGTGGAGAAAATATTTTCTGCCATTCCAAGGATAGATACATAGTTAAAGAGCAATGTGCCAAGCAAAGATGGCACAATACAGAGTTTTTAGAACATAAAACCCAAGATAAACAAAAACTTAGACACACAGTTTGATCCTCTTTCTTTGCCACACTTAAAAAACAATCTTTATATGTTGTGAAGAATAAATAATAAAATGCTGCTTGTTTAAAAAAAAAAAAAAAGTTACTGAAAGGAAAACTCTCCCCACTCTCCAAAAATGTCAGGCAACCTGTTGTGGCCTGTGCACAGTCTGTAACACACAATCACTAATGACTGGTGAGTGGTTCCATATCCTCACTAATTTTTTGCAAAGTATCAAAGAAATTATTGAACTGAGAAGAAAGAGATTAAACTAAAAATTAACTTCATCCATCACTCTTTATGAGCCATGAAAAAAAGTCTTCAGAGGGAATAAATCTTTGTACAAGAGACTACTGCTGTTGAGAACTCTCTGTGCTTGAAAAGCGTGAATACCTTAAAGCTTGTCAGCTGGTCTGTTGACATTTTGCTCTTTTGATTAAATTTCCTGTGCTGCTGCGTATAATATGAAATGGTGGTGAGTTGCTGTTGCATTTCAAAAATACCTTTGCTGTACAAACACTTTAGCAGTCGATTTAAATTCTTAGATATATTATTACTGGCCCAGAGCTCTTCTGAACAGCAGTTATAAGCTTGAGAAGCATGTTTATTAGCAGTGCTAACATACAGCAGTAATTAGCAATTACAGCACTCTCCTCAGGTTCCAAATGTTCTAGGAGTCTCAAGGAAGGCCTTTTTATTTTTTTTTTCAAAGCACAAAGAGGAGTTTGGTCTCGTTCTTATTTGTAAAAGGCGTGACACAGGAGACTAGAGGATGAACAGGGGTGTTTTACAGCCGTGGATTTGCTAAGGCCACAGCTAGAATCACCAGGACAGTGAGGTCTGAATTCCCAGTTTTCAGTTCCAGTGTCAAGAGTGATTTCAAAGGATACAAATAAATAAATAAATAAATAAATAAACAAACAAACAAACAAACAAACAAGCATTATTTTTATTATCCTCTTGACCAGAAATCCTCACGCACGCAGTCAAGCATTCTTCACAGGTCGGGTGACTTGTAAAGCTGACAACAATTGAGGATACTCCGAATCTTTACCTGCACACGCAATCTCTGTTCTCACTGAAAAACCACAGATTTTGGAACAACAGTGATTCTGGACTGAAAAGGCATCCTAAGCATTCATTTCCGTGGTTGTCAAAGCAGACAGCCGAGCTTCCTAAGAAAAACTCGGCTAATCCTCTTTTCAGAAGCGCAATTCACACCTCCTCCCCCTCTCTTTGTCGGAGCTTCATTGGGATGTGTTTAGCAGGGTGAAATGGGCCCAATTCCCAACTTCAGATCCTGGCTTGTAACATCCTGTGCATCTCCAGCTCTGACTGAGGTCGGGAACAGATTAAAGACTTCCACAGAGTATCACCACCCACACTTTCAGCAGGACTCATATTGTCCATGTGAAAGTCTGAAATGAAGGCCATCACATCCATGGAAATGCTGAATTCAGCTTTCCTCAACTGAAACATGAAAGTTAGAGGGCTTTGGACCCTTTCCAAACAGGAGCTCTGCTCTTTGTACACACTGTTAATTTCTTTCCCCTTGAACCCGAAGGAAAAGGTTACTCTAAAGACAAATATTTGTTTAATAAGGCTGCAAGATTAAATTTAATGATTTATCTAAGAACAGGTGCAGGCTTTGGGCACTTACCATCGAAACAGCAGTGGGGAGATGTTCTTTAGCAGTAGCTTGTTTTGCACAAAGTTGAAAAATTAACTTTAGCCAAAGAAATTGAGTTTTTTAACGGCATTTGGCTAAACAAGTGCCTCATGTACAAAAGCAGATGAAGAACCACTACAGCACTGCTCCTGGCTTGTTTAAACCCCACATGAATGACAAAACAAGCCACAGGATAAGTCCTTCAGATGCTTCATGTTTGAAGGTGCTCAGGACTGTGGTGACAGAACATAAATATTTGACCAAGCCAGTCTGGGATTATGCATAAATCTCAAGGAAACCATGACTTTACAGAGATAACAATCTGGTTTTGTCAGTTCTCAAAAATTCTTCTCCTGAATTACATCTCCTGGCAGAAAAATGCCCCAAAGCAAAACTGCTGTACACTGCACATCCAGGTGGAAGAAATGTGGTTGTGGATGAAGGGATGGCTGTTGTAAGCTGATGTGTGAGAAAAGCATACTTGAAACTAAAGTGTCAGTATAATCTTATTTTATTCAGCATTTTGAACCCACATCCTAGAATTAAGTATCCCACATTGCACCCTGGTTTACAGGTGACTGAGGTATGAGGGAAGTACTGTGCTAAAATATATATAAAATAAATTTCTTAAAGATTCCTTTTTCACAAACTACAGTAGGAAATTACAGATATTTACAGCAATTTCTCCTCCCACCTTCTGTCAGCTGTAAAGTCTGAATGGGGATGACAAACACATCTGAACAAAACCTTAAGAACAACAGAATCGGCACTTGGTGACACTGTTCCTCCCTTCATACACCAGGAGGCTTTGTGGTGATCCATTTCTGACATTTTCAGCAATAAAGAAGAAAGGAAAAGATGCTGCCAGCAGCCCTTTGCAAGCTTTCAATTGATGGCCAAGAATGACAAGGGCTGACCTCGGACTCCTGCGTCTGACAGGCAACTCTCCGGTTAGGAGGGGTGAGGCTCATTCCTGTCAAGCGCAAACGAGGAAGGATTGGAAAGAAAGAGGCTGCTGTGTGTCAGTTTAGAATCCTCTCTGCTGCTGTGTATCAGCTTTAGAGTCCTCTCTGCCTTCCTCAAGAGCCTGGGTTTGCCAGCACTTCCAGCCAAGAGGCATTACCAGGAGGGAACACAAAAACCTGAGCCTGCACGCTCACGATGTAATTCCCCTGTACCAAAAGAAAAAAATAAAAAATAAAGAGTTCTCTTGAGTTTAAGGCATTGAATATGGTGTAGTCTAGAGACCCATGCAGGAATTTTCTCTTTCTCCTAAAATTTAACAGAGCAGCAGTCCAACTGAGATGTCACAGCAAAGGGCAGTTGCACATTTATCAAAATATCAGGAGTCAGTGGTTTTGCTGTATTTGAATTCAGTAAATCCTGCCACAACCTGCAGTGCAATAAGAGAAGCAGATGGACAGAATTAATTATGGAAGAACTTTTCAAAAGTAGTGGAATGAGATATGTTAGGTGCTATTTTTCCATAAAACGTTAAGAAATCTTCCAATTCCAGAATCTTATTCACTCAGCACCTTCTCAAATATGCTTCTAGTTTCACAGTAATAGAAAACAAATTTTCCTAGCATTTTAATTTTTAAAAAATGTCATGAAAAAAATCTATACAACATAGTGTTTGAACCTATGTATCTACATGGTGTAGATGTCACTGACTATTGTTCTTTAATAATTTTGGTTTTATGCTACATTCAACAAGCACCTTACTACTTACCACAGACAAAGAGAGAAGGGGTGAAGAATAGTGACAAGAAAATCCGAAAAATAAATACAAGGAAAAAAACCAAAACTGCTTTACAACATAAATTTGTACTTCGTGTCACACTATTTAGCTTGCAATATAAACCCTATAAAAAACAAATTATATCTTGTTCTTCACCAATAAACAGCAGAGAGAAGGGAAAACTTCTTGCCATCAGACCAGAAGAAAGTAAAAATGGGGACTGTGCTCTGCACAGGTGATTTTTGTTTCACAGTGGTAAAAATTAAGCATAAAACTGCAGAGTATGTGCCTAGCTCAACAATGCCTCTGCCACACAAACATGGCTTCAGGTGGAGCAGAATAAATTAAAGAACAGAATGTTTGGAAAACATCATCTCAGAAAAAAAGAAAAGTCTGATCATAAAAGAGTATTGTTGCTGTCTGCAGGAAAATAGAAATAATTCTTCTGAATAGCTGACATTCTGGCAATAAAATACAAGATTTCTCAAAATTACATGCTGCTTAGTTGATTTCGGAGTTTTTAAAATATTTTCTGGGAATTATCCTTGTGCAACAAACATTTTATCCATCCAGTTGATAGATACAAACTAATATCCTAATTAATTTATTGGTGTATTTTTTGGTTAAGATTAAGATTTATTAATAAGAGTACAATTCCTCCCTATTTATCAGTGTATTAACTTCTGATTTATTTGTGTTTTAAGCTGGCCTTTTTTTATATTCAGTAGCAACACAGTCTGTAAACTTAAAAATTGAAAAAGCAAATCGTGTAGGCTGCTGTTCCTTTAGCACCAGCTCACTTGATTCCACATCAGGTTTTGGTTATAAATAAACATCTCTTCAGGAAATCCAAGCAGCAGTAAATTATTTGTTTCAGTAGACTTTTATAAAACAAGATTTTCCAACCCATTGTATTAACGCACATTCTAAACTGAAGCTCAGTTTTTAGGATAAGTGACAAGAAGAGAGAGTAAAAAATATGTGAACTATCAAAATATCATAATACTGAATCAGAAATGAGTTGAAATTCTGAAAACAAAACAAAAAAAACCTCAACAAGTTTCTTCCAGAGCAGCCTGTGTGGGCTGTTGGTATTTGTGAGAATCAAGCCTAGAGCTGCTTTAATATTTGCATCCAAATTCTCATTAGACAGAGCAGAAATCAAATTTTGAACAACCAATCCTCCCCTGCTCAATTCCAGTAAAAATTAGAAGTCATAGAGAAACCTTTGATATATCCCACTTCCATAAAACCACTCAGGTATTTTTTTTTTTTCAGGAAAAAAGTCATCACAGTGAGCTTCCTTCCCCATGTCATCACCTGCTGTGCCTGCTCCTGCTTTAGGACAGAGGGATTTCCCAGGAGCACGCACAGGGATTTTCCCTGGAGCACTGCACAGCTGAATGCAGGGGGAGAGGGTACCTAAAAATGGTAAATGGTACATAAAAATGGTGCATAAAAATGGTAAAGGGTGGACAAACCAATTGCCAAGGACAGCATAAACCCAGTTCTGCTGTTGAAGTGAAACACTGATGATGTTCATGGGAGTGAGAGACAACTTAAAACCAGCAGAGGAGCAACAAGCTTATGACTCTCAGGCAAATTTAAGCCCAAGTAAAGCCAAAACTCCCAAAACTAAACTCAAAATAAACTCTGTCCTGTATAAAGACATTACTTTCCCCCTGGGCCTCAATCTATTAATTGCTGGCAGTGTAGCACTTTGTTCCCCTTTCTTTTTTATTGACGATTTGCATTATAAGGTCTTCAAGGCAGTAAATTATTCTTATCATTCCAGTTGATATTTTTTTCATGTGTCAACTCATTTAAGATTTTGAGCGCAGATGCAATACATCTTCAAATGAAAGGGCTCTCCTCACCTCAGGAGAGCCTCTGTCCTCAGAAAACCTCAAGCAACCACAGGGAACAGTAGGGAGGGAAAACAAGGGGAAGAACAAAAGGAAAAAGTCTCCATCACTCAGATATTCATAAGCAACGACCAACCAACAAAACACAAAGCACAATAAGATAAATTTCTGCAGACAAAGTTAATTCTGCAAAAGCCCTTCTGCACTATTGAAAATCTATGTAGCAAATTGATCTGGCTGAAAAGATCAAGCTGTAGGCTGATGAACAAGGAGTCCCCCCCCTCCTCACATTTGAACAAACAAGTTCATTGTTTTACTGAACACACTTGTCATTGGGAACACTCACAGGGTGAGATTTAAAAACATTTGGATGTGTACAATTAACTGACATTCTCATTAATTTCATTTTTTTTTAGGAGAAAAAGCTGTTACTCTTCACTGCTTCCTGCAGCATTCTAACTATTGCCACATCTCATCAACTTTGGCTATTTCAGAAATTTTGCCAATAACAGGGTGAGCTAAAAAAAAACACCTTAGCAGAAATATTTTCAAAAGATAATCAGGTTGTTGGAGTTCTCATGATCATTCAGCTGCAAGCAGAAAAAAAGGCGTTTTTCTTCTGCGTGATGCAGCTGGGCAAGCTCCTGTCTAAGAACTAGAATTAACAATTCAAGAACTCAGGCAGCACACATGGGAATGAATGAGGAGCAGGTCACAGGATCATCAGAAAAGAATATCTGCTGCTCTTATTTTAGATTTAGGATGCACCACTCAAGTGCTAGGATTCTTTTTCATCCCCTTGAAGTAAAATGCAGTTATTCCTCCTGGCACAAAGCAAGTAATTGAGACCGCAATGAGTACAATTAAAAAGACTGCAAGATGTTGCTCCAGGTTCTCCCCACAGCTTTTAGAGTGACAAAGCCCGGGCAAAAATTGCTTTACATAGTTCTGTGGTTGCAAATTGGGCCAATTCTTCTACCTTTGAAATGAATCTCAGCAGACAATAACAGAGAAAGGAGCCCCAAGGACAATGTGAGCCTTTTCACAGCAGTGGGGTGGGGTGGCAGCAGATCCCAGGCAGGAGTCAAAAGGGAAGAGGTTCAGAATGGCCATCAGGAAACAGCTCAGCATTTTACCAGTAGAGCAGAGAACCCTTTCAACCTCAATTATGCTGTCACCCCCTGGAATGGATCATGATTCTGCACCTCGTATTTTTGGGGTTTAGTTTCATTTGTGACATTGCACGTTTTTGACCTTACACCACCCAAACATAGCACTCAAGAAAGAATAATTGGTTTCTTTGAGGGTTTTGGACTCAGATCCTTGCTTCAGCTACCAGGGTGTTGTACATTTCAATTTTTTTTCTGTGTTTGACAAATGGATGCACTAAGATGCAGTAACAAAGACTGAAACATAAACTATGAATTGGAAACACCTAATCACATTGCAATAAGACCTAATTTTATCAAGACAAACAAGTTTGCTGTATTCCTGTTCTTTTATTTGCAACTACATCTATAATTGTCTCAGTACACTTCTAATTGCAACCATAACTGCAAGTCCAGAATGGATCTGAGGAGCCACAAAGTAAATATGCAGGAAAGGAAGGCCACAGAGTGGCTAACTGTGAAAACTGTGGGTTTGGTACTGCATAGTGATCAAGGCAATAAAGAAGAAACTTGAATGAATTCAGAATTCTTTGCTTTGAATCCAAATTGTTGTGTTGTACTGAAAGTCTCAGTATCTGCATTTAGCATAAAAGGCCAGGCTTGGCATCCTGTCATGAGCTACTCTGAGCCACCACTGGACAAAATCCAGCCCCACCACGTTTTACCACTAGGCCACATTTAATCTTTTAAATCCTTGCCTCATTTACTCTACGTCCAACTTCTTCAATTGTGTTGCTGTCCCACAGATGACAGCTTTCTTCCCCATCCTGATTGAAACCCAAGGCATGTTCCCAGCCCTGATTTAGCTGCAAGGCACCCCAGCAGACAGCAGTTTGGTGGGAATGCAGTGCATGCTAGTTCAATTACAGGCAGTATCATACTGCACATGGACAGGAGAGATAATTTGACATTGAACAAACAACAGGAAAGGAGAAGCCTGTGCATTATCATCTTATTTTAAAGACTATGAATTACAGGGGTTTAATTGCATCATGCCATATCTATATGCATGTAGATCATCAACAGGGCTGCTCCAGACAGCATTCCACCAGATACATTAAAGATGTATTTTATCTCATGCAATAAAAGCAGTAGCTTGCCAAGTTCCTCATGAAATAACCCTGCCAAGAGTGCTATATTCTGGCTGGAGGCTGTCACAGGTATTTCCTGTCTAGACTGGAAAGGAGGGTAGAGGATTCCTAATGCCATTCCACCTCTCAAATAAATTTTCTTTAATATGTTCATTTTTTCACCCCAGCAAAATAATTTCTCTGTCTCTGCAGCCAACACGTCCCTAATGCACTTCTCTTTTTTCTTTGTTCTAATCTCATTTTCTTCTGCAGATTTATTATTTCTATTGTACTTTCACTCTCCTTATCCAAGCACTACTGAAGTTTTCTCTCCAGAACATTCAATACCTTAAAGTTATCGGTCCCTCCTACTCAAATCAGCCAGCAAGAATGCATCCCTTATTTATTCATTTCCTCTTTCCTCCTCCCTCTGCTTCTCCCAGCCCATCAACATTTTTAGAATTCCCATCAATTAAAGGAATTTTGCATCTATAAAGCACAAAATTATCTCTAACGTGCCCATGAGACAGCAACAGCATGGGATGAGCCATGGAAGCACACAAGGGACCAGCATTTTGAAATATTTTGTCTCTCATGACAAAATGTCTCCCATGAACATCTAGGATTCATTCCCTATTTACCAGAATTCCAACTTGGTGGGGTTTTTTTAAATTAAAACCAGATTTACCTGTGAAATTCACTGTATTATCTATGGTTCCTGTAAAGTATGATAGAAGGAAAAGCAAGAAAGAGGCGCTCAGTAAAGCAGAACTTGTTCTTTAATTAATTCATGCTTACAAATTTCAAAGTTCTTTTACACATTGACCATCCAGATGGTCTTGTAAATAAGTAAGAGCTTGGGATGCCATTTTTAGAAAATAGTGGTATGAAAGATGTGAAGTAGAACGTGCACTGAGATGGGTGACATAATTTATTTGCAATGCTGTGGAGAGAATATTTTTTTATGCAAGTCACAAACTAACCTACATTAATTCCAACACAGTTACACCTTAATATTCTGGAATTTGATGGGGAGTCAGAGAAAGATAATGTCATCTAGGACTGGCAAGACTATTAAATACATGAGGAATTTTAGGCTTGAATGTATTTTTCCTAATTAAAATAAAATATTAAGATTATATAGCTTTTTTAATATGGGAAATATTTTTTTTTTCTTGTGCAGGCCACACTGCTCAGATGAGCTTCTCTTCCTGGAAGAGCTATCAGAAGAAAATACTTCTATTATTTCTTACACAATAAAGAAGGTCAATCACTTGATAAAACCATGCAAAGAACCACCAGCAAAGCAAAGTTATTAGAGAGTACTTTACATGGCAGAAGAGAAAATGCCCCATCTTACCCATGTCATAGCTCATAAATCAAATGAAAGTTAGAACACTTTGCATGCTTCTCTTTAGCTGCTTTCCAACAATCCACACATTTCACAAGGAGGGTAGAATTTTCCTGATGTTGTTTAACAAGAATTCGGTCAGCAAAGGACCTCAGCATACCTACAGAGTTATTTTTTTTTAGACCGAGCTTGTAAATCACAAACTGTGAGGTTCAAAACAGATGCTACATAAGCAATTTGTTTCAACAATGTAAGAGCTGCTTATTTTGGTGATAAAACATAAGGAACTCTGTATTTCAAATCTTCGAATGTCTCTGCCTCCATATCTCCTGTTTCTAGTGGAGCTCAACTTTTGTTTAATTTGCAAAGGCATTCATTACTTGAAAGGGGAGATTGATTTATTCTACAGTGGAAATTGGCTGCTGTTTTGGCTATATTTTCACTATCTTGGCTGCTGTGCCCTGGCCCTCGTGGCAGTGCACCCGAACATGTACTACCAGCTCATCAATGAGGTGGTGAACATTTATCATTTATAATGTTGGATTTAAGCTCTCTAGAAGGGCCTGATGCTAAACATCCATCAACAGCACAAAGGGGAAACAGTTCATGAGAAAAGCACCAGAGAAATCATCCATTTTCTACATTTGTGCAATAGCAAGGGACCTCTCAGACAGGAATGCTCAGGTGACCTTTGGGAAACAGGTACAAGGAATGAGTTCATTATTTTTGCTTTCCCATACACAGAATTCTGTGGGAGATTGGGCACAGAAATCCCCAGCCCTTGGGAAAAGTGATCATTCCTTTGACAAGACACTGACACAAGTGGATTAAATTCCCTCCTTGGCCTGTGCACATCATTGCAGGACGCTGCCCTGCCTAAAGGTGAGTGACTCTGGGAATACCTGACATCACCACTCTGTGCCCTACATCTATCACTGCCCTCCATGGCAGTGATAAAAACAGAATGGGAATGTTTGCTGTGGAAGAACATGAGCATCTGAAGTATATTTATCAGCTTATTCTCTCTCTCTGTTTGCTTTGGGTTTTTTTTCAATACACAAGGAATTACTCTGTGGGAGGAAAAGGGAATTGCGACACAGCACAGCCTCTGGGTAAAAGCCTTTCCAACAACTATTCATTCAGAGGTATAAAAATTTAGTTCTATTACAGCTGTTTTCTAATAAGATGGGTTTTGTTTGTTCTAAAGTGTTAAAATCTTGCACAGTCACAGACTGTGGGAATAAACATTGTCCTAATTCACGAGGCTGCATGCAGGATTTTGCTTGTCTGGGATAGTGTAGATGGATATCTGTCCAGTTATTCCTTAGGACAACAAACATTCTCACCAGGTTTTACCCTTCTGAAGTTTGAGGATCATTTGCTTCATATAGTCATGCTTGTAAGTATATGCAATGGATAACTTAAGGAGGTGAAAATCATTAATTTATAAAGAAAATTGGATGACAATTTTTCCTTATTTTCTTTTGCCTTCAGCAGTGTTGATCATAGGATCAGAGCAGCCTCAGTTGCTGATGTCTAAATGTAAATGAAACAACTCTGCACTATGTGGTGTTTTCAGCAAGGATTCTGTGTTTTACAGGAGTCCTCTGTCAAATCAAAATCTCAGTGACAATCTCACTGCCCCTGTTCCAGGTGATGAACACACTGTGTGACTCATTACCAACATGTCTATTTAATTTTTATCCAACAGAAGCCTGACTGAACTTAGGTAAGCAGCTGGCACCAGTGAAAAGCAAAACTCTGACATTTCTCTTGCTGAAATAGTGGAGAGCTGAATTGGTAATTACAGCTTTTGAAGCAGAAAAAACTGCTGTGGCTTCAGACAAATTTTTACAGGGAAAAAAAACTGAGGCTTCTTGGGATTGAAATGAAAAGATGGACCTTAAGGGTACACAATGGTATTGGGAATTACATAAAAATCCAGAAAACACCTTAAATTCTCAATTAAAGGAAAAGCAGTCCAACAAAATGAAAAAAATAAATAAAAATCAAGATGCCTATTTATTTAGATGCAACGCATAGGAAATCTATATGTATAGCAAATCCATGTCTATAGATATAGGAGCCAATCTATATGTATAGCAAATTTGTATCTCTAGGAAATGGGTGCAATCTTAGAAGGAACAGTCAGATTTTTTTTCTTTTTTAAGTTCAGAGCAAAGCAATAGTGGCAGGGCTGCAGTCACACAAACACAGAGTCTAGATAGGCATAAATTTACACTTCGGCTTCCTGATTTTTGTGTGCACCATGCAGACCTCTTTCCAACCTTTCTTTAAGCTAACCCTGACATTCATGGAATGTGTAAATAAAAACAAATCAATATGACTTTGGGTGGGTATCCCTTTCCCTGTTTCAGTTCTCTTTTTTCTATCATTAATTTAATGCATTACACTGTGAATGCTTTCAGAAGAAAACGTTCACTTTGTCTTCCAAGGAGACAGTAATTTAACTCCAGAGTATAAAATTTTTAAAAATTGCCAAAACAAAAGAGAGCAACCACCTTGGTAATACCTTATGAATGTGCCAAATAAGCATTTATTTTGGTAAGGATTACCATTGCCTTGAAATCTGTCCTTTAAAAATGTTTGTCTTTCAGTTCTTCAGGCAATTCTTTATCTGCAAGTTAACATAAAGATGCTTTCTCAAGACTGCCTTGTGCCCCACTTCTCTTTGTTTTTGCTGCAGAAACAGGATTAAAGCAGAGCACCAGCCCTTAGCATAATTTTTTTTTTTTGGTTTACATTGGCCATTGAACTGCAAACCTGATTTTCCCTTTGATGTGTTTATGGTACATCGAGATTTACCTGTGCCTACCTGCTGAATTCTCATGCAGCATTTAAAGGACTACAACAGAGGCTACACAGTCATAATCTGTCATCTTTGTAGTAAATAAATGCTGTGTGTGCCTATAAAACCACATTTTGAGTGTCCCACTGAAGGTACAACAACAGTTTCAGGACAGTAATGTATGCACAGCTAGTCAGGGCTTTATTTCCACCTTTCCATGTCCCAAACTGGATTAGCTGCTCAATTCAATCAAAACAAACAAACAAAAAAAAACACCCCACAAACACGCCAGAGCTGCCTGGCAAATGACCATGGCACAGAAGCACAGTGACTGATCTCACCATGGCCATGGTTGGCGTCTAAAGCTTTCAAAATGCAGCTTTTCCTATTCCAGACCGAACTCCTGTTACTATTTTCACACTTCAGGTTATTTTAATTCTGTTAAATTGAAAGGATTTTTTTTTTTTTTAAAGTGTATGGAACTAGTTCTGAAATGATTTAAAAATAAATACAGAAACATCCAATACACTTTTATATCTGTCAAGCAAAGCCAATTAAAGTCTCCCTGTGGTGAGCAGAGCTTTAAAATCTGAGTTTTCTCCTGGATTACACTGTGAGCTGCCTGCTCAGAATGATTCATCATGATCCTCATTATTTCCAGCTTCCAATTTCCCTGTGCCTGCCTGGGTTACCCCAGCAATGACCACTCATTTGCAAACAGTGCAAGTTATGCATTGCCATAAACAGATCATTTGTGGCTTTCCCAAACTCTAATGGGCCTCCCAAATCGAACAATGCCTCCTAGAGCACTAAAAATCTATTTTTAACTCTATTTTCCCTTTTACAAAGTCAGCTTGTTTTTCAGTTAGTTTTACTCATACTCTGCAGTTTGGATTCCACAATAGACTTCAGAATTAATAAAATAAAATATGAAATAAAATAAAAAATATAAAATATAAAATATAAAATATAAAATAAATATAGAATAAAATATAGAATATAAAATATAAAATATACAATAAAATATAAAATAAAGAATAAAATAAAAATATAAAATAAAATATAAAATATAAAACATAATAAAATAATAATAAAATAATAAAATATAAGATAAGGAATATGGAATATAAAATATAAAATATGCAAAATTACTGGAATGGAGGGCTGCATTATTGCAGAGCACTGTGCATTAGCCTTAAAACAAGAATAATATATTTTCAGAGCTTGATGCCTCTTGAGCACTCCAGCAAAGGTTTATACTTTTGGTAAAGTTAGTAAATTGCTATGGCATCTTAATAAAGATGCATGATTATTTCATTTTCTTTCCCTCAGCTTCATTACTCCTTTTACCCTGCCATATTTACAGAAAACTTTACACTACTTAGTGTAAGATAATTAGACTATCACACATAGCCCAAGAAAGAACAGTTTCATTAAGTCTCAGAGAAAACTGCAGGAAATTGGGAATAACAGAGATTAAAAAATAGTTACAACACGTGCAATGTGCTTTATTATATTTCAAGGAACACCTAAGTAATGAGATGGAAAAAACAATTGTCACAAACAGTTTCTATAGATGTATTGTGTGCATGTTGCAAAGCTGTCCAAAAGAGTGGAACACATAATCTTTTAGTTTGTCTTAATAACCTTAAAGATAATTTCATCACAACTCCTCACTTTCAGACCTCGAAACACTAAAACTGCTGAGCACACTACCTGCCCAACATAACTCCTTCAATATCCAAATACTATGTTGTATCTGTAGATAAAATTAATTTTCTTCCACATCGAAGCTGGTGATTATATTGTATGAAGCATCAGGAGATGCTGATTACCTCACGGGAGTGTTACACACACCACAACTGCACACTCCTGCAGCTTGGTTTTAATTCCTTAACCCAGCTCTGGTTTTGAATGAGGTTGCATTTAATAACATTCCCTGGAAAATGGCATCAACAAATGCTAATCCTTTTTTCCAATGAAAACGCCTGTTCACTTGAATGTAACAGCAAGTGTTTCCTTCAGTGCCCATGACTCTGGCATTGATGAATTCACAGTGTTTTTAGCTATTATTAACTTTTTCCAGTTTTAAATAAAAGCTTCCTTTTCCTGAAGATAAAATTAGTTTATAATTTACAATGTTTGCTTAGCACAGTGCATGCAATTTCAGGCACTGATAAAGCTGGTGCTTTCTTTGCTGATGTATTTTCTTTGAAGTGCCTCAGCAGAACTGATTATCAGTGCAGAAAGCATCTGTGTGCAGTGCCAGGAAGCACATTGTCATGCCAACTAATGTAAAATATTATTTGCAAATATTTCAATGTAAACAGCATTAATAAGATTCTTCATTATAATTCAGAATAAAGAGTAGACTATATGTTATATGTTCAGGAAAACTTCTTTTAAATAAGGTTTTGGGAGAAGAAAAAGGTCCTTCTCATGATAAAGTACACCCTTAGCTAAAAAAACACCAACCAAAAAACACAGGCCTAAAAATGTTACAAAATATATAAAGATATCTACTTTATATTCTGTCCTAAATTCCCTGGCAACTATCACGTGTGATTTCACATCTCTGCAGCCTATTTACTCACTGAGGGTGTTGTTAGTGGTTTTTATTAAATATGTCAGGGTGCCACAATTGCACTGTTAATCCAAAAGAAAAGCACAGAAAACAACTTCTGCTGGTTAATCAATTAATTTAGTGTTAACTTCAGGAAAGGAAACATTGAGCATGTGGAGATATTAAAAAAAAAATACATCTTTTTAAATATCTGACATAAGCTAGGGCAAAAAAATAATTAAACATCTCTGGCATGTGTTGAACAATGTGTAACACGAGGCAATGCTATATGTTCCACAAGCATATGTTCTCTGATGGTGAAATAATTATGTTGGTGTCTACACAACACATGTCTGAATGTCCTTTCAGTGGAAAAGCAGAGCTTTGGAAACAAGGGGAGGTGAGAGCTGCCAGTTCTGGGAGCTCCAGATGAAGCCTTTGGAGAAGCAGGGACCTAGGACATTGCTCTGGGTGATTCCAGACCCTGGCACGGAGTCATAAACACCTGTGCCTTTGGTTTTAGCCCACGGAAACAATGACCAACCTTGTGTGAGGAGTTACAAGCCACAAGGGTTTGAATAGAATGATAGTGAATTTGTCACAGGGTGGAAAAGTAGAATTTCTGGGGTTTTAGAATGGGGGTTCAAGAGGCAAGATGGAGGAATCTGAGCATGTTCTGTCTTTCTTCTTCTTCTTGTCCTCCATCTTCTGCTGTGATGGTGACACTTCTGGGTTGGTTTAGAGTAGAGACAGAGTGTCTAACATAGGTGATGGGTATTGGAAAATTATTGTAAATAAAGTACATGTAGTTTTTAGTATAAAAAGCCAACAGCACCCCAAGGGCTGACACTGTGCCACAACCCAACCTGCTGGGCAGATCTCAGCAGGTCAGAGAAAGAATGTAATAGATAAGAGAAAATAAACAACCTTGAAAAGCAGAGCCAAGGAATCCTGACTTCTTTGGTTGCAGGGCCGGAACAAAAGACTTTCTAACACCTCAGGGGTCATCTCAACCACAGAAACCTGAGAGCAGGGTGCTGCAGAGTCACCCAAACACAGCAGCTGACAACGTGACACAACGAGCAGGGCAATCATTGCTGTGAAATCAAGGACCCACTGCACATTTTCACATGGTGCACTGACGACAACACAGCTGGGGGCAATGCCAAAATGTGAAATTCAGAGAGAAGTCAGAAACTCAGGTGAGACAGATGTTGGTTTGTTGTGGTGCTGTGAGGGTTTCTAGGGCAAGGTGAGAGATGAGAACTTGACTCCAAGATTACAGAAGGGTGATTTATTATTTTATGATATTATATTAAAAGAAATTATACACTAAAACTATACCAAAGAAAGAGCAAGGAGACATTAGAAGGCTGGACAAGAATGATAATAAAAACCTGTGACTGACCAGAGTCTCAACACAGCTGGACTGGGATTGGTCATTAAATTAAAACAATTCACATGAAACCAAACAAAGATGCACCCGTTGGTGAGCAACCTCCAAACCACACTCCAAGCAATCAGATAATTATTGTTTGCATTTCTTTGCTGAGGTTTCTCAGGAGAAAAAATCCTGGCCAAGGGATTTTTCATAAGACATCATGGTGATATTGGTTTACAAAGTCATTGCCCCACTGCCTTAACAGACAGCCAGGACACTGCCCCCAACATGGAATTAAACCTCAGCTCCACCTGAGTGCTCCAACTGCTGCCCAAGGGGATGTGGGGCTGTGCAGAAACCATTCAGTGTCTGCTCACAAAGACAGCTCAGCCATGCCCCAGAAAACAGGGTCCAGTTCAATAAAATACCAATTTTGTGTCACTGTTCACATACCTGAAGGAACTGCTCATATGTCTGGGGGTTTTTTTTCCTCTCCGCTTCCTCCTTTACTTTGTTTTTTCTCCCTATCTGGAACAAAAAAACTCACTTCTTTATAACACTTGAGGTCAGCAATAAACTGATTTTAATTTATTTTAAGCAGCTTTGAACTTGGACAAGTCAGTTTTGAGAACTTCCATGGTATCTGCAAAGGCTGGGGAAACAATCAGTTTAAACTGAATATTACGAAAAATTTCTTCCTCAAAGGGATTGTCAGGCACTGGGAAGTGGTGGAGTCACCATCCCTGGGGGTGTTTAAGAAATGAGCAGGTTTAAAAGATGTGCACAAAAATGTGCACTTGGGGACACAGTACTGGATTAATGGTTGGACTGAAAGATCTTAAAGGTCTTTTCCAACCTAAATTATACTGTGATTCTAACAAATTAAAAGTAAAAAGCCTTTATTTGGCAAAATGAGTATGAACTGGCAAGAGCACCTCAGCCTCTTGATTTTGGAGCAGTGTAGCTACTGCACAATATGATACACTGAATTATTCTAGTTGGCTCTGCCATCCCACACTGGAAAAATAATCTTTTGCCAGAAGGAGATATATAAGAACCATTGCAATAATTATTGTGTACGGATTCAGTCTGGAAAAAGAAATTGTTTCTGATAAATCTAATAAGTTATGAAAAAAGTAATTAGAAATTTCCATAAATAAGTGATCAATTTAAAACTCATTTGGATTCTAGCTGACAATAAGTTCATTTCTCTGGGTGAATTCTTTTTGTATTATTGAAAATATATCTCCATTAATTTCTTCGTGCCAGTGCCTTTCTCTGTTGTTTCTCTCTACTGCAAAGCAGTTAAGATGTCAACTCTGCTGCGTTTCCTGGACAACAGGAGTTTCATTTCACTTTATTTTTTGAGACTCTGCAATTTCAAGGGATACAAAATCCACCTGAAAGCAGCTTGGAGGGAGGCTTGGAGCAAGGAATGAAAAAGCCAAAGACTCACATAAGATGGCAGCTTTTCCTGATGCAGCATGACAGTAACTTTCTGAACATTCAAAAGTAATTTTTTAAATACCTAATGTCATCTTGTTGCAAAGCTCCCATACCTTCTTGGTGATTTCTCATGGACATCTCCTCACAGCACTGACTCCTCCTTCTTCACAGCACAACCCACAAACTCCAGCTCCCTCTTCATGCAGCTAACCCACTCTTTTTCAACACTTATCCTATTTATTTCCTTTATTCAAATCTTTTTCTTACATTCTCTCCCCCCCACAATCTCCTCCATCTCTTGACAGAGTGTGTGCTGTGCGAGACTCACTGGAACCCAAGGTATAAAGTAAGATCATTACTTGAGGTGCTAGAAATTAGCTGAGCACTTAATTCCTTTTGTTTTCTTTTGGTTTAATAACCTTGGAAAATATCTTCCAATTAAAAATCCAACAAGCCTGGTTTTATTCCTCTGTGAACCTGAGCAACTTTGGGTTTATTTGTTCTCATACTTTATGCCTGTAGGACACATCACCTGCTGTGCTTAGAAAAGATATCAGAACAATGGAGAAATTCATGTTTCCTTCCTCACTCCCAGAGAGAGACTAAAGTGGCTGGTTAAAAGTGTCTTCCTCTGGTTTTATATATTAATTTTTATTTATTTATTAAATTAAAGATTTTATTCAATAATTTTTAATTTATTTTTTATATTTATATCCTTTATATTATTATTTATTTCTTCTTTAGCTCTTTTTTTTTTTCTTTATTTACCACTTTCTTCTTTAGCTCACCCAAAATAGGGAGAAGCTGCTTCATCTCAGTTTTCTGCAAGGGTTTGGAAGTACAATATTTACAGACTTAAGTTCTCTTGGAATGCGAAGGAATCAACATATCCTCCTCACAAAATGTATATATTATATATAACATATCATCTATAATATATAATATATCATATATTATATTAATTATATATTATATATCATATAACATATTATATATTATATATTTTATATTATATATTATATATTATATATTATATATTATATATTATATATTATATATTATAATCACATCATATTTTTAATTATATTACCAGAAACCCTTACTATTTCTGAATTTCTTAAACTATTGCAATTCTTTCTTATGAGCTAAGGGCCCATGAATAAGCCCAGGACCAGGTGTGCTTATAATGCATTTTTAGTGTCAGAGCACACATATATTTGAAACAAGATTTTTACAATAACACATTGTTTCTGCCCTGACAATACGAGATATTTTTGAGAATTAAGAAATATTTTGGCTAAGTAATTTGCAACAAATAATTGTTCATTATATGCTTCTGTTTCACAACAGCACACCCTTTTTGAGCACTTCTTAACAGTACAAATTTGAAGAATCTGAACTTTCAGTGTTCTTCAGTATACTGCCATGAGGTAAATAAAGGGTCACAGTACTTGAAAAGAAACCTCTCACAGAGAGGGAAGAAATATTCTTTAATATTTGAAATTTGAAATATTCTTTTAAGGCTGATTTCCTCTCTTCTGAGGCTGCAAAACTTTTCTAGAGAGAAACCTAAAATCAAAACAGACTAAAAAAAATCCTAATATTTAACAACTCTTCTTTTACAAAAGGAAAGCCTCACTCATACAAAATAGTCTTGAAAATTGTAACAAAGTCCAAGTCAATATTGAAGAGTTAATCATGAGTGTATGTACATGGAATTTCAGATATTTCCTATGTGTTTTGAATGCATTTTCAGAACCTGTAGTGGTTACCCTAAGTGGGTATTAAACTAATGAGCCAGAAATTGATGATTTTGCCCTTTTTTTTGTCGTTGTTAAATAAAATAAACCACAAACAAATAGTATCAGAGACAAAATTCACTGCAAATCACTAGCTAAATATTTTCCCCTGGAGCATTATGTTATTCTTATATAAGTAATGAGTCAGAGAGCATACAGAACAGCATCTGAAATAAATACAAAATTAAGTGTATTGCAGAGCACCAGCTATAGACAGAACCTGACATGTAGCTTAGGAAACAGAGTGAAACAAAAAATAAAGTCTGAATTGTTGGGTTTGGTTTGGTTTTATGGTTGGTCTTGGGGGGTGGAAACAATTGAAAATATTTTCAATAATTTCTGCTTTATTTTCAAGTGTAACTAGAGCTTAAAAGTTACTCATGGCTGGGTGACCCTCACCAACACAAGCCTGTGCAATTGATATTCTCAGAGGTGAATTCTACACAAGCTTTACGTGTGTGCCATCCAAAGGTGTCTGTCTGACCACCAGGGCAAGTTCCATTTGGGCAGAACAGGACAGCAGCGCCCCCAGAGCTGAGCTGCCTGGCCAGGATGGGGGAATTTCCATCTCTGGTGTGGGACCTGACCAACCTTTGCTGTCTCCAGAACATCCCACTGAAGGGGATGAGTGCAGAGCTCTGAGCTGTCAGCATTTCATTCACACTGCCCCAAGGAAATCCAGGCTTTCCCAGCCTCCTTCACACTCTCAGTACACAGCTGTCTGCCCAGAAATCTGAGGAATGGAGGCCCTGAGATTTTTCTTCTCTTTTCCTCACCATCATTAACATTGCATTTTATAGCACATGCTACTTTTAGGTCCCAAAAGGAAATAAGCTGTCTCTCCCAATGCAATAGAAAGGATTATTTCATTCTGTATTTAACCACCTAGGGTTCATACACAGCTTTCCACACCAAAATAAAACAAGTACCTTGTCACAGACATATTTTGTGAAAAATCCTTTTGCTTGGATTTTTCCTCCTGAGAAGCTGAGAGGCCTCAGAAACGAAATGTAAACAATTATTATCTGCTGCTGTGGAATGCAACAGGTGGATCTGTGATTGGTCTCATGGGGTTGTTTTTAATTAATGGCCAATCACAGCCCAGCTGGCTCCAACTCTTTGGTCAGTCACAAGATTTTATTAGCATTCTTTTCCTTTTGCTTGCTGGCCTTCTGATGAAAACCTTTCTTCTATTCTTTTTTGTATAGTTCTAACATATCATTATCTTTTAATACAATATATATCATAAAATAATAAATCAGCCTTCTGAAACATGGAGTCAAGATTCTCATCTCATCTCTTGCAGGGTTTCCTGCAAATTCCACAGTTCCTCATTTCTCCCTCCCCTTCCATCTCCCTCTCCAGTCACTGCACACAACTTGTGCTGTCCCTGGCTAATTATTGCCACCAGCAGTAATTCCCACGTGAACCCCTCGACGGGGCTTGCATGGCTCTCCTCTCCAGTCCTCACATTATATTGAAATAAAGATTCAGCATAACACAACCTGCACGGGCCATTAAGCATTATTTCTATGTGAAACAAAATGTAAACCATCTCCTACCCTTTCAACTGAAAGTGCTACTCTAACAGTCTTTACTTCTGCCTGTGAATTAGCCAAATCAACCTAAATTATTTGCAAATTAGTCACAGTTTTAACTGCCTGACGCAAGACAGAGAAATAGAATATTTGAATCAAACTGGGGTAAGAAATTCTAAGTTAATAATAAATAGGGGATGGTACTATTCTCCCCTCCCCACCAATGCCTCCATTTCCATGAGCTGCAGGAAAGCAGAGACATTCTTGTAATCAAGAAAAAATATTTCAAAATATTTAGTAAGGTGTACAAAGATAGCTGTGCCCAAATCTCTACGTTTGCAGCCACTAGCAGGCTTTTCATTTAATAATATTTGTGAAATATAAAAGTGGGAAAAAGTCCTGTTGAGGCTTTCTTCTTCTTTTTCCTGAAGATGATTTCTCACAATTATCTAGGTTACATATTCTGGTTTTAAGCCATTCATAGCAGACATAAATGAGTTGACACTGAAGGACTCTGTCCATATCCCTTTAAATTTAGTGGAAAGGTTGCTGGAACTGTCAGAGGGGAAGGAAAAAAAAATAATTTGATTTTACAGACGTGGCTAGTAATCTTTTCTTCATGGATACATCTATAGCCATCCAGGGCCTGATTGCTTTTCCTGTTTTCTCTTACTGAATTTCATGAGCCATTGATAATATATGAAGATTACAAAAGCAATGTATGGCAATTTCAGATGCAATAGTGCAGTATTTCAAAAACTGGCATGAGAAATCGAGAGATAAAGTTAAACCATGTTTATTACAAAGAAAATGACAAATTTTAAAATACCATGTTTCACTTGTGATTTTACGCATTAGTTTGATTTGAAGATATTCAGCATTCCCTTCTATGCCTCATTTATTCAGCTGCTGATAATACACAGATTCAGCTTGCTAGTGCAGCAAAAAAAAAACCAACAAACAACTTATCCAGAGAGGACATCAGCATGAGAATTAACCTTGAGTGTCAGAAGCTGATCTGTGCTTAGTAACTAATAAAAAAATTTGACTTCCTTAGGAAACACAGCTGTGAGGAGTCAGACTTGAGGTCTGGGCTAAATTCCCTCCAGATCCGATCTGAACAAATTATCTGAATGGCAGGGGGATTGTTTGTCTATTTTAATTGATAACTTGAGAGTTTTTACTGTAGTTTTAGATGCATAACAAGAAAACATTTTGTAGCATGTAAAATGCTAAAATTGATGCGATCTCTTTATGTGGGAGAGACTATTATAAATACACTTCAATCACAGTATTTCATAAAGATGGATGGATAAATAGACAGGCCCTCACAAAAATTTCACAAGGCAGTCTCATTTTATACAAAAGCTCTGAAGAGGTAAGAAATCATGTCTGAAAAATCTAATCCTTTGAAATACCCTGCCTACTAAAATAGAGAATAAAAATCCCACCACTTCCAGTAGGCAGCTCCAAGGTAACTCAGCAAGCATAAAGGAGACAGCCCAAAAATACTTTGCTTTAAATTTCAGCTGGAAAATACTGAGTGGAAATTTCTTACAAAACCTAGCAGCAAAAAACCAAAAATGGGAATAAACAAACCAGCACTGAGCAACTTCAGTTTGTTCATTAAAAATTTGCAAATATCTGTTATAATAAATCCCCAACTTCCTAAATAAAGAGCACTGATCATCTGAAAAGTAAATGTTATTCCAGATTTAGATAGGAGAGTTCCTGAAGCTACTTTAAAAAGCATAAATAATTCCAAGAAAAGCAACAGATAAACGATGAGGTAACATTTTCTCATCCAGTCCCAGGATATCATACCTAAAATAATCAAGGGAAATCACACCATGTGAGTCACAGTTCTACCCTTCAACTTGCAAAAAATATCTTAAAAATCTTCTCAGAATACATGCTGCTAAAGAAATAAATGTGCCAGGGTATGAAAGAGTCGTCCGGTTCAGTTGCTGGGACTCATATTTAAAGAGACTGAAAAATTATTCGGTCCACTACGGCACACTGCTCCCCACGACAAAGAACAAATTCTCTTTATACCTTGCTGCCATTCCCCTCCAATTCAGAATTTATATAGTAATTAGGAATGCATGATAAAACATCTTAAACATTGACCACAAAAACATTTCAAATATGAAATTCATGAGCAAGAGTGAAAGGAACTGCAGAAAGCTGTAGGCCCACACTCAGACAAATACTTAAATATTTAATGCAGATACTGCAAAAAAAAAAAAAAGAATAAATTATTACATCAGTAGAACACATGGACTTATTTAAACTTTAAAAACACAGCTTTAGGGCTGACCTGTAATTTCCTTGAATGCAGCCATTCTTCTCTGGATTTGCAATGAGGGTACATCCAAAATCAGAGGAAGAGAAGGAGAAGAAAAAGAAGAAGGAAAAGGAGGAGGAGAAGGAAGAAGAAAAAGAAGGAAAAAAAACCCAAAAAGAGCTGTTTTGCCATCAGCCCAGGGTAGTTGAACACTTTTTTCACAGTGAGACAACTCCCTCAGCCCACCTGAAGCTCATTAAACCATTCTGGCCCTTGGTACAAAGCAAATAAAGCCCAGGCAGGGCAGGCAGGGAGGGTTTTTCCCCCAGAAGGGTTAATGGTGATGTTGTGGCAGCTAAAAGACCTCGATGCACTTTGATTTCCTGCAAGACCAGAGGAGCTGCTCCCTTTACCACACAACTTTTGTTCCTTGGAGTCTCTAATTCTAGATTTTCTTCTATGCACTGGCACTGACAAAACAGGGAGGTGACATGGCCAGTGCTCAGCTGGCAGAAGAAAATCCATAATATTTTCTCCTTCACCCCAAGCAGCTGATTTTGACACTGGGAATTTTTTGCATGCTGTCTCTAACCTCTGGAAATAGCAAAACAATTAAAAAATTTAGGTAGTTACTTGCAATACAGTCAAAACAGTTGTTGAGACCTTATGAGATGAATAAACACACATTACTCTATCAGTGAATTCTGAAGGAACAACTAAAATGCTCTTAAATCAAAAAGTGATGTGGGAGCCAATTCTAAATTTTGTTCTTAAAAGTTCAATGGTTAAAATTACATTTGTCAATTAGAATAATTTGGTAATTAACAATAGCAAGTTATTAATATTCATTATTAGCCAGATAGAAGCAGGTATTTAGAAATTTGTAAACTCTAAACTTGTCTACTGCTGGTTCTCTTTGATTAACAGGTCTTGCATTTCCTGAAAATATTGTTTCTCTAAGGTTAAAGTAGGAAAATTTATGAGTAAGGTATTTAAAAGAAAACAATGACTCTTTGTCATTGACAACAGAGGAATCACCACTTCATTAACAGAAACCTACCTTCACTTTCAGCCTTTTGATGAGGTTGTGCTAAATTTGATGGAAGTATTTACTAGAAGGATGCCAGGTAAAGGCTGTTCATTAATTTGGAGAAACACACAAAAAAAAAAGTATCTGAACTACTACAACAAGCAGTGGAGGAGATGCAAGAAGATCTTTAAAAGAATAAGGGAAATTTGTCAAAAAGGGAAGCAAATACTAAAGTTTTAAATATATATGTATATACATGTATAGATGTATATGTGCATATATATGTATATATACATATATATGTATTATTATATATATAATTATATATATAATTTTATATATATATATTTTTATATATATATATTTATATATATATATATATATATATATATATATATTCTATACAAGGAAGAGTGCTGGCTGTATTGTTAGGCCAGAAAACAGCACCCAAACATGGGAAATTCCTTCATTTGTGAATTAAAGCAGGGAAGACCCCCCTGAAAGTCTTGATATTTATCACCAGTACTAACAGAGCAGGCAGGGCACCATGCTGCACGCCTTCAAGGTGTGTTTCAGGCATCAAAATAAAACTCTTTGTTGAGAGCTAAAAATTATTTCAGTCAGTAACTCTTCAGCAAATAAATTTGCCCATGAACACCATTTAAAAATATATATATATACCTCAGAAAGCTATGTCATGGAATAAAAATTATAATAATGTATTTGCCAGTAAAATCATTTCCCTTTCTTATGAGAAATCATTGATCTACTTGTATAGAACAGTTAATGTTTTGCTTTCAGCCAGTGATTGAAGAGGTGTCATTTTTAGGTAAATAATATTAACTCATAAAGAAGGATTTCTAATTAATTTTTCACTCATGTTATGAGATCTGATATTTTATAGAGCTTTAATTTTTTTTTTACCAGCATATTTAGTACATAAAACCTCTCTTGTGATAACTGCTTTCCTTCTTTCCCCATAATTTCTGTTGTTTGAAATGCTAAGGAGCCTGAAATGCATAAAACATTGCAACCAAACACCATTAAATGCTACATAATGTGACAGGGGAAAAGAATCGCAGAAAATCGTTTCTACTCGAAATAAACTCCATTAATAAGCACTTAATTTCTTTATTTAGAAAACAAGAACTCTCTAGGCAGTAATAAAATAGCATTTTTAATGCTGTTAACTGTGGAAGCTCCAAACTCCTCGGAGCTTTGAGCCACATAATTTCTGTTTTCTTCTCTCACATCTCTGAAGCTCCTCTCTGGCACAGCACTGAAGGAACCATAAAAGCATTACCAGTCTTTGTGACAGACTTTTTCTCTTTCTTGTTAGTGAAGAAGATAAGATTTATTTTACTGTCAGAAGATCAAAAAATGAGGAAACATTTTGATAGCTGAGGAAAACAAGTTTTGATTCTGCATAGCCAGCATTGAAGTCACACTATGAATCGACAGAAACTCCTTTGCACTTGACAGTTTTCATCACATTAGGGAAAAGAATCTCTCAGCAGTTTCAGATGTAGATTTTGATCTCACTTCTATTGCTGGAAACTCAGAGTAATTCCAGCAAAGTGTTTAATCCTGACAGAACATCTTGGTAGTAATGCTATAATCCATATTTATTTTGGCCCTAGTCGTTCCTCCCACTTGTACAGCTCCCTACCAGGAAATAACCAAGGGCTCAGAGATGGTTTTTGAAGGCAGAGGGAAGGAAAAAATCAACACCAAATCAAAGGGGGGGGGGGGGGCAGGGGGGTCAGAAAATAACTAAAATATCCCTTCAGCACCCCCTCTAAAATGAGCAACCACCAAAAAAAAAATCATCAGCTTTGCCAACTGGAAAACCACAACAGCTTCCCCCCAAGGCTGGCACAGCTGCCTTCATTTAAAGGTCAGCTTCTGGTCAATATTTTAAAAAAATATCTCTCTCCTAGATTAATCAAGGAGGATTGCTTCCCAAAATATCCTTCCTGAGAATCAGAGTGAAATATTAAAGGAAAATTTATATAGTGCAGCATATTCTGACATTTACTATGGGACTTGGGGGAAGAAGACAGAGAGAAGAAAAATATGGTTTTAATCCCACATTTCTCCTGTTAAAAGAGAGATTACTTAAATTATTGTTTAAATTATAATTTTATTAATCTGTCTTCATAGCAATGAATATTACAAGAAGAGCAATTTTTACTCCCATTTATACTGTGACCTATATTGCTTGCACATGCCCATTTTTTAAGAAGTGGAACATCAGAGTAACAGGAGACAGAGGCCTATTTGCATATTAAATACATATTATCTCGCTGCCTTTGATGGTAAGAAGATTTTTCATACCCACTTTGGAAGCACTGAAGTTAGGAGAACAGTTATGTGAAATATTAATAGCTGATCAGAGCTTTGTTCTGGTCTTAAGACTCCCCAGAAGTTTGTGCCAGGTACTTGGTTTTATTTTCCATGTGCCTGATAGTGCCAGGGGCTTTTGTGTAGAAAACACAAACAGCTTTCATTCAGATTATTTTTTCCTCCTTAGGTATGTGGAGGAAGGAGCAGTTTCTCAATAATTTTGTCCACCCATTGCACCCCCCTTTTTCTCTCCTCTCATTCCCACCAGGAGGAGCAGCTGGGAAAATGGGGATGATTAATCAGGGTGGCAGCACACCTGTGAAAATGGCAAAATGGCCACAAATCCCTTTTCTGGAATGGGCATAACCCTGCAGAGGCAAAAGCAGAAATCTGGCAGAAACACCAAGCACTTGGGAGATGCAGAGGCAAAACTGATGCTTTTCTCATGTGTCAGAGAGCTTAAAAACCTTTTTTTTTTTTTAAAGTTATCTAAGAGACAGCATAAATAACCTGGGTTTTTTCAATCAGCTTTTATATCCTTTTGTGCGATTGCTGAAGTAAAAAGAAAAAACAAAAGTAATTTTCTGATCAAAGTCCTTTCCTGTGAAAGGCAATTACCTGAACTGAAGAACAGAGAAGTGCAAGAGAAACTTGGACTCATCCTAAAATCTCTTGAGTCCTCCATGATTTTACAGGGATCAATAAGAAGAGGAAGAAATAGAAATCCATTGGTACAGACCAATAACCAGGATACTCCCAGGAACTGCTGCCTTTCCAGAGGAATTTCCCTTTCCCCATCTTCAAGCCCTGCTACCCTGCTTGGCTCAGCCTTTTGAGATGCTGCTAATGAGAATTTTAGCAGTCTTAAGCATTTAATTGATTTTTTTTTCCCTCAGTATCATGCAGCCCGGTGTCCACAGGAGGGGAATTAAGAACTGCCAATGCCACACACTGCTCCTGCTCATCTCTTACAGCCCCTGCTCTCCTGCTTCCCTCTTCCCACAGAGTGCATTTATTCCCTGATGCTCAGCCACATCAGGGAAAGCTAACAGAATACTAGCTCAAAATACTATTTTGAGTCCCCCAAAATCTTGTAAAAGTGCAGGAATAATGGTGAGTCTCATTGCATGCAGACGAAAGAAGGAAGAACTAAAGGCTTGAACAATCAGGATCTGCCAAGACCTTGCAAGAGCTTTGGGTCCTTAATGGATGTGAGGAAATAAATTCATTCTGATAATGACATTCATCACTCTGTGTGGGGTTTTAAGCCATTCTAGAGTGAAAGCATGATCTCAATGTATGACAGAATTGTGGCAGGTTTCTGTCCTCCCTTACAAGCCACAATGTCACTGTGAATTGCTGCTCATAAAAGGTGTACAATCTCAATGCATTATCCTATAGAAGATGTTGGAAATTGTAATTCAAATATAATTTCATATACACCAAAGATGTCTTTGTTTACAGAATGTCTTGATAAAAATCTAGTGTATGCACAGGTTTGTTTTCCATGAAGTTCATAAAGGAGACACACTTGGTTCTCCAACAACCCTTAAATCTCATTTCCACTGATGTGTTGCTATCAGATTAAAACCTGTGAAGTACAAAACAAAAAAATATGAATATTAAAGCTTCCCAGCACTCGGCAGCACTTTGCATAAGAAAGTTGCCACACTAAATTATAAGTGCTTTTTTCATTTCAGCAGAGTGCTCTGCAGCATCTTGTCAGGCGGAGGAGAACTCTGAAGTGCTGTCCAGGAAAAATGAAGAGTCCAGTTAGCTGATATACTTTAATTAGAATCTAAATTTTCCTCTCAGTGAAAACCTTTGAGCAACTCAATTAAATCCACACTGATCCCACACCCTGAGCTGTGTGCTGGTTCATTTTCAAACCACAGGAGCTAGGACAGAACTCACTGTACAACAGAAATGTGCATTCCCCTTTAGAAGGGTGGAAAGATCACTTGGAAATGAGATCAGGCTGTCTGCTCAGACTGAGGTTTTGCCACAGGCATCCTGTGCTCTTTGGAGCTTTTTAGCAGTTTATTTTTATGGCAGACACATGGCAAATAGCACATTGCTGATTTAATTAATCCCATAAATAACCTTTGCCAAGCTGAGCGCTGAGGCTACAAAAAGCGGCATTTATCACATATCTTTCTTTGAATAGTTGCAAAAGTTTTTTGAGCCAGATTTTTGGTTTGATATGTAACTGAGCCTAACAAGAACATTTAGATACCCATTAATCAGATTATTACTTATATTGGTTTACATAATGCATAGAGAACAGAGGCTAAATAGTTTAATCTAATGTATTTGAAATGTGATAGAATAAAAACCAGAAGATTATCTTATTTCTTGGCCTTAGAGATATGTCATGAAATTATCTAAATATCTTAAAAAGAAGGGAAAAAACCTATTCAAAATGTATCTTAAGCCTCAAATTAATAGCAATAGCACATAAATATTTAACAGAAAAACTAGAATCCTTTTACACCAATTGAGAAATAACTGTACAGGAATCTGCTCTTTTCAGAGCCAGTTCAACAGCTCTCAATAATGTAAGAAAAACTGAATTTTGCCAATTCAAAAATAAGAACCAGTTAGAAAACAAGGTACAATTACACTGCCCCTATCCCAGAAGAGAAAAAGCAAAGCTAGATGAAGTGCCTTGGTTAATGAAAGAGGAGGCAAAAAGGCTCATAATCAAAAAAACCCCTTTTGATTATCAGAGAATGTCCTCTCTTTCTCTTTATACTGCCTAGACAGTCTCTATTTATTGCTATGATTTGCTGGACTAATATTGACTGTTCTTCATGATTCAGAGCCACAAACAACCCATCAGGAATTTTAGCAATTTTCTGTCTACAAACATTCACACAGAAAGGTAAAATGCACTAATTGACAACCTCAAAAATACTTATACATTTCTTGCATATAAAGCAAAAGAAAAGCAATTCTTTAATTTTAGATCTTAGAGTACACTACTTACTTTTTTTTTTTAAATTTATGCCTTCATTTTTCTTTTTCATGCACAACATCTTTCTGTTTTAAGACTGCTCTTGAATGTTGAACTCTTGGTAATGATTGTTCTTCAAATGCACATGTTTTGACCTAGAATAAAAATATAGCAGGGAAAAAATGTTACTGAGTCTACTGCCAGCTAAAGTGAGCTGATCTCTTCAGAATACACATGGAAAGGATGCAATGGGGATATTCTAATAAATGAGAAGTTGAGGGGTGTTTACCTCCCTGTGTATCTTCCTTAAGAGGTTAATGCTGGTATAAACTCAATCTATCATGGAAAAGGAGGCACTTGCAGTAGATGTGGCTAAATTCAGGAATTACACAGCATTTTCAGGCATGATGCATCACTGAGCAGTTAGACAGCAATTTCAGTGGCAAAATCTTGCAGGAAAGTGGAAACCAAGCTGATGGTTTGATATCACACACCTTGTTCCTCGCCTGTTATGTGGTTTACTCTGCACACAGGGCTTTCCAAGATTCTGCAGCATTCAGCCATTCAAATGTGGGCCTGCAGCACACATTAGCTTTATTACTGCAAAGGGTATAGTAAACTGAAGCATTTTGAAACAGCAGATGTTTATTTTGTAGGTGCCACCACTGCAGGCAGCAGGGCAAAATTCTGCTTCCAATGACATGAGAAGGAGCTGAAGAGGAGCTTGCAGCAGTGAGAGAGAGCTGAATGAGGACAGGTTCTAAAGGACATGAAATAGCAATTCTGGCTGGTGTAGGTGTAGTTGTCACCTCTCAGAGGAAACCATCTAAGGCTGCATTGAGGAAAAGCTGTGCTCACTTGTTTCCAAACCCGAGCCCGTGGGTGAAACATGCACCCGAGATGAAAACAGCCTCTCAAAGGAGAGTTTCTTTCTCTCCCTGAAACACATTTGCTGTCTGTTTCTGGGAGCTGGAGCACACAGCAGATTCACCCAAATTGGCTGTTAGCAGGCAGAAAAACGTTCTGTTGGACAGAAAACATTTCTCCTTGAGGTTTTGCAGGCTTTGAAGCAGGATCTGCCTCAGCCAGGCTGAGCAGGGCTCCCGTGCCTCCTGCTTCCTCAGAAACTGCTTGGAGGAGCAGATCAAAGCATCTCCAGCATAAAGAGTTAACCTGCCTACAGTTTGTAAAGAGACAAGTTCCTGGATATTTAATGTACCTAAATACAGATGACTGGACAGAGCTTACCAGATGCCAAACAATATTCCAGCATCAGGGTAAAACAACAATTTTGCTTCTTGAACATTCCCAAACATTCCAGCTTGAAAAGCATCGTGCTTTCCACTACCCCCATCACCTCTTCTCACTCTGCAATACTCTTGGACACTACTTTGTTCTGCCTTTTAAATTTCTTTTCTAAATAAGTTTTGCTACATGGGAGGTAAAGAAGTCTGGAGTTTGCTCTCCTCTCTCCTATGGCTGTGTTCAATTAAAGAACACAGCAAGAAACCACAAAAGCACCTCAAGGAAATTAGTCAGATTGAATTAGATCTCAATTGTTTGTAAATATTTATATATTGGAGTATTTTCAATAATACCTTTCCTTGATTAGTGAAAAAAAAATTACTCAGTGCATTTATTGGATGTGGAGGTGAGTGCAATATTTAAACTATTTGCAACTGTAAGCAATTAAAATTGCTCTTTAAAAATCACCATTTAGTCTTATTGATGTGCCTCTTAGACATTTGTCAGCGCTCCTCTACGCTTTATTACATTCAGAGGACAAAATTACACCAAATGTGCTTTTACACAATTGTTTAAGAAGTGTCATCCAGCCCATGCTCAGTGTGCAAAGTGCCATCAGTTGGTTTTTACACCCATCTGCCCAGGTAGAAAGGGCTACAAGGAGCCCAAAGGAATGGAAAAACTCCACCTCTGAGTTGTGTTTGCAGCCACTTGTGAGCATAGAGAGCTGGGAAAGCCCTTTTTAAACACATTATTTCTCAGTAAAATGAATTGCTTCCCAGTTAACCTCACCAGGCTCAGCATGGATTGTGCAGAATTTCTCACCTCCAGCTAACCAGGGTTGGGAGCACCTTTGCAGAGGAAAAATACACTTTTCTTCCTCAGGTTTCTCCAGGGAAGAGGGAAAAGTAGCGAGCTTGATTTAGCTGGACAGAGCTCAGAAAGACAAATATTTATTAGTTCACTTCAGGAAAAAAAAGCCAGTGTATTCCAAAAGAGGTAACAGGCACTCATGAGGCAAATTATCTTCTTGAAATGAAGTCCCTGTCCAAAATACACTTTCAAGTATAATCTCAGTATTCTTAGTCCTTATGAATGGTTTTGGGGTTTTTTCCTTTGTAAATTGTCTTTCCTCATAGAAGAATGCACTTCACTAACTTGAAAATAAAAAGCTTAGAAAACTGAAAAGTGCAGATTTTCCAAAATGCAAGATTGCAACAAGAAAAAGTACCCAGGAAGTTGTTCTTACCTGTAAACATATCTGTCTGTATATAGGGATACATGCAAATAGCTGCTGTCAAATTACAGATGACATAAAGATTTGATTTGGTTTTTAAATTCAAAATTTAAAAAACATCTCCTACTCAATTTTCCCAAGAGTTATTTCTTGATATTGAGCTAAAGCTATGATTCAATTTTTCAGCTGTTAATCCTCTTACCTCTTTTTTTCTCTATAGGACAGGAACAAAAGACTGTGGACAGCTTTGGCAGAACACTGGAAATGAAGAAATTAAAAGTTACCAAAAAACACTTGAATGCTTGATACTATGGTTTTGTGATAATACATGAAAATTTGAAAAGTATTTTCATTTACCTAATTTCCTTTTATAATTTCATACACACACAAGATTAGGCATGGGAATGTAGTTCTGGATTTATACACTGTATATTACAATATTATAATTTATACACTATAAAATCTCATTTCTCCTGCTCTTGGTGCTTGGCCTGGGGACAGTTTTCAATAGCAGGTTGCAAGGCAACAGCACATCACTCCATAATGCAAGAGTTACAGCCTCCAAATAAAAGAAATCTTTCTTGCATTAGCTCTAAAATGTTTTCAAGTTTCCAACAAATCAACAAGGATTTAATTTTGTTATTCTGGAAGAAATAAAAGTAATCCCAAGGGGACTTGGCAAAAAAAAAAAAAAAAAAAAAAATTAAAACACAAAGAGCAGCAAGAAACTCCCTTAGAGTTGAGCTGAAAAAATTGTGACTCTTCTGTGGGGTGTGAGATGACTCTTGCTTAAATTCACCTTGTATTTCATGTCCCACGATGAACTTCACATTCTCCCTCTTTCCCAGGCCAGCAGGAATGTCGTTTCCATGCTGCAAGAGATCTCCCAAAGTCAGTTCTCTTCTCACTGTTCAATTTTACATGAAACCCTGAAATATTCATTGGGACAAATAGAGAGCATTGAAAATGAGTTTATAGCTTTGGGGTCAGGGCACTGGGCTGGCAGGGGCAGCACCTGAGAGCCAACACCTTTTCCAGTCAATATTTAAATATTTATACAAAACTGAGCAGCTGCAAAGAGAGGGAGGGAGAATCTCCAGCCAAAGGGGTTAGAACACCTCCCAGAGATGATTTGAGGTGAATGGTTCTGGAAAAAGCACCAGGGCCCCTCAGCCAAATCCAGCAGCTGAAGGAATTTTCTTCAGCAAAGAAGCCCAGTGAAACCAACCCTGGAATTAATAAAATGGTATTATAATAATGATGGCAATTACAATGCTGATTAAATATTTTGGTTTAAGAGCCATTCTATTATTTGTCTCTTATACAAGCTGGTATAAGCATCTTTCTTCAACCATAAACCTGGTTAAAGAAAATAGAATTTCTCTATGTAAGCTGCTCCATGTTATGGAAAACCTAAAGAAACAACCCCAGTGAGTGAAGTTTTCATTTTACCTATTTATCTATTCTTTGCTTTTACTCTTACAGTAATTCCTAATGCTTCAAAACAGCTAGATAAAGTATTCCTCATTTTAAATATGGGAATACTTTACTTTTATGGGAATACTCTTTTAAATATTTATGTAATGCTTACTTTATTATCTTCCCAATTAAAATTTTAAGTCTTTTTTTGCCAAAATGTCTCTTTTTCTTTGAAACCCATGATCATCTATAAATAAAATCACACTGAAATTTTGACCAGTGTTTGAAAGTCTTTTGTGTCCAAGTCAATATTCTGACAAATAAAGGTCAGGTGTGTCAGATACAAAATCATTTCTGCAAAATGCTTTTGCAGATGCTGACAGCTTCAGCTATCTACATTTTTTGCAGGTTCAAAGCAATTTAACCACGTTTATAGGAAGATTCAAGAGATTGTGTTCAGTTTCTCTGGTTGTAGAACCATCCAGAGACAGAAATGGTAACAAAATCTACTTTCCAGAACTCAGGAGATGGTTTAGCAATCCCATCCTTAATTAATTTACTTAATCCCTTCTTGAACCCACTGCTGCCTTTGATCTCCAGAGTGTCACGTTGCAAGGACAACAAGCACATTCCAGCTGAATCCACTGCCTGGGATTTTGCTGGCATCCTGTTGTTTCGCTGACCATGATTTCTTCAACACAAACTCTGTATGTCAGATAAATCACTTTGAAAGAGTATCTTTGTAGAATATTCCCTCACCAGCTCTGTTTTCTAATGCAAAAATCAATATTTAACCTACCTTCAAAAACTAAAATACTGCATAGTATTAAAATTTGCCACAAAGATCTGAGGGGAGTAGCTGAAAAACTCCAACTAGCTGAGACAAGTTTGGGGAAATTAAATACAGATTAGTGCAGCACAGCTTTAAACTAACTGAGCTAAGGTGTGCATTTCTAGCACTGAAAATGGATGGCAGCATCTCCTTTACAGTTTACTGAGCCCTATCGATAAAAGCATCAGCATTTTTCACCCAGACAAGGTTTCATGTTCCTGTTAAACAGCTGGCTAAGCACACTCCATCTCCCCTCACAGGGTGCTATCACAGCCAGCACAATTGTCTTATTCAATTAAATTAAAGACAAAAGGGGCAAAAACGGGTGTAAGTGTGTGCATGAGTGAAAGTAAGTTTGTGGTGGAGTGTGAGGAGGAAAAAGAGTTGTGGATGAAAGAGATATTTATAATTTCAATGCCGATTTTAGATCAGGAGAGTTAGCAATGTCAATTCCTTTCCCTAAAATCCCCTCCTGCACAGCAGAACCTGGCCACTTGTTTGTTTTGCCATTTCCACAAGCAGCACAGGTCTTGTCTCAGCAGCAAGCATGCTGCAAACACTTTGTCAGCTTTTGCAATTGAACTGGCTCTGTGGACCTTCCTCTGTGCACTTTGTGGAGCAGCACATTCCCACCAATCCATCAGCATCCTCCAGGTTTCACCCTTATGGGAAGCTGCTTAGGAAACCTGGGTCACACAAAGCTCTGCTGACTCTCCTGATCTAAAACGAGCATTGAAGTGACAAACATCTCCTTTATTCACAGCTCTTTTTCCTCCTCATACTCCACCGCAAACTTGCTTTCACTCACACACACAGCCATTTTTGCCCCTTTTGTCTTTAATTTAATTTAATAAGACAACTTAAATTGTCTTTGATTTTCATGGAGAATGGGTAAAGCTGTGAAACTTTCTTTCTTTCAGCTGCAGGGGATTTCAGGCTGGCTCCTCTGTACAGCTGCAGACAGAGGTTACCTCTTTAGGTCCTGCCAAGCTAATTCAGGAGCAGCTGCCCTGCCGAAGCATTTTTCTTTGCTTCTCTCCTGTACATGAGTTAACCCAGACTGCACTGAGGAAACTTGAGGGCTACTGAGCTTGACAAAAACGTGAGAAAGACATTTTCCAATAAAGATTCATTAGAACTTTATGACTAATTTCAGATTAAACAGTCAGTCAGCCTTGGTGCAAATCAGTTCTCTATCAGAGCAGAAGAAAAGGTGCTTTAGGTTAGTTTCTTTGGGTACTCTGCTACAAATAATGAAAAAGTTATGGGAAAAAAATAATGATATTGCATAAAAAAGGGTCCTCAAACACTGGAAGATTGGATCTAAAATGCCTCAAAAAAACCAAACATCTCATCTGAGGCAGAATGGCCCATCTGGTCCCGAGGTAGAGACAAACAAAAGCAGCTTTTACAGACAAGACAATCAGTGTTATCCACAAAAGGGTCGAGACACACCATTGATTTCCAATTGTTTGCAGGCAGAAACAACAGAGAAATTGGCACCACCTGCTCAGATAAATCATTGACTGCAGCATCTGAGTGCTGCTGCAGCTCCAGCAGTGCAATAAAACCCCACACATTACCAAACCTCTGCTGGCTCTGATTAGGGACTAGAAAAGCCACAGACTGCAGACGATAAATAAGATGGAGAAAGGATGTGCACGTGAAAATTATCCTTATTAGAGGATAAGCAAACATTCTAATAAGGTGAACTCACTGGAGCCAACACAATTTATAAGTACAGTGGGAGAGGCCATTTGTTAATGGGTTGAAAATATGACAAACCCTCAAGTCCATTGCTAGATGTCACCAAGGGCAGAGAACTGACAAAAATTCAGAGTTTGACAGTGCATTGTGAAGTGCCACAAAAGTGGAGCTAACCCAAGATGCGTGACCTCTTAGACATTTTTTAATTTCTTTTTGAGCAAGGGCTGAAAGCTTTTCAATAAAGAGCTCATAAAAGCTGGGAATTCTGTTCTGGAATTCTGGTTTGGGTTTGCATGGCAAGGTTAAGGCAGCAGAAGGGGCTACTGGGGTGGCTTCTGTAAGGAGCTGCTGGAAGCTCCTCCTGTATCCACACTGCAGCAGGCTGCTCCCAAAGACCTGCATCCATGGAATAACTAACATTATCCACTGGAAAAGAAAAATATTTATTTATGCTTTCATCCTCAAAAAAAACCCCAAAATAAAACCAAAAAAAACCAAAGCTGAGAGAAACATTGCAGTGCCTCAAAGGAGAAAAAAGTTTATTGCACAAAAGCATTTTCTGCTGCTGAGAATACTGCTGTGCAAAGAGAAGCAGCACCAGCATCTTTCTATGGTGAGAAAGCACAATCCAAATGACTAACAGTTATTTTTTTAAATAAATATTTCAGGACATTTGTATCAGTGGCTGATGCACCACTGTTTCCTTAAATGCATCTCAGCAACCTCTGGCTTTAGAGTGTGGTTTTGGAGTTCTGTTCTTTAATATTCTTCTAGTGTTTGTTCTTTAATTACAGCAAGGATTGCATAGCCCTTGAAGAGGATTTGTCCCCTGGGTGTATGAAACATGATAAACCAAAATGTCCTGGCCATCAGTCCTCAGGCCCGAGATCTTGGGAAGATACAGCAATCAATTTAAAACACATTCTGTATCCTCAGTGGTTTTCTTACAGGAAAAATTCCTTGCAATGAAGTATTTCCCAAAACTGAACCTTTGTATAAATGATGGCTGACACTGAGACACAGCAGTTCACAAAATTCAAGTTCCAAAACAATTGCCAAGATTATTTATCCAGCTTTCAAGAAAGAGGCAAAAATAATTCAGTGCATACAATTTTACATGTTTCTTTTAAATAATTATCTTTAGGAGATTTAGAATCCAGGAGGAAAAAAAATGGATCTATAAAATATTGGAGAGGTCTTTTTTGTCTGAAAGTATAGAAAGAACTGTTATTTAGTGTTATTAAGGTCTATTAATACTTTCATTATAATTGTAAAAAAAAAATATCAAATACATATAATTTTTCAAATGCTGAGAGAACTATCATTATGCTGATGATCTTCATTTGCATTGCTAAAAAGCCACTGTTGCTTCCTTAGTAAGAGAAGGGAAATTATACCTGGCAAAACATTTGCAGCAGAGCAATGGATCCCTTCCAGCAGTGGAAAACCAAGGCAGGAATTCCATTGGCAGTGGCCAAGCAGCTACACATCCTCACCTGGAGTTTGGGGACAGAGGGAAACCTTCACCCTTCGTGTGCACCTCCATGGGTGGCATCATCTGATGAGTGACTTCAGCTACTGCCCAATTCAGGTTGGTGAAGGAGCTTCTGGTAGTTTGAGCAAGGACAGAAAAGGGAAAACCCTCAAATTTACTGAATAGTGAAAAGATAGTAAGAAAGAGAATGCAGTCATTTAATGGAGAAAAGATACAATCACCATAAAATTAGTGAAACTGAGACACAGCAGCCAAACCAAGCCAAACCAAAATTGTGGAGGTTGGAAATTGTGCTCGATGACATTTCCTAAGCCACCTTCATTCATTAATTTTCCCCAGCTAATCATTCTCGTGGTGCAATAGCCTCTTAAGAGTCAAGATTTTAAAATGCTAATATTCAAAGCAATATCTATAATTACTAAACAGAGAGACCAAACCAATGAATAGAGTGACTTCATATTTTGGTTCCCTCTATGACTGCATTTTCAGCAGTAATATTTTACCTGGAAAAGAAAAAATAAATAAACAATAGGTTTTTTGTTATGTATAAGTGCTTATGGTGGCATCTCCAGTTTAGATGTAACTTATATAAGTTATATATATAATTTGCTAACCATTCTCATGGTGAAATAGCTTCTTAAAAGTCAAGATTTTAAAATGCTAATATTCAAAGCAAAATCTATAATTACTAAACAGAGAGACCAAACCAATGAATAGAGTGACTTCATATTTTGCGCATTTTGGTTCCCTCTAAGACTGCATTTTCAGCAGTAATATTTCACCTGGAAAAGAAAAAATAAATAAACAATAGATTTTTTGTTATGTATAAGTGCTTATGGTGGCATCTCTAGTTTAGATGTTATATATATAGCATATATATAGTGTGTGTATATATATATATGTATATATATAACTTGCTAACCATTCTCGTGGTGCAATAGCCTCTTAAGAGTCAAGATTTAAAAATGCTAATTTTCAAAGCAAGATCTATAATTACTAAACAGAGAGACCAAACCAATGAATAGAGTGACTTCATTCATTCAAACCAAAATTGTGGAAGTTGGAAATTGTGCTTGAGGACATTTCCTAAGCCACCTTCATTTATTAATTTTCCCCAGCTAACCATTCTCCTGGTGCAATAGCTTCTTAAGAGTCAAGATTTTAAAATGCTAATATTCAAAGCAAAATCTATAATTACTAAACAGAGAGACCAATGATATTTTGCACGCTTTGGTTCCCTCTACAACTGCATTTTCAGCAGTAATATTTTACCTGGAAAAGAAAACTTAAATAAACAATATGATTTTTATTATGTATCAGTGCTTATGGTGGCATCTCCAGTTTGGATGTAACTTATATAAGTTATATATATAATTTGCTAACCATTCTCATGGTGCCATAGCCTCTTAAGAGTCAAGATTTTAAAATGCTAATTTTCAACCAAGATCTATAATTACTAAACAGAGAGACCAAACCAATGGAGTGACTTCATATTTTGGTTCCTTCTATGACTGCATTTTCAGCTGTAATATTTTACCTGGAAAAGAAAACATAAATAAAAAATAGGGGGGGTTTTATGTAAGTGCTTATGGTGCCATCTCCAGTTTAGCCATCAGAGACTAGGAAAGTGGGACTACTGCTCAATGTTTCCTTTTTCCCCCAAATGCTGATGATGTGACAAGAGTTACCATTACCCAGAATGTCTCAAGAGCAGCTCCTCAAGCCCAGGTAGCAAACCCCACATTGCTCCACCTGAACAAAAGGCCAGGGAGACAAACCCAGCATTCACATAACTCACAGATGCTGTAAACCTAGCAGGGAATTTTTCAAATTTTGTAAAACTGCTTTTCTGTCACAGAGATATGGAACATTGATTTTTTTTTCTTTTTTCCCCTTGATCCTAAGGAAATCTGGATTCTAACTTCACACTGTTTATCTCCTCCAATAGCTTTGGAACACATTCCTCAATTTTAACAAAATTTGACAGAGGGATATGGCCTCGGAGATGTTATGTTCCCACAAGTTTTGTGACACTAAACAGATGGGAAGAGGAGAGAGATCTTTATGTTATCACATTGCATATTCCACTGAGCTTCAGAGCACACTTCTGCCTTTTTTAAAACTCCAAGTGCTTCCAGGAAAGAGAACTTATGCCCTATCTGGAGAAAAACACTTGAGACAGAGCATGCCAGCAGAGAAAAAACACTCATGCACAGGCAAAGAACTTCTTATTCTGGTGTTTGTGAAGTTAGCTCTTTCAGAAGTTTATTAATTTTTATTATTTTAAGATACTATATTATATTAAAGAATACCATACTATACTAAAGAATACACAAAGGATACTTACAGAATGATAAAAAGATTGTAATGAAAACTTGTGACTCTTTCCAGAGCCCAGACACAGCTTGGCCCTGATTGGACAATGAGTGAAAACAACTCACAGCAGAATCCAGTGGAACAATCACCTGTGGGTAAACAATCTCCAAACACATTCCACATGTGAGCAAAACACAGGAGAAGCAAATGAGATAAGTGTTTTCCTTTTCTCTGAGGCTTCTTAGCTTCCCAGGAGAAAAATCCTGGGCCAAGGGATTTTTCCAGAAAATGTGAATGTGACAACCAGTGACTTCATCTAGACACTGCTCAATTAACTTTCCCTTCCTCTTCTGTCCCTTTTTCACCTGCATCTCTCCTTCCTGCCACAAGAACAGTAAGGTGACCAAGTTTAGCCTCAGAAACAAACAAACAACCAAAAAAAAACCACAAACAAACCAAAGCCACAGACTCCAGCAGATTGTCAGGTGTGGAAAATCCAGTTCAGTTACATTTGGCAAAGACTTTCTCTTTAATTGTTCACAATAGGAGGTTTCAGCAATAATAAGCAATTCTATCAAGCTCAGTAAGGGCTACATTAGTGTTGTGCATATGCACACATTCACATCTCTTTTCATACTGCGCTGGAGACATCATGGTTATTTGTTCTCTCCTACTTGGCTGTGGAGATTTCCAGTTTATTTGTTCTCTCCTACCTGGCTTTGGAGATTCCCAGTTTACTTGTTCTCTCCTACCTGGCTGTGGAGATTTCCAGTTTATTTGTTCTCTCCTACCTGGCATTGGAGATTTCCAGTTTATTTGTTCTCTCCCACCTGGCTTTGGAGATTCCCAGTTTACTTGTTCTCTCCTACCTGGCTCTGGAGATTCCCAGTTTATTTGTTCTCGCCTACCTGGCTTTGGAGATTCCGTTTATTTGTTTTCTCCCACCTGGCTGTGGAGATTTCCAGTTCCCAGCAAGTCTGGTGGCCTCAGTGGCAGTGAAAATACTGTCAGGTACAATCCATGGGTCAGTGGTGCTGCTCTGCAAAATCCCTGTGGTAAAGAGAGATCAGAACAGGACTTTATGTCATTTTAGATTTGGGGGGAGGCAGTTTATAGCTCCTAAGCGTATGCTGATATATTTTAAATTGTTTTTCTTCAACAGTGTTGGACTTGAGCAGCAAGTGACTATTTTAGTGTTTGCAGTACACTTAGGGAGGTGTCAGCTTTGCACACCTTTTTTTGCTGGAGTTAGTGACCAGCAGTGCTTGCCACAATTTCTGCCAAGTTACCCTACTGGGTGCTATTTTTAAGCAGCCAGGCAGCAGTCAATATCCCAAAGGAAAGCCTGAAAGAGCCATGTATTTCAGAGATGAGTTGTTCCACCGAGAAGAATTACCCCATTACTATGGAAGAGGATCCTACCTGACATGAGCTGCCTACCGCAATTTATTTTTCAGAATTAACATTGGTAAATATTTCAGTTCTTAATCAACATTGGGCTAAGGAAGGCTGGATGATGTGCATGACAAGGCCAGTATAGAGCTGAGTCTCCTCAGGGTTACACAACCAGAGCTGGAGAGAACTAACTTTCCTAATAAACTTCTTTTTTTTATCTTCCAAGTAGGCTGCATCTGCTCCACTTTCCCTCACTTCTCCCAAGTGCACAAAGACACAAAATCCTCTTCTCCTCCTGGCTGATCTTTGCTACATCTTCCTTGTCAGCTCTAATGTCAAAGCAGGCTAACTTTAAAAAAAAAATTAAAAATCTCCTTTTACAAGAGAAAGCTGCATTTACAGTAAGTACTGATATTCAAACATATTTAAATTATAAGAAATAGTTTTCATGCATAGCCTGATGGTATTAAGATAAGCTATTATCTGGATTTTCTCTGTAGGCAAGATTAGAGGGGAGAAACACCTAGGATGATAAGTAATTTTGTCTAAAAAGATAAATCAAATAAAATGTTTCATGGAAAATCAGGCACTGAAATCTGGGTAGAACCTGGTTCTACTGAATTACACTAAGAAATTGCAATATTGCAAAGGCCTTCAGACTGTACACAGGGACATTATTCCCATAACATTCTGACCATCTCCTTGTCTCTGAATATCAGGCCTTTCTTCATATTTCTAATATATCCTGTGCCCCCAAAACTTTGGAAAAAACTGCCAAAGCTCTTCAAATCCAATTTTATTTTCTCTTAGGTTTTCAAGTATATTTCATTCCTTGAATCATTTGGTAGGAAAAAACCCCTTAAACCGTGTTTTCTTTCTTCTCCTTCCATGCAAATGATAATTAAAAATTACAGATTCTGGACTAATGATGGTGAAAAAATGTCTCATGGTCAAATGGTATCCAGCCAGCTTTGAGAGCTGCAATTACAAAGCTGGAAAACTCTAAACAAAAAGAATATTTTGAATACTAAAAAACCAACCAAACAAACAAATCTGCATTTCCTAATGAATACCCTGAGGCAGCTACTACAATTATGCCTATACTGCACACAAAATGAGTTACCAAAAGAGAAAGATGTACAAGCTAATTTGGAGCAGCTTAATCAGGATCCCACCCAAGTACAAGTTTTGTCCCATCATCATCCAGGAGTGTGGTATTTTCTGGGGTCCCCTGTGGCAGGAAGAAATGAATCTGACTCCATGTTCTTCAAAGGTTAATTTGTTATTTTATGATCTATATTTTATTAAAGAAGGCTATACTAAACTCTACTAAAGAATAGAGAAAGGATACTTACAAAAGGCTTAACAAGATTATAATGAAAAACTTGTGACTCTCTCCAGAGTCCTGACACAGCCTGATAAATGAGTAATTGGTCATTAAGTAAAAACAACTCACATGAAACCAATGAAACAATCACCTGTTGGATAATCTCCAAACTACATTCCAAGGCAACAAAACACAGGAGAAGCAAATGAGATAATTATTGTTTTCCTTTTTCTCTGAGGCTTCTCAGCTTCCCAGGAGAAGAAATCTTGGCAAAGAGGATTTTTCTGGGAAATATGACAGTGACATGGGAGCTTGAGTTTTCCAGCCCCAAAGCTCCTCATCTGGGGGGGTCCTTTGCAATTCCAAGTGTCAGGAATGTCTTTATCTCCCACTGAGCACCTCCTGCCCTTTCTGCTTCTGCTGTGTAATATTAGTGTTAAGAAAAAGCTGTTGGACAGTAGCTCAACACAATTTGTGTGTAGGAGGGGTTTTACAGCGACTGCTGTGAGCCAGAGAGATGTTTGATAAGAGGATCCATGTCTACCTCTGAAAGAACTTCCTACCAAGGTCATTGACATAGAAACCAAGAAAAAAAGAAGGATAAAGAAGAGAAATCTACAACTGCCTATTCCAATGAGCACTTTGTCTTTCCTGACCTAAGAGTAAAGTGTAAACTCAGGAGTTCTGTAAGAATGAATAAAAAGCATTCATGCTATAATAAAAACAAGTTTGAAGACTTCTGAAACTGGAGGGTTGCTTTTTATTTTCTCCATCTCAACTACAACATTCATGTTCTCATTCTGAAATGCAGAATTCTGTGTTTAATACATTGGCAGCACAGAGGGGGAGTGAAACATGCACACCTGCCTCAGTCTGACAGCTAATCTTCTTCCAGCTCTGCCTGGATATCTTGCTCCTACCAAGATTTAGCTTTTTCTCTTTTAGCATTCAAGGTTTTGCACACCAAAGACTCAGCAAGCCTCAGTCTCCAACTCTTCTCACAACTGAAGGCAAAAGTATTTGAAAGGAAGATTCACAAATGTTCTGAGCCGGGAAGTCTCTGTTCAGAATTAACGTCGTCTCAGAAGCAAGAGCAGCACTCCTGCCAGCAGAAGACAAATTTGGTCCCTATTTTGAGCTTCAGATAAATCTTGAGCACATTTGAAGGCATTCAGGACCTGCAATGAGAGAGCACACAGCACTTGCATAATGTCTGTCAGCAGAGGCTGCTGGGGTCACAGGGGGAGATCCTCTCAAAGTGAATGAGCACGGCTTGTTCTGGTTTCCAGGCTCCTTGAAAAGAAAAGATCTGTTTCAATTCCAGGGCTGGTTATTTTCCTGTGTGAAGTCCTGGCAGCAGACCATTTTCTTAGAAGCTGTAATTTGGAACAGAGGCTTTTTTCCACTAATGGGAAAATCTCAAAGGTTTTGTGAAGATTACATAGGCACTTAAAGATTCAGAGGGTTGTTCCAACTGCCTGAGCTACCTGAATTTGAAGTATTTGTTCTTAGCTTTGACAAAACCAACTGGGTAGGCATGGTTGAAATTTTATTTTTATTTTTTTTAAATCATGTATCTCTTACTGCTGGCTTGTATCTCTTACTGCTGGCTGTATTTTTCTGAACTTCTTTATTTTTCCTGTTCTGTTACAGGAAAAAGAGAGTTGTAACGGATTTCTCTAGTCACCGATTTATCTATAAAAACACTGTTTCTCATGAAACAGTAAATGTGAAAAATAGGCCTCTTTGCTTTTCTAGACAGTTTGTTTATTCCCAGATATTTTGAAAGCACATTTGCACAATTTTGTGTTCACTCTTAAAACCTGAATTTAGCCTCCAGCTGTCTAAGCAAAACAACCCATAAGAGAATCTCTGCACCAGAGAGATCTTGAAGCCTGTACAGAAACATGTTAAGAAAGAGGCCACAAAAATAATATGGGCAGACAAGCCAGACAAACAATTAAGGCAGATCTAGATTTGAAAGCATGCCAACTATCCAATTCCAAAATTGAAAGGATATGACTATAATGTATCCTGTTTTGCATGGATTTGGAATCACACTTTTTATTTTGTCTAATTCATTGTAAATATGAGACTGCAGGAATGTGCTGCCCTCCAAAACACACCTTCAAAATCAGTTATGAGTGTGTCCCATGCAAATGTTCCCTGCTCCCAAATCCTTTGAGCAGCTTTCAAATTCTCATTCAAAATATTTTAATAACTGGTTTTTTCCCAGCTTTCCTAGCTGAGTGTGGGAACAGCAGTTTTGAGGAGCAACAGGGTCTACCCAGGTAAAAATAAATAAGATAAAAAGCATGAAATAATAATAAATATGTAAATAAAATAACAATATAACAACAACAAACATGTAAATGAAATAAACAAGCATTTGAGGAAATATGGAGGAGGGCAAGACAGGCAACACCTTAAGTGCATTTTAATGCAAGTTTGTGGCACTTCCATGATGCTGAAGAGCTGCTGCCTGTGCTGTCATAACCAAATACACCTCAAATGGCTGGAGTCAAGTCTGACAATACATTTTTGCCTTTTAAGTCTTTGTATTTAAATAACTGCTCTGATTGTGAAGCTTTCTGCAAGCAAAAATCTCCTACAATTCCTGTGGGATGCCTCTCAGGTGATGGGGAGGCTTCCCACACCCCATCCCAGATGGACACAGGGATCTTGTAGCTCTGGATCTGTAATTTGTATCCCATTTTTCCTGACTGCATCAATTCTGTGCATGCCCACCCAGCTCTACCTGTTGGGTGGATGGTTCTGCTTCTTGGAAAAGCAGTATTTCTTAGAGGGGTGAAGATACCTTTTAAGGCTATGGACTAAATAATAAAAAAAAAAATTATGTGGCTTTTTCTTATTTAAAGCACACATCTCTCCATAAATGCTTCAAAATAGTTCCAGTTCACTGCAGAAAATTTGGTTTTCTGCAGGTGTGGATACTCCCCCTCTGAAAGCCTCTTTTTATGTGTGCACTCTGCATGGTAATGCCCCACAGAGATTTTCAAGTTGAGCTGAAATTATAGAGAAGAACTGAAAAAAACCTCCACAGTCTTACAAACTTACTGAATTAAACTTCTGGCAGCACTTGAGCTGCCCCTGCAAGGTATGGGTACATAGAGTAGCTGATATACCCTCCACTACAATATGGAATTAAAAGCATTTTACTGCACCGTTCCTGCTGTTTAATTTTAAAGCATCAAATTAAAGCTTAATAAAGCCCTAATTAGGTTGCTTTATGATAAATTATTCAAGAGACATTCCACATATTCCACAGTAAACTGAATTCCCTCAGTTCTTTGGCACACAAATATCTCATTTCAAATATTTACAGAGGAGCATGCCAGAAAGCTAGTTCAAAGAGGTTTTGACAAATTAGAAAAGTTTTACTAAAATGTAATCCCAAACATATGGTTTCTTCAGCTCATGCAATTTCTGAGCCCAGCTGAAAATGATAGTTAATGAAGAATGAAAAGAAAAAGCTCCAAATTTAATATGAAAATTAAATACTCTATGGAAAGATTAAGTTTCATCTCCACCAAGGAAGAAATTTTTCTTGAGCTCCAGTGGAAGCAGGATTGGCTTCCAAGTGGTGCCAGATTTCACTGACACAGAGCTTGACATTACAGACACAGTGAGGAAGATATAATATTCTACAGAAAATAGGATTTAAAACGTGCTTTCTATTTGCCACTCGTTTTTACAGCCACCCTGAATCCAAACCTAACAAAGATCCCTTAAAACTCAAGAGCTAAAAGAGACAAACAAAGCGATCAGTGGCTTTTGAAGAAAGTTTGAGAATATTTGAACTTCTGGTTATTTTTATTTTTTTTTAAGTGAGAAAAGTCAGGCCTCCCTAGTGTTATCTGTTCTGGTAACAAATTATTCCATCGCAAAGTTCTCCTCTTCACTCTGCCTTGCTGCTTCATGCCCAGCAGTGCTTCCAACTCATCACTTAGTGTCAGAACACATAGCAAAATGTGTCAAAACATGTCTTCTGGAAAGAAATCCTCATCTTTTATTGCAGCATCAATGATTTCATACTTCTAACAGTCACACTTGAAGTTGATAACTGCACTGGATTAAAAATGTGTTCTTAATAAACGTTCCAAGTGATGGCTCCCTATAAGCTTTTCAGCCTATTGTGAAGCAGAACTTTTTTTCAGCAATGATCCAAACCCACATTAAAGATTTTTTCCCAATTTGTTGTGTTTCACTTTATTCTATAAAAGCAAGGGGCCCGATGGTGTTGTAGCAGCAGAACAGCTACTTTATAATGGCTAATAAAAAATAGCACGTTTTCCCCCTCATCCCATCACCAACTGCACTCAGAGAAGTCTGGAGCAAGCTTTAATTCTCACATTATTTATTTCCTACCAGCAGGAGCCCTGTTCAATAATTCCTGTGAAGACTGCATGAAATACATGCCCAGAAATTGATATCTGCTGTTCCCAAAAGCCAGCACAGTATTGCAGCTACGTTTGTGAGTCGCTTGTTTGGGTCTTCCCTTTGGTCCTGAGCCTGGACTAAAGATGATGCAAGGGCTGGATGAAAAGAAATTGAAAAGACCACACACACAATGCAGATGAAGAGGCACAAATCAGTTATGGGCCGCAAACAGCAACACTGGCAGCCATGTGCAGGTGAAAATATATTAAAGGGTAAGTGGGTTTCTGAACCAACAATATTCCTGCTATGAATAGTACATAGGGGGGAAAAATGCTATATTTAGACCACCTCTATTTTAGCATCTTTTCTCTTATAAAATAACCTGACTGCTCAATTGGGCAGCTGGCTTTATGAATATGAAATTTGTTGAGGGAGTCTGACCTTTCTGGATGACACCACAGCAAACTTGTAAGCTCTGCTCTCAGTGAGCAGTTCAGACTGCCAGCCTCAGTCCCATTTGTTCCATTTGTTCCATCACCTCACAGGTAATTTTTTATGAAATTCAGGGATTCAAAGACTCACATCAGCAAATAGCATTCAATTAACTCACTGCTCCAATTTAGGATTCCTTAGTTTAGGATGTGTTTTAAAGGAAGCAGTTAGAATAAATGAGGTTCTAGAGAGCCACAGAACCATTTTAGCTGGCAAAATCCTCAAAGGCCATTGAGTCCAACCAGTAAACCAGCACTGCCAAGACCACCACTAAACTATGTCCCCATCCATACCTTTTAAATCCATCCAGAGATGGTGGCTCCACTCCCTGGGCAGCCTTTCCCAGTGCTTGATAACCCTTTTGGTGGAGAAGCTTTTCCTCACATCCATAAAACTCCCTCTAAACTGTCCCCTGGATGCCCAGGTGTAAAAATAAATTAGGAAATCATTGTTAACTCTAATCATACTTGACCCAAATGGAGAAAAAAAACCACTTTAAAATGTTGGTAAACAAGATCTAGTCTCCGTAAGAAAACTTGTTTAACAATCTCATGGTTTTAGGTAAAGATATAAAATACCTTGGGGATAAAACCATGTTACTGGAGCTGCCTGAGCTGTCAGAGAAACACCAATAACACAAGTCAGAGAATCCGCTTGACACCCAGGGCAGATCTGACACAGAACTGTGCTCAATAAGAGAGGCTGATGGGCTGAGAGGGAACGCTGTCAGCTCTGGCAGGTTCCTTCCTGTTGTCAAAAAGAAGTTTTTTACCAGAGAGGAGCAGGCAGAACCCATTCCCAGGCAGAGAGCGGCACCAGGGGAAGCAGTTTTGGCAGATGCCTGCCAAAGGAGAAGGGCACAAAATCCAACTCTTCAGCCAGAGCTGCTGGGGACACAGCATGGTCACAGCTCCATGGAGTTTATCCTGCCTTTTCTGCCAAACAGCTTCTGAGGAACTCGAGTTCCAAACTAAGCAATCAGAGGAACTGTTCCCAAAAAGTTGCGCTCCAGCTCAGCTGCACAGAAATTAAGGCCAGTGCTCACACAGGACTGGAGACCAGGGTCTCTGATAAGCATAGTGCTAAGATTGAAAAGTATTCACAATGTAGATTATTCGGCAGGCTCTATTAACAAGCAATTTAAGTATATAGGGGACATTTAAAATGTGATACATTCCTCATTTCTTCTTTAGTTATCCTTTTCCAGAGGGTTTGGACAGGTTTCAATACAGGGAAGAAGTACAGATCCACTATTTGGCTGGAAACACATATTTGGTGTCTCATTTGTAGGTCTTATGAAACCAAGACATACAACTGGAGAAACTCTCCAATTTCTCTACAGAGAAAATCCCCTTCTTACAGGCATTTGCCATTGGTGATTTTTTTTCCCTTTTTATTTTCCTTCAACTTATCTCTTACTGTCTTTTTCTCCTTCCTCTGTTGTTTTTATTTATATAGTGACATCATTTTCCCAGAAAGCAGGAAATAACAAGATTTACACTATATTTGGAAAAGGCTGGGCTAGTCTTCCATAGCAGGGCGTAATAACAGGGAAAATTCTAGGGTACAGGCAAGATCTTTCTAAAAATTATAGCCACTACTACAGCCACCACTCCCTCCTTTTTCAGCTTCCTGGCAAAGTGGGGGGTTTTGCCTTGGATCACATGAAATTGAACTGTGCTTTCTCCTTCCTGAAATACAACATCAAGCTCTCCCTATTAACAATAGAGATCAGAGTTATAATAAAATAAAACTAGACACTGAACCTTAATAATGTATAATTTGGCAGAAACAAACTATTTTGGGGTCATCTGCATAAATAAAATAGAGCAATTACCTAAATTTAGCTTTAGCATTAGATGAATTACACCAGTATTAAATTTAATCATTTTCGTGGTCTCTGTATTCCTTTCCTAAGCCAGAGGTGGAAGCTGCAGTGCATTTGAGGTGTGTTACTTCATACCTCATTAAAACAAAATAGCTTCCAGCTACTGAAACTCACATTTGCATTATTCCCAAAATTGCATTCTATCATAATGACATCTGAAGTGAACTCAGAAAGAATTGCTATTGTTGGAATGAGCTGCCTTCTCCTATAAAGGAGAGACTGCCACAAGCATAATTAATCTCCAAGTACATCAGACAATATTTCTCCTACTTACTGGTAGTATTAATGAGATCTGGTGTAGATTAAATTGGTGAAATTGGGAATAGCAGGTTCACAAAGCAATGTGTTCGTGTCTTCCAGGAGATTTCAACAGGCTGAACAACAATGACCTCCAGAATATAATTACGCAAATATTTCATTCTTTTCATTTAGTTTAAGTTAACTCTATATTCAGCATGCTCTCAAGAGCAAGAAGTCAGATGTGAAATGTAATTTTTCCTTATCTCAATCTTGTTATCTTTGAATCTTTGTTTAACGATAAGAGACAGAATTATTTGGCACTTGTTTGCCATCTTTTAAATCCATTTACTTTTGTGTGAGGAGAAAAAAGCAAGCTGTCCATCATCCTAGCAGCAGCCACAAAATGGGTGCAGCTTCAGGTCACTTGGAAACAGCGTTGGCTGCAAAGGTAACTCCTTCTCTGTCATCCAGGAAACTGGAAGTAAAAAGTGATGATGGGAGAGCTTCATATAGAAGAAGACTAAAGTAGTGAAAATAACAGAAAATGGTGTTTCTTTTACTGTTCAGGGGTTACTGATGATGCCTCAGGTTTCAGCTTTTCTATTTTCCACATTCTGTGCTGCTTTAGTGTGTGGCTCTGAGCTTCACATTCAGGGATGGTGAGCTCTGTGCACAGAGCAGGGAGACAAAACAATTCCTGCTCCAGCTGGGCACCAAGGACAAATGATCCCAATCTCAGCCCCAGAGCACAAACACCGTGGGCTGCAGAGAGAAAAACAAGCAGGGTGGGACTGCCTGGGCTAAAGCTGGAATGGGACAATGAACTGCAAGGTGCAAATGGAGCAGAACTGATCCCAGGGAGAGAGCCCGGGAGCGCTCGTGCATTTTGGGGCCATTTTGGGTCATCTTGGGTGCAGCCCTGGCTGGGCTCTGGTGCTGCCCAAGGTGGATCCATGGAGGAGATGCTTTGAATCAATCCCTGCTTTATCCTTTAGCTCTGTCCAGCCTCTGCTCCAGGGCAGCCTGCTCAAGGCATCACTGACTTTGCTGCTCTATTTCAGCAGAGCTCCCACTGAATTCTACAGTCACAGAAAATATGTCTGAATCAGGTCTTAAGAAGCCATTCATTATTTCAGCCCCGTTTCAAACCAAATATATGTCATGTCCAAGTCCTTCTTAACTGGTATTTATCTAACCTGACTTCAAAACCTCTGGGAAATAAGGTTCAAAAATCCGCTTTGCTCTTTCCCCATTAGTGAGATGGTAATGATTAGATGTCTCCCTTTTGCTTTAATTTAAGCTTAGCAATTTTTGTTCTGTCAATCACATGGAAAACAAATTATCTCCTCCTACTAAGTAATTCCAGGTCATTAGGACTTAGGATTTCTGGGTTTCTAAACTTTTGTGGCCTCTTTTAGGATGGGAATTCTTTTTCTTTTTTAAACACACCAAGACAGATGTGGCTGCTGAACTGCTGTGCAAAGCAGAGACATTCTTTTACACATCATCTAGGCTACAGTCACCTTCAAATACAACCCAGCATGGCTCCTGCTCTTCTTGCAATAATTTAAAACTGTAGAGTCACATTCAAGTTGCAAACCACTGTAGCACCAAAACCCTTTCCTAGAGAACTGGCATTAACCAATTTATTTTCCCACTCATGTTTGTGGTATAGGACAGCACCTTGCACGTGTTATTCTCAAAATTAATAATAATTTTAAAATTATGACTTCAACTTGCAAAAACCATTTTTTTTCTGTTCAAATGCTATTCTCCAGCACATCTGTACACCCTCTCAACATGCATAAGGAGAAAATATTTTCAACAAACTCTCCACTCTGCTGCAAGCAGAAGAAACAACATGAAATAGCAGAGGTTTGTACATTGAGATGGACAGGCCTAGGGTGAGGGATCTGATCTCAGATCCTCCCCCCAGCCATGGTCACATATTCAGCAAGCAAGGATGGGCAATATTCCTCCCAAAAATGCTTGCTGTCATCAGGGAAAATAGGGATAAACAATTCATGTTTATTTTGAGGAACCTTTCTGATATAGACACAAAACTATATACATAGTAGACAATATTTATGAATTATATGCCATGAAATTATTATGTTTATATAATTAAGCACAAAATTACTGCAATGCCATCTGGACTGAGCAGGGGAAGAAATACTGAAGTTGTGTCAGAAACAGACTGAGATTTTAAATTGTTTTAAAAAATCAGGTTACAGACTCTGATTTGAATTTGAGCTTCAAGAATTTGAATCAGAAAACCACATTACTGTCAGATACTCTCATTCCACATTTTGAGAGGGTTTTGAGACTGTTCTGAGCTCAGGAAAGCATTGGAGGTTCAAATCCATCTCTGTGGAGCTGACTAAACAACATCTGTGTGACCACTGGACTGAAGTGCTCCCTGAACGAGCTTGATTTAAAGGGGTTTGCTTAGCAGAGATCCACACAAATAAAAGGGAGAGGGAATCAAGACACAACGACTTTCCTGCTGTCAGAAGCAGCACAGAATTACAGAACGATTATCTGCCAAAGGCTGAACATATGAACACCACTAAGCTCCCAGTTTTCCTTCACAGTGTAACAAAACCTAATGATCCTTCAGTGCTTTTGCTTTATCCTGTTATTTTTCCAACAAATAGTGTGAACTTGTTTCTTCTCACCCCCTAAGTAATCATTTATGACAATTTATTTGGCATGACAAGTTGGTTTTATTCCTCCAGCTCCTCTGCAGGAGATGTACTGGAACATCTTTATCTCACTGAGTCATGGCCAAAAAAGTACAAAACTGAAGAACCAGGGCGCAAGAGCTTTCCAATTTTCTGAAGCATTTATTGTCTCAGAAAAGTTCTGGAGAACTCACACATCAGGTATGACAGCAATGGCAAGATTTGTGGTGTTTGGGAACTTTTCACAGGGAGGGTTTTAAAGTTCAGGCACCTGCAGTGAGGCAGCTGCAACTGAAGTATTGTTAAATATTAAAGTGGTAAAAGAAAAAAACAACTAAGGGAATCTCAGGCCAAGTCAAAGGAGCACTACTGTTATATAAAACAATTCTGAACCTGCTCATCTGTGGTGGGTTGGCATTGTCTGGCTGCCAGACACACACCCAGCACTCCCTCCTCTGCTGGAAGGGGAAAAAAATAAGATGAGAAATCTTGTGGGTGAAGTTAAAGGTGGGGATATCACTCAGAAGCTGCTGTCGTGGGCAAAGTGACTTGGGGGAATATTTAATGTAGTGACAATTGCACAAAATTAAAGTGGGACACCCCCTTTGATGCTATGCACAGTCAAATCTGCTGGATTCCCCAGGAGCTGTTCTGACCACTTAAAAGATTTTCCTGCTTCTGCCATGAAGAAGGACAGAAAAAAAATAAAAATTCCCCTCCTGATCTGACAGATCAGCCATTGCCTAAATGCTGTTCTGTTCAATAGGCATGGATTCCATTTTGGGTGTGCTGGGCTGTGCCCACATAAAATGCATTTATTTCTGCTCCTGATTTTACACAAGGGCTCCCTCCCCTAAAATCCTTGCTACACAATGTCTACATACAAATCAGCCATGAAGGGATGTGAGAATCACTTCCAGGGAATATAAATTCAACAGCCAAGAGTGAACCTCGTGCTCATTTCCCACAGGCAGTGGGGAAGGCTGAAGGAGTGAAAGGCACTGTGAGAAATGCGTTTATTCACGTTCTTCAGAGAATGCTTCCCCAAAGATTACAAAGATGAATCCCTTCCTTGTAAAATCATGTTGCTGCAGTGGGCAGCCCATGCCATCCCAGCCAGAACAGAGGTGCCAGAGCACTTTGTATTCCATCACCACAGTGCAGGGATGGGAAACTGTGAGATACACGACAGCTCCTGCTCTATTCCACTTGCTTTCGATAAATTGTGGAAATGAGGGATAGAACTGAGAACTAGGAATAACTACAGCAAGCAGACACTCCACTTGGGAAGTGAAACCTGTCAGTGATCAGTGGCTGGGCTTGCTGCTTGGGCTCAGCCATCAGGGCAGCTACATTTGAGGAGCTGATTCTCAGACAGCAGTGCTCATTTTCTGGAGCACTGAACTCCAAAGCAGCCCTTACTGAAATGTAACATGCCACAAAACAAAAAGAAAAATTAATTTTTACAGTAACTAACTCAAAAGACTTCTCCTCATGGAGTTGAAAGGGAGAACTGTATTTAAGAGTTCATTCCCACATAAGTACCCATTAATTTTATTATTGCATTATCTGCAATTACAGTACTGTGCTTAGATAAAGCAAAATAAGAGGCTGAGGATATCTAAGTAAAGATGTCAACAGCTGCAGGAATTCAGTCTCAGCTAGGTTTTCTCTTGCACTACAAACAGTCTACAACTACAGGTAAGAATTTAAAATGCTGGGATTAGCCAAACACTGATACCTTCAGCTCTCTGTAGTCTTAACTAGGAGAAGACCAAAGTTACATTTATTCTTAAAAATTAAAACTTTGAGATTCTAAAATGCATTCACCAATTAAGACCAAGAAAACATGCAGAAGTCTTTCTTTAAAAATCAACACCTAGAGGAAAAGTCATTCATTTTTAATGGAAAAAATGTAAGTATATCCTGAAAACTATAAGTGTATCCATATTTTACTCATCTTTTCCCAACTAAAAAAAATTGACTTAATCTTCAGATAACATTTTTTATAGCAGGGGTGGAACAAGATTTGCTTTCCCTTTCCTCCCCTTCCCTCAATAAAAAAAAAAAAAAAAAAAAAAAACCAACAACAACAACAAAACAAAACAAAAAACAATCATACAAAAATTACGATATTGGTTTGGTAGGATTTCTGCTATCTTTTCATTTCTAGATCTAACACAAAATATTTTATCTTATCTAGTATGACGTATTCCATGAAAAAGTGGAACAAATCAAATCTTTAACTGACTATAACAGATAATCTAGTCCACGGAGACTAGAAAAAATTAAATTTAGTATATGGCAGCAAAGCACCATTTTCTTTGTTAAGGTCACATGATGCCCACAGAATGCTTACACTGAGACAATGCAAAGTTCTACTGAGTAACAATGCAGAGCTGAGCTTTTCCCTGGGCACCTTCCAGATGGATTTTGCCTTAGGGTGAGGGGCACAGAGCCAATAAACAATAACCAGGAAATGCAGGAAAAATGGTACTAAGCTTTTGTACCAATAGAAAGGCAAAGGAGAGAAGGTTGGCTACTCAGATGAGGAATCAAGAACATGCTGATAATAATTTTTTCTAATGATTATACATCCAGTCAAAAAGTAAAATTAGAGTTGTACTCAAAAACCTCTTTTTAATGCATCACTACCAGACTGGCTCTGTGGTTTTTGGTAAAAGGAGAGAGACACTACAGGGATGAACTCCAAGCATCAGCCAGTCTTTGGAAAAATCCTTCTTCATTGACTGGAAAAACTACTCACACAAACACCTTGAAACTGCTCATATTACTCAAAATAAGACACAAGTTGCAAAAGAGTTACCATTCTTGGAAAAGATCCATATTTAGCAGTTTGCCTGTCCCTATTAGGAATATTGTAAATAAGTAGTAATAATTTTATATATAAATAGTTATTTATTGTAAATAAATAGTAAGATATTTATTGTAAATAAATATTGTAAATAAATAGCAAGCTACTAATACTAAGGTAAAGAAATATTCTAGTTATGTCAAAATTCTATTTGTGGCCTAAGAAAAACCATATTTGAAGGCCTGAACTAGCAAAAAATTGTATTTTTAGGAAAACAGAAGCTATAAGCTAAAAAACAAACATCATCTTGATGCTGATAGAGTGGATTGGATAAACTCAATAGGAAGAGGAAGGCAGAAAAACCTGACTTGGATGACATCCAGACACCCCCATCTGCACCTCACCTGCCTCACACACACACTCTGCTTCTTATTCCTGCTCCAGGAGTCTGAGCCTCAAAAGAGAATCCTCATGCCTTTAAGCCACCCTGCAGCTCTACTTTTATGAGTGGATTATTCTCAGTAATCAATTGGCTTTGTTCTACCCTGGGAGATATCAGTCTGGAAAACATTCTCTCCTTGGAGGCTAAGCTGGAAAATCAATTTCCCTGAGTTCTGAGCAGGACAGGAGGAGCTGGAAGAGCAAGGAGATCCAGGATAATCTTTCCATCCTGGGGTGACTGCTGCAGCCTGGCTTTTATGGGACTTGTGGCACAGAGCCTGGCCAACAGGCCAACAGGGATTTTATTCAATTCTTAACCTCAGACCCACCACAAGAATCTAAAACTCTGCAGAGCTTGCTCTCCACTCCTCCTGATGCTCATTGCTCCCACCAATGTCTGTGGACAACTCAAACTGCAAGAAAGGGGGAGAAGGTGGGAATCAGACTCCCTGGTCCCAGTAGGTTCAGCTTTCCCTGCTGCCTGTTCCAAGGGAAACAGCGAAACCCACATTCTGACTGTTCAGAGGTATTTACAGAAAAAAAAAATCAATCCCCAAATCGCCAGGAAGAAAATTTAGCAGGAGGCCTTGGGATAGGAAATGAGGCCTGAGAGGAATAATGAAGCCAAATCAGTACACAGGAAAAAGAGGAGCATTGGAGAGCAGCACAGTGACAGAACAAGGATTTACAGATTCATGCTCCCCAAACTCATTGATCTTTTACATGAAAGCATCCCCTGAACTCAAGGTTTCAAGGGCAATGCTTACAGGCAATGCTAAAGTATGAGAGTTCATCAGAAAACTGAGACTTTACTCTGAAACAAGCAGAAACTCATGACTCTATTTATTGAAACTAAATTTATCTCAGGATTATTCTCCTGGATAGCTCCATTTTTCCTTCTCTCTAAAAGTAGCAGCATTTAACTAACAGGGAGTCTCACTCACACACAAATGGAGAAAAGCAGCTTTATTTGGAGTCTTTTCAGGCTGGTTTGTACGAGTTCTGCCTGTTAACTTGGGCTGTTTTGATTTCACTCACATTAACATCAGCACCAGGCAAGCTGGGGCTCAGGTCCCACTCAGAAAAGAGTGACAAGGGGACACTGCCATTCCCACAAAAAGTGGCACTAACATCTAAACACGAGATGAAAAATGCTGTGTAAGCAAAACCACCAGCACAGAATCCAGTCTAGGCAACAACAAAATGCATGGAAAAGAGCCCACACAGTACTGTCTCCCCTGGCTTCACCCCCAAGGAAAAAGCAGTTTTCTGGTGCCACAGCACCACCATCACTTCTAGTGCTGCCCTTAAAACTGCCCTGCCATCAGCTGCACGTGTGCCATCATCACTGAGCAGAAATCCCTGAAAATTGGCTTCCCTGTGCCTCTGAAGGGCAAGGAGAAAATCGCCTGCCTGCAACTGAGCACAGCCAAACCTTAAAATTCCTCCTCACAGCACTGCAGCTATGGCAGCACCACTCACTGACTCCTGCCTGAGTGGGCCTGCCATATCCTTGTGGGGAAGAGCTACATGGAATTCACTTTATTTTCTTTGCACAGGCCACTTCTGAGCCCTGGAACACTGGGAAGGGTTTAAGTGACTGATCACGCACTTTGTTTGTGCTCGGTGAAAGCAAAAAGCTGAGATTCCATCAATTTTCCTGACAGCCTGTCTCCTTCCTGTGTTATCTCTTTCAGCCTTTTATGAGGAAAGCTTCAGTGAAAGATGTTTCAGTTAAAGGTCTGCTGTCACTGCAAGACTATCTAAAAGAAAAGCATCACCTGGGACCCTTTTGGAGCCTAAAAATATTACTGGAGGCTCTTGGGTTGCTTCCTTTGTGAGTGGATATGGGGGAAAAATACGTCTATCAAGACCTTTTTTTTCCCCCCCCTTTAATAATTCTGCCTAGCCTGAAAAATATTTTTTCACCCTGCATTGATATCAAATGAACATGATTCTGTGATTGCAGCAAGCAGGCTTGGCTTGAAGCAACAAGGACGGCTTTAATAGACTCCTGATGGAATTCCTATTCATTTCTTCTCCCTTATTTGTGATAAAACATTTAGCTCTCAGTCTCCATTAATCTGAAACTTGGTGCTCTGAGCCAGCTTTTACAGCATGCCCACGGTTCTGGCTCTGCAAAGCAGTGTGACCCAGCACAACAGAGAATTCTCCTGAAAGCTAAAGGTATTGCCTGAATTTAAGTTGACATTTTGGCGCACAATAGGCTATACTGATGTTATCAAGAACAGTTAATTGGCCCAAAAAATCCTTGCTGCATGATCAGATGTTGCGACGAATGGCAAGATTTGGGGGATATTTTTTTGCTACTTGCTAGCAGGAAAATTGAAGGAATAAGGGGGATTTCTGTCTTGTTTATTCTGATAGATAGGAAAAGCAACAGGGTTGGGAATTGTTTAAATTTTTTAATAGGGTATATTTCTGAAGATGTCAATTTTTTCACTCCTTCTTCCATAATACAAATTACTAAAATATTCAAAGTTGTGCATCAAAACAATTTAGATTTTCATGGGGTTCGACTTCAACACATGGTGTCTAACATATTTGAAAGTTTTTGTCCAGCTATTATATTATGAGTAGTCTGAAAAATGTCTTTGACAGTGAATTTTACTTATATTATAAACCCCATTTTTAAAAACCCCTTTATCATAAGGAATTAAGATTTTCATATAAAATCTTCAAGATTTCATGTGTGGAACCTTTGTTAAACACTTCTGCCTCTCATTTCAGTAAATTACCAGCCAAAACTAAACTACAATTATTTGAAATTTATGCCTAAAAAAAAAATCTTTTTTGGCTCCTTGGATTCCAGTGAGACGTTTTCACTGATAATTTCATTGCATTATTTCTTTTGACAACACCTTCCAGGCAGCACCTGTACTACCAACATCAAGTACCTTATGTTCTAAACCTTCAGTTTCTCAGTCCTGCTGTGTTTCAGCAAGGAACAAATAGTGCAACTCATCACTAATACATTATTAAAAAAAAAAAAAAAAAAAAAAGAGAGAGATGAAGTAATTTCTTCTGCCCTTTTTTGGATCACTTTTGTCAGGTACTATATTTAAGATAATAAGGAAAAATAAGAAAAAAAGTTAAGATAATAAGGAATAAGAGACATTCCCCCATATTCAAGAGGGGACCCCAGAACTTCTCAACAGACCCTTCACCCTTTCAGATGCATTTCTCCATCTCAAACAAAGTTCTGCAATCTCCCTTTTCCCTCACTCACAGCAGACAGCTTCAATTATAAAACCTGCTGAGATAAGGTCTCTGCTTCATGAGGCTAATGAACACTTGAAATGATGCACTGAACTAATTTGTATTGAATACAGAATAGCTATTTGTTGTGTGAATTTCATCACCTCTTATTCCTTGGTGTTATTTTCAAAATGCAGTAGCTTGTAATGGAAAACTATTTATATAATAAAAAATTTTAACTCTCTAGAAACCAGCCTGAAGTGTTCATTGAAATGAATAAAGTATTAAAGTATAAATTTAAATTAATTTAAAATTTTTGTTTTATGGTATTATATTTGAAGAAGTTACTTGGAAACATAGGTTTTCAATTCTGATTATATTCATGTAAAAATCGTTTGGACAAAATAATTTTCTTATTTTTAGCAATTTACCATCAAAATAAAACTCTGCAGCAGGAGGATGATAGCTCAAATTTTTAAAAGGGCATAAAAACTGCACAGGAGGAAGGTTCAGTGGGTCAGCTAAGCCAGGGATGCCAACACATCAAAACTGACCCCTTCGTGCTATGTTTTTTAACTTTTTTTAAAGTTTTGCCCCTTAACAAATAATCACAGAATATGAAAACAAAAACCTCTGAAACTGTGAAATAAGTTTTAAAAATAGTTCCTTTTTTTTTAAACCCTCTAATTTTCAACCTATTTTCTGAAATGGCAAGGCTGTTTTGTTTTTTTTTTTTTCTTCAAAAACCAAAATCAGCTGGAAGTTCATTTCAATTCAATTCAATCCTTTACAGCTGGCCACCAACAGAGTCACCCTCAGCACCTGATGTCATCTCTTCTGCCACTACAAATACACAAAGCAAGAGGTCTGGTGGACTTACATGCAATTGAAGCTAATGAATTTATAAATTTTAAATTTAAGCTTTTGATAACCCCCTAAAAAGGATCTAAATGTCCTGTTTAATTCCCTCTGGAAGAGGAGGAAAAATGCTGGGGGTGTTTTCTTCTAAATTATCTTGGGAGCTGGGAGAATTCAAATCACCTGTGAGGAACTCTAATTCTCAAGTTTGTTTTCAGTGGGTTTTTTAAATCACTAGAAGTTGTAATAAAGTTGAAACAAACAACTGTTGCCAAACTCTTGGTATAGACTGTGCAAAATTGATTTCTATTTCCAGAACTCTGCCTCAGTGCAGAAACAGAGCCTGGCCCATCCGCCTGGCAATCTTTGCACTGGGAATGGTCCTCAAAAATGTTCCACAGGAAAACCTTGAGCCCTGTGCTCCCTTCTGACCAGGTGCAGGGCTGCTCAGGCATCACAGAGTCATGCAGGACCTCCACAAAAATTCACCTCAGCAGCACGAGATGGCACTGAAATGCCCCCTACAAGTGGAAGACAAACACTGGTAGGGCTGGAAATGGCACCTGCACCCCTCAGATTTAAGCAAGACTTAAAAAGGGATCTGCCCGTGAATGAATTAAAAATCAAAAGTATTTCATCATATGCAGTTTTGGGGTATTCTTTTTCCTTGCATAGACACAAATTCTTTTGGTACAGCAATATATGATGTAAGAAATCACAGAAATGGGGTGGAGAGAGGCTACCAAAACATGAAGAGAAGCAGGAGACAGCTAACCATGATGATCAACATATTTTACCCATGCCAGGGCAAGAAAAAAAAAAATTAATTAATCTTGATGCTTCCTTAATTACCTCCTGTAGCACCCAGTGGGTTCATGAGGAAATGCCTGGAATCAGGAACACACCTGAAAGGGGTCCCAGAAACAAACTGACTCTGAAGAAAATTCTTCTTTTCTCAAGCACAGGGCAAATATTCTTGAGTCATCTCCAAGCACAACTAATAGTGATGCTTAATTGATGTCTCCACTGTAGGAACTTTCCAAGCAGGTAAATCCACCCTGCTACCCTGAACTGATCCACCTGCACAGCAGAGATGCTAAAACCTGTTCCTGTGGAGCAGTTCAGGGGTGAAATCAGCCATCACCCCACTGTGATGCCCCCCTGTGCAGTAAAGCATCCCCCATGGATTTATTGGCTGCTTGTGCACTTCAAACAGTGCCATGAGGGAAAAATGGAGGCTGACTGAATAATCTGGGGGAAAACTGACCAAAACAATCCTGGTTCTGAGGTCTTGGTCATTGCAGTGCTGACAGGGTTGCAGAACTAAAATAGGGAACTATTTTCACATGGTGCTCATCAAGGCAATTTACACACGTGGATCTCCTTACTACAGGAACACATTTGTACATCAATTTAATCTGGCATGGCTGCAAACCTGGGAAAATCACAGGAATCCAAGTGATGCCCTAGAACTGCAATGCAATTTTTTATTGATGGTTTTGGGCAGGAAAGGAGATTCATATATCTCCTCCCATAAGTAGGTGTATCCCTAACTGCTGAGCCTTTTAACACATTTATTTCAATGTTTTCTGAAATCTCTTTTCAATAGTAATAATTTCTCAGTTGATATTCTTCCTGGCTGTTTGAAATTTAAGTAAATCTAGCAAGCTGAGCAAATACCTGAGGTCTGGCTGCCCTTTGTCTGGAAAAAGGATTTCTCATTCTGTGTATCACTCACAAATCCCTGGGGAGCTCACACAAAGTCAAAACCCAGGCTTATCACAGTGAAGGTGAAGCAGATTTGGCTTTGATTAGAAGTTAGATACAGACCCACCTTCAGTGCCCTGGGTTAACAACAGCAAAGTCACACATTCAGAAGTCAGGAGATTATGGGGCACCTTCCGCCTCTACTTGGATCCAAAGTTATTCAAAGGTATAAAGCAAATTACTTTTATCACAGAGGGAAAATTAGGAAAGAAGTGCAAAGTACCAGGAAACAATTCCCTGATTGAAATTATTTAATATCTGAGCAGGGTGCTGCTACATGCTCAGGAATCCAAATGCCTTAGCTATCAAACACAAGGGGGGAAAAAGTAAACATTTCACAGCAGGAATTTCTGTGATTGTACTGAATATTTGCCAGTGGACGATTCTTCCCTGGGTACACCCATATGAGCAGGGGGTCGCCACTGTTTTACTCAGTCCTTTACCCAGTATTCCCAAGCTTTACCAGTACCTGTTCTCCAAGATTACTGTTACAAGAGAAGAGAAAATAATTTTTCAAAAGAGTTTTATTAAATTTAAAGTGATTTTTATGATGCCTCAGGTGTATCTATAAAACTATTCTAAATTTTCCATTCATTTTCATAGACACATCAATTCTAACTTTTGTTCTTTTAATAGTACAGATCTCTAAATCTAGTTACTCAGCTTATACAACTCAGCATGATTCCACTGAGAAATAGCTTAGAAGGACCAGAAATATTCTTACTTAAAAAACAGAAATTGTTTATTGCAAGGCAACCTAGTTTATAACTGAAGAAAAAGCTGATTGAGGAAATGTAAGAAAAGAGTACTTTTTAAAAAATCAGAGAAAAACACCACAATTTTTAAAAAGTATTTCCATAGCAGCAGCTCAGTATATTGAAAAATGTGTGTTTTGGTCTGTGGCAAAGAGCCAGAAATTATGGCCATAGGGTATTCCTGATTCATAGCTATAATAACAGAATGTCTTCCACCAAAATCAGAGGAATAACACAGCCACAAGCTACTGAGAAAACAAGGGCATAAGAGATACAAGATAGCATATGAGAAATTAGAGAAATAAAAAAAATCTTCCAAACAGTTCTCAATTGTGTTTACATGGACATCACCACAACCCTAATAAATGAATTATTTCAGAGAAACATACACCCTGCTGCACTGTATCTTAGTTACCAGCATCAGAACTTATGAGCAGGCTGTTCTACAAACACAAGGAATGTGGTTTTCACTCACCAATAAAGGCAAAATCCAAAATTGAACTGCACCACTGCACTGCTGTATCCATCTTCTTGAGTGGAGCCTCTAAAACCTGCATTTTCAAATCGAAAAATGAAACTGAAGATTAGAAAGAAAGCATTGCACCCTCACTGCAAAAAAAGCCATTTTTACAAGGAGTGCATTATTCATAATGAATCACAGGGTTATGACAAGTAAGTGGCATTACAAAAAAACAACCAAAAACCAAAACAACCAATAGCAAATATCACAGATATATTTTATGAAAAATCCTTTTGTTTGGATCCTTTTCCCTGAGAAGCTTCAGCTTCTCCATGTTTTGCTGCTTTGGAATGTGACTTAGAGATTTGTTTACCCAGCATGTGAAATTGTTTTTACTTGATGACCAATGACGGCCACCTGTGTCGAGGCTGTGAGCAGTCACAAGACTTTATTATCATTCCTTTCTATTCCTTGCTAGCCTTCTGATTAAATCATTACTTCTATTCTTTAGTATAGTTTTAATATATCATTTTCTTTTAATAGAATATATATCATAAACTAATAAATCAGCCTTCTGAAACATGGAGTCAAGATTCTCATCTCTTCCCTCATCCTGGGACCCCTGCGAACACCACCACAAGCAAGTGTTTGAATTTACTTATAATCTACTGCATCTGGAAGGAAAAAGTTGCACAAAAGCATGAACAAAGTGGAAGTAATTTTTCAATTATTGAGCTGCGAGAAAAAGTTTTCTTAAAACAGTTAAAGAAAAACTGTGTCTCTTTAAATGAGCAACACGGAAGGGTGGAACCATTAACATGTGGCATTTTTTTTTCTGAATGCTACATGGAAAAGATTCATGATTTTATAGAAAAACCAACCCCTCAATATCCAACAGGAGAGGTGGAAACTCTTGATTCATTTTGTCCCCACAATTTTATTTGTGTGTGACCAAGGCACGGCCAGAGCCATCACGGCCTTTTGCGAGCTCATTCACGCAAAAGCTCATTCACACTCAGAGCTTTCCCCACCCACCCTTCCTTCTGCCACATTAAACATTCAGGCTGCAATGATGAGAAACTGCTCCCTGAGACAGGGATGGGGTGGAATTACGGATTGCAGCTCGAAGGGATGGCCTGAAGTGGGATGGCAGCAGGCATTCCCTCCCAGCTGCACCATAAAACTTTCATACGCCAGGAGGGCGTAAGAGCACCAATATCCAGGGTTAGATCAGCATTAAAGAGAATAAATCTCAGCTGGATTGTGGGTTTAGCTATATTGGGGCATTTAAAGACATCATGTATATTTAATGGCCAGAAAACAGGAGTTGTAGAGTCCTTAAAGGAAGGCAGTTTGGCTTGGGCAATAATTTACCACGGGAATTCTGCCATCCTTGAAAATGGTTCACTGTGTCTCCCCATCTGTTTTATGGACAGGTTTAATTCTGGCAGCACATGAAGGATGGATGTCATCATGCCCACACTTCCCTTGAAGATGCTCCTGCCAAGGAAAAATTAGTGGATTATAAATATACTTGACAAAACATTTTTATTTGCATCACTTAGCACCTACTCTGGGTAGGTGGGTTTAAGGATATTTTAATAGAACTATACTAAAAGGTTACTAAAAGAACTATACTAAAGTTTTTGTTCTAGAAACACTGAAAATATGTACAATTTTTAATCTTATATGATTTAATATTATTTTACTCCTTCAAAAAATTCAAATGGATCTCATCAAAAATTCACAGGGAACAGTTTTCAAGTATAACCCCTTATTTTTTATTCTCTGCTCACTGTGAGCTTTGTTCTATATAAATACTTCCATTTCTTCAAGGTCCAAGGTAGTAGTAGACATAGCACTTGAAAGGAACATTTCTAATTATTTGGCCCTGCTTTCTTATTCTACAACCATGAAATATAACACCTGTTAAAGTTCATTTATTGTTTTTCACCTAAATTGGTTTCCTTTTTCATTTGTCACTCTAATTTTTCAAAACTTCCTCAGCAGAGCAGTCCAAAAGCATCAATATTCCACATTTTAATCACTAACATTCTTGAACTCTTGCTATCCAGGAAAGACAAGATGGAAAAGAAGAAAAAATGGAACACCCTCAGATATTCAACTCATTGTCTTTGTAAGAAAAACAAAGCACAGATGAAAATAGGAGAAAATTAAACATGAGTTGCTCTGAGGAAAGACATCAAAACACTTGGGTAATATAATTTTTGTTTTACGAATCACTTTAATCTAAAATTTAGCTCAAAAATGCTTTTCCATTCATGGCATTTTTTTT